>NW_017728943.1:42226531-42332145 GCF_001723895.1 Crocodylus porosus
ACCCCCTCGTCCAAGTCGCTGATGAAGACATTAAAGAGTATCGGTCCAAGCACCGATATTAAAGCTCATGGATGCTGACACAGGTGTTTTAAAATTATAGTGGATATCAGGACCACTCTAAATAAAGTGCATCCCTCCCCCAGCCCTCCTCCCCAGAGCATGTGTAAAAAGGCCCATAAACACAATATTTTCTTGTGTCCTTAAAACTGTAGGTTCAGGTTCAGGAAAAACTGACTCTCCTGAACCCCTTTTCCCTCTAGATATGTCTCCCATGGGATCTTGCTCCCATGGGGTCCCTGCTGCAGCCACCAGGGACTGCCCGAATCATCCTAGCTCTCTGAGTCTTTTCCGAAGATTCGGAGACCTTTGAATCAATCCGGACCTTTTAATTGGTCCCCTGATTTGATTCAGATTTGGAGATTCAGCCACCGAACTGAGCCAAATGTCTCAGCTTTCTGAGTTTGTTAAACTTTGCTTTTATGAAATCCAATGTCTTCTATTCTGATATTGTCCTGTCATGATGATAAACTATTATCATTGCCTGTCACTATTGCCTAAGTTGCCATCCACAGTCAGATGCTCAGCCAATTCAGATTTATTCTGAATTACTAAAGAGTGAACCTGGAGGCAGTAGGGGGCAGAATGCTCTCACATACAGGTCTTTACCACCTCAGTTGAGAACTGCCAGATGTATGCCTATCTTTCAGCCTGCCCACATTCATTAGGCACTGTAACACACCTCTTTCACTAGTCTCATCAATAATTGCCCGCTTTTGTGGGAATGTGTATTTGGACAGTTTAACAAAAAAAGGGTGGCCTCTGGCAATGGAGACATGGAACCCTTCACTCCCAAAATCAGACTTCATTATTGTTCCTGCTAAATTTAGGATTTCCTTTGGCGGCAAAACTGTTATCTTTGGAAATTTGGCTGATGCTAATAACTTCATAGATCAACCTACAGTTTAATTGATGGAACAGATGGAAGTTATAGACTCTGCAACATTAAAGACTTATACTTAATTCATTGGAATAACTATGCCTTGGCTTTCAAATGTTCTCCAAATTGTTTGATGAGTTAAATAGTGGTGTTAATTGTGTTGGATGTTTTGACTCTTATATTATTTTAACTGTTTCTAATATGATTCTGAAAAATTGGTAACGGTTGTTATTTTAACAGATAAAAGTAATATGCATTAACAGGAAAGAGAGAAATTATTTGATGAGAAGTAGTACTTGCAGAGGAAGAAAGTCTTCTGTAACCAAGGCTGAGATGACTTAGTCCCTGATGCAACAAAGAATTTAAACACATGCTTAAATCTATCCATGTTTAGCAAATGACCTAAGCACACGGTTAAGTGTTCTGCTGAATAGGAATGATTTGCTGAATTGAGGTCTTCATAGAGAACGGGTATGAAGTACTCAGTGTCACCTCTTCAGAAACTATGTGTAAGTTTAAGCCTATCCTGAGGATTAAAACATTTTAATTTGGGATTCCTACATGTATTTAATGATAATTATACATTATTATTTACATACAAGAGAACGGTGAATTTGTTGATAAATTGAGATTTCTCTTTGAGACTGCATGACCCTCAAGTTATTCTGAAGAATCTTCCTTTTGGGAAGCACACAATAGATGTTAATTTGATAATAATGTCTTTCCTTCCATCTGGTGTACATTTATAATATTTGACCAGGACCAATTAGAAAGGAACCATAATTCATGCAAAGTGGCAGGGGGTTTTACATATTCAAAAATATTATGCATCTATTCTAATTTGTTTCTGTGTTTCATTCAAGTTTTAAAAATGTACACAGAGGTTCTATTTTCTTTCTCCCTCACATTAATGGAAACTGTCTTTTTTGCTACTGAAAAATATTATGAAGAACATAAACTTAGTTCTGTGTATAGTGTATCCAATACATGAAGACCAGAGTTATACTACTGCCCTTTCTCAGCATACCAAGACTGCTCTTTGTAGCACAGCCCAATGATAACACTGTTGCATAAGGTGCTATGTACTAGGAGAAGCCATAGAAGAAACTGTGTCTTAAAGATACCTATCTGAAGCACAGATTCTCCAGTGTTTCCCTCTTGATGTCCAGCCAGATCACTGGATATCATATACAGGAATTAGTGCTTTGGATTGTTTTGTTCCTGCTTGCTTGTTTCTGATATGGAAAAGCCTGGGACTACACACTCTGTTCTCCTCTCTCCTCCATGCCTAGACCCACCAACCCCATATGCAGGGGCATGAGCACCAGCTAAAAAAAGTGGCACACATTTGTGCTGCTGTTATTTTTGCTGCAGTAACTACCTGCTCCTGCATATGAGGATGCTCCCAATTTCAAAGGGGATTAGAACCCTAGTTGCTTTTTTTAAATGGCACTAGGCATCTATCTGAATCTTTAGGTGCCTGAATGCCTTAAAAACATTCTAGCCTTTAGTGCCTAGGCACAGTACCTAATGGACACTTTGGGTAATAAGCACTTCAGTTTGGAGCTCCACTTTAGTGTTAATTAACACGGCACAATTTCAGGTGCAAACACTTTATAATCACTTGTTAATAAAAGTGTGAAAAAGTGCTAAGAGTTATCATTTCACAAAGCATGTACACTTACAAAGTATGGATCTACAAGGAAATAGGGTTGACTCCTCCTTTAGCACCAGGTGGCACCTGATCTGGCAACCTATTTCAAAGAGGTAATGAAATGGGATGTTAACTATGAAGAAAAGCTAGGGAAACACTTGCCTAACATCATGGGCTTTCAATGACTAACAGAGTATACAGCAGCAAAATGATGTACACCAAAGGGATAAAGAGGAAAAACACCCCACAAATGCTTCAGAACTTTGTGATGCAGCTCTCTGACATCTTGGCCCACTTCAAATCTCTCAATTATGCTAATGTTGTGCTTTCAATTGGGAAATACCCACATAATCTCTGCAGTTGTTGGCAAGCTCAACCTAAGAGAAAGGAGAGACCACCTTAATATACTTCTGTACTTTATCACCTAGGTAAAGTTTCCCCTTTGTATTGTCAACAGAGAGTACAAAAGAAACCATTTCAGTGCCTGGCTTCAAACACAACATATGCTCAGTGAATGGAAATGGTGTAAATTGTGGTGGCTTCATTGTATGTGAAATTCAATGGGCATTTCATTTCCAGCATAAACCTAAACTAGTTAAAGTCAGTCATATGAGCTTCCTTGGTATGAAATGGCAGTTTGCATTAAAATTACATTATATTGTTTTGACATGTCTGAAGTAAAGGTTAAAATCATCTCTCGGCTGGACATTGTTTCTATAATATTGCCCCACTGCAAAGCTTCTGTATGAACAAGCTCAGAATGATGTGAAATATTTCTAATACAAATTTTATTTTTATGTGAAACTATTCAAATGCTGCTGTACAACATGAACTACCTGAACCAAATCAAATCCTCAGGTCAATTCCTTCTTCCGAGTGCTCCTTAGATAACAAAGTCTTGTTCTGCGAATCTGTTCAATATATTAAAGTTGATTCACTCGGACAGTGTGTAAGATATAATACATTAATCTGGGCCATTTCAATTTCTGAGGCTGGGACTATAAAACTGGTGTGCTGCATATCTAATTTTTTTTGAATACCTGATTTATGCATCCCTCTGATGCATAGTGTCGATGGTATGGTGGATGCGGCTGCTGCATTAACAACGGGCTGCATCAGCACTCAAATCTTATCTTGTTAAATCAGACAAATGTAGCTCAATGAAAAGGAAGGAATAAATGCCTGGGATGGTTGAAAGAAGTGAATTTTAATCCTGTTTGTTAGGGGACTTTCATGGTGGGGGCTGTATGACTGAGGCAGGAGTGTCCACCAAGAGCTTACGGTAGTATGAATTATTATATACATATACACATGCATATAACATACACACATGTAGGATATACATATGCACATGCAGCATGTAAAAGCACACACTCATTCCCTCTCTACACACAGAAACACATGCACTAGAATTACAGAAGCAGTGCATGCTTTTCTGAAAAGAAGGTTTATATTTACAAAGTTCACACTCTCTATTTTTATTTCAAGAACAAGTATAACTGTTTCTTGGGGCATTATTTTACATTTTTATCCAAGAAATGGAAGTAACCATATGGGATAAATACCCAGCAGTGGAATACCTTTTCACAGTAATTACATAGGACTTTTTGTGGATAGACTAAATACTATAGTAGTTCTATAGACAGTCAATATTAATTCTCAAAGAAAGAAAATGTTCCTGTGTTTGCACATTCAACAAGACCTTTAGAACTAAGCTTTATGCCATTAAGGAAAAGTTTCATTGGCAAGCTTAGCAGATTTGGCCTAGGCATTTACAATAACTGGAATACATTGTAGAAATGAATTATTGGGGACAACCCTGCATCACCAATCTTAAATTTAAATACTCGTTCTTAATAAATTCTCATAGCTCAGTGTCATAAGTCATATCATAAGTCAATAAAAAAACCTTTGTTTATTTACTTATAAAAATGTGTTTGGAAACGGGGAAGCAACACAATGCAATTGTGAAAAGCGGAGCCTATTAGAGCTCCAGAAGCACAAAGCAGAACAATTATATAAGGAGCCAAGTTGTAGCTTACTTAATTGGCTCAAAGATGAACTTTCATGCTCAGTGACACTTTGGAAACATATTATTTAAGCATAAGTCAGTTTAGCTTTCATTGGCTGTAATCCTTTCCACAGTGGCTAATTATAGAAGAAAAGAACATTGTAAACAGTAGATTTTGTCTCCACCACCTCTTCCCTTGCATGTTAAACTATAAGGTCATAGTTCTCTGTTAGTAACATTATTATCTCTTGTTGTGGGAATAGTTGTGATGTCACAAATAGAGAATTGTGGTTGATTAGTATTAATGAGGAGGAGGAGGACTGAAAAGGGACTTCTAGCACACAAGTACCATAGGTAACAACTATCATAGCTGAAAAAGAACCAATACTTGAAAAAGAATGAAATTCTATGTTGTTTTTCCATTTCCTTTTGACTGACTGTGAAAGCTAATCTTGACATTCATGAAATGAATACATTTTAGAGTTCCGTTCTCAAGTTAACTTAACCTAGCCTTTTAAGAAAAAAGTGAAGTGACAGGTTTAGAGACAGGAGGCCATACATGACAGAGAGGATTCTTTACAGACTTATTTTGATCCAGTTATACAGAAATGATTGGAATATACAATCCAAAATGTGAGAGGCCTAATGGGGAAGATATAGTACAAGGAAAGGGGATATGGTTTCCTTTATACCCAACATCAGAACAACTTTCCTGTGCAATATACATTTTAACATGCACGTGAACCAATTGAAACCTGTATTTCTAGTTAAAAAACACAGAGAAACAGACATCTGGGCTAGTGATTCAGCATCTGACTACAGAATTAGGTTCATTGGTCTGACTGATCTCAGGAATCATTACGCAGCTCTAGCATCACACCCTGAATGCGAGAAATTTTTGAATCTTCACTAACCATATGAACATGTCACTTTTTGGATCAACAGTCTGGCCTTTTAGCAAGAGGAAGGGAATGACAACAATTTTAAATGGTATTTTATCATCACTTTACACTACATGGTAATCAGCTTGTTGGAGTTGCAGTGATGGGATGCCTGCAGTATTGTTGGTGTCAACCATTCCCAAAGAGTCTTTCGGTAGGCTGAGAGCCATGGTAAGGAGGAGGGATGGGGAAACAAATAAAATGGACAAACCTTGGGGAAAATGCAGATAAAATGAGCAAATCAATATAATTGTGCTAATTATCATAATGAAGGAGAGATTTTATGTTTGCATGAAGGCTATTTTTTTTCTGTTATGTGCAAGATGCTGTGGAGGCATTCAGGGCAAATAAATTGAGTTCCAGGCCTCACTAGATGCTTGAATTTCTGTCAAAGTGGCTCCATTACATATGTGTCCCTCAGGGTCAGACTGCATTAGCTGACTCCTTTATTCCATACATGATGAACTAAGGAGTCAGCGGAGTGTATTCCAAAAATGCGTTCATAACAGATATTTTTAGTGTCCGTAAGAACTTCAGTTCAGTTTTAAGTGTATTTTTTGTTATGAGGGAGAAAAATAAAACATGAAATGTCTTTAAGGTCACAGAACATTGACCTCATTGGCTGGGCTAATTTGATTGTGCCAGAACAATAGCACTGTACTCCTCTGCCAGCGAAGTGCATGCTAATTATGCGATTTGCCCTTGATAAGACCTTGGTGGGTCATTCAGCAGTTGTGATCTGTCACTGACTTCTAATCATGTATTATCGTTTGGGTGAGTCAGAATGGTACCCTAAGCTTTCTGTCTTTACAGCAATGTGGCACTCTAATTACCTTATGCCAAGTGGATATGCAGAGACTGAATTAAGTGATCACTGTGATTGCCTTCAAAATCTTCTCTTTATCCTTTGTGTTGCTTCTCTGCAATTTACATTTTAAGATGCCGAGAAGCTTTTGGTGAGACTGAAAATGCCACTTTAAAAAATAATGATTTTTTAATTTAAAAAGGATATTACTAAATTTAAGCCACATCATTTCCTAACAGTATTTACATGCTACTAACAATATACCTCAATAAGAAGCTTTTACCCAACTTGTTGGAAAATAACACAACCTTTACCTTTACATCTGCAAACAAAAGGGGAACAAAAAGAAGGAAGCCTCTTTCTCTCTAAAGTTTTAAATTTATTTGCAGTCATTATTTAATAAGAAAAACATAATTTAAGCCATTATTTCACATTTGTATAAAGCTTATAAAATGTACTCTCTAACATAAGCGGTGCTATAATTAAAACTTAAAGCTTGAAAAGATTCATTACAAAATGTTCATTAACTGTACCGAAGATGAACTGACCCTTTAAGTATTTTAAATTCAGTAGCAAAATTCTGACATACTTGTTAACTTGTTTTGTGGTAAATTTGTGGTAAATGTAATCTGCATTGCATTTACCATGAAAATGTTGCTTATTTTACTCAATACTTTAAAAAATTGTTAGACCTATGTTTCACTTCTCTATTGTTGCATAGCAACTCTAAAAAACTACAAAGCAATCTGTTATGGTAAACCAGTTGTATCAACATCTGTATTTGCCCAGAAAATGATCTAATGCCTTTTGCAAAGAAAACAGAGAGGGATGTCTGTAGGTTAAATAAACAAATTAATGATTTATAAAAATTTGATAAGATACATTTGTCTGAATGATCCTTGAGAATATGAACTCTGAAGTGCTACTTGAAAGTTGTCATAAAACAGACAAAAAAATCCTCACAATGCAAAATTTATTATACCACTAACGGAAAATAAGGATTTTCAAAGCTTTTCTGTATTGTATGTCAATATTGCGGCATATTTTTTATAGAAACAAACTGAAAAAAATAGTCAATAAAAACCATAAAGGACAATTGAGAAAAAATTGCAAGCCTTATTTTCCTTGAATCACATGATGCACAAGAAGCATTATTTGCTGAAACCTTGGTTTGTTTGTGTAAAAAAAAAAAAAAAAAAGGTGGGGGGGAGAGGGAGAGAGAGAGAGAGAGAAAGAGAGCGCCTAGGAATAAGATGCATTCCCTGGGTGGCAAAACAAAAGAGCCCAAGAAAAAAAAAGCTGCAGAAAGTTGACACAGTCAAGAATAATGGCTAAATCTATCAAGTTTGATCAGGTCTGCTATAATGAAGTGGAGCTTCATATTCCAAGCAGGGACAATGAAGACAGAAGTCAGGCTCTAGAAATGTGCTGCTCACTTTGTGCTTGGAATATGCAGCAGCCAGCAGGGAGCCACGAGATAATTACACAGTATTTGTGTGGTTCCGGGAAGCTTCCTGCGCAGGTTGAATGCCCGCGCTATATTAAAAGGCAGCACAGTGAAATGTTTTTAATGAATATTTTTGTCAGAGAAAGAAAAGGCATTTGAATGATTTTTGTGTGTGCAGGGAACCAGAGGTGGAACATCACTGTCAAAATACAGGTACCTTTATTTATATTTATACCATTATTTACCGTTTCAAGGGCCTAACGTCCTTTCAATACTACAAATCACCACACTAGGTTAATGTTATTTAGGACTAATTGCACATACAATCCTTTAACTAATGCTTGCTGTTAATATGTTTCAATGAAGTCCTACATCAAACTAGGGCTTGAAACTACTTTTATTTTTGTTTCCAATAGCAGCTGAAATGTTTAGACACATTTAATCAGAGAACTCAAAGAAGAAGTAACACAGATGTTGATACTTACTATTCAGTAGCCTTTGGCAGTGATAGATCTAAAACACAAGAATACATTATTTCAGCACTCTGTAATTCTCACCTAACAGATGTGAATAATCCACTGAATTTAAAAACCCAGACAAGATACTCATAAATGCCCCTTTTAGCTTGTTTTGCAGTGCAAGCAACTGCATTGATCAAAAACTAGTCTTCGTTAGAAAGTTAATTCGAAAGGCTTTTTTCTGTGTCTGATTAAAATATCATTACCTACACATAAGCAAGTTCATGATTTGTTTTTTGTTTTCACATTCAGATCAGCTCTGGCATCCAAGGACAGAAGCAACTTGTAGTTAAGTACAGCTCAGTATTTCCAAGTAAGATTAAATAAGGCCCTTCTTTAGATTTTAGAAAACTTTCCCTTGCAACATATGCGCATACACACTCAAGCTTTCTGACTCTTTAAGATATCTGTAATTTGCATTGATTTTCTAGCATTAAATCTTAATCATTTCTAAAATTAGCATGGCAGTCCATATAAGAATTATGCCATATTCCAAGAAATATAAACCCAGAAGCTGAGGAAAGAGGCCCAGCACCTTTCTAATTGCTACATGAAATGAGAGTAGGCCTCTCCTGTTATACCAACGTTCAGTCTAAATACAAACTTAATATCAAACCTTAGCCTACTGACTACGAATGGTAAAGCAAGAGTGAGATGCAGTTTTATTGCTTTTTTATGTTTTCCTTAAACATGCAATTTAATAACCTACATTTTTTCTTCCTCCAAAGAATAATTCCAAACATATTTCAAATGAGGAATGTGACTGAGAGAAGCTACTTCTCTCTGACCTTACAGGTGATGAAGGCTGGGTAGATTATATACTATACTACCAAAATATGTGTGTGTGTGTATTCACATGTGCTGGTGAGCTTCAGCCCAGTATATATAAGCTTGCACTCACTTCATCAGATGCTGTGATAACCAAGACATGAAAATGAGTGAACTTCTCAAGAGAAAAAATAGAGTTCTTGCAAATCATCTGTAGGAGTGGGTCAATTGCTTTCTCACATTCAAAAGACCATTTTCCCCAAGGTTTTATTGTGAACAGCTTTATTGTCCCAATTTATAAACAATACCCTGGGGAAAAAAACAGTAATATAGAGAGGTGTTCCTTTTGTAACCAAAAACTTGAGTCTTTTGAAGAAATAATAAGTGGATACCATGTCACTAACAGAAATTCTGATTATAATTAGCACTAATTTTTTTATTCTAAATATTTAATTTATAAACAACAACTGTCTAAAATTCTATACTAAAATAAATATAGGGCTAAATACAACCACAAGAGTAGCTCCATTAATTTAATATACTTAAATGAGAGATTAATTTGGCCTACCACATTCATATGAATCTATGACTTGTGTCTTTGTTTCACCTACTGGGATACATTTCTGTTCACTAACAACCTTAAACGTTCATTTCCTATCAACAGGTGGTATTTTTTCTGATGGTATAACACTGGAATTACCTTAAATTAATTACTGCAGAACAGTATTACTCATATAGACTGGTTCTGTGCCTTTTAAGTCAATGGGCAATTTGCCACCCCTCACAATGGGAACAAAATCAGGTCCTTAATGTTTAAGGGAAGAGTGAAGGGGGGGGGGGTGCAGATGGATTTATACTTACCCCACTTTTGTTTTGCATTCTTATTTCCACAGACAGAAGGTACACTGCTAGAGATGTCAAAGGGACTGAGATAGAAATAGCTATTTCAGAATCATGGGAGGAATACACTCTTCAAGGACAGTGAGTATGACTTTTCCCTCATTCTCTGTCTACAGGAGCTCTAAATTTAATAGGAAATTTTTCACTTAAGAGATGAGGAGGTAAACAGCTGTCACATTTGGAGTCCAAGTAAATAAGATAACCTACATTCCAATCCTCTGAGCAAAATGTTGAAGAATCCCTTCTGCTACCCCTAGAAGGCAGCAGCAGTAGTTTGCTGGGAATTTTCACGATTGTTTTGGCAACTGTACCTCAATGAAAAGGAAGGCATAAAAGTCTGAGATGATTGAAAGGAGTGGATTTTAATCCTGCTTATTAGGGGACTTGCATGGTGGGGGTCTATGACTTAGGGAGGAATGTCCACCAAGAGTTTACAGTAGAATGAATTACTATATGTATATACACATGAGCATGTACACAAGCAATATGCAAAAATGCACACAGTTTCTCACTCTCGTACTATCCACACAAATGTAAACATACACATTCAATTTCAAGAAGCATTTGATAGTTCCTGATATTTTTGACAAATTCTTCATTTTCACAAATGTAAATCCTGAAACCCAGCTTTTAAATGGAGGGGAAGATGATTATTACTACTGTGGATCTCTAGTCACTCAAGGTTGCTTTCTGTGGTTAGTTAGCTGTGACTGCCAAAGTCACCTAGAATAATGTTAATAATTTGGTGCTGTTCAGTTTCAGATAGCCCTCTCCACCAAATATATTTGTACATAATTAAAAAGAGCTGACTACATTTATTTTTGAGAGACTGAGCCTTTATGTATCAGGCACACAAGACTCAGAGGATAAGATATGGGGTTTATTTTTTCTTAAATTATTTTAAATTATTTTCTTTTCAGATTATTCATAAAAATAAACAGAGAAGCCAGATTCTCCTTTCAGTGATGCCAGCATAAATCCAGAATAATTCCATTTAAATCAACAAAGTTACACCAGATTTATACCAGCCTGATTGGGAACAGAATTCACTGAAGTCAATGGAGTCCCTCTGGATTTACATATGCTTAAATGAAAGCAGAATTTGGCCTCTAACATGGAAAAAAATGAATTGCATCCCAGCCACTACTGTAGATATTATATTTTTAATAGGCATTCAAAGATATAATAATTCATTTAATCCTCATTTATTTTTGCATTAATACATTAAATAGCCATTTTGCCAATATTTATACAAGTGTGTGCCTAAGTATAAGTGATGTTTGGGAATACCAGCTATTGCTGTTAGTCCCCTTACATGAGATGAGGTTTGTATCAAAGAAAAAGGCTCATCTCCATCTCCCATGCTTTATTTTATTCAACCAGCTCTTTTCTACATTGTTATATCCAGTGAATATAGCACGGTTGGATTCAGAAGAGAACCTTAAGCGTTATCATAATGCTTAGAAGCAATGGCTTCACACTGTATAATCTATCAAAGGTGTCAGATTTACAAAATGCAGATTTTCTGTCACATTTGGGCACTATAAGCACTGTATCTTTTCACTAAGGTACTGACTGCTGTTTTAATGAGGCCCTTTGGTGGCTGTAAAAAACTGAAAGGAGAGGATTATAGGGGTTACCCTAGGTATTGTCTATTTGTCTTACAAATTTCACACTAACTACCAATTACATCGCCATAAACCTTTTGGCTACTTCAAGCTATATGCCATATAATACATAAAAAAATACGCTATGTTAACCTCTTCTATATTATATGGGTAACTACAGCCACTGATGCAAGTAACATATCTAATGAAGCCAATAATGAGCCTCTTTAAAAGTAGTCTTGTTATACGAATAATATTAGAGCAGTTCAGTTAAAGGCTAAGGTCCATTATGGCATGCTTCCTATGTTCTGTGGTCCCAGGTCTGAAAAGATGCTGACACACTAATTCAGACTCAAGAAGGGCATTAATCTCACAACCTTCTACTTGTCATGCTTAATGGGACATCCTGCCTAGGTGAAATGAACCTGATGTATTCAGGTAAACATAATTTAATAAGGGAAGAGAGAAAAAAAGAAATAGCTGGGTCCAACATAATGGAGAGGGAAATATTTACACTTCAGCATTAGTGAGGAAAAGGGTAGTTAATACAAGACTGGGAAGTAAGCAGCATATGAAGAGAAAAGGAAGGGGTAGAAAAAAGGGGAAATTGTTCCTAAACAGAGGAATATTAATGTATTAAAATGGATATGTTCATTTGGAGGGTAGGAGAGTTTTGCACATGTGGGGCTTAAAGCACTTGAGTGTAAAATCAAAATCTGAAACAATATAGCATGATATTTAAAAAGCAAGCATGAATGTCAGTGAGTAGCTGTACATCCTTTTTTGTCTGTCATCAATCATAAGTCTAATAAGCCACCTAAAATTATGTCACAGTTTCACATCGATATGGAATAGTACCAAGCGCAGCTGTTAAGGAGGCATGTACCCTCTGTGAAAACCAGGCAGTACATGCAGGCCACATCTGCATTTTCAGCAGAAGCATTACACACACTGAGGAATGCACACCAGAATATAGCATAGAATACCCTGGTCTGCCATGGGAATAAGTGGAAGAGTGACTCTAACCAAAGCATATGCCTTTCAGATTGGCAGGGAATACAAATACAAAATATCAAAATATTACCTGTTGCTTGGAAAAAAATATGTTTTACTCAGCCTCAAGTGCTGTTTCTTCTACTAACTGGTCATCTTTGCATTGGTTCCATGAGTTTGTTATTTCAGAGTTATATATCCAAGTGTCAGGGTAGGCATTTAACTTAATGGGAAGCTACAGTCATTTTTCTTATCCTTAAAAGCCTATCACACCATTGCAACATACCCAACAGGTTTAGTTACCCATTATATTATTGTAAGAGTATAAAGAGATCCTATGGGTATCCAACACAGGCATTGAGACTGACACTCCACAGCTGCAAAGGGAATAAAACACTAACACTTTTCCTTGGTGATCAGAATAAGGTGAAGCTTGAGAAAGCAGAACTTCACATCATGCAGTTGCAGGGATGAGTTAGGAATTTGCTGTTCACTTCCTAGGTAAATGCATCTTTTCCTCACCACCACCTCTTCTTGTGCACTCTTTGCCCTCCTAAAAGACTCAATAGTGGAAGCTTCATGAAGAAATGTGTGGCAAATGTGTCCCTTCTCGTAGCTAAGCCTACTGTTACACGATTATAGTCATTGTCGAAAACCAGGGTACAGGTCTGATTCCCTCTGCATTATCAGAAACCAAAGAAATGAAGGCTGCTGGCCTGCAGCAGGGGTAAGTCAATTTAAACCAAGAAGAATAGGTCTAAAAAGCACCTTTGAGGGATCCAGAGCAGATGTGTCATACCCAGAAAGCAGGCCACCACCATCCTGCTACCACACATACAGTAAAACGGCTTTTGGATGCAGCTGTCACCAGTAGCACAGTGGGGTAGAAACTATATCTCCCTTCATTACTGAGCGAGAATCAAAGAATGATCTTGTACACAGCCATAACAAATACTGTGGGCTAAAAGCAATATTTGACTGACTGTTTATGGTCCCTCACATGTAGGTATTAACCTTTTTAAGCCTTCAATAGCATACTCAAAGCAGGCCTTTGCTGCCTCATTGGCTCCCAATACACCTTTTGACCATAAACACCTGGGTATTTTATCTTGATTGATTTTTGTGAGCAGTTTACTCTAAAGCCACTAATACGTGCTATTTCTGTAGGGCTCTGTGGTGCCTATTAGGTGCTGGCCAAGCTGAGAGCTGGTGTGGCGCGTGGAGACATACTACACCATAGGGAGCTATAGGAGACATTCTGTTGCTGGAAGGCAGAATGCCTCCTGGAGTCTCAGGTGCACAGGGGAGTGTGCCGGCTGCTAAACTCCTTCTCAGGGAACAGCAAAACTCTCCGTGCCTACTGACTCTCTGGGTCAGTGAGAAGGGTCCACAACCCTCTTTTCTGAGATAATAAAGTGTACCCAAAAGTAACAGTCCCTATGCTCCCATGCATGTAAGGGCTGTAATCCTAACAGGTGCTTGTTAGAATTAGGTGCTTCCTCTGTGCCTGCAGAAAGGCCTGCCAGAAAATGGCCTAAAGGAAAGAAAAGTTCAAAAGTTTAAGAGAAAATTATCCCAGAAGTTACCACTCATATCTACCAAGAGAGTGACATTTAGAGTGTGGGAAATATATTGCTCTGGGTACCTTGCATGGAGGTAAGCCCTTCATTCATCTTTCTTGGAAATTAACCAGGGTCTAAACCTGTCTGCAGTGTGGAGTGTGGGCCTAAACACTACAGTGCAGTCTTTCCATTTAAACTCAATGGAAAGATTTCCATTGACTCCAGTGATTGTTGGAATGAGTCCTAAATCCACAGCTTTAATCTCTTTCAAGTTTTTGAAAATTCAGCCCTCCCTTGAGACAATATTTCCAGAGAGGTTAAAACAGTTAGAAGAACAAAATGTTATATTTAGGACAATAACTTTAAAAAAGTCATTGCAATAAATTTGAAGCAATACCATGTTACTATGTTTAGCCGTGCTTGGCATCTACAGTTCTAAAATACAAGGTTGTTTTTTTTTTTCTTGGACATTTTTATTAATAATATGCTTAGCTATTAGAAGGCATATTTTGTCTAAGAGTAGAAGCATAGTTTAATTTTCAGCCTAGATATATATGCCCAGAGCTGGCCTTAGGGAAAATGGTGACCTGGCAGGTAGACAGGGGCATGGGGCACAGTCCAGTAGAGGGGTGGAGTGTCACAGTGCTGCTGCCTGCACTGCCTGGCCTGTCTCCTCCTGAGCAGCGGCTGGAGATGCAGGGGCAGGCTGCGCAAGGCACAACTCCTCCTGCCTGGGGCAGAGGAAGAGCACTGCTGTAAGGAAGGGCTGCTCACGTGTGTATCCATCTATGTGTTTGATGCCCCCCTGACCACAGTGCCCTAAGCAGGTGCCCACACTGCCCACCCCTAAGCCTGGCTCTACATATGCCAAACTATTTGGACATGGGTTCAGATATGTAAATGGGCTTTAGGGGTGCCATAATTGAGCCACTAGATGCCTAACTGAACTGGGCACTCAAAATTAAATGCCTACATTTGAAAGGTAAGTACCTATTGTGATCACAAAGGGAACACACATTTTAAGTCACAGCACCATAAATCATTCCACATAAGTCTTGCTTTATATTTAGTGGATGTCAACACTGCAGAAATGTAACAGGAGGCATCCCTATGATAGCTTTCATCTAGTAGTCTGGTAGAACTGTGGCAATGCAGACTTCATACCAATTACATCCCAAAGTTGCAGGCAAACTTATGTACCATGTGTTGAAGCCCATACTTTCACATCTAAATTGCTATCAGGAATGGTTTTAGGGAGGTGTATACTTGTTTGGGGCCCCTCTTGCATTAAGAACCATGAATAATAGAGTTGCCACCAATTCCACAGCAGATATTAATATACTCCCCTAGAAAGAGTAGGGGTCTGATACTGAACTGTATGGGGTCTCCAAAACATGATTCCAAATTTGCTAGATTAAGTCATAAAGGTGATTGCCCATCACAACTAGTAGTATAAATCTCTGGGCCGTAGCCAGGTATGCAGCCTGAGAGGGAGAGATTACATCTGGTTGGGTCAACTCTCTATTTCTGTCTCAATAACCTTCCTCAGTTGACAGGGGAAGTGGGTAATTTGAGTAAAGACTGACTATATTGTGTTGTAGACAGCCCAGCAGAATGCCCTGCCTGGAAACAGTGCCGTAGCTAGACTCCTGGTGGCCCCAGGTGAACTTTTAGTATCAGGCCCCTCTTTGCCAGAGATAATGATAATAATAATCAGACAACAGCAAAAAATTTCCATTTTTGGGCCCCTTTTCTGTGCAGGCCCCCGGCGGCCGCCTGGTTTGCCCATGCCTGTGTCCGGCCCTGCCTGGAAGGGGAATTGGACAGTGCAGTCAGCAGGCTGCTAAGAAGCTTGCCTCTCTCTGGCTTTTACTAGCCATGTTTCACATATAATGGAAAAAGTTTCCCCCATTTCTTTCAGTGTCTCTGTCTGTGTGCATAGGCCAAGTACCACCTGAGCTTCAAACTCATAATTGTTCCTGTCAGAACCAAAAAGGCTAACAGTGAATTCAACTGATTTTCTCTGTGAAAAAAGAATAAAAGCTTTGCTTTATTCTTTATTTGCTATGTAAAAGCAGGGGGGAAACAGGATCTCTCAGTGGTTGTTGGTTGTGTTGGATCTCTCAGCGACACTATCAGTTGCAGTAGAGAAACGCACAAAATCCTTACAAATCAAAACACAACTTTAATCTTCTGAGCTCACACATCCTTTCTTCTCAACTCCCTTAGTTCACCCAAAAGGTTTGGGAGGTTGATGTGGTGAAAGTGTGGGCTGGGTGGCTGTAGGGCTTTATGGGAAATGAGAGTTTAGGAAGCCCCCGATACAAGCCCAGGCTGAACACAGCTTTAAGTATGCCTCTTGGAGAAGCAGGAAAGTGATGTACAGCCTTAATACATTAGGGTAGACATTTTTTTAAAATACCTATTTTTATAGGAGCACAAATGCTGAGCAAATAGACATTGCTGCCCTTTGTCACGCCACATCAAAGGAAAACTAGTGGCACAACAAAAGGTGCTTTATTGCAGCAGACATCTATTACCTCTGTAGCAGAAAAGTAAAAACAGCCTGAACTGCTTGCACTCTCTTGCTACCCCAGGCCACCCAAGGGTCCCTCAAGCCCCTGGATCACTGCCCACTTCCTCACTTGGAAAGAGGCACTCTGGGGACTCCCAGGCTGCTTCTCCATAGATGGAGAAGTCAGGTGCCTCTCTCTGCCAGACTCATCCCCCCACAATCCTGGGGAAGTGGGTCTGGTTGGGCAGGGAAAAATCCATCTTTCCCCACCAACACTCATCCTCCTGGGTCTGGCTGGGTGGGGAAAAGCTCTTCCCCACCCAGCCAGACTTGTTCCTCCTGGTCTCAGTCCCACTTTCCCTGCTCAGTCAGAACTGTTCCCCTTGCTGAATGAAAACAGACAGATCACATCACCCTTGATGGTGTGGGACAAGGGGCAACGTGTTTCTCCCAATGAACTGGACCAGCTGTGCCAGGACACACAGTGGCACAAGTGATCCACTTCTTTCAACATCATCTATTTTTAGCCCTAGAGTCTAAATACAGGAGGTCAAAGAGATCCTGACGTCAAAACTCTTGGCACCTGACAGCTCTGTATCTTACTGCTGAAAAGCTCATCCATTTTGATTCTGCACCCTCTTGTGTTATAATGCCCTTGTCCCAACTCAGAGCCATCACTTTTGTTCCTTCCATGCTGACATAACTCAGAAGGACATCTTTTGTTGTATGGCCCTTTAATTACCACTACACAAAATACCACAGAATATTGAGGGGTAGGGGCAGGGAGGACTGAATAGACACTGCCAACATTTTGGGGTGGACTTGACTGAAATGAGCTCTGGAATAGTGATTCCTAATGATTCTAATACAGTTCTCTAGCTGCTGGCAGATCACCTTTAAAAAAAACCCTGGGAGCTGTGCTCTACTCCATATAAAATAGGCTGTGCAAAGCTGGATAAAAAATGTCACCTTAGGCACCTGAATTAATAGTTCGGTTATGTACTCTGTTAAGTCTTTACTATAGATCAGCATAAGTGTGCTAGACAGACAATTCTTTAGAGCTAACATTTTAAAAAGGTGCCAAAGCCAAAGCCCCTTTGAGATCTCTGTGAACTATACAGATTAAAAAAAAATTAAACACATAGAGATTTTTCTCCCCATAGCTTTACCTAGTAACAGTGAAGAAATAAAATTGTGGAAAAAGTTGGCAAGAATAAATACTTCCATGGCTTCTCTAAAGCTGCAATTAATGTTAATGAAGCTATACCTTATATGGCAAGGAGATATAGTATGAATTGGATAAGTAAGAAAAATGATCAGCCATTGTGCTCCTCCAATACAGCACATCAGGGTATTGCCACTGTAAGGCTATCTTTATTTTAAACCATTAAATAAAACAATATAAATCTGCAAGCAGGTGTTTCTTGTTGCAGGAGTATTGAAAGTTGTAATGCAAACAATCTAATTTTAGCATCTATGTAGAGTGTGAAGTAAATTTACTGATCACTGATGCATTGAGCATAGGGAGGACACAATCAGCAGGAGCTTTCAGCAAGATTATCCTATTAAAGCAGGAAGACTTCATGTGGTTGTTAAGGAAGTAGTCAAAAGCAGGTGATGGAAGTGGGGGTTTGACGAGTAGTCAGTGGGCCCACTGTACATGTTAAGTTGTTGTTTTCTGCTCAGCTAAGCAGCAGAGAATTGATATGTTAGCAATGAAGTGCAATGACAATTAAATTGTAACTGACCTACATGTTACCATCATTATGCTTTCTCTTTTTTACTGCTTTCCCTCTTATTTAATCACACAGTATGGGGTTTTTATTAGGCTGTAATGTTAAAATCTTCATCCATTTAGCCATAAATGTTTGACTGGATATCTATCAGGCTTCCTTGCACTATACAAACAAAACCATTTTGCTGAATCATTGTTGACTTGTTTGTGGCCTAATTTAATGAGTGTAATAACTTACATTACTATCCAGTTAACATTTAGGAGCCCAGAAAAGACCTGCTAGCATGCAGTAAGCTACTGTATACATTTTCTATTCATATCACTCCTCTTTGCAGTAAATTTTATACAATAATATGCACTCCCTATAACGATGGCTTTGCTTTCGTGCATCGTAGAGTAAGTTCTCCATATTTAGGCTGCAGTGCTTAAAAGTCGAGAACCTTGAACATGGTTCCAGTTGTCTAGATGGTGGACAGTTGCTTGGCTGTCCTCTGAAATATGCAGCGTGTTTTTAAGGAAAATAAACATTGGCGGCACATATATTTATCACACTGCACTCACAAATAAGACCCTGTTGTTCAGGGGAAAAATACAACCAGACAAAACAATCATTCTTCCTTAAATCAAACAGATTTTCTAAACTAAACATAAAGGCAGTGGAAGTCAGCAAATAATCATACAGTCAGATGTGGCCTCTGATTAACTGAAAGACATTTCACAGCATAAGTACGTTAAAGGAAAAAAAATGAAAACCATTATCCTTTCAATGGGCCTGATCCTGCATAATGCTAAGTAGCCTCAATAACCATTAGCTTGTGCAAGAGTTTTCAGGACCTTTCAGTAGGTCCTTGATACTTCATAGGAAGTGTGCACTGCAGAGCCTCTTGAGAAATGAACGTTCAACTCCAACACTTTTTGAGGCATTTCTACTTCTATTCTATTACCATAAAGAAAAATCCTTTGACACTTACTCTGCTTTAAACATTCAAACAGCATCTAACAAACCTGTGGATCAATTAAGTAACAAATATAGTCTCTGTATTTATACACTGATTTCATGCATATGTTACAAAAAGGCATTTTATTTTCCTGATGCCCATAATTCAAAACTAACACGTATAGAGGGTGACAATTTGTAAACAAGTACAAATGTTGAAATTTTCCATGCTGACAGGAAGAAAGAAGATTTTCTTCTTTGGCTTACAAAGGCTACCACTGATAAGTTTTTATTGCAGACATACTTTCTTAATTACAGCGCATCAAGCAGTACTTCACTCTGACATTAAAGCCTCTGTTGTAACAGTTATACTGTACTAGGTAAATCCCAGACAGCATTACTTTCTCAACCTTTCCCCCAAATATATTCTGGCAATCCTCCTATTTTTGTCCCACAGAAAAATCAATTACAGCAGACAGTGGGGGAAGATTGCTTTGACTAAATTACTGTAAGCAGGGTTGAGTACACTGTAGTACTGTATTGCTCAGTGCCTCCATGGAGTTGTTTCAAGTTCTTTGGTTTTATTTTATCCTTGCATCTATATTGTTAAAAAATGTTCAGTACTTATAAATAATGTGGCCTCAGAAATTAATCAATTTTATGATCACTTTCTTTCATTTCTGATACAATTATATTCTTCAGTGTTTACTTTTTCTACTCATGGTTGCCAATAGTATTGGCCAAAGCTGCAAAAGCAGCAGCAGTGTATACTACTTTTAGTATGGAAGAGTGGGCAACCTCAATGAATGGTCAATGCAGAAATGAACAAATTGTAGATGCTTTTGGAAAAAAATAAGTAGAAAGCAAATGTTAGTACACAGAGGAGGAGGAAATTGCGACCCACAATTTATTAGAGTAAATATTGGAAGAAGCATTTTTCATAAGAATATCACTGACTGGCTGATTTGAGATACAACTATTTTTTTACCTGGCGCTGAAAGTCTAATGACACTGAAGAACAGTAGTGTTCTATGCTTTGGTTTTTCAGGGAGCTTTTTTGGCATATGGTAATACAATGATCATAAAGCAAGGAAAAGCATTCACAATTTTATGTCCACATTTTTCAGCCAGATGATTGCCGGGGTATAACGTAGATTGCCTCCTCATGGCGTACCCTGGATATAAATGCTAAATAGTCTACAACTTGATGATGCTGAACTGTCCTTTGGACCTCATGGCCAATGATCATGAAGACAAATTAACATCAACAGATCTTTGCAGAGCTTTCAGTGTCCTAATAAAGCAACATAACTCAGAAAGGCTTATTTTGTAGAACTAGAATATTTGGTGAACATCTAACTACAAACTCTAAATTTGACTGTATCCCTCTCTATTCCCCCTTACTTCCTATGTAATTTGTTCCGTTACATCTTAGAGGATACTTATTTTGAAGAACATTGCTGGACTTTTGCAATCAGGCCCTTTTAAAGTGTCTTTATTTGGGCACCAACAGTACGGGTCATTGTTGCACTCTGAGTACAGTGGTACTCCGTGACCAAAGTCTCTGGCCTCTGCTGAATATTAATATCAATACAATCCATAGGCATTACGACAAAGCATCACACTAACTTTGCATGGCACTATGGTGATTAGAATCAGTTTATATGAATAGCAAAAATAACTTTCAGAGCTGTTCCTTTCTAATAGTAGAGTAAATAAAAAACTGTTTTTCTATACCATGCTAAATCAAAGCAGATTCTGCTTTCATTTTATACTAGAAAAAAGTTGGGGGAGGGGAGCAGTATTTTTTACATACTAGAACATAAAGGAAGAACTCCCTTTACCCTATAATGGGGTACTTCTAGGAACTGGGAATCGGGGTAGGAGAAAGGTCCATGAGGCAGCAAGGGAGATTAGCTGAGGTGGACCAAGATTGGCTAGCTAAATTTCCTTGGGCAGAAGATGAGAGGTACTCTCTCTCACAGAATGGATGTTCTAGGCCATGTTATTATGTTTTAATTCAAACCTTCCTCTCATTCCCCAATCACTGTTTATATCTTGCTAATGCTGAAGCTGCTGCTCTATACAGGATCCTAAGACAGCTTCAAAAATCCAAGATCTTTCAAGTTCAGCCTAATATCACTTTGTTGCAAAGTTTCCTAGCAGGTGAA
Source organism: Crocodylus porosus (assembly GCF_001723895.1). Lineage (NCBI taxonomy): Eukaryota > Metazoa > Chordata > Crocodylia > Crocodylidae > Crocodylus > Crocodylus porosus. The sequence goes on from NW_017728943.1 coordinate 42,248,033, forward strand.
ATACAGATGATGATCTATGAGCTGGAGGAGAATGAAAGCTGATTTGAGTACCAAATTGAGCAGAAAGTAAAGACAGGCTTGTTAGGCAGCAGGGGAACTCACAGGCACAGGTGTTCCTTCAACGCCATCTTGAAATAAGTGTGATATTTTTCCTACAGTTGCACATCAATACTGTAAAAAGCTCAGCTTAGAAAATTGTATCATGTTACTTATTGGATACATGATTTTATGTTTGACTTGGCACTTGGAGATCTCTGCTATCCACAGAACCTGACACAAACATGCACCAAGCTAGTGTCTGTGTATCAAGCTGTACTTAGCCTACTTCAAGCTATACTGCCAGGGAACTCAGCTAGAAAATTTCAGTTTGTAATCACGCCTTGCCACAATTTGATCAATCTCTGTATCAAAGCACAGTGTAAACGGAACTTGTAAGTATATTTGGGAGACTATAGCCAGGGCAATCTTATCTGGCAGTGGCTGGCAGGGAGTTTTTTAATGGCTTCATCTTAACTCTCCAATTTCTAAGTACAGAATGAAATCACAGAAAGAAAAAAAAACAGGAAAAAAAAGGAAACTCAGAAAGCGATGCATGCATGTAAGTATCCAAAGGCTAAGGTCTGTGCATTCCATCTGAACAAGAAACATATAGTAAATATTTCACATGATAAAATAAATCATTTCATATTTTAAGAGATAAAATCCCAGCATAATATATTTTCTTATTTTATTACATGCTGGCCTACACATACCATGTTTAGTATTAGTTAACCTCCTTTAAGCCAAGTCATGAAACTGAAATTGTAGGGGCATAAATGAGGAAAGAGTGCTCAGACAGAATAATGTCTGGAGCAGTATAAAATCCTAAGCAAGTTGACACACAAACACACAAATGAGTCTGGGCCATGTGATATTAATACAGCACATAAAGTGCACCCGTTTTATTCATCTTTGAATTTGTGTAAAACATATATCAACACAGGCAGCATAATGCTGACCGCTGTCAAATGAAGTGCTACTTCACTTCTTGACTGCTACAAGTACTTGACATTGTTTACCTATTCAGTGCAAAGGCTTGCTGTCCCTGATACAAAAGCCTTCCTGTAAAAGATAGATGTACAGGATGGAAGAAGATGCCATGAGATGTATGGTATAGAAGATGCCTGTGAGCAGAAGTTTGTTCTGCTCACCTCGATGATCACCTTGACTGTGAAGAAGTCATGTTTACAATGCCGCTAAGCGTACACAGCATATAAAGGTTGAAACCCACAGAGCCCTTACTTAACAGACACTTCGGGAGTAGTGGATATTAAATGAGTTTACACTGTGGAATACTTTGCTTAGTGTCCTTCAAGAAAATGGTATTTAACACTTTTGTTAAACTCAGTTGAGAACCTCCTACTCCTTCTGGCCTTCTACTTTAAAACAGATAATACTGGTATTCAAATTGATATAATGTTCAGTTGTTTATAACCAAATGCACAAATAGCCTCACAAAACCACAAGTAATTTAGGGTTAGGGATAAACACGTATGAAAAAGACCATTAAAATTAGAACTTGACTAAATTTTGGTGGTACATCTTTTATTTGCTGAAAAACAGTTTCCAGTTGTCCAAAACTATTTGTGAAAGTGTGACAGTTTTGGCAAATAGCTTTTGCTGAAAGCTTTTTTAAAAAATGCATTCCAACAATTTTGAAAATGAAATCTTTTGATTGTGTTTCCAAGTTTGCCAAAATTAATAATAAATACATTTAGAAAACCTAAAATCTGAATAAATATTTCATTTTGGATAGAACCAAACATTTAAGTTAACCCAAAATGAAATGTTTTTGTTCTTCATTTCATCAAGACAGTGGAAAATGTTCATTTTAGCTCAGTCCTAAGAAAGGAGTATTGGAGTTGTATTCTTTTTCCTGTTTTTGGTTGACCAACAAAGGATAAAAAATATTCTCACAGTTTTAGTCAAAATACATGAGGACAGTAGGATTTCTGTGGAACTATTTACATTTGTATTTGGAAACTGCGCTTCACATTGTTTTAGCTGGTTATGATGAGGATGTTTCATAATACAAGTTATAAAGACTCTCTCCTCCCATCAAAGCCTGTTTAAGCTGGTACAGCTCTCTCTGAACATTTCTGGGTGTTCCAGCAGAATGATGCTATTACGTAGAGAGGCCACACAGCTATTTTAAAATCATTGGTTATAGTCAGCTACCATGTAGAAGGAGGAGTCTTTGAAGCTCAAGTGATTGTGAAATTAAATATATATATCACCTGACTTTAGAAGATATTAGGTAGCACCGTCTTTTAAAAACAAGATCTCCCCCTTCAAGTCTTTGCTGAAAGGGAATAAGAAAAACAAGTCAAACCTATCCCACTGTTGTTTATTGATATTACTTCAAACTGTGTACAGCCCAGAACATAACATACCACTCCTATAATTCAGGGTCATTGATGATAGTTATCAGTTTTTAAAACATCAGAATTTCCTCCTTTTCAGGGATGGTCACAAACTTGTATCAGAATTCCACAAAAACACTAATAAATGTATAAAATGGGTAATATTTACATGTTTCTTGGCACTCCATTTTATTTTATTTTATAAATGGTGAGAGTGATTTTCATATCAAAACGTTAATACAGACTGAATATTGGCTGATTTCATTTTTAGCTGCGAGGATAACAAGATACTCACTGCTACATGCGGTTATAAAAGTTATACCAAACATTTCTGTTGTTCTGATCACACTTTCTGTATGATCCTATGGGCAAGATCTGTGTCATTTATCTTTCTAAATTTCCACATATATGGAAATTACGCTATTAAACACATGGTTGTGATAAATAGTCTAACGAAAGAAATCTTTTCAGCGATGACTTTACTTCTTCCTCTACCCCATCCCTATTTGAAAAGATAATAGACAAGAAAAGTGTGATGCACAAAAGCTGAATGTGTTAAAGAATGATGCATGTAAGTAATCCTAAGAAATACTAGCATTTTACACTTTCCCTGACCAATTCCATACAACCAAATTAACATATTTGTTAACATGCGTACCTTATTGGAAGGCAAAAGCCCCAGCTTTTTTTTAATAGATCAGGTTAATAAGTTTTGTAACTGAGTCACAAGAAATATGCATAGCAAACCGTGAAAAAAAAAATCACATTTTAACTTTGCCACTAAGCAGACCTATTGTAACAGAGACCAGAACCCTAATTTACCTTGGAGAAACAGAGGTGACATGAGATAACTTTCAGGTTAGAGTGTAGACAATTGCAAAACAGAATTCCCTTCAGTAAAATATCCAAATCCTGTGAAATCCAGCAAGAAATGAAGGTAAGATCCATAATACAGTTTTCTGCAACTTCCCAAATGGAGAACTTGAACAATTTTAGAGAAAACACTTTTAAAACCGTAAGTTTGGCCGCTAGTTACATATTGCATCTACAAGACTGGGTGCAGACAGATTTGCTCAACAGAGACATTTTGTGATGGATAGTAATGGCCAAAATCCATAGATTATAAGGTTCCCACCTTACAGTTGTGGCACATATCCAGAGACTAGTCAACTGCTTGCTCAAACATAATATACGCTACCCAATTTTTTAAAAGCTGGATAGTGTTCTTCAAAAACCTTTGGACCTTACAAATAATTCCTAAAGCATGTAAATTTCTCCCCCATCACACCAGGCCTGGCTTCCTGGTGCCTCCTCTACTTATAGCTGTTGCTGCTTTGCTTAAGTACAGTAATGCACAGCATGCTTAATTGAAATAACATATGCAACCTGATTTATAATATGTTAGGCAAGACTGGATATAACCCTGAAATTCCTCTGGTAGGTTTACACCAAAACGTTAGTGGTGTAAAAAATGAGGTCATACTAATATTTAAAAGAAGGCACGCAGTTCCCAAATTGTTGCTCTTTTCCTATGGCAAAACCTCTTCCCAGCCCTAGATATGTGCTTTAATTATTAAATCAGTTTGGTTGAAATTCACAGAGCATTAAATTGTTAGTTGTTACTTAACATTCCTTATCAATTGCATCTATTAATTCCAGAAAAGAGACTTGTCCATTGCTACAGTAATTTAAATTAGTACCACATGGTTATAGACTGATGCTGAATGATGATTAAATCTTTGGGACAAAATCAGCCCTTAAAGATCTTTAAATGGCACTAGAGATAAGCCAACCAAATTTTTGTCCAAGAAGTTACAATTTATCAAAAATGTAATAAACCATGGCTGGAATATTCATTGTAAGCAGCATATAATGTGGTCCATGAAAGGACATTTTAGCATCTTCTTCACTATGGTCACACTAAAGTTTGCTGACAATGCAGAGTAATGCTCCATTGATATTTAACAGCTCCCATCTAGATGGTACTTTGCAGTATCATAGCTTTATACACTCTAGTCCATTCTTTCATTGGTACTAAATCAGTCAACTTTGATATACAACACTGATCAATTTTCTTTGCTTAATTTCAGAGCTGTAAATATTTTAACTTCCCAATATTACTGACACGGAGAGCAGTGGGGGTAGGGATGTCTCTCCCTCCCCCACTTCCCTTGCAAGTCATTGTGTATGTGTGTGTGTGTATACACACCTCCCACACCCACTTGCTGTCCATACCCATAAGCACACACTTTTTTACACACAGTCAAGGTAGATCTCAGCTCTTTTTTCTTACTAATCATTAATAGAATTGATGTTCACTAGAGGTGACTACCAGTAGGCACTAGTCATTTTCTAAATCTTTAACCTTGACACAGTATAAGCAAAAATATATCAGCACCTCCTAGAGGAGCTTGTAGATGAAGAATACACATAACATAACAAAATAAATGTATAAAATAATAGATTCATCTTTCTGAAGCTAAAGATAAATATTAAATAATCCTATCTGCTTTGAGCTGAAAATTAATTTCTTCTAAGGCAAATAGTGTAATACGTATATGCATTTCAATTCCCATTTGGCAAAGAGCCCATTTTCAGTATGCAGTACATGAACTTTTGAAATACTAAACTGCTTGCATCACACGCACGTGCGCGCACACACATACCCCTTAAACAAACACAGTTTTCTTCTTTTTGGTACCAATTCATTATATTCTAATAAGAACTCTATTTTAGATTGCCATTATCCCACCAAACTTAGACACTGAGTCAAAAAACTCAAATTTTTTAATCTTTTAAAGTTAATTTCTAATGATTTTTTTAAAGATTTCATGTGAAATATGGCAATGACAATACTTTAGCTATGAAGCGGCAGATTTATGTTATTTAGGTGCCTAAATATACACATAGTACATAAGATCGAGTCTTAACCTGATAGGAGCTTTCAAAATTCCTATTAGGCACCTTTCTCCGTCTATAGATATGAGAATATCTTTGTAACGGTGTCCCCACATGCTGGCTTCACTGCAATTTCTTTTGTCGATATTATAGTCAGGTGTATAGAAAAGTTAGTAACAGGCTTAGACTGCACATGGAGAACTCTGTTGACTAATTTACAACTGAAAATCAAGCGCCAATAATGTTTTCAAACCAGGGTCCTTTGAGACCTCTCTCTTTCTGTCTCCAATTGGAAGGATTCCAGATTACAGCTTGGTTTCACTGTATCTTAATGTTTGACCAGTCACAAAGAATGCCTTCCCATTGGTCCTTATGCAAACATATACTGTAACTATCACATTTACTCATATCTTTAGGCAAGATTTTAAACTTAAGGCCCTCCCATTTTTGGTCCTTAAAAAATCCTGTTTTCCAGGTCTTTACACTACTGTATGGACTCATTTCTGATAATGACATTTTACCTACCTAAATTCAATCTCCAAATTCTGTTGGAAACAGTTTTCATCTCCTTCTGTCCTTAGCTTAGTTTAGAGATACTAGGCTGAATTCTCCATATCCGTGATTCTTCTTTAGCTTTTCGCAAAGCAAGCTGGAAATGTTACCAAATTAAAATAGCAGCATTTCACACTCTGTGTGCACTCATGTCACATAACATGTTAAAAAAAAAAAAAAAAAAAAAGGCACAGGAGTAACTTTGCCAGCAAATCAGGGGAAGAGATATCACGAACAGTGATCTCCTCAGCCGTGGGGGTTAGGGACTCATAACATAGGCAGAGATACCCATTACAGGGAAGCACGGGTTTGCCTGGGGCACCACTGAAGCTGAGGGCCCAGTGCTAGGTTCTCACTGTGCCTGGGGAGCCATGGTGATCAACAAAAGCAGGGCACAGTGGGCCGGGCACACCCTCAGTGCACTCAAACAGCTTTTCATGGCACACCCAGGGGACTCTCAGCAGGGTCACATTTGGGGTTCATGCCATATGCTGTGGGGGCCCTGGCCCAGGACACCACTCTGAAGAGGGGTCTGCATCACCAGCTCTGCACCCCAGCTGGATGGGACCCCTTCACCTTTCAACCCAGGGCATTGCAGGCCTGGTGGCATGAAAGAAATCCGCCTGGCCTATAGCGAGGAGAAAGGGGTAAGTTGTTCCAGAGCTGCCATGGCTGCTACAGGGGAGGCAGGCAGAACAGGGCAGAAGCAGGCTTGGATCTGTCTACTTCCACAAGAAGCAAATCTGCTCCCAGTAGGGTGCACATATAAACATGTTCCTGGGACAGGCTTACTGCGCCCTATTTTAATATGCAGGAAGCCTAAATCTCATTAATAGCACATGTGGACATGCCCTGTGAGTATGGTTTCCCAACCAACTGTACACCCACCTTAGTTTCATATGAACCATATTTCACTAGGTTGCTTATAAAAATTTAATGCAAGACAGTGTCAAACTGCTTCTCTCCTATCCATAAGGCCTGTTACCCTGTCATGGAAAGAAGTTAGTTTCGTTTGACATGACTTGTTCTTGACAAATCCATGTTGGCTGTTACTTATCACCTTATCACATATTAAATGTGTGCAACACAGAATGAATACAATCAGTCATAATTTTTATGTCCATAAAAAATCTAGTATCTCTGACCAGTTTTACTATTCAACTTTGAATTCATTCATGGTCAATCCAAGACTTATTAATTTTTGTGCAACTAGAGAATAAAACAACTAGCCAGGTTCCAATTTTGGACAGTGCATGCTACCACCACATGCACCGCTCCACTTTTTCTTGGTATGGGGTTTTTTTGACCCTGGGATCTCCATGTGCCACAGCTCAGGCTGTTCTCCCCCTCCTCCTCCCCCCACTGCTGACAGACCTGCCACAGGCTGGAAAAAATCCTTTGGCAGGCCAGATCTGGCCCTCAGTCTCTATTTTGCCCACCCCTGCACTAAGGACTACAATGTAAGAACATTTGCTCCACACAAGCTACATATGCAAGGAAGTAACATAACCACCCATTTGCATCAGGAAAGGGTTCTGCCTCGGGACAGATAGATTGCTTCATTTGTATAGTGCCTTTGGGTCGGGTGGGACTTACCTATTCGACACTCCTCTTTGTCTACCAAAAAGGACTGTAGGTCTTTTACACACCAAATTCTCAAGGCTTCCTTTTTTTACATAATTAAGGCAAATTACATCAGGGCTGATTGGAAGCAGTGATACAACCTGAGTTCCAGACACAGTCCAAGGAGGCATGTGGGGAAAAGTCAGAGGATTCAATATGAGGCCTTACAGCAAAAGGGAAGGATGACAGGGGAGTAAGAAGAGACAGAACTGATGCGAATGGTCCCTTCATAAAAAAACAGATATGCTCACTCAGCCCAGCTCTCATCAATTTTGACCAGCTGGATTGTAGTGATTTGTCCAGGTGACCAGTCACTGGGGATCTCAGCAACTGGGTAGGATACTACTTTGTGCAAGGTCAGCAAGGATGAATCTTGAAAATGGAGTACACAAGGTCAGCAAGGATGAACCTTGAAAATTGAGCTTAGATACTTCTATTAATATAAAAAATTATTCAGAAAAGGTGAAAGACAAACATTTGGCATTTTCTATCACTAAACTGCATGACACATTTTTGGACTGGTACAAAACAAATATAGGTCTCTCATTTCTGTGATTCTGATGTGCTACTGAAGAAGTTCACATTAGCACCAGAGAAAAGTCTGAGACATAGCAGGTGACTCCTTACGTTTCTCTGGCATGATGATGACTTTGCACTAAAAATACCTTTCCGGTCATCTGTGTTTCTTTATATCTTTATGCCTTTATCTCTCTATATTTTGTTTCAAGTATGCACTTAAATAAAACAATGGATAATTTACAAGAGGCTAGCTGTGCATCTACATTTACTCTTCCATATATTTTACAAAACTCCTGGTCTTTTAAATTTTCCTATTTGTGCCTATAAGTATGTATTGCATCAAAAATCAAAGCTACTTTTTTCAGGTGCCAGAAAGGTCAGGTCTCCCAGTAACTATCACCAGCAGGGATGGCCTAGATTTTCATCATAGCCATAGAAAAATCACCCTCTGTTGTCATCTTAATTTTGATAGTTCATTTCAATATCAAGACCATAAAACTGAATTAGTCTAGCAAAAATAAGGAGCCAGTTTTAAAAGATGGATTTGTGCAACAAGATACACTATAATAATTTGTTCACTCTGAGCTATGGTCATTACAGGGTAGAGTTCCACACCTACTCATTCTTTTGTAGTGATCTTGTTTTTACAATTTCAAATTTAATACTTTTTCTAATATATTATACGTTACCTCCCATGTATTTAAACTGTACTTAAAAGCATGCTAAGAACTGGTAATTCTTTAATGGTTGTTCACTTACAAGCGATTGTGGGTCATTACACAATCATTTAAAGGGCATTAATGAGAACCATTTAATGGTTTTAGTAGAATATCATTGTAAGGGACAGGGGAAAAGTTACTGGCTGTAAATTTTTATGACCATTCCTTACAAAACGTATTACTTTAAAGATTTATGTATGTAACAATGAGTACAATAAAAGCCATGCTAAAAATAATTTGAAATCAAAGTAATGCATATAGATAAGGTCCTGCTTGCTACAGTTTTGCATGCAGTCAGTAAGGGTTTTTTTCTTTTTCTTTGTGGATTCCTAGGATATTTGCAGTGCAGCTAGAGATCTCCTGTACAGAAAATCATAGCACAAAAAGGCTCGGGTGTACATTTTAACAATGCATAAGTTGTCCTTTATTGCCTGTATTTTATTTTAACTTTTAACTCATTCTTTTGCTTCACTTTCAGGATTTTTCCAGCTTTTCTTGGAGATAGAACAGTAATATAGCATTTCTGCAGAATATAACATGAATTAATTTTACAAAGCAGCTTTTGGTTGCTTATACTGTTGGTTTGTATATGAATGGGAAATAAAAACAAAGTTTGCAAACCAAAATTGAAAGATTGACAATTTCCCACAGGGAAATCCTTTATTACTGTATTAGACCAGAGCATACCTTCAACACTGGAAAAAAGTTATTTTGAAAATTATTCATATGGAAGCATTAACCTTATTAAAGAGCTTTAATAACAAAAAGTCATCATATTATGCCTGGTTTTGTCCATTTGTGATTCACATGGAATACATAATGAAGAAGACAATACCCTTTTCCCCCAGTATCCCTGCATAAGTAGGAGAATATTTCTAATTAAAAAGGCAGAGTTAGCACAGCACATGAATTGAACAGAACCATATCTCTGGAAATGCTGAGATTTTTACTGTTTGCATTAAGTAACGATTGTATTTCTCTCTGAATCTGGCCCAATACCCATTACCAATAAGATGAAGATTTAAGATAACTTGGTCAAAAGATGTTGAATTACAACTTTTAATTAAAATGTAGAAAATAGTTTCTTTAAAATAAACATGGTAATATGTTCATGATCATTAATTTTTTATGTAAAGAACAACAAGACCAACCTGAATATTTTAAACTGTGACATTATAGAGCCAGGGAAAGGGAATTTTTAGAAAGTTATCGATGTAACAAAGACAAGCTATATAGTTAATATTCTGCAGCTTTTTTTCCTCTTTGGAAGCACTACTATTCTTCCACAATGAGTTTTAGGCTTAGATTGCCGTCTATAAAATCTATTTAAATAGTAATTGAGATTGTACAAATATAAGGGCAAGCAGCTCTGTTTTCTTCTGCCTTCTTCTTTCATCCTTAACATCATATCATTGAAACAGTCTTAGAGCTGGACTTTGGGATGACTTCTAGTCTGGGTTTGGAATTGTGTGTGCATCATATTGCAAATAATATAACTGATAAAATGAATATATGGCATTAAACATCCCTTACCCCTTGCATACATTTAATGAGACTATTATAAAAGATGAACATTGCGTGATATATTAAACTGCTTGAGGCTTATTACATTGATTTTGATAAACATTTTAGTGTCTTCCCAGGAATTCTTCTTAATATGCATGGCTATATTACCTAGAGGTTAGAAGAACCAAATACCTTTTGCTATAGAGCACGGAGCATGATTCCTCCTCCCCCTTAATTGTTTAAAAATGTGGGCCAGGGAATGAAATTTTCGTAAAAATTAAGGACTAGAAGTGTGAGACAGGTGTTGGGGTGAAATCCAGAAGCCACTGCAATCAAAGGTAAAACTCCTATTGATTTCAACAGTCAGGATTTTAACCCATGTTGGAAAGTGGAACATAAGATTTTCTAGTAAACTTCATTCTTTAACACTCGTGTTCATGGATTCTCATGAAGCGAAATTGTCACATATCTAACTGCAGAGCAGTTTAAATATATGGGAATGGATGAGATCAAATTCAATTTTACTTGCAATCTAAACCAGGATTTAAAACCTGAATTTCTAAATGCAAAAGGCTGATATACTAAAATCAATGGGCCACTTCATTCTCTGCTTTTGTGATCCCTCTCATTATTTGCCATTTTCAACCCCCTTCCATTTTATTTTTCACTGGATATTAATCACTGATAACTATGTATCCCTGTACCAATCCCTCACCTCTTCAGAAAACAGCACCTGCACTTAAAGTGAAAAAAAATTAAGAGATTCATAAAATCAGGGAATGAAATGGCACATTGGCTTAGTGCGTCAGTCTTTCCCCTCAAGAAATATGGGCTGATGAAAAGAAAGGAGAAAAAAAGAAAGGGAGAACAAGGAGTAGAAGGGAACATTAAAAAGAACAATAGGGATATAAACAAGAAGAGGGGCAGCAGAAATGGATAGGAACAAATGAAAGAAACCGTAAAGAGAGAAAAGAAAAGAACAACGGATAAAACAAAAACAACTGCCCTGATTTTATTTACTTACCTTAGGTAAGTGAAACATGTCATAGTTTAAAATGAAAAAAAGAAGAAAGAACACCCAAACTGTTGGTTTTGTTGGTTCTGGCTCCCTCTCTTTTTAGCTTTATAGCAAAAGCAAAGGAAATTAAATGCCATAAATACATTCAAACGTTAAAGGTATGATTTACACTAAGTAAAGCAAGTAAATTATGAGTTACAATTCGAGGTTGCCAAGGCCTCTGAATACTGCACGATTTTTATTTGTTGTGTATCCTACAGTATCTACACTCAATGAGGTGGACTCAGAACAAAGATTCTGTCTGACTCTAAACAGTTGTGCTTTGGCTAGTATTCACGATATTTCACTGTGCTGGATTTCTTTCACTTCACCATGTTCATATAAGAAAATAAAAAGGAATGTGAATTCCAAGGCACCCTCCTAGTACAGCACCTAAGTCCAATATCCAATTTTTAAGTCTAACCTTCTGCTGCAACTACTGCCTTTGCTTTTTAATAGCTTGTGTTCTAAGTGAAAATACGGGCTTTTTTATCTCAGGTTGTTTTTGATAATCTCCTGGGAATTCATCCTAAACATATAAAAATATAAATTTCTGCTACGGGCCCTGAAGTAGGATAATATCACTGAACTTACACCATCATTGAGCTGCAGAGGAAATGGTCAAATTGTTCAGCCATAAAATATACCTTACCTTAAAACTATTTTCATCCTGTAGGAAAACTTCTAGGGATTAGAAGTAACTGCTCTTAATCCACTATTCTTTCCTTAAAAAGGAAAAACATATATATTTTAAATTGCCATTGTGATTGGCTAAATCAGCCTCTTTCAGCTGCTTTTACTGGCTTTGAACCAACAATCAACTGAAAGAGGTTGGAAATCGCTACTTCTCACTGAAAAGGTACGGAATTTAATTTACTGTGTATGATCAGGTTACCAACACTAAAAGAAAGTGTAGAGGACAAAGCCATATCATCAGATGGCATAAATCAGTGTAGCTCCATTGATTTGATCCAAGGCATCTTACATGAGGATATATTCTACAGGCTTGGGATAGAGATGTGGATAGCTTGGATTTGTCACTGTAGAGCAACTCTTGGGGGATATGCAAGCCCAACCAACCAAATGTGTATGGCCAAATGTTGAAATAGAAAAGCAAGCAATTGTTACCTTTTCCTCACCAATAAGGTCACCTTATAGATTTCATCGTTTTAAAAGTGTATCTTATTGGTTCATGCTCTAAAATTGCCAAATGAACCAGGAAAAAGTACATCAAAACTTGCAGTTTAGAGAAAAACTCCTACTTCTACCATCTCTGTTAGCTTGTAAAAATCTTTTAAATATGTTTAAAAATAGCAAAAGCTTATGTAAATGGTAATTATTCTGAATTCCCTGATGAACTGTAGTGCCATCTGAGTACAGGGAACTATGCGTAGCCCGTGCAAAACAAATTGAATGATCATGCCAGAATAGACTATGAACCCTCTGCTTCCGATTAGGATTACACTCCCTTTCTTAGCTGCAAATCATGAAAATGTAAACACCACTCTGTTGATAAAGCCTTTTCTACAGGTAGCAATTTAGGCCCTGAGTACAGAATATCTGATCCACAGTATCATTAAGAGTCTGAAGGGCAGAGTTTGCTATAGCCAGGTGCTTCAGAGGTACTGCATAAGAACAGTCTGTTGCTCAGTGAAACCTCAGGATACAACAGCACTGAAAGATACTTTTACAAAAACTAATAATATACATTATACATAAGAACACTTATATTATTATATTATGGACTGCAAATCTACATTTTCATTATATGTATTTGTACAGTGCCTAACACTGAATGAGTTCAGTGTCTCATTCAGGCTTCTAGGCATTTCATAAATATGCAGAACAGCAATAGTGCTTAGAAGCTCCAGCAAGGGTCAATGCCCCGTAAGGTGGTGACCAATATAGAAAATGAACACAAAATAAGCACATAGTCCAGCCTCTGGGGGATTTGACATCTATGCAGTTGACAGACATTTGTGGGAGGACGGATGGAGGGGGAGAGATACATTCAAATACTCAGCTTTACATACATGTGTACATTTGTGATTTGTGTTATGTTACTCTGTAAACCTTCTCCAGGTGCCCACAACCTACCCTCTATTAGAAATCAGCTCAGATGGCTATTGAAGGGAGGACTGAAGGAATAATTTTATGAAGTGTTCCCTATGAACAAGGAACAGCACGGAAGGAGGAAGGATGCCCATATTAGAAACAAACAATGGGCAGAGGAGAATGATGCCTTTGCTCATGCACAGAAATAGGAGCATGTGGAGGGCAACTACTACAGGTAAGTAGAGACTAGTTTCCAAAATTAAGCAGAAACAGAACCTCTAGGGTCTACACAAACAAGAGAACTATATGCTGTCCAGCAGGAGCCAGTAAGTAAAAAATAACCAAAAAAAACCTTGAAAAGAATAAATCAGAAGCAGACTGTCGTCACGCTACAGAAAACCACAGTATTAATTGGACTACACTTTTCACTAATGACCATGAAATAGGCTAGGAGGCAGACACTCCTGAGTTCAAGTCCTGCCTGTACTATTCAACTCCCTATATGATACTGGCTTATTCACTTCCTCTCTGCTTCAGATTCTCCATGTGTAATAGGAGGATAACAACACTTACCTACTTCACAGCAAGAGTCTTGTGAAAATTAATTAATGTTTGTTGTATGACACTTTGAATATATAGAATGCTACCTCAGTGGTAAGAATTATTGCTATTATTATAACTGGTCCTTGGGTGCTGAAGACATGTAAAACTGGCTGATACAAAAGAAACTGAATACACTTGACAGGAACATACAATATACTGGGGACAGTTTCTGGTTCAAGACCTTTACCTTTTTTCAGGAATATCCACTGATTTAAAAAGGCAGCTGACAAATGTTTGTTTATTTTACATGTTTCATTGATGGAATATGTAAGCATTTTCATATTGATTTTTTTTCATGATATATTTTAACCAGACAGATATTAAGTGATGCTGCTATGTTCAGTTAGGGTAAATAACACAGAAACAGATTCTGGTACCCTTCTGCAGATTGGTTAGCACCTTGCTGCACAAACAGTAACATAGACTTGCCTTCAGTAGGGCTACTTATAAACTAAGTTAATACACATTGGGTGCACCTACATGACACATTTACTGCGGAAATGCCCATTTAGATCTGCAATAAAGTGGCAGCATCTACACATATGACCCTATTAGGCTGCAGGGAAACTAAGTAATTCTGCTGTAGGTTAGTAGTAGTAAATACAAGTACTATCCTATGGTGGTGTTCTTTAGTGTGTAGCAACACGTGTAGATACTAATGGGGCTAGCTGAGGCATGAGGGTCCTTCAGTGCAGGGGGCTGTCCGCTGGCTAGCCCTGCACAGGAGCACCCTCATGACCCAGCCAGCCCCTCCACAGCATTCTGAGCTGGGTCATAGCAGCCCTGGGCTGCCAGGCTGATCCCTGGGGTCCCCTGCCAGCCAGGGCTACTCCCACCCAGATCAACCTGCTGTAGTCATGGGCGCATGTATAAAATGGTGCCCAGGAGCAATAGACTCCAGGGTGATATATGCTGGAATTTATTGCACTAACTACACATGTAGATGTGCCCACAGGGTGCATGTACACATGCAATTAATTGGCAGCACTAAACTCTGAAGCAGTTTGAGTTGGAGTAAAATACTCCCAGGTGAAGCTTCTACATGTGTGTCTGGGACAGCAGCAATTTCAGCTGGGGTGGAGCAGTTTACACTACAGCTGGGGGAACCAAGGGTCAGAGGGGCTGGTGGGGTACGAAGGTGCTGAAAGTGAGAAGCCATGTTGGTAGGTGGAAGTCAGGAGTCTAGCTTCTTCCTGGCTGGGCTGACCAGGTGCAATTTATGCCCATGGTCAGCATCTACATGTGCATTTAATCACAGTTAATTATGCACCGTAAGATAATACTTTCCCCCATGATGTTAATTAGTGCACTGTGGCTTAATACTGCCACATGTGTAGACATTGATGCTTTACTCTGCGGCTAATTAGTCCAC
Organism: Crocodylus porosus; assembly: GCF_001723895.1. NCBI lineage: Eukaryota > Metazoa > Chordata > Crocodylia > Crocodylidae > Crocodylus > Crocodylus porosus. The sequence continues at coordinate 42,263,339 of NW_017728943.1, forward strand.
TCCACAATTAAGCGCATGCATAGATGTGGTCATTGTGTACAAGGGTAATGGAAACTGCTGCTTTAAACAAAGAAAGTATATATGGCTTATTTATTAAGTCCTTTTCTCATTTTGCCTCCATAAGCACTTATCTGCCATTTTCAACTCTTATTTAACTGTGCTTCTAGACAGCAAAGGAGACTGCATCAGTTGATGATGTAATAGTAACAAACATGACCAAGCTATGAAACATCTGTATGCATGAAGCGTTGTATGTGACAGACCATTATAGAAGCATAGCTTCAATTTGTATTAAAGTTATAGTCCATGTGTATAATTTCTATATAATAAATTGCATCACTTAAAAGAAAACAGGTACTGGTTTGTATAACATGTCAATGGGTGAAGAGTGAAAGTCACTACATTGAATAAAAATGTAAATAACTATTCATTTGAATTGGAGATAGATACTTGAAATGAATGTTGTTCAGACCATAAGAGATGTTTGGGAAAAGAAAGAACATTATGTTTGCCATAAGGTGCCCTTAGAAATTCAAGAGGCATAATGGTGTAAAAACATCGAAAGGATCATGCTGATTTACATCAGTTTTTATTTCATTGCTCAACCAGTACATTTCCCCAGATATAAATTATTTTTATGACACAGTAACATAGCATGAAGCACAAGTAATCCAAAATGGATTCCAACAAGTTGTACAATTTGGGCTAGGTTTTAAGAAGGCAAGTTAACATTATAACAAATTTAGGCATTGAAGTTGTCAGGCAAGAGGAAGAAAATGGCACACAAAAGCAATGGAAAACACTTCCTTGGGACAAATGAGAAACTGCTACAATCAAAATGAACAAATCTCTATGGACAAAATATGCATAAAGACTAGGAATCAGGTCTCTTGGTGTAAAAAGGGTAAGAAGAATCTTTCATTCTCTCTAATGTTTCACATCCTGATATGGAGATCATTCATAACAGTAGTCTGCATCTCCTGAATTAAGGCTTGCTTCCTCTTAGGCTTCACATTATCCCAAAAGTATCAAGAGCCCATTCCGCTATGATACCTATTATAAGGAGCACTAGTAAACATTATAGTGTTCTACTCTGGACTATATATAATATGACCAATTTGTCTCCCATACTGGACTCAGTTTATACATTCTGAAAAATTAAACTTCAGCACCATTAACCCCCTTTAAGTCTTTATGGAGAAGACTTTGCTCAGTAACCTGGCTTTTGGGTAAATTATCTTTATGAAAAAAATATCTATTATTAGTTCAACTGACAAGCAAAACTAACCCATGCACATTCAGAGTTTTGCACAGAATTTTAGCTACTCAGTTCCCATGAAATGCAATGACATTTACATAGCTAAACACTTATACAACTCTCATAATTTACACCTGAGAGTTGACTTGCAGTGGTTTGGCAGAAGCCTGTTCTTCTAAGCTAAAAACGTGTGCCATCTGTGCTGTCTATACATAAAAACAAATATAAAATGAGGGGCGAGGAATGCTAGAGAACAACTAAAATTTGGCACTGATGCAACATATTTTTTGTGTGGGGAGGGATCTAGGGAATTAGAAACAATTCAATGACTTCACATACACACTACTGAATTCAGGTATTTTAATACTTAGAAAAACTGTTTTTTTCTAAACATTCTTTTTCTCCATTTAATATTTTATATTTTAGGGGTAAAGAATATAGTCATAGTTTTCTTTTATTTCATATACATTCTGAATATTCATGTGTCTTGAAAATTCAGTTCTGTCAGAGATGTTCAAAGTTTTCAAAATATACAGTATTCCACAAAAATCCACTCTATTAAACCACCAATGCTACAACAAAGCACATATAAAAATGTAAATAAATACATAAATAATAAAGAATAGATAAGGTATCAGGGTATAAATCACAAAGATAAATTGAAAACTTGACAAAGCATAGTCAGCCTTTGCAAATGTGAAATGGATAATATCTGCAGTTTAAACCCAGTGAACTGGAGGACAAACTAAAGTTCATTAAAACAGTTTAAAGCTCCACAATTTAATTCATACAAGAGAACCAATTTAGGCACAAGATTAAATTCAACGTATTTTTTCTTTGGTTTAACATTTGGGAAATGTTGCAATGAGAAATTTAAGCTTTCTGTCCACAGATAAGCAGCGTCAATGCAATACTGGTAGCAGCAGCATGCATCTAAGTGCACTGGCCTGCAAGTTGGCGTCAGCCTATGCAGAATGGGCTTCTAGTAGGGTTGTGCAAAACGGGCCCTATTCAATTTGGATTCAGATTTGGCCTGAACTGGGGACAGTGATTCGATTAATTGATTTGGATCACTGTCCCTGAATCGATTTGGACAAATCCAAATCTGAAGATTCGATACTGATTTGGAGAATCAGTGATTTGGACACAGACACAGCTTTAAATGTTTTTTCTACATACCTCAAGGTACCAGGTGTGGCTCATGAACACTGTGATGCGGGGCCCCCTGCACACTCAGTGACAAACCCGGAAGTGGACTGGAAGCACTTCCGCTACACTTCTGGGTCTGCTGGGGAGCATGTGAGGGGTGGCCTCCCACATCTTTCTGGCTTGGCAATCAGCTGTAGGAGGACCCCGGGTGCCGCCCCAGACCCAGGAGGCACCAGTCACCAAGCTGGGGGGACGCAGGAGGAACCCCGGTGTGCTCTCCAATGGACCTAGAAGTGGACCAGAAGTGCTTCCGGTCCACTTCCCAGTCTGCTGCTAAGCATGCTGGGGAGCCTTCTGTGCTTCTGTGGGACACTCCATGCACCCCAGCATCACAGCATTCACAAGCTGCCTGCTATGTAGAGGTATGTAGAAAAAACATTTAAAGCTGTGTCTATGTCCAAATAGCCAAATCTTTCTGAACCTCTCCAAATTGATTCAGAGGGTTCCGATTCAATTCAGAGAGATTAGAGGGTCCTCTTATTCCATTCAGATTTAGAGATTTGGCCACTGAATTGGGCCGAATCTCCACTGAATCCAATCAGCTTTGCACAGCCCTAGCTTCTAGCTGTTGACAGTGAAGTCCAAGCCATTCTTGTTCTCATTCATTCAAATCCCTGGTTCTACCAACAAAAAAGAAGCTAAATAATGTCATGTATAGCGATTTTTGTAGAGTGGACACACATCTACTCAGGAAACAGGCTGAGACAGATACACAGTTCACAAAAGACACAAAGTAGACATTACATATAACCTTGACTTACTAACTGAAAGATGACTGAGATGGGAAGAAATATCTCTTTATTATTTTCTTAAAACATTAAATGCCCAACACTAGGGAGCTTAACTTAAGTAGGATACATGTGAACTAGTTCTGCGTTCTCAGAGCTGATTTCATATGTCAAATTATAGGTTTGTCTGTTGGAGTTTTACAATACACAGTGGTGGAGATGGATCCAGAAAGAGGGACAGAGACATGAAATTGAAATGTGGGTTAGCAAGTCAGACAACAGGGGTCTATACTGGGTGAGGCCTTTTTCATTAAAAGGGAAAAGGTAGGAATGTGAGAAATTTTAACTTCCATACAGGAAAGGAAAATGTGCTAACAGTGAACTTTATTAGACAAATGAATACTCTCCCTTGGTGTTGTACAATACATCACCTGAGTCATTTAAAATTAAAATACAATAAGGAGGGGAGAGAACAAGCTTCTAACCTGAATATTACATTGCATAGGCCCAGCAGAGAAAGAGAAAATACAACTAAATAGAAAGAAGTGGTGCCAACTGTAGGGGAGGGAGAAAAGAACACATTGAACACACAGAGAAGGAAAAAGTCACATGAAGTTTCAGAAGTCACAAATGTACTGAAAGTCTTTTGGTGTAGATATAGAGCAGGGAAAAGAATGGAAGTGAAGGGAATAAGGGCCTCTAGGGTAAGAAGGGTTGTGGTTGACTGGGATGGAAAAGAGTATTCATAGATGTATTGTGAAGCGTTACATATATGGGAAAAGAGATGTTATAGGCACCTATTAGGGCTCTGCGAAACAGCACCATTCATTTCGACTTCTATTTCACTGTTTCGAAGGGGCAGTGCTTCATTTCACTGCTTCAAAGCACTGTTCCATTTAGTCAAAACTGTTTCTCTGTTTCACCGTGTTTCGATGTTTTGCCCATAGGCTATAATAGGGAAACACAAACATGCCTATACATTTGCATTTTCTTGCCAGATTCAAGAACATTGAAGGGATGGTAGCCCCTTCTGAGGGCATGAAGCCAGCCAAGTTTCAATGAGATAGGTGCAGGGATTTTTGGGAAACTGCACCTCAAAATGTTCAAAGCTAAACTCATATCACTTGCCAGCAGTGGCAGCCTACTGTCATCCTGTATCATCTGGGAGGCCCGCGTCCCCCCAGAAAGAGCTGGGGGAAGCAATCAGAGAGCTGTGGGAAAGGTTGGGGAGCTGAGGAATCCACCTGGGAACTGGGGGAATATTCAGAGACCTGAACGTTCCCACAGCTCCCAATTGGATTCCCCAGCTCCCGATCTGATTCCCCAGTCCGTCTGTTCAATTCCCCCAGCTCTCTGATTACTTCCCCCAGCTCTCTGATCATTTTCCAAGCTCTTCCTGTGAGGTGTGGGCTCCCCAACCTGCGCGCAGGTTTTCAGCAGGCTGTCGCTGCAGGCTGGGGCCAGTGGTAGCACTGTAGTCTTCCCAACATTTGGTACAGGCTGCGCTAAGCGGCTGCCACTGGTCCCAGCTTGCAGTGGCAGCATGCTGAAACCCTGCACACAGATCAGGGAACTGCACCCCCAGGAAGAGCTGGGGAAATGATCAGAGAACTAGAGAATCGAACCAGGGGCTAGATGTCAATATCAGAGCAGTCCTTCTCCCCTCTTTCCCCTCCATCTCCTTAGTTTGTTTAGCCACAAGCAAGCCTGACTTTGAAACTTGAAATGTTTGAAACTTTCAAAACATTTTGAGTGCCCTCATTTCATTTCAAAGCTGTTTCAAAGCCTTTCATTTTGTTTCGATTTCACTGTTTTGAGTTCAAAACAGCTTCGAAACAAAACACCAGATGAAATTTTGTGCAGTCCTAGCACCTGTGAAGAGGATTTGTATTTTGGAATGAATAGGATCCAAGGATGGGAAGCGATAGAGAAAGGGGCTGGATGCATCCTGACCTCTCTGTAATGCAGAAGGAGCATATGCATGTCGCTGGCAGCTATGCATTGAGTTTGAGACAGAAACATTCATAGTTTTTCAGGTAATACGTGACTGCTCAGACTCTATGCAAGAGGATAGCTCATAAACTGTAACATGGTTTGGCTATAGTATTTCCAGGGGTTCCCTTGCTGTTCAGATAAGGATTGAAGTGATAGGTTTACAGATGGAACAGATGTTGTTCCCCATTCCTTTCCAACTGCTTTGTTCTCCCCCAGGACTAACTGTAACTTCCCAGCCCCCTGAATAGCTTCAAACAGTCACTACTTAAAAATAAAATCACCCTGACTTACCAATATTTCTTCCTTCCAAATGTGGAATTTTCCCCTCTGGGTACACTAGCGTAAGGCCTAGAATGGGTTAGTGTCAGTGTGGGGCCAGAATTAACTTGTGTAGATGTAACAATGTTACTGTTTTGAGGTCTGGCATCTCATACCCAGCAGGGCTGAGGAGAAGGCAGAGGAAGAGAAACAAAACTGAGTACCAAGACAAATTTTAACTTACTCTCCCTCTCTCCCCTGATTGTAGTGTTATAGAGACCTCCTGCAGATTGAAAGATCCCTGCAAATGACAACCTAAGTGAGTGCTGATATAAAGCCACATGATGAAATTTGGGTTTCTCAATTAGTCTCTTAAAATAACTTTAGAAAATGGAATTTATTAAAAAAAAAACCCCTACATTAGAAGCATGTTAGGGCTGTATAGTCAAAGGCTCAAAATTGGGAAAAAATGATAGGAAAACTGTCCATGCAGTGTTAATTTTATGTCTGCATTATGATATATTCTTTAATTACATGATCATATTTTACTACTCCCTTGGGACCTCTACCTCATTCATTGTGCAGGATTGACCTGCTCTGGGAATGAATTAGGCTTGGACAATGGTGTTGAAAGTTGCCTATCATGACCATGTCTCATTCATGGCTGTAGTGGGAAGATGTGTGATAAACCAAACTTCCTAAACAAAGAGAATAGTCTGATGGTTAAGGAAGTCCAATGCTACCCAGAGGAACTGAATTTTTTCCCTGCCACATGCTGGCAGTCACATAAGCCGAGATGTAAACAGCTGGTCACTTATTTTCCAGGCACCCAACTTAAGACACTTGGGATTTAATTTGTATAGGTGATGGGCTCTGCAACTGCGACTGAAGTCATTGAAAGATGAACATGTAAAGTACAATAATGCTAAGTATTCAAAAAAAGTCAGGATCTAGGCTTCTTAAATCAGGCACCTAAAATTATTGACACTTTTGACAATTTTGCTGTGCTGCAGCTCCCCACATGTAAAAGGAGAATGAAAGGAAGATAATGAAGGGAAAAAACATAAATGTCTGAAAAATACTAAGGTATTATCTTGAAAGAACACAGAAAAACCCATGAAAAAATTAATAATTCTGTATTCAGAGGAAGGGGAGATGCTTTGCAATAAATATGGCATGGGGCCAGATACTGAATGAGGAAGACAAAAAGAAATTCTCAATAGCTACCCATTCAATAAGCATCACCCATCCTGAGCACTGAATGAGGTAAGACTCCTTTGGGAAAAATTGTACATTGTGTGATTATGGACTATATCATAATATGCGTATAGAAAGGTGTTGAGTAAGGGTGCATTGGTGACCTTAGAATTCTAGCATTTCCTGTCTTTTCAATACTTGACTTTGGACCCCTTTGGACATTCATTTAACATAGATTTTTTTTTATTATTATATGCATATATATTTATATTTGACCTATATTTTAAAGCCATCAAGAGCCCTGAATACCAAGGCACAGAAACAAAGAGTTTTTTGTTTTGTTTTTTTTTAAATTAGCACAGCCTCAAGCCCTTTTTCACAGTTGCAAATGTGTTCAAATGAGACTATCAAATATTGGAGGTTGAACTTGCCAGGCAAACCCCACTCTTCATCATTAGGCTGAATGCACATATCGAACTCAGAGAAAACAACAAGCCCATAATAGGGAATGTTAAATATCATGCCACTGAGTCAATAGGAAGCTTAAGCTATATGTAGGGAAGTCATGGTCAGGAAGCACACTGTGTTTCCATTTACAATGCAACTTGTTTTTTGTTTTATAGCTTTGTTGTGTGTTACTTTTATGTGACAATGAAAGAGCCTAGGAGAAGAAGAGGGGAGAAAAGTAAGACAGTTATGATGAGAACAATGCTTTCAAATGCCTTTTGCCCCCTCCCACCCAACAGCACCAGAAAGACAAAAGAAAACCACATGCTGCAGGCATAGCAGGAATCACGGAAGGGAAGTAGTCTAAAACACAAAGCAAGATAAAAGTAACAGAATTTTACTGAATAATTAATTTTAATGCTTCTTAAAGATACAGTTTTACTCTATCTAAGCAATCTAAAAAGTAAAGAACCTTTATTAGTAGTAATAAAATATGATTCCAGTAGCCTCTTCAAAATTTTTGCACAGCCCCTACCACTTAGCAAATAAGTAAATCAGGGCAGAATAATTCATCATGTCCACTCAAATCTCAATAAGCAAAGCCTATTACAGTAGCCATTATGCACGGACGAGCTTCCCATACAGTTTTGTTTTACTTCCACCCCTTGCTTCTTTCTGCCCAGATGAACTCTGGCCATTCCAGATTTTCTCAGATTTTGCCATGTCCCTTATGTAGGCCAGGAGATTTAAATTTGTCCAAAATATAGTAAAAACGAGTCATTAAGAGCACTTTTCCAAGAACCACCTTTTTCATTTCTAACTCTTTTCTTTACAGATATATATTCTAAATAGTAATGCTATGGTTAAAGAGGTTACTAGATTCTTCATGTTGCCCATGCTCTATCTATATGCAATGGAGTGCAGAGGCTATACGGAACTGGATTCTTTTTTTTTTTTTTTTGATCTAGGCACCCTGAGTAATGGCCATTCTAATTTAGGATATTGGCTAATGATCCCTGGGGATGTTATCCCAGTGAGGGATTAGTGTAGCCAGATGAATGTGGTGTCCTGTAGGCATTCAACAAAATCTACCCTACAAGGTAGGCATAGACATCGTATGGGTTATTTCTGGCCCTTCTTTATGGAAGAGGTCCAGAAGTTCTTTCTCCATGGAGGATATTGCTATGGGTCAGAGTTGCCTGCATAGGACATTTCAGGTATCTCTCTCTCAAAAATATAGTGATATGATTTCTCAGGTAAGTTACCCCCAACATAAGAGACAAAATGCAAATAAATTCCCAGCATGCATGAATCACCTGACAGAACCAGGTAAAATAATAGCTGGAAGGAACTTTAGTAATCATATTCATACTGCAAAACTTACTTTTCTACAACCCACCTGAATTGATCTACTTCCCTAGGCAGACAGCCAATTGCTTGGTATCGTTACTGGTGCCATTTTTTTATTAGCAGATTTCCTTAATTTGCTTGGCAGACTATTACATGCACACACAGCTGAAAAAGTCATGTCTGATGTGGTCACAAAACAATCTGATCAAAATTAGCCACTCCTTTGTCTCCTCGCCATATTTTGGCTATCTGAGCCATGACGGCAGCCCCATAAGAAGATAGAAATTCTGGATCCAGTCCATGGACGCTGTTTCCAGCAGTGGCCAGTATGACAGAATTCAGAGAAATTACCTGAATTAGAAACCCTACAAGGGACAATTACATTATGCCATGATTTCCTTATCTGGAAAGTATTTTCTTAATTCTAAGCAATCAGTAGTTGGCCTCTATCTTGAAGCACAATGATTTATGTCTTGTATTTTTTGTTATCCTGTTTAATGTGTATGTTCTCACCATCCATACAATGTTTTCTCTTTTGTTGTAATTATTTTGCACTTGCTAAGTGCTATAGGTGGCCATGTTCGCATGTGTTTAGTGTTTATGTAACAAGTGCTGGGTGGATGGGAGACTCTGGGGCTGCAGCGTTGAAGCACCATGCAGCTGGAATTTTCTGCACGGGGTCTCTCAAGGGGAAGTCCAGGGCCTGTCAATAATGTGACAGTCGCCGCTTCGGGCCAATGAGAAAGCGCCACATGTAATTAGACCGCCCTGCATCACAGAGAGTATAAAAAACATCGCGCTGTGAACTTTGGGGTCTTTGCGCTCCCGACGGAACGTACGGACTGAATCGACTCGGAGCGACCTTCAGCCTGGCCAGCCGGAGGGGAGGACGCCAGACCCGCCTGATCCCGGCGACCCTTCCCGGAGATACAACACCAATGTGAGTGGGTGCTCACTGGTGCACCCAGCATAGTTGATTTTGTTTTGTTTAACCCTTATTAATAAAATTAAGCCTGACCTTTAAAGCGAGCGTGATCTGCGTAAGCCCGACTATCAAAAGATCCTGTCCACATCTTTTAGGTCCTATTTAATGGCATATTGTGACAGTGAGTTCCTCCTGTTAATAAGTTTTATGTAAAAAGCATGTCCTTTTAGCAATTTTAAATTTCAATAGAATTTCTTGTTTCTGTATATTTTGAAAGTCTGAATTAAGAGCCTCTTATTGACCATCACTATTTTATTTCCTTCTATTGTACAGGAATTGGCAAAGCTATGGTAAGAAAGAGCCTTGCATAAAGGTAATCAGTGTCACTTTTAACATGCACTTATACATCTCTTCCTGGTGAACAGGGCTCACAGTTTTCACTGGATCTCATTGAATCAAATGTTTTAACTATGGAGACAGAGCAGATGTTCTGACCTGCTTTTTCAATTAAAAACAGCTGTAAGCTGTCATAGACAGAGTATAAATTTTACCTTAGAAACAATGGTGCATTTACTTTTATGGCAAAAAATTGATTGCTTTCAATAAGAATATCACAGCATAGTTACAATCCAACTTGAAAGCAAGTTAAATCCTCTCTTTCAAGCTGATAATTGCAAATTATTAAAAGTTAGTACAAAACATTTAAAGTGCTTAAAAATCTTAGAAAGAACTCTAAACAATAACAGTCATTAAAAGAAAACTACAGAATTATAATGTGCCAGAAATGGAGATGTCTAAAGATATGAGGGTAACTATTTGGGATTGAAGACTAGCAGAAAAGGCCAGAGAGAAATACTAACATCCACATGCCATTATGTGTCTTGTAACCCATACCATGGTAACGGTGATGTCATTGACCTGTTGTTGTTACTGAATTATAAAACAGGATTTTTGTCAAAAGAGCAGTAAAGGGATGGGTGCTCAGGTTCCACTGAAATTTACTGGGATTTGGCATTTTGTCTGGAAATCCCAATTTAAATGAATCTCCTAAGTTATTCAGAATCACTGTTATCATGGTAATGAAAAAAGGGTCAACAAGAAGAAACGTGTAAGGGTTCAAATTAAAGACCATCTGTCTCAAAACAAAACATCTGACTAAAGTCATGATGGAAGTTAAAGGTAGGCTTTTCAAGCAAGATTCCATGTTGAACCTTGTTAAGGAATTTTGTTATTGACTTCAGTGTTGCTAGAGTTACGTCAATGCTGGCAGCTGCTGGAAATCCCATCCACATTATCAAAGCTTTCTATGAACTGCAGTATAGGACAGTTTTTGCATATAGTACTGCAGTATGTGTAACGTACCACACATACACATGCAAGCACACACATACAAGATATATAAAACCCTATCTCATTTTTTGACTGTAAGGCACCATATCTTCCCAGTGGAAACAGAAGGCACCTCAAAAAGCATACAGTTCAGTGCAAGGTGCTGATCCCAGTTGAGCCTGTCCTTCATGCTTTGCTAGATCAGGTCTGGACTGCTCAGCAGCAATGAGCCCTGAATCTTTAACGCCTGTTGCAATACATTCTGTTTTGACAGTTTTGTAATGTAAAGGAGAAAACACGAACAGCAGAAATACAATCAAATTTTTGCTACTTGAGTACCTGGAAGTCTTTCCTGTTTATAAATAGTAAAAATGTATGTTTATGTAAAGGGAAACACTGATTTACTAGAACTGATTGCTTCACAGTCTAATTACTTTTCAACTGGCTGTTCCAAATTAAGATGTCATTGATGGCTTTTTGTGATATATTTCATTTTAAGCAAATTTATTCTATAATAGAGCACATAATAATGGAAAGCAGAGTTTCCACTCTTCCCTCCTCTTGTAGCCTGATATCTTGACAAGTAAATTAAATTTAGCAGTTAAAATGCTTCCATTAGTAATTTTATTAAGTTAATTAAGGAATCTCTCTTTCTGAATTTTAACTACCTTCTTTTCAGCACAACCTTGATTTTTTAATTCCATATATTTAGCCACCATGATGGCTTTTGAGCCAAACAACTATCTGTATAGCATTCCTCGGGCTATGAGAAAACTAACTTAAGGAGAAAGTTTGAAAAAATGGAGACGTTATTAAGAAACACCTGGATATTTTCCATTTTGACTGAAATTCCTTTGCCTTCCAAAAAAATAGTCCTTACTTGAGATGCCGAATGCATATACTAACGGTAAAACAAAAAAATGATGGACTCTAACTTCCAAACCAAAGTGCAATATAGAGAGGTAAGTCATTAACCCAAATCTTTCACCCAAAGTTTGAGTCAGACAAACCTATTTTGGTGGTTCATAAGAAGTTAGTTTGTTTACTATTGCTTTAATCTACATCTAAATGTCTTAGTTTTTGAGATGGTTCAGACATTCAAATAAAATCTTATGAGAAAGAATTACCATCTTGGCTGAAATGAGGATGAACAGGAAATCTCCTATTCATGATGTTTCTACTGTTTCCAAACCAATACATTTTTGATAATTTATACATCCAAACCCATGGGTGCACCTGGAATTTTGGAAAGAGGATGCAGATGTAGTGCTGCATCATCACATATTATATCATATATTTTTCCAGTTGAAGGGAAACTAGAAACTTTACTAAAATGCTAGGGGTCTAGTGCTATATTTTTCTGTACAAATTCAAAGCAGAAACAAATCTAACTTTATTGGAATGAGCTTTAATTTGATAGGCTATATCTTATATTTTAAAAGCACAAATGTAATGTTTAAAAAGCAAAAAATAGTCAAAATATATCATTTCATTAGCCCTGGATTCATTATAGTTAAATTTACATCTCTTCTTCAGATTCATCAAACAAAATCTAGTCTTTTTGAGTGTTTTGACAGTGCTTCCAATATTTTAGTGTCATTTCTACTCCTAAGTTAAAGCTTTTATCTAGAGCTAAAAACAGTCTGCAGGGCTGTGAAACAGAAGAGGGACATTATCAGGAATGGCTAATACAGTAAAATTGCAGAAGGAAAGATAGCTTGAACAGTGGAACATCAAGATCATTAAAAGGGAGAGAGTTATTAACACCTGTGGAATGAGGAGATATTAGCAGGGATCAGGGAAGTGATAAAGAGCCATGAAGTCAATTGACTCTCTCAGCTGACCCCTGAACAGAAATGTTGCTACCCCTCTTGGGCAGATAGTTTTAATGTTTGGATGGAGCAAGAATCAAAGTGGGGAGGGAAGGTGACTGCCGCTGCAGTCCTCCTGGATCCACCCCTTCCCAAATCACACCCATATATTGCAAATATTCAATAAAAAAGTGCATTATTTTCTTGCTGTTGCTACACACAAGAATGCACATACCATAACTTTTGATATCAGGAGAATCTAGCAACTGTTTCATCAAAGAATTATCGTATTACTTGAATACAAGGGGAGGTTTCTTTACTCCAGTCAGCATAAGGGATAAAGCCCCTTGCCTTACATTCACATCCAAGGAAACCACATTAAATACACTATCTATCTTTGAACTGCTGCTATAAGTAGTATGTGCTCAGTAAGGGAAACTAACTCTGATGTTGATTACATGCAGCCAACACTAAGCAAGACTATAAAACATATGGCCCATATTGGGCAAACAGGATGATGGGAAACTGCCATAGGGATGGGTTAGTGAAACCCATCTGAATAAGATATATGGTAGTGCCAATTGAGCACAGTCCCCCTCATTGCTGACTCTTTCAAGTCATTGTGAGCCACTAGATTGCATACATTTGACTTCATCTTTACTCCCATAGCTGAGCTGTACCTTTCTTTCCCATTTCCACGGATTCCTGTTTCTTTACCAGCCTTAAATGTCTGGCAAACATCACCAAACAGGCCCCAAACAGTTCGCCCAGAACCTCTCTGTTGGACACTCTCTCAACCTGTTACATATGATTAGTGTGGCCCTGCCCTCCATGAGGTAAAACCGGACCAGGTTGCCCTATGCCTCATCAGCACATACATTTTTGAGGATCCCAGGACTCATGACAAGAACACCTTTTTCCAGTCATGAGTAGAGGCTAATTAGCACATCCTTTATGGAGTGAGGGTATCTGGAGTATGAATACATATTGAGCAGTGCTGAGCTGTAGGGTTGCCATGGCTTGAAAGACTCTTGACTATACTGGGATTCAGCCCAGGGAACTATATGGTAAATCACGAGACATCTGGCTTTAGCCTAATATCATACATCGTTTGTGGTATATATAAGTAGGTGCCAAAGTGATAGTTAAAAGTGTGGTTTTGGCATACCTGTGGTAAAACATGCAGCAGGTTCAAAAAAGGTAAAATGCATCAATTCCAGGTAGCTAACACAGCTAAACATGCAAAAGGATCTGGAAATATAATGATTATGGAGAACGATTTATTTCTTGCCCCAAAAAATCAACTGATAAGGGTATGGACAAAATGCTTGAGATGACTATATTAAAACACAGAGAAATGCAAAGAGGTTTCATTGATCCAATCTGATCTTAAGAAAGGTCAAGTGACACCTGCAGACAGGCCCTTGTGCTTCAGAAATAAAAAACAGGGAAAGGATATGAGCACTATGGTTTACAAACAGAACAGAAACAGATTAATCAGATGAGCCACTTGTGTAGATATTAGATAGACACAATCCAATGGACCATTCTATAGATGCAATAGATGGACAGTATAATCAGTATTTCTCAAGTGGTCCTTAAACAGGTGGTTTTCCTGTATCATCCAGTCTCCTTGGCACACAGATGATACATAAAAGTTAAGAAAGGTGTTTTGGGTGGAAGTCTTGGTCAGAGCCTATGTTACTGACATGTATACATTTTAAAATCATTATGGTCACACTCCAGAGAAAGAAAAGAACTCTATACCACAGCTCAGAACAAACCCTTGTTCAGTGAAAATGTTTAATTTGGACTTCAGCCCAGTCTAGTTTTGTAGATCCAAAGTAATAAGAAGCACAAACTGAACCCACAAAATAAGTCTCAGGAGCACACCTTACACCTAGCTGCTTTGTCTGCATCAATCAGGTAGTTAAGAAAGAAACATTCAGGTTTGTACCAATCATTTCAACATGGGCACAAAATTAGAAGACCCAGTGCTACAGGCACAATTTTTTTCTTACAGAAAAGTGAAAACACTGGTAAAAATTTGTCCCAGGGTAACCTTTTCAGTGTGCCTTCTATTGCAGGACTAAATCAGTACTTCTAATGGGTTAGCTATTATTTTACTACTTTGCCCTTTATGAACCTGTCTAGTGATGACCTGCACACTACAGCTGAAGCAGAACAAAACAAACATTAATGCTATTCAAAAATCACTCTAGAACATGTACAGTCCTGAATTTCCTGATTGTAAAGGATCTTTTTCCTTAGATCTGTTCTTGGATCACAGCAAATATTGGGAGTCTCTTGTTTACTGAACCCTGCCTTGAGAAGGATTTTAAATTGCTTCCTCCCATTTCAGATTATAATGAGAATTGCTTATGCTATGGAAGCTCTTCTGAGCAACATACTTTTTAAAATGACAATTTTGTTAAAAGGTCTACAGCTTGTTAAAATTTGTGGGTTTTTTGTCAGTCTTTGGTTTAGCTACAGCAGAGATCAAGGTTTCCATTGAAAAGGAGGCATGGATTTTTAGTTCGAAAACACAACTCGTTTACACCACTTGATGCAATTATCGGTGCTAGATTTTGTTTCTGTTTGGTAATTAGAGTTCTATTGTCTTTATTACTACAGTAGTCACTTGTTTAGTTTACTCTTTACCTTAATTATATCTTTGTTTTTCAGGTTTTCTCAAGTACAATAGAAAAAGTAAGACATGGCTTGTAAGAAATCATTTGTTTTTAATGTATGATTCAGCTTCTACAGAATAATTTGCTTCACATTTATAATTCATTTTAAGATGACATTTTTGCTCAGGGAAGAGAGAAATTGTAAGATGTTTTGTTGTGAGTTAAAAACAATGTGGTCATGCAGCATGAGTTTGTAAGAGACTGGAGCATTTAATTGAGAGGGACTCAGTGGTAAAAAATAAACTTATGTTTTTTTCTGCATGTCAGGAAACAAGGATTGGCTTTAAAGCTTTGCTGAGTTAAATCAAAGATACAAAGCCACAAAGGAGACCATACAGGTTGTGAACTTAAGTGAAAACTCTTAGTGAGCAAACACAGAGGAACATACAACTTTAAATTAAGCATCAAGTAAGGCTTGCAGCTAATAGTGAGCAGGAGGAGCGGTTAGAGCCATGGCCATTTCTAAGGCTTAGAGCATCATCTGAGTTTCCTCCCTCGTTGTCCCTTACCCCGTAGCATCTTGTGAAGTAACATGAGTGTGTGGTCTGAGACAAGTGTCACTTCTTAAAATGAAAAGGGAGAATACTGTCAATCACTTATCTGCGTAGAACTGGAATAAGAACATTGCAAATGCAGTTCAGACTTGTGTTTCTAGTTAACGTGGTCTCCAGGAAACTGCTAATAATGCACTGTGGTGAAACCAGCCCCAGTCACTGTGTACTTTATTTGACATTCTTCTTTGAAGAGGATATTTCAGGGGTCTGCGAAGCCATGTACAGAAAAGTAGCAGGTGATACTAGTCACAGGTTGACTTTACCTAGGTTTGTAATACTTCTGAATGCCTGTAAAGTGCTGAATAAATTATTTGCAGGAAAACTCAAACCTGAAGAAAAAAAATAACTTGCCAAACATCACCTCAAGTAGGAAGTTCAAGCAGCTTGAACACATTTATAAAAGTGAATATTTTATGACTCTCACTCTTTTCCTTTCCAAGAATCAGGTAAAAGAAGCATGGCCCTGTGTCCCAGAAATGTATTTGCATTTGTGACAAGGTAGATTTTGCTGAAAATGATAGCCACTGAGTAATTTAAAAATAACAAAAGCATTATGGCTTATCTTCCCAGATGCCCCTCTTAGTTTACATAATCTTTCAGTAGATCTGATGGTTAGACTATGTAAACAGAGAGAACACTCCCTGTTTTTAGAGCAACTGCTAGTTGTTTAGCTTCCTCTGCTCTCTTGGGTTAAGATAGGGGAGGCTGCTCATAAAACAACAGGATCACAGAAACATGGAGCTGTAAGGGCCCCCAAGAGATCTTCTAGTCTGACTGCCTCTTCTGAGGCAGGAAAATGTCTCTAGAGTGGTCAACCTGTGGCAAAGGTGCCATGAGTGACATGGGCAGCAGGCTAGGTAGGGACAAGCAGCACAGTGACTGATAGGGCAGGAAGCAAAAAGTGAAGCAGCAAACTGGGCAGGGAGCACAGGGAATGAAGTAGAAAGCAGAGCAGCAGATCAAGAATGGGAATGGGGTCAGAGTGGTACTCGAGGAGGGGGCAGGTCTAATATGTGGCATGCCTGCCAAAAGGTTAGCCCCTATGGCTCTAGGCCATCTCTGACATGTTTTTTCTCACCTGCTGTTAAAAAACTCGATTGTACAAATATGGATTACACAAACTCCCTAGGTAAGTGGTTCCAGAGCTTCCTTACAGTAAGGAAGATTTGTCCTAATATCCAATTGAAATCACGCTTCCTGCAAATTAAGCCAACTGCATCTTGTGGACATGGGGGATAATTAATCACCATCTTCTTCCTACCAACCTTTTACACATATGATAGCTATTCGAAAGTACTGTCTCAATCTTCTGCTTTTGAGATTAAGCAAAACCGTTCATCCATTAATGGCCTGGAGGATGCGATTGTGTGCAAATTTAGGAAATCTGCAGAAGACATCGAGTTGAATGGAGCTGCAGACACTCTGGAGAGTAGGGCTGGGATTCAGAATGACCTTGACAAACCAGTGAAATGGCTGCCCACCCTCTTAGTCAGACACTTCATCCTAATCTCTAAACTAAATTTCTTCTTCTAACATTTGAGGCCATTGTTCCTTGTCTTGTCCCCTAACCCATAGAGAAAACAGTATCTGCATCTTCTTTATAATTGTCTGTCAAGAATTAAAGACTGGTATCAAACCCCACTCAGTCTTCTCTTCTCCAAACTAAATAGCCCTAGTTCTTTGAGCTTTTCCCCATAAAACATCCTTCCTATGCCTCTAGTCATTTTTGTTGCTCTGCACTGGACTCTTTCCAATCTGTCCACAGACATTTTGAACTGCAGAGCCCAACGCTGAACATAGTATTCCAGGTGAGATTACACCAGTGCTGAATAAAGTGGAAGAATCACTTTCCTTGATTTCCAAGATCTTGCCTCCCATCCTAGCATTTCTTTATCTTAGGGGACCTAAAAATCCAATTTTCCCAAATGTTAGGCTTTGGAGCCAAAGCAAAATGCAATCTTTTTCTCCCACCACCATTCTGTGCTGGTTTTCCCTTGTCCCACAGACCTGTCTTTCAGCTACAAGTCTTACAAATGGGACTCTCAGAACTTTCCCTCTTTAGCCTTAATGGACCCATATAACACAGCACTTAAAAGTACCTAATAAGAGACTGCAGCTTGAATGAGGGCTGGTTTGTATGATACTCTGTTCAGACTAAATGAGGTAATGTTTGCTGTCCAGGGATAATAGCTGAAGGTATTATCCATATTTATTTCAAGCTATGCAATCTGGGGAGGGGTAGGGGGAAGTTTCCCCACTATTCGTAACACAGCATGGGGGATCTGTGTAAATATGTGGCCATGAATCACTCAACATGCCTTTATTCTATATGATAGGCTGTTGAATAGCCTCAGAATTAAAACTTGTGCACTTTGAGGCTTTCACACCACAGTACTCTGCATTCTGGCATCCTTCATTGACGTTGAAAAACTAATTACATGGTTATAAAAATACAAAACCTCCTTCTCTCTTTAACTTTAAACTCCCTTTTAATGTCTCATCAGTATCAAATATAGTACATTGGTTAAACAAAGTATTTTGTATTTCTGAAAATCTTCCTTCTCTGAAAAAATTACACACCCCCTATTTAGCTCTTTACTCTACATACCTTATTAGCAAAATGGAAATGGCTTCACTTAGAATATCTAACCATATTCTATATGCACTACGTATATACCATTTATATGTAAAGTGCAGTGAATATGTAATTATATACTAGTATATAACACATTTAAACCTATATTCTGTATAGTCTGAGTACTATCAATTAGCCCCTGAATTTTCAGTACAATTTTGTTTCCATTAAGGACCCACCTTTTCAAGGTAAAAGTCTTTGCTTACCCTTGGATAGTGATTTAAGAGCAGTTCAAAACAATTGAAGAAACTCTGAAAATCAAATCTAGCCTTCCATAATTTGATTTGTAAGAAATTGACGAACAAAGCTTTACCGAGTGATTTTAAATAAATCATAATTAATTACATGTGCAAATGCATCAACTACATTTGGATGCGCAATTAAATAACTAATCACAGTTTGGAAAGGCTGAAAATTGCAATTGCATGCTGAAATAGACAACCATGCCCCCAGGCCTACCCAGGTGTTTCTGTTTGCTCACAGAGGCAAGCAATGGTTTCTTTTGCAATGAAGCACCACCTGATGAAAAACTATAAGCACCACTTGCACTCAGAACTAAATGTTTTTTTTTTCCTACATGCAATAGGAGCATGTATTTTGAAAGTTCCCAGAAAATCTTTCATGACCATCAGATACTGAAAGCAAAATCGGTATCAACGTGAAAGGCCTGATGGTGTTAGGCAACATTTAATTATGTTGCACAAAGTTAGGAAGGAATGTGCCTCTCCCTTTACACCTTCATCAGAAAAAATTCCAGTCAACTTCCTAGAAAACAGTGCTGCTCATCTTTTAAGCCTCCTGGGGCCACATGCCCCAGGAGCCATGTGGGCTGCTCCAGGCACACATGCCAACATTCCCCTTTTCCTCCACAACATGGATGTGCAATTCCCTCTCTATGTGGTGGCCCTTGACTCAAACTCAGCTCCCCATGCTGCCCCACCCCGGGGCAAATGCAAGAACTGGGAGCCAGAGGAGGGAGTAGGACTTCAGCCACTATTGCAGCTGGAGTGATGGAAGGAGTAGCAGTCAGGTGAGATCCTGGGTCTGCATATTAACCCCTCATTGGGGTGTGAGCTGCCAGTTGAACAGCCTGTCTGTAACCCTTGCAAGCTAGCCCCAAGTGAATAGCAAGCTGGTTTAAACAGTAAGCATTTACAACAGTTAACATAGCATCTGATTGATTCTAATCTGACTGACATCTATGCTAAAAGAAATATCTACTTACCAATTTTCTTCTCTGAGATCCTCATTTCGACTCCGGATGTTTCATCCCACACCAAATGTATCCTGCCAGCAAAGAGAAGCAGGGCTTTGAAACTTTTATCATATATCAGTATACCATATTCATAGCACTGAACTGAGTTAGGTACAGACATTCAAAAAGCTTGAGGTGGAATAGATCCAACTTGTGTGGTTTTCTGTAAGCAGTATTGTTTAGATCCGGAGTTTGAAAAAAAATGGGGTGGGGGCAGGAGGGGGGAGTACATATAGCAAAGAATGTAAAATCTAACAACTTGGTAAAGATTTTTTTTCTTCTTTTCTCTGGTTTTTTCTTATCCCTCACAACTGTTTCATGGGTTTCTCTCTCATTATCCTATATTAGGATGTAGGTGCTAAGATCATGCATAGTTCCATGCATAGTTCAGGTAAGCTACTGAATTTTCACACATATAACCCACACCTTTCCCACCCCCACAAAAAAACAACCTCAGCTGGGGAAAATTGGGGAGTCATTATTTGCAAAGAAAAAGGATCCCCACAGGTCTAGACATTTGGTGAGGGGAAGGGAGAGAAGGGTGGCAGTGTTAATTGCCATGGCTCCAGAGCCATGGCAATTAACACTGCCACCATTCCCCACCACCCCCAATTTCCAGACCCATGAGCAATCCTCCCTATCCATGAACCAGACCTGACCAGTATGTGAGGCTGGTCCACAGCTGGAGCCACCATCTTGAATCCAACCTGGCACATGGCCCTTGACCTTGTGTGCTGGGTCCAGCGCCATGCATTGTCTCTAAAGCTGCATGTCAGGTTGGACTTGGTGAGCCATGTCTGGAACTGTACATGGGCTCTGAGCCACATGTCAGGATGGACCCAGCATGTGGCTCTGGAGCCAGCAGGTGATCCTGGACTTGTATGCTCTTGTGCTGTCTGGCTCAAGACTTGCTATGAGATCAAGCTCAGCATGTAGCACCAGACCTAGCATACTGGATCCATCCCTAAACCCCATCCAGCACATGGGACTGGTAGCCAACCCAGGAGCAGGCTTGGCTCCCTAAAAAGCTACTGCTACTCACATGCTTATCCAAGGTAAGATATTTTTTACTTCATAGTACCTTTAAAAAAAATAGAGATTGTTATATTTTATATGAGACATGGTCTTGGGTACGACCATAAACTGCATCTGATTGGAGGACCTAGTAACAATGTGGTGGGGCTACCCGTGGTGGGATAGCTCCTATAAAATATGACAAGGTTGCAACCTCCAGAGAATGATTCTCAAAGTAAGAATTGGGTGCTTCAAAACCCTAGCCTTCACTCCTTCACTATCCTTATTTGAAGAAAGGCTAAGGGACTTGACCCTGACAGAAGCACGCCCTCACTGAGGCATTAAGCATCCAGCAGAAGCTCTCATCTGTTGCTCTCTGGCAGAATCTACAGCCATCAAGGCACTGAACATCTGGATTGGTCTGGCCTCTGTCTCAATGGTCTAAAGGGGGGATAGCAGGTCTAAGGCAGCCTCCACTCCTCCATACTCTTGTCTAGGCATACACATTGAAGATCTTGGTGTGATGGTCACAAAGACCTCTTGCACGTGCACCATGATTCAGAGGATCAACAGTTGCCAAGATATATGAGAAAATACGATTTCTTTTGTTTTGTTTCCTTATTAATATAGTATTTAGAGGCTGCAGCTAAGATCAGAGTCCAAGGTCAGGGATGGTTTTCGTACACTTGATCCCCCTTAGAAGAGGTGGATAGACTAGATCACTTCCTGAGATTCTTTCCACATCTAGGATTATTTGATTCTATAAGCAGCCTCCTCCTTTGTAACAGGGGACAGAAGAGGCTAGAAGTGCTACTAAATTTTCCCAGACTCAAGGAATACTCCCTCTGCTCACAATAAGCAATGTAGCATGGAAATAGCTTAGAAGATGTCCCCTTTCCCCAAAAGCATATATCCTAAATAGAAACTGATACCTAACAAGTGTATAGTTTATATATCTATAGCTCCCATTCAAGCTGCATTATCTGCTATGCACCTGGGCATTCTGGACACTGCAAGGCTAGCCCATTACTGATACGAACTATAGTAATAATTGATTACACTTTTATACAAAATACGTTTCCAGATAGTCATACATAGGGCTGTGGTTAACTAAGTTTCACAAGCCTTTTGATACATTTTGCATCACTGGGCTATGTAAGAAAAGGATAAATTCCAATTCACTTATACAAGCAGGTTTGGGCCCTCAGATCAAAAAAGGGACGAGTCCATAGCAGTTGTAAACAAAAATACATAGTAGGTGGACAGATTGTGACTACGGACAATGATGATTCTTTTTGGAAGGCATATAAGCAGTTGAATTATGGTTCTAATGAAATTGTCAATAGTAATCCTGTTACTAGGAGCTTGAAATCCCCACTTAATGAACTAGACTGTAACAAAGAAAATAAAAATACTTTAAAAACTACTGTATGAGAAAATGATAATTGGTCCAGATTTCATGTGCATCATGAAATGCATTGGATGGTATTACCACTGAGCAGTATTATAATTTGTCAGGGGATTGGTGTTTTGTCAGGTTTATATATTTATTTATTGTAAATGGGGTTTAGGCTTATTCTGTATGAAATCTCTCAGGCAAGCATAAAACAGACAAAATGGTGATGGGTAGCCATGACAGTATGGAAAGACTGCAGGGTTTTAAATAAACTTGATGCTTCAGTGACACATTTTATGGCACCATTATGAGCTGGTAAAAAGATGCCAATTTCACATTTGACCTTTGAAATTCATCTAATTTATCATGAACATGGACATTGCATGCAACGGAACCAAGAAACAGTTTTCAGTCCCATGGCATTGTTTGCAACTGAACCGATTGTTTGCATAAGTGCAAAGTACATAAGGAAGATTCCCATTTAACTGTGTAACTATAGTATGAGTGCTGGACCATGCTCTGCTGTGCAAATAAACCTTCCACTTTTCTTTCCAACCTATTTGTCTCAGGAAGGTATGGCAATGTCTTCAATGAAGCTGGTTAAAGTAGCCTTACATAGGTAAGGAACCTCATAGTGCATACCCTTTCACAGGCCATTTACTTGAGTGGGAAGGAAAAGAATTAAAAACATGCAAAGACTTCACCAAGACCTGCCTTCCACAAATCAGAAACCCTCTTATTCCTCAGAACATATGTCTATGCTAGAGTATAGTAAACATGGAAGAGCGGTCTATTTGAGCCTTGCTAAACTGTAATTTTGGGCAGCTCCTGGAACTCTTACCCCCGGACTGTTCACTCATTAACACTTTAAAGTGGTTTTAAGCACTCATTATGTGGCTCACAGTTATGCCACTTCAGGGCAGGATTATCTCTGATCTGTACTACCCAGCTCCTGTTCCATTAAGGTGTGGCCATTCCCCACAGATGTACCCCCCAAATTGAAGTCCTCTGGTATCCCAGTGCACCCCAACCCATAAAGCAGGAATAAAAGCTTGTCCTGGTTTACCAGCCCTCTAGTGGCAAGTCACAGTTACAGCTCCTAGTCCTGCTTCTGCTCACCAGGTCTGTAGTGGCAAGCTATAGCTGCACAGGTGGGAGACAGCCAGACAAGGTTTCTAGACAAAGGGTATGCTTGCTCCAAACTCCAAGCTAGCACTAACACCAATCAGCATGTGTATGGTTCACAGCGTAAGATGTAACAAGGCTCTTTGACATACTCTGCAGAATGGGGTTATTCCCTTAATAAGAACAGAATTGATAAGTAATGCAATCTAGTGCTTAGCATCTCAAAGAGCTAAAACCAGGACACCGGTTTTCCTCTTACACACATCATTATGATAATCACTATTATTATGAGTATTATTATTAATAGCAATAATAATAATATAATAGCAACAAACAACAATAGCAGCAGCAGTAACAACAACATAATTGGGCTCCACCTGCTGCACACTGAATTGGTCCCCACCACACTTACCTCTCACACTGGATCAAGTCCATTAGCCAGATCCAGCCCCTGGATGGACCTCGCACCACCCATCTGGCCCGTGGGGTGAAAGGTCGGGGACCCCTGCACTAGGCTATAGTGACTACATTTAGGAAAGGGGGAGATAAAGTCTCTAAAGTCCCTGTTCTCTTCCAAGACACAAGTGGAAAATGGCAGCCCATTTTCTAAACAATGGACAGTTTTGCAGAAGGAGTGGTATTAGGTCACAAAACTCATTAGTCACAGGGGATTTGTTGGTGTCTACATGATGACCAGGTGATTAGGACCCAGATAAAGTTCCTGTGTCATGAACACCACATGCTATCCAAAAAGTAAAAGCATCTGGGTGCAAACTACATCAAAAAGATTTCTCTCATTCACTATTTGAGTACAAATTTTATGTATAATTTTTGCTTTAAACAAAATGCATACCATTCACTTGCAGAATGAGTAACTACAGTTCATATGCAAGTGCTCTTGGCAGCATTACCAACCATCTAGGAATACAAGGTAGCCCAAGAGTAAATTGGATGCCATTCACTTTCATTCATATATAACAGATAATTTGAGGAAAAAAGATGGCATGGTTTTTTTCGTGCATTTTTAGGCCATTTTTGCCTAGTCCTGTGAGCCGAGCTTCTGTCTGTAGGGGCATAAAAGATGTAAGGAATAAAGAAACATTCCTTATTCCAGAGGTGGCAAATCTGCTGAAAATGCATGAGAAGTGACATGGGCACCTCTGTGTGTGGTGAATAGGAAATTGGGACAGGGACAGGCAGCATAGCAGCATGTAGGGCAGGGAGCAAAAAGCAGAGCAGTAAATGGGGCAGGGAACACAGGGCAGGGAGCAGAAACTAGAAAAATAGATTAGGCCAGGAAAGGAATTGGAATGGAGCTCAGGGAGGATGCAGGGCTAATTCAAGGCACACCTGCCAAAAAGGCTGGCCCCTACTGTCTTACTCCATTACACCTGGCATCCCAAATTTCTATCAGGTGTAGAAGCACTAGTTCCAGTTAGTGCCAGTGCTGCCTGTAGAAAAGGTATTGTCTCTCTCTCCCCTCAGCCAGCCAGCAAACCAGGTCTAGGACAAAACCAGTGGTATGCTTCTAAGTGTTTCCCTTACCTGAAACAAGTTTTTCCTCCCAGGGCCCAGAGAAGTGTAGCTCCATCTTGCATCCTCCTCTAACACAAATGAAAACCTGACCCTGAAGGTCTTAAGGTGGTATAACACTCTCAACTTAAGACTTACGAAGTGCAGTTAAAATGCAAGCAGACGCATGTTCAAGCAGTTTAGGATATATTAACTGCACTCATGGCAGTGATCTACAACTATTACAAGTGAACCTGTGACAAAGTCCTTAGGTATTCACTTCACACCAACCAGCTTCACATGAAGCCACTGTTGTGTAAAGACTGTGCATCATGGTAAGTTGATCATAACAGTACATTCTTAAGTCCAAAGTAAGGCATTGTTATTTGCAGAGGAAATCAAGTTATGCAAGGGGATTTTTTGGTTGTTCATTATTCAGTATAGCATATTAATCAATGTAAGCATACTTAGCAAAGTCTGGGAGGGTACTGATGCGTTCTTAACAGTGACACTGGAGTAGTTTATTGCTGGGCTGAAGGTGTACCCAAGGCAACCAGTTTGAGTTGGCAATGAAAATAGTGTGTACAGTCATGAATAGTTACAAATACCACAGGTTTTTCAGGAAGACTCTGTAGATAGGGATAAGGACTGACATTGAAGCATGTGGCTGGCATTGCTAGGTTCATCATCATTAAGAATTCAAAACAGGACATCCCTTTGCCATAGCTAACAGTCCTATCTGTTGAAAATGATTTGAACAACAGTATGGACACCACTGGAATATTATTTGTCAAGGATCTGACCTACATAGTACTTCTTGAAGGTGAAGATTCCAATATTAATGCAGTTGAAGTAAAAAAAAAGGGGGGGGGGGAATACAGAGGATGTCACCTCCAAGAATTTACTGGGAGGAAGTAATTAAAAATATATATATTTATGGCTAGGCTAATATACACTTTATGTCACACCTTTTCATATTTTTGTCTGACACTAGTTGCCTTTACCAACTCTAGTGAAAAAGAATTCATATCCAAAGAACATACCAGTATAGGCAGAGCTCTCAAATGAAAATAGCAGTATCAATTTTTTGGATTCTTTCAGACTGTTCATGTCTTCATATAAGAGGTCACGTGCTTAAATTTATTATTTATAGTTACCTTTACATGTGCTGAAATTTCATGTATAATGAAATTAAAGAGAAAACTCAAATTGCTTCAATGCAATGATATGAGTATATTTTAGTTTTCTTTATAGGAAACTTGCCATTGCAGAAAAACATTCATCTGTAAAAAGAACAATAACCAGTATAAGCAAGGCTCTGCTGTATTCAAGTTGCTTTTCTATACACCTGTGTATTGAATACTGAAATGTTACCGGTCTCTTTGACTTAGGGTGTGGACAGACACTTAAGCAGACACAAAATGTAAGAACCCCCACATATTGTGTGCACAGAATGGAGCCCACTAGATACACCAGCCATTATCCTGAATATTTATGAACTCCTGAACTCATTCAAGCCCAAACTCAGATGCACCGTGGGAACCTGCACCACCTGCAAATAAAGAAAAGGGATTCTGCTGCAAAGTCTGAAGGAAAAAACCTCATGGCTTCAGAGTATGTAATCATGAAGACTAGCATTTGGTGTCCTAAGGAAGTCCAGGTTTAAGACCACTTAGGGTCCATGAGAAAGAGCTATTGGTAATATTGTAGATCTCAAGGACAGTGAGAAAAAGCACAGACACTCTGTCAGACTGCAAACACCATACAGGATGCTGTAGAGTGTAGAAGGGAAACGCATAGATTTGCCCCCTCTGGCCTCTCCAAACCAAAGGCTTAGAAGACTTATGGTGCTGTCACCCTGTCTGGAACACCAACTTCATCAACCTCTTGCAAAAGACAAGCAAAATAATGGCATGGCATGGCATGGAAATATGGCTGGACAGAGCAGCACTCATAAATAGGTGATGGGTTTGGTAAAGAACCACCAGGGTGTAACCAAGCCCTCTTAGCTTAGTGGAATCCTGTTAGCTGGCTCCTGAAGCCAAATACCAATACAATTTCTGGGGGAAGCCCATTTCATACACCTTCCCTTGGCTGAAGGATAGGAAAGTGAATCCGAGACCACCCAACATACCAGATAGCATAACCTCTTCCCAGATCAGGACAACATGCTTATGTATAGTGTGATCAAGAGGACTAGTAAGTCTGATATGAAGGAATCTGTAGGGTACACATGATAGCAATGCCGATGCACGAATCTCATTCCATGTGGAGAAGCAATAGTGGGTACAATCCCTAAGCCGCTCTGCACTTCAGATAGCAGAGTATGTAGAGCTCACCTGCATGGAAAGGTGTCTGAATCTGAAGTGACTCCAGCCCAAAGGTATCCCAAAATACATCGTGGAACTCGAAGAGCAGACTGTCAAACTCAGACGATTGGTTGCATGCCAAGGACAAAAGCTGAAGAAGTATATTAATATAAGGTACGCTGACTGTGACTACATCAGTGAAGGGAGTGTTTGTTTGCCCACGCTACCTCATTATTAGTGAACCCCAACTGCATCCCAGTCAAGAGATTCAGTTTTCAGTCCTTGGTCTTGAAACTAACACGCTTGCCTATAAGACACATTGGATACACTGTTGTGTCCTTTGGGGTTTCTTTGTTTTGGTTTGGTTTTGCTTTTTGCAGTGTTTGTGGGGGGGCGTGTAGAGGTGGGTGGGGTGAGGAGTTGTTCGGTTTCTTGTGATATAAAAACATACCCAGGACCTGCTGGAAGAGAATTAGATTGGGACCAAACCCACTTCACAAACACCACACAATAGTATTGTCATGTTCTTAAGAAAATATTATTGAGGTCTCGAAAGTTCTCTGCCCACTCCACCTACACCATACAGCTGCCTGTTCTCTGGTTCTAAGATCATCACCTCCTCTTCTTACCCTTCCACCATGTGTATGGGCTGGAGTGATAAAGTACTGCTCTTTCATTTTTGCTACCCTATCTATTTGGCTGTCACTCCCCCAAAATCCCTGTTTCTCTTTAGCTTCTGACCAACTTTTCCTGTAAAGACTTTGGCAAGGCTTTGTATTAGAACACAATATCAAAATAAATTGTAGGTGTACTGAGTGATTTCATTGTAATTAAAGGAAAAAAAGTATTGTGTTTGCATCAATTTATTTGAAAATATCGTCTGCAGTTTCACCCATCACCCTATTGTAAATTCAAATGGAATCACTTTCGGTGCTCAGAATACTCACTCATTCAAATACATAAAATAAGTAAACCCTGAACACAATAAAACTTATTTTCTGCACTTCACCCTGGAACCCACAATGCTGGCCTGTCTCAAAGTACCAGATACAGAACAAGTTCCATAAAAGACTGTTGTTATGATAAATATGATGAGAGATGTGCTCATACAGACTTCAGTAGAGTTGGGAGCAAGGTTTGCATAAAGAAAATGGCGCCATTATTGCAGTTATACAAAAAAAACCAAACCAACAATAAAACCAACATGCAGACACAAAGAAAAGATGTCAAAATTAAACACTGGAGTGTTGATACAAAGGCAATGAAATTACCTTCACCCTGCAAACTTAGTGACTTGTACATTATAAAAGGGCAGGTTTTGGTGCCAAGAAAAGTTGTTTTTATTTCTTAGTGAGACTTAAACAGCTACATCCATGAGATTTGAAGATCAAAGTTTAAATAACTGTCACAAAGTCACTTGGCAGCAGATTTTCAAAAAGCAGTTAGGCATTTTCATCCAAAAATGAAGTGGCACCTCCTTAGAATTTTCACAAGTGCGTAACGCCCATTGAAATCAAAGGGAATAAGGTGTTTAGATGCTATAAGCATGCCTAGGTGTTTCAATAATTTTAAAAATGTACTCTCCTAAGCGCCTTTCGTTTTACTCTGAACTTAACCACTTACGTGGAACAGCAGTGGACAGTGACACAAATATGACACCTTTTCAGGGAATTAAACTGCATGGGAAGCTGGGCCATGGGGTGGAAGAAGCAAAAACAAATACAAAAAAGTTCCCACCTATAAACTAGACCAGTGGTGCTTGACCTTTTGGCTTCATGGGCCAGATGAGTGATGTGGGACCCATCTGTGGGCTACATCAGGTCCTGGAACCAGGTACTGCCCCCTCCTGCCCCCTGCTTGCTGGGATTGGTTCCTTGGGGTCCAGCACTGCCACTTGCCACCCCCACATACCAGGATTGGGTCACAGGAACCCGGCATTGCCCCTCTTTCCCTCCTCACACTAGGATTGGGTCCTGGACCTCCAGCACCATCCCCTCACTGGGGGCCCAGTGCTGTCCCCATCTGGCCCAAGAAAGGAAAGAAGGAGCAACTACAGGGCAGTCAGCCTCAACTCTGTCCCTGGAAAAATCATGAGGCAAGTCGGAAAGGAATCCATTTCTAAACACTTAGAGGAGAAGAAAGTCATTAGGAAGCAGGTGGCTTGGATTCACCGTGGGCAAATCATGCCTGATCAGAGTGACTGTAATAATTTTAGGGAAATCCAGGAAGGAAATCTGAGACAGGGATTCCGGGGGGTGGCAGAACACATACAAAGCCCTGACCCTGCGGCTCCCAGGAGGGGAGCCAGGTGGGACAGCACAGAGGCCTGTGGCTGGACTCCATCCCTTGTGTGCAGAGGCTGGACCCAGCTGGGAATGGCACCTATGTGGTGTCCCCTGGGCTCCACATGCCTGCATTGAACAGCCACACAGCACCTCCCCCTGCTGCCAGCAGCCAACTGGGGTGCAGTCCCAGGGCAGAGCCTGGAGCATCCCCTCTCCCAAACATGGGTCCCTGGCAGCCAGGTGAGGAGATGGAGGAAGGGACCGCTGCTCCTCTCAGAGCAGGAGCCCAAGCCACTTCCCTCCCCCAGGAAGCACTGTCCTCACCTGGGTAGTGGCAGCAGCTACTGCATGGTCCCAAATCCACTGAAGTGCAAGTTGGGAGTTGTTTGCCCAGTACAGTCAATCAGGAGCTGTTCCTAATGACCTTCTTCCTCTAAGTCAGGGGTTGTCAACTGGGGATATGCATACCCCTGGGGTACTTTAGAAGGCCCTAGGGGGTACACGCAGGTGGGTGGGGATGGAGCACGCCACTCACCACCCCACGCTGCCACCTCCCAGGAGCAGGGCTGGGGGGGTGAGGTCAGTGGCACCCCACTGTGGGCCGCACAGGCATTGCGCATCTGGTCAGATGCTGAGGGGAGGGGAAGCTCACATGCAGTAGCCACTGCTGTCACCCACCACCCTGCGCTGCTGCTGCTCTGCTTCTGACTGAGCCCCCCACCCACCCCCCGACCCCATGCTCGACATCCAGCTGCCAGGGATACACATATTTTAAAAGATTGAAAACTTTGCTCTAAGTGCTTAGAAATGGATTCCTTGAGGACCTGCCCCATGATTTTTTCAGATAATCCACATTTTTATCCTTAAAATGACAAAGTCTGCATTTTCCAATGGCCAATGGAAAACCTGGATCTCTGCTGATCATGTTAAGCACCCCTGAAATAGACTGTGGATGAAATTGTGCAAAAGTAGGCTCCTGAGGCTCCTCCTTTTCCTGCCCTCCTCTGAACTCTTTATGAAGAACCAGCCATACATCTAGTTTTAAACCCCCTAATCTGAAAGCCACCACAAAAGAGAAAAGGGTGTACTTCTGTACTGCTTTCCCCCCTCTCTCCACCATCTAGTGATGCTGGACAGCCAGAGAGGGCAGTGCACTCAACTAGACCAAGAGAGAAAGCACAGGGTCCCTTACTTCACTAAAGTCAAGTTGCTCCTGGAGTCGCTATGTGCCAGCCTTTACTCAGAGTAGTAGCTAAGAAGCATGACTGAGTAATATCAGCAGTTCAAATTGAAATAAAATTATCACTCAAAATGCCTGGGGCTGCCAGAAGGGGAAATGGGACTGACAATATGAAGAAGAAATGGAAAGGACAGAGCTGATAGGGACAGGAGAGAAACTGGGCTGTAAGGTAACTGCAGAGGGCTAAAGCACAAGTTTAATGGACCATGTGTGACAAGAAAATATGTTGCCTTTTTGTCTAGTGGCACCATTTCCCCTGCCTCTTGTCACTCTGAGTTCAGGCACTAGATTATTTTCTCTCAGGCAGTTTTACTTCTAGGTCCATCAGAGGTCAGTCTTCCCTTTCCATCTGCAGAAGAAACCATTCATCGACTTTCTTTTATTTCTCTATTTTATCAATTCTAGCACCCTGATCTCACATATGTTAGTCACACTGCTTACTATTGGGCACAATTATTAACACACCTAAGCAGACCTGTAAGTATTAGCAATCCTGGGTCCTATTATGGGGTATGCATAGAAGTTGTCTACAAGTCTCAGTAGAATGCTACTGTATCCACCTTCTGAAGTCAGCTTTGGGTAGCTATTTCTGGGGTCTTTCCCTAAATTAGAGCTTAGCTAGCTGTGATGGATTAGGTGCTTTATTCTAATTCCTGGTCTAAACATGTTCATGCTATTATAATGTTGTGTGCCTCAACTTTCCTGATAAACATGAACAGTGAGGAAAGGAGGAATTAAGAGACAATTAAAACAGAGTGTCTGGCCTGTGTGACAGAAGACACATCCATCCATAAGGATTTGAATAGTTTTGTTGACATTTGAACAGGATAGGAAGGTGTGTGATACTCTGGAGTCATCCAGGGAAGCTAAAGGAGATCACAAGGAGCATTCTGAAAAAGCAGGGCATGGACTTTAAGGAAGAACTGTCTGGAAAGAGCAAACAACTTAACAACTTAGGGTCCCTGGACTGTGTGGAGAGAGAACAGCTGAGCTAACTCTTAAGATGCTCAGTGCTGTGAGGACTGGATTGAGGACAGAAGGACTGCTTAATCCTTTGGCGATGCTAGAAAACCTCTGGTTGGGTGCTCTTTGCCCCAACAAATGCCTCTATTGAAGAAGTGTGGTCTGTTTTGCTGCTTGGAACTTCAGTGTGCACTTCTCCAAAGCAAGAGGTCAAGTCCCTCCCTGAGGAGCTAACCTAGAAGGTAGCTCTTGGAGGCAGGGTCAAGTTTTGCCAGAGAGTGTCATGGATGGAAGGCATTTTTATATGTGTTTCAGGATATGGTGCTGGGTGCTAATTAAAAGCGCCTGCTTGTCACATGCATCAGCATCCCTATGTTGAAAAAATGACGGTGGTGTGCTTTGAACTAAAGCTCATTGAACATGGTTTAATTCACAGTGTGCTGCTGCCATTTTTTAGTGTTGTGATGCGTGGGGACACTAATACATGTGATGCAGGAGTCTGCTGGAGCACGTCAATTTCCATGCTCCATCAGACTCGATTAATTGAATATGCTCCGATGCACTCCATTTCCAGAGCATCAGAGCAGACTCCCCACACATCTATAGGAGCCCGGAAAGACCGGGGTCTCAGAGGCAGAAGGAGCCAATGATTTCCCCTCATCTAGAAAGCTGGCTTTAGTGGGTACTTAGGGAGTACCAGACAAAAAAAGGCTTCAAGGGTCTGCAAAGGTCCCAAGCAAGTGCCCCCCTAGGGGTGATGTGGGACAACAGCCATTTTAATTTCCTTTCTTATCCATGTACAGGTAGTAAATCAAACTATTGAAAAACTAAGCATTATCACAATTCAGACAAAATATATAAATCAAACCCTTTTTGAGAGAGATAAAATGGTCCTGTGATTAAGATACTGACTTCAGTTTGCTTTTGAGTTCTCTGTAGCTGTGCCTCAACTGCACCCACTGGTTATCTGAATGGCTACACACTTCTTTTTTACATCCACCTGATACATAACAATAATTTGTGTACTCTGAGACTGAAGCTTCTTCACATCACATCTACTAAGATGAAACATTATTCACTTCACTGGAATTCCTCCTAATTCATGTAAGAACAAAACAAAACCCAATGCAAGTTCCACTATAGCCACCCTAACCAATACCCACATACTCACCACTCTATTCCTCAGTTTTCCTATCTATCTTGCATTCTGTGTGGCTCAGCAATGCTCATACATTGAAATCTATAGATTGAAAAAATTATGCAAAGGCAAACAATGATATTATTATTAGGTTTTTAAAACGCTTTGCTTTTACCATGTCCCAAGTTTCATTAATGTCAAATTTAATTTTATTATAAATTTTATTGCATAAAATGTATAATAATTTATACATGCTATTGCATAAATGTATAATAAATTAAATTGTCTATGCAAAATTCTTACGTTCATATAAGAACATGTAAGCTATAAGACAATATATCCTTTTCATTTAATACATATTAACAAACTAGGCAACTGTCTGTAAAGTTTGGATATGTTTTCCAATAGAGAAAATGCTTCTGTCTAAGCAAAATAATCAGTGTCAATAGCCCACGGTGCTGTTGAGTAACCCTTTGATAACAAGTCAGTGTGCACATATGGTGAGGAGTGGAAACTAAACCAATACTGAAAGCAAAAGAATGATTCTCCCAAGGGATTTCCAGAGTTACTTTTTGCAGTCCCACAAATTACAACCAGACAGTTTGACCACACCGCTCCCTAATGCTTCATTTCCTAGTTATACTCTTCTCCCCTTCATGGAAGAATACTGGACATAGTGCAGTTAGAGCCCATTATTCTAGTTCCATACAGCAACCAGGGTGTGATGCAAAGCACCTAACACCTCGTACTTCCCTACAGTGTTTTCAGTTCCATCCTGGACAGAAACGAAGGGTTGAGTCCAAGAATGAAATGTCCTAGAATGGGAAGATGCTGACTAAGGGGAAGTATTACCTATATGAGCACAATGACAATATATTTTGAATATTTTACAAAATCTGTAGTAGAACTGTTACAAAACCATCATTTTCTCTACTCTTTCTTTAATATGAATTTAGTAAAATCCAGGTAACATCCCATCAAATCTATGCGAAGCCATGGTTTCTGCTCCAAATTTCCAGCTTTCCAAATTTCTTGGAAATTGGCCTCATGTTTTCTTGAAAAGTAAATGTGGAAAATACCTAGCCTTATCATAAGCCTTAGTTTTGAATATGCAACAAAACAAAAAAAACAGTTCAGTTTAGCTTGAGTTAGAATTTGAAAATGAATGATGGGCCACTAATTGTTAATGAAGTTTCTGGCCCATCAGCTAGGTACAAAAAGAAACAGGGAAGGGGAATTGTAAAAGAAAATGTTTGTATTTCCTAACTGTGACACATTTGAAATGATGTAGCATAGAACTGGTTTCAATTCCTCAGCTCCCAGGATAGTAAATATTCTCCTGTTTCTGAGGATGTTCACTGCCTAACATTTTCTACCAACATTTTGTGCTTGCTTTAAAACTTAGCTGCAACAATATAAACTCAAGGCTAAAATGAAAAGCATAGCTAGTTTGTTTAAACTGACCAGTCTGAGCCTTTAACCTACTTTAGGGTACATGACCAGTAGGTTCAGGAATGTAGTCTGTTTGGACAGTATAAGATCTTTGTTGCTGTTGAGGAAACTCTGGCTTGACGCCTTTCTCCACCTAAATAACTGAAATAAAAAGTCACTGAAATTGGAAACATATGATGTGTCCAGACTTGTATTGTCAGTGAACAGTATAACTAGCTGTACTTTTTGTCATAAAGTACCACATATTGGTATGTCTCATTAGCCAAATGATAGGTCTCCCTAAACCTTCCCAAAGAAGGTCTCCCTAAGTCTCCAATAAATCTATTCTGCTTCAAAATATGAGCCAAGAGCTTTTTTACATACGGTTAGTGTCTCAGGGGCACTTGTCCAGAAGGCTCCACTGAAATGTCAGTTTTACTGGTGTTCCCAAAAAAGGAAGGGCCTATTGATGCATGGAAGTCCCTAGTTGGCTGGCGGCCAAACATATACTTATTATAAATTATATTTTGTATTTCTTCTTTTATCAAATGAAAAAGGAATTGAGAAGGGGATGTAATCTGGTGTATGAAATAAATTACCAGGATAAAAATGAAGCCTGATTCACTTTATAACCTATTAATAACAGGCTTTTGCAAATATCATTAGCAGGTAAACTCCTATTATAAATGCTTCTCTTCCTGTCTCATAAATCACAGTGTAAATGTATTAAGATAAACCTTGAATTCCAAGTCTGTCATGTACCCATCTAAAAATTCAAACACTGACTGCCCCATCCAACAAAGTGAATTGTTCACTGTCTTTGCTGTTACATTTATGGATGCTTTGATAACATTCTCATTATGTTAGACCTGGAAAGACAGGGAGTATAGACAAGTGGATAAAGCAAAGGACTAAGGAAGCAGGCAAATGGAAAACCCAGATCCCTCGTGATGAGCTATGTGTTGCCCACACCATTTTATACCCCTGCTTTTGGAGATGACTCGCTGTACCTCACATTTAATATATGTAGGCTAAAATGGATACAGATATACAATTTTTCCCCTACATGGGCAGAGACCCCTCCCTTCCAGGACAACATCCATATTACTCAGTGATCCCCTTCCACCCAGGCTTGTTCTCCACTTTCTGGACCTATACATAGATCAGTGGGCCAACCTCAAAAAGAGAGCTGGAGCATGTTTAGGGCAATGCATGGTGGTTAGGGCACTTTGTTTGCAGGCAGAAGTCACAAGTGCAAATCCCTTCTGAATGATGGGGCCAAGAACCAAGGCATCTTGCCTGAGAATCTATACAGCCATCATAGATTCTCAGAAGGGAGGCAAATGGCAAGCATAGCTACACAGAATGCAAACTGTGTATAAGTGCCCAGAACTGAAGATACCCAGCTAGGTAAGTGACATTTATTTGAGTGGAGGTGTGTAAGGGGATGGGGGTGTGCCACTTACCGTGGGACCCCGATCCCCGGATGTCCCCTGGAGAGGAGGGGTACGCGTTGGACCGTCCCGCTTCGCCGCTCTCGCCTGCCACGACTTGATGGAAATATGGGGTTCACCCTTGCCGGGAAGCTGGCGGTCCACGTGGGGTACAGTACCTCCAAGGTCCAGGGGTCCTGAGGGCTCCTCCTCCCCTACAACCTCGCCCGGTCCTCCGGGTAGGGAGCCTCCGTTGGGGCTCCCTTGTCTTCGTCTTGGCTCCGCAGTGGGGGGGGTTTACCCCACACCGCTGGGCCCTCCCCAGGAGTCCTATCAGCACCTAGTGTCCCTGGTGCTGATCGCTCCACTCGTCCTGAGGCGTCTCTAACTCAGGATCTCACTCTCTCGACCCGGGGGAACTACAACTCTGTCCCCCCTGCCCGCGGGTCTTCCCCGCGGCCAAGCGGCCCGCAGCCGCCGGAGGAGGGTCCCTCCAACCCAGCCTCCCTTCCCGGCTTCCTCTGGTGCAATGGCCACCGGTCCCTTTTGTACCTCCGTCCGTTCGGGGCCCGCTGCGCCCCCTGGCTCCGCCGCCTCCGGCCTTGCCGGCTGGTGCTGCGCCGCTCCTGGCTTCGCGGCGGTCGGCCTCACTGCCGCCGGTCCTTGCCGCCCGGCTCCCGACTTTACCGCACCCGGCCCAGCTGCCTCTGGACCTCCGGCTCCCAGCTTCGCCGCCGCTGGCTTCCCGGCAGTTGGCCCCGCCGCTGCCGGCTCCCGCCACGTGGCACGCGGCGCGGCTGTACCTGCCTCCGCTGCTTCCGGCTCCGCAGCTCCCGGTCTCGCCGCTCCCGGCTCCGCAGCTCCAGTCCTCGTAGCTCCCGGCTCCGCGGCTCCCGGGGCAGGCTCCCGCCGGAGCCTCCGTCCTCCCCTGCTCAGGGTAGGCGGTTCCTTTTTATCTCCCCGCGCCGGTCCCGCGTCGGCGCGGTTCCAGTTCCGGGAAACCTTAAGTTCCCCGCCCGGCTTCCGGGCCCGGACCCGGAAGCGGGGCGGAACTCCGGGGTTCCCCGCTCGGGCCGGGCCCCTCAGGGTCCTGGCCCCCTCACAAGGTGAAACAGGATTTTCCCTAAATGTTAGCCAGACTAGATGCTTCAGATAGGTAGCTAAATTAAATCACCTGTCATAAGCTCACTAATTTACCCATTTGGTGAACTGTCCGCCACACACTTGCAACTTAGAGTGAATACTTATCTCTGCTTTGGTGCATCTTTATGAAACAATTTTATTTTCACATTGGATCTGAGTTTCTATAAAAATCCATGACCTAACACATGGACCGTATGAGCTGGGGTGTTGAGCTAACTACATGGCAACTGACCCCATGCAAGTGCAAATCCCAGACTGCACAGTTGCTTTCAACATTGTAAGAATAAATGGGACACAGAATTAATTGTACATGGACTGTATAAAACTCGGGCCCACCATTCTTTGACTTTTCTGGATACAGCTGATATTCGTTCAACAACAAATTAAGTAAAAGATTAAAAAAAATATACTGGATATACACGAAATGCTGAAGACCATCCTGCCAACACAGTTAAAAGTACTTAAATCCTGCCCTGGAGTTATTAAAGAAGCTTCATTTCTAGGAATTAGGAATCCTTTAATATATAGTTAAAATAACTCTGTTGGCTTTGCCCCCATTCTCTAATCCACAATGAATGCCATGCCAAGTTTCTAGTGTCAACAGATCTTAACGTTATGCAATCATTCCATTGATGCTGTTGCAAGCAACACTCTTCAATGGAACTTAACATCACCCACTTATATGCACAAATTATAAATCCTTGTTGCCTAACAATAGGCAGGTATTGCAGTACCTAATCCCTATCATTGGTCCCAGGCTGTTTTGACAGTTAATTCATCTTGGAATTAAGTAACTGGAATCAAGTCACAAGATGGCAACCACTAGAAATATGGTAAATCAAAATGTAAAGTACTATATTGGCCAACAGTTATCCAAAGAATATTGAACTGTTTCATATAGTCATACAGCTAGATGATGGAGACACTCCTATATAAGCTAATCCAGTTCCCATTAAAACCAATGGAAGGACTTCCATTAGTTTCAGTGGGAAAGGAACTGGACCCAAACAGAGAAAGGATTTCATCATAAATAGTGCTCACATATTTTGCATTCCTTGACTTTCATTTCATTTTGTTTATTTCATTGCCATTACCATTATTTAAAGCCCAAATTCTTATACAGTCTTTAGCAAAATGTTGATGTTTACACATCAGTACTTCCTGGAAATGTTTTTTTTCCCCCTGATTTTACGTTCATTAAAACAATTTACAAATTTGGGAATGTCTAGAAGTTGTTGATATTCCCACAGGCTTTTTAATGCTTCCCTCATTAGAAAATGTGCCAAAAAGCATTTACCAATGTTGATAAGTTTTAATTCATGCCAATTGGTTGATTTGTACTAATGATTCAATATCAGAAACTTGATTCTGATTGCACTTGCTGTACACTAGTAAAATCAGGGAGAAATATATTCACTGAAGTTGATGGGCTTCTGCCAGGTTTCAAAGCCAGAGAGAGTAGTCAGGCTTGCTGCTTCTGAAAGACTACTTCGGAACTTTTACGTGAACAAGATTCCTGCTGGGATTTCTGCTTCTTTCTAGTTCTTTGTCAAACCATTAATTCTGCAAAATCATCCTTCTCTGAAATATGTCTGTGTCTACTTGAAGTCCAACATCTGTCTTCATCTAATAAGTACAGGCACCCAACAAGGTATAAAACAATGAGGAAAAGAAAACAGCTTTTGATCTCAGAAAAGTTTAGTTCGAATTTTGAAGATTTCATTTGGTTCTCAGAGAATGATATGTTCTAATGGAGTACTGGCCAACTTTTTTGACACGACTCTCTACAGTAGCCAACTTTTTTGACAGTGACACTGATCCCCATGCCCCTTAGAGCTGTACTTGATAGATTTTTCCCCCTAAAGCACCAGAATTGTGATAGTGGTGCCACAACTAAGAGCCAGTTTAACATTTCCCTGGCCCTGCAACCACCACAGTATTATATAAGGAATGAGGATCCAAAGCCATGAATTCAACAGTTGCTTCAGGGCCATGGAAGGATTTACCTGGCTCTTGGCTGTGGCGCTTGATACCTTCTGTTGCATAAGTGTCTGGCCCCTGCTCTGTTCCACACAGCTGGGGGCTGGAGTTCCCATGCCTCCTTCACCCAGGGCTCACATGCTGCACACAGCAGTTTCCATGCACCACTTGTGGCACATATGCTCCAGGTTCACCATCTCTGTTTTAGTGTATAAGTTCAGGAATGGAAATCAAAATCTCTGAGTTTGAAACGTTGCTTTAACACTGATTCCCTGTATGGCCTTGAGCAGGTGGGGCAGGGCCCAATCCTGTTACGAGCGATCCTACACATCTTCATGGCCCCCAGTGCCAGAGTATCTGAGAACCAAGCCAACGTTAATATATTTATGCTCACAACACCCCTGAAAAGTACAGAAGCACTATGATCCAGTTTTTTTAGATGGGAAACTTGACATAAACAGACTCAATGACTTACTGAAGGTGACACAGGAAGTCTGTAATAGAGCAGGGAAATAAACCCAGGTTTCATGAATCCTATGACAGTATCCTACCTCTTGGATCATCTTGTCTCCCTGTGCATCCTCAGCATTTACTGAATTTCCAGAAGACCCTTAGTAACTTGAAGGTTCGGGTGCTCCAGGTCTTAGTAAAATGGGGGACAGTGATACCACATGCATGGTTACAGTTTTATTCAGGGGTACAATAGCATAACAGTGATGAAGAACAGACAGGGAAATAAATTTACTCAGGAGTTGAGAGGAGTCATTAGATCTGAAAAAAGAAAGTCCCACTTTAGTGGCAAAAAATATTTTAGGCAAAATTACTCATTCATCCTCAGTTGATAAGAAGCAGTCTAGCTATTTTTAAGAGCTATAAGCAAACATGGGAATTTTAAAATGTACACATTTTTATTTTTAGGAATAAAGCCTGGAATTCCCAAGACACAAATTAACATTCATGTTCTGGACACAGAAGTAAACACAACTATATTTCTGAAAAATAACAAGTTGTTAAAGTCATGAAATTAAAATAGCTCCTTCCTATCTACTGATTTGATGATGGTGACTAGATATTTTTTTTTAACAGTGCCGAATGACACTGTTCCCTCACCACCTCCACCATGCTCTTTTTAGGTATTTCTACTGGTTCTAAAATATGGGAACCAGAGAAAGAAGTGTGAGAATTCAGTGTTTTATTACCAATACAGATAACATTTATTTTTGACATTCTAGAATAACATCTTTACTAGCAACTAAGATATTCATGTTTTAGAACTGTGCAACTTTTAAAATCCCCTTTTAAGCTGTGCAGCCACAGAAGACTCTTAATAATTGATTATAATTGATTTTAACCTTGTCCTAACCTGGGCAAAATGGCAAAGCCAATCATCTTTGTCCAGATGGGATATGAGAAAAAAGCCCCCAATACACATCTTTAAAAGCTCCAGACATGAGCAGAAGATAAAATATTTAGTCTGCAAAAGCCTTGACCTCCCAATTCTAGCCAGTTTTGAACTTGAATTGATTTCCGACAAGGCATCTGGGAGATGATTACAACAAAATGCACTAAAGCTGGGCAGCCTTTATTTTAACATCCCAGCAGCTTAACCTGTTAATAACAGCAATTGTTTTAGATACAATACCAATTTCTGTAACAGACACTAGAAATGGATAACAGCAACACAGTAACAGTGGCAATGTACAGAATTAGAGCATAGCCATTCACAATCCTCTCGTTAAGGTTGTGTCAGCACTTCTATTATAAGCCCCTGTTTTCAGGGGTTTAGAACTCAGCTGTTAAAACAACACCATGGGCTGAAGCTCTGCAGACAGGCGTTCCCTTGTCAGGCAAACCTGAAGCCAATGGAAGGTTTTCCCTGAGTAAGGATGATGCTGAGGAAGGATCATACGCGGTCTTAGCCAAGGAATTCTCTCTCAGTTAAAGAGAAAAAAAAAGATTACACACCAAAGTATTTCTTAAGAAAGCTGAACTCTGCTTTTACTCAAAGAAGCAAACTGGCTTTATTGATACATGAATGCATGACAAAGTAATTCCAGAAGTACTTCCACTGTTTTATTACATTGAAGGAAGAATTCCAGTTTTTCAGCTTTGTTACAGATCAAATCTTCCCTTCATCTTATTTATGAAAGCAATTCATTGCAAGGCAACAGGACAAGCACATGAGTGGAGCAAGGAAGACATGGCCTGAACAGTGCATCGATGTTAAAAGACACACTGTCAACTTAAACATCATCTGCCCATCCAAGAATGTTTCTTTGCTACTGTTATATGCAATTACTAAAATTATTTAAATTGAAAAAAAATAATCAAAAGTATATGCTCCTTTATTTTTCCCCAGTTTGCTTCCTTTGTCTAGTTGATTTCCCCAGTTTTCTTTGGGAACGTTCACTTTACTAGGGGCCACATTCTGGTAACCCTGCTCACCGTGAGTTTTTCCAGTGAAGTTAAAAAGATTATTTGTGGAGGAAGTCAGCACCAGTAAAGGTGTTATTATGTGACCCTAATGCAGGAGAGAGAAAAATATTTTAGAGGTAAGAAAATGTGATTGTAAAATTACCATTAAAATTGCCAAGTAACTCTAAGATAGGTGTCATATCTGATACCTTTTCCTGTTTTTTTTTCTTCAATTTTGTAGGATATCTACTGGTCAGGGTATCTTTAACCCACTTTGATATTTAAAAACAGCTTATTTTTGAGAGTTTTTTAAAATAAATGAACAGTAATGTTTTCAGGAAATAATAATTTAAAAAAAAAACAAAATGTCTGGGCTGTAGGAAATTTTTGCAGCATTTAGTAACATAAAAACTCAAGATTTCTCTAGTGTGTGCGTCGAATGAAATAGACCAGATACAAAAATTACATCAAATAGACTATTTCCATTGTCTCAGCTAATCAAAATGTAAGAAGTAAGCAGCCAGCATAAAGGAGGAAAATTAATTATTTTTAAACTTCCACTGGTTTTAATAACTTGCTAGTAATAACACGATAATTATTTTCCTTTAAATAAATCCATTCTTTTTAATGTGATGGTATCCCTTTAAGGACAGAAGCCTCAGCCTTGATACCTTCTGTGCAGTGAGTGAATTTCTAAGCTAGTTTTTTGACTTCATCTCTTTTCCATTAGGGCTTTAGGATAAACAAGTGTGTAAATGAAAAACAATTTTGCATTTAATGCTAAGACAATATTGAGAATTTCACAAGTAACCCTTAGACAATTACAGCTGTTGGTACCATATTTTCACCATGGAAACTTTTGTTTTACTTAACAATTGGAATTACAATCAGATGTGCTCATCCCTTGTTGAAGTAATGAACAATGGTATATCTGAGAGAGAAATTCAAAGTGCATCATTTATCTTATCCTATTTTCAATTAGGCCGGATAAAGTGTAAGTCGGTTCCAAACTGCACCACAGTAACAGGGTAAGTAAATTTATTATACCACTAGAGTGCTAATCTTAGCAGATGGTAGAAAAAATATTTTTAGCATGAAATATGCTAAAGCAATAAATCTAAACAAGGTGGATGTTATCAACTAATATCTCCCTAGCGTGAGGTAAAACTCCTGCATGACAACTCAGCATTCTTATAAACTCTGGGTGAACATTGTAAGATACAGGTCTCAGTACAGAATGAAGAAAATAAGAGAAATGAGTAAGAAAAGCAACCAATGTGCAGTTTAATATGGCATGTCTAGTGGTGAAGAGGTGCAGAATTTTGCTTAGCAAGGTTTTTTCCCCCCCAGGCAACACATTTTTTTCCTTGTGTAAATTTTTTCACTGACTTTGAAAAAATATATATAAATCTAGTAATTCTTTCCTACTTCAAAAGCGAGCTTTTCTTTTAAGCCAAAACCTGAAAAGCTAAAAATAAAATACCCATGTAAGTAAAATAGTTTAAATGACTTTTAGCCAAAATGGGCCAATATAAATATTTATACATAAATTCATTGACTTAAATACAATAATTAAAAAAAACTGATTGAAAATTCTCCAGTCCCTTGGAGGAAAGAGGAATCCATAGTTATGAGCATGGGAGTTACGGGAGAACTTCCTAGACTTTAAAGGTGTGTAAAGAAATTGTTTTTTTTCACCATTTAAAGCACTGTATTTCATTATTTAAACACAAATGCGTGGCTTTCCAGCACTATAAAAGTGGGTACAGTGCTTTAACTTAACCCTTGTTAAATGAGGTATTAAATTTGAAGCACTGTATTTTACAGCACTTTAACAACCTACAGCATTTTAAATAACTTCTGTACACTGGTCAAATTTCTGACCAGTGGAGAAGCTCCAGAAGGCTGCAGACCACCCCTTGCCACCTACCCTGGAAATTGCAGGGAGGCTCAGAGGCTGCCCTCCCCCATCAAACATTGCACTTGTCATGTTTAAGAGTGCTGTCACTTTATAATACTTTTAAAAAGTTCTAAATTGCACTGTAAAATGTGAATGGAGCACAAATGCTGGAGGTTGGAAGTGAGAGAGAAACAATGAAAAAACCCCTAGTCATACCCTGTTCACCCTCCCATTCAGCAACTACTCTGCCACTGTGAAACAGAGGATACTGGGCAAGACAGACCTATGACGTGGCCCAGTAAATGGCAGTTCTTAGGGTTCAGTAACTAAGAAGTAAACAGTTTTAAACTATTACAATTTGGCACTTTGGGTATAACACTGTAGCAGAGCACTAGGGTGCTTGCTACTAATAATAGTAATAGGGACAGCTGCCAATCAACAGGGCAGCACAGGTGGGGGTTGCCGGGGCAACTAATGTGGGTCAGCTGGCTAGAAGGGGGCAGGGCCTGGCTTTTATAAGCAGTCAGGCTGAGACCAGAGCCAGTTCCCTTCTGGCAGCCACAGGAGCAGGAGCTCTGCAGAAGAGCCGAGCCGAGATGAGATGAGATGAGATGAGATGAGATGAGATGAGATGAGATGAGATGAGATGAGATGAGATGAGATGAGATGAGCGGTGCAGCCTGAGCACCTAAGGGGCCACAGCATGGTGAGGGCAGAGAAAATCCTGGTGGAGATGCCTTTGCAAGAGGGCCAGTTTGGGCCTGGACCCTTATATTATAGCCGGTAGGCCTATTTTGAGTTAGAGCCGGTTGGCTAGTAGTTTGCTTTGCGGTAGGGCTGTTTGTGCGAAAACCAGAGGACCGGGTGAGGCTGTAGGGGTGTGAGGAGGCCTCATGGGAGCTCCCCAATAATTCAGGGGTTCCTGGTGCCCAGTAAGGGCACAGCAAATGGTGCCAGGGCGGCACAGTGATTGGTGCTGGAGCTAGCACTACAGGTGAGCGCCAGGGAGAGGCGTGATGTTGTGGGGTGTTGTGACCCTGGCCCCGTAAGGGGACAGTATTCTGCTCAGCGGGGTATGCGACCCAGAAGAAGGGTCAGGGGCCAGGCACAGCTACGGGCCACCTGAGCCCCAAGTGCAGGAAGTGCGCGAGCTAGGCCCGAGAAGGTGGGTCTGGGGGCCAGG
This sequence comes from Crocodylus porosus, assembly GCF_001723895.1. NCBI lineage: Eukaryota > Metazoa > Chordata > Crocodylia > Crocodylidae > Crocodylus > Crocodylus porosus. The sequence goes on from NW_017728943.1 coordinate 42,307,447, forward strand.
TAAGGCTAAGGCTGCCTGAGCCCCAACCACAGGAAGCCCCAAGCGCGGGCAAGGAGCGCGGTATAGGCCCCAGAGAGGGCGAGAAGCGCGGGCAGCGCGGTATAGGCCCCAGAGAGGGCGAAGGGCGCAAGAAGCACTGCATAGGCCCAGAGAGGTCAAGGAGCACTAGAAACGCGGCCGAGGCCCTACAGAGGGCAGGCATACGGGAACAGGAAGCCTGGGCGAGCGTGCAGTAAGAGTCCGGGAGAGAGGCTGGCACGCAAGAACAAGCCCAGCAGGCAGGTTAAAATAAGAGGCTCCAGGGTAAGCGACTAGCACCCTACTGACACTAAGTCCTGGAGAAGGGCGAGCGTGCGGTAGAAGTCCTGGAGAGGGGCAGGCGCGCGAGAGTAAGCCTGGAGAGGGGCGGACGTGCGGATAGGGGCCTGACCGATAGTCGTGTGCTCGACTCTGTCGAGCTCCTAGAGGCCTGGAAAGGGCGAGAGGGTGGACAAGCCCTGGAGGGGTGAGTATATTGGGTGTGCGTACGGAGAAACCCCAGAGAGAGGGAGTGCACGTATCGAGAGACCCCAGGTAGGGGCGAGCATATGACACGAGAACGTCCAGTACAGCTGCAAGGCTTGGGGTGTGCTAAAGAGGAGGTTGGAGGCACGCATAGCCCTTAAGGCTGGGGTGCACCGAGTCACCCCATACAGAACGGGGAATAGTTCCAGCATAACACTGTGTACTAGGAGATCAAAGGCAGCCTCCCATATAGAACCAGATATCATCAAAGACGTGGCGGGCGAGATAAGAGGGTGCTGGATCACCTACTTGGCACGGTAGGGGGGCGCTAGAGGGATCACAACTGCCCCTGCACCCCGCCCCGTGACAAACACTTGTTCAGCAAGGCCGCTGTGGGAGTGGGGGTGCAGGGCAGAAGAGAGCAAAACTGGTCTTGGAACTGTAAAATAGTTTTCCTAGACAGTCACACTACTAAGTAAAGTATTCAAGTAGAAGAAGTTCATTTTACGAAACCATAATCAAATTATGGGAAAAGTTTACTTAAGTTAGCATATTTTCATGTTTTAAAACATGTAGTGCTGCTGGCTTCAAGGATGGATTATATAACTAAACAATAGAGTCTAAGAGTTGAATATTACAGCTAGTAGTTCTTGCTGAGTACTACTCAGCCAGAAGGGAAAATGTTGGCCAAAGCCTCTGGCTGAAACCATAAATACCATTACTAGTCTCACAGTTCAAAGAGAAAAGGCTAAAAAGAATGTATGGCTCAAGACAATTGAATTTAAAAACAAAACAGCAAAAACTAAAAATCCAATTAATTGTTTCTGAAAAGAAGCACCAACAAGCGATCCAAGCACTGATTTAGAGGGAGCACAAGAATACCAACCCCCAAGGAGCCTGTACTGCAGCAGAAGCTGGAGTGGCCACCCATGTTCCACTTCCTCTGTACCCCACTATCTCTGCTCTGCTTTAGGGTATCTTTCCCAAAGATGCTTAAATTTCTAGTGATGCTTCTTTTGAGAGAGAGATGGACCAATTGTCACTGATCCCTCCCAAATCAAAGGGCAGTGGGACAATGAGCGAGCAAACTACATTTTTACGTACTCTCTCTTAGAGTTGTCTACCTGATATGTTCTTAAATAACAAAGACTTAGGCACTACCTAAGATAGGTACACAACCCCATGGTCATCTGCTTCAGAAATTCTGCCTCAGAGGTACAGCAGTCCTTCTGGTGTGTGCCAGAGTAAGGAAAGAACAAATACAGCTGGACCTCGCAAAGGGTACAGCATACTTTCTCTTCTCATCACTGTCATCCAGCTTATTCTCATGTCTGCAGCACGGATAGGTAGGGTCCTAAAATTAACTACTCATATCTCATTTTTTGCTCAGAGTACACAGGCTGCACAAAGATACAAAATGATGCTTGAATTTGACCTCCTCAGCTGCATCCAGATAAGTGCAGTTATTTGGTTCCCCAGGGACAACTAGGGGCAGTGCACCTTGTGCCACTTAGTTGTCGCCAGGAAACACCCGTGCCACATGCACTCTGGCATGTGGCAGGTTACCTTGGATGGGGTAGGGGAGCTGGGGCCAGCACTGTGTTGGCCCCAGCAGCTTTACCTGTGGTCCTGGGGGCCTCCTGGGGCTGCAGCAGTGGCAATCCTGATGCTTGTGACCTGGCTAGCAGCCACAGTGCAGCTCTGGCTAGCCAGGCTTCAGTTTTCAGTGGCACACATTGCCTCCACATGTGCTGCTCCACTCCACAGGTGTTTTTGACTCCTGGATATCCAGGGGTTAAAAAAAAAATCCCCCCAAAACCCCTGTGCTGCTCCCTTGCAGCATGGAGAACAGCTGAACATGCTGTATGCAGTACTGCAGACATATCTGCAGCACCACACACTGCACAGCAGCACTTTTCTGGATGTGGCCCTCTTGCACACACATGATCACTGGCCTACTCTATGCTAGCATTACTGATTCAACAGACATGAGGAAGAAGGTCAACTGGGGGCTAGGTGATTGGTCAGAAAAGAAAATAAGAAATAAAGTGGTCTAGTAGCCAAACAGACAGGGTAGGTGCAGGAAGACTCTTTTGTGGAGACTGGTGATTTCTAAGGGTGACGTCTCTGTGGCATCTGTCAGGCTCGCAAAGGGTGTTGTTTCTTCGCCAAACAAAAATGCGCCAAGGACAGTTTCTAAGTCTAAAAGTAACATATGGCCTATACCAGGAATGTGACATCATTGCTAGATATTTGTTTGACAAAGAACACTGTCCTAGTCTGAACATGTATGCATTTTATTTAGCACTAGAATTATATGGTTAAACAGAAAATACAGTGGGAGTATTTGCTGAGGTAAATGTACAGTCCACTGGCATTCTGGACACATGGAATAGTATATAAAGTAATAGGAAAAACAAACAGCTTAGGAAAAGCAAAGCAAGGCTTCTCTATATAATTCCTGAAAAGGATTTATTACCTATATAAACATGGATCGTAAACCCATTGGCAAATAGATTCAAGCTATTTCGGAAAGCTGCTTAGTTTATATGTCAGAACTCAAAATTCTGAATGAACATAGGGTGGCAAAGAGACCTATTCCGGCTGTTCCAGCCATATAATACTCTGCTACATAAATGCACTATCCTTTTCTTCATAGAGACTTGATTTTTATTCTTTTCAGTGCTTGGATTCATGTTCAAGGACAAGGCAGTCATGTAATCTTATGAATGCACTTTGTGCTGTGTGTCCAAATGAAAGATCTTCATTAAAAAAAAAAAAGAAACTTACAACATCTGGCCACTATGCTTCCCTTCAGCACAGTAGTGAAGGATGTAAATGGAGATATATACTGAGGGGTCAGCACCCAAAGTGTAATATGCATGGCAGGGAAGCTTTCAGTCACCTGTCATCTGGAGTCAAGTTGCTATAAATCTTAGGAACAAGATGGTTTTCTCTTCACTATGTTTTTATGAGAAACAGGTTACTGATAATAACTGGTCTGACATTTTGACCTATTTCCTAGTGAATTTTGCATCAGTATTTTACCATACATATGTGATGGGGATAAAATTTTACTCTCATACCTGCATGATGGATCTCAGCTCTAATATTCTGTTCCTCTTGCATGCAGAGACCTTATACTGATGTTGGTGCAAAATCAACAGCTGTAGGAATAACAGAGTTATCAGCACTGAAATCTGAGTCTAAAAAAGTAAACGGTTCCTATGCACCAAAGAACTGCTGGTACATTCTGGGCACTGTGACGCTACAGTGATGTAACATCTTCAGGTGTCTACATATGACCAGCAGCTACTTTGCCCTAATTTCATGCTCCCCCAGTATAGCATGGTGCTACAGCAAAGTAGCTGCTAAAAATAACTATGTGCCACATATACGGTGGTACACATGTAGATATGTCCTCGTTTCAAACTCATGTTTTGGCTTGGACTATGTTCTTTCCTATTTTGACTACATTAGCACCAGTAATAGAACCAAGATCTTGGCCTGTATGAGGTACTTTATAAACATAATATGAGACTAGTCCCCGTCCAAAAGAATTTAAATATCTCCATAAACAAGACAAATACAAGATGGGAGAGCAAAAATAGTATTATTCCCCTTTCACAGTTGAGAAACAGAGGCACGAAACATTAAGTGGCTTGGCTGGAGTTCTACAAGAGGCCAGTGGCAGGGCTGTGAACTGAGACCAGAGATCCTAAATCACAGACAACTTTACAAATTTCAGTCCAAATCTAGATCTGAATTTAGTAGATGTTTAGGTTTTCTGATCCAGGGCTTTTTTTTAAGGGCGCATCTCAATTGTTCAATACAAGCAGTTCCTAAAAAATGTTGTAATAGCCTGTCAATGCAAGGAATAACTACACAAAGCAGCAAAACCCTGTGCTCCAGATAAGAAGTTTACAGTAGAAATAAGGGGAGAGAGTTTTGCCCAGAGAGAGTACATACATATATGGAATGTTTTTTAAAAATATTTGTGTTCAGAACTGCCAAGTGCAAATTGTAAGAAAACACAAGCAGATATGTTTTTTGTAATGTAATTTAACTAAAACTTCATCTGTTTCAGAATAGAAAATGTGGAGGGAAGCCATGTCACCACCATTGTTCTTGTTATTTAACCGATCTATTCTTTCTAATAAAGAGCCAGAAGAAATAAAAAAATATTGATCTTTATTTATTGACTTCCTAGTGAGTATAGTTAAAGTTGACACAGATCAATCACAATAAAGTTAAAAGGATGATGTAGTGTAACATGACCCAGGACTGCAGAGTAAGTTTAATTACTACAACACAAAGTTTTAGAATATGCAGAACAGATATGAGAACAGCACAGGATCAAAAATGATTATCTGACATTGAAACTGTGAAGTGAGGGAATGTTTCAAATGTTCAATAAATGCAGATCTTAAAAAAAAAAAAAAAAAAAAAAAAAGGAAGAAAGCTCTTACACTACCATATTTTCTTGCATACAACACACACATTCTGCAGAAATAAGTCCCCTATAAGTGGGGGGTGTGTATTAAGTGATGAAGCTGATTTTCTGCCTAGAATAGAAGCACCTTGAGCACAGTACTGCTTTGATTCTTGCTCTGCACTGAAGCAATTTTTGTATTATTATTTAGGCAGATGTTCCTCACTCCAGAACTATTAAAGATCTCTCCCTTTTTGTGGTCTTCATGTTCCACAAATCAAGCTAATCTGTTTTAGGGCAGTTTTGCTGTCTGCTAGCTGTTTCTGGTCTCTCTCTCTCTCTCTCTCTTCTTAAGCAGAAAAGTGAAGGTGAGGCAGATGAAGATTAGGCTTTGTCCTAGCTCTATACAGCCATGACTCTGGGAAAAAAAAAATCTTCATTCTGCCTTTCAAAAATAAGGTGTGTATTCTATTCTAGGGTGTATTGTATGCAAGAAAATATGGTATGTAGATTAAACTAGATGCACTCTGATACATTGCAATATGTAGTCATACCAGTACACTTGCAATAGCAAAGAATAATCAGCTATGGTTGCCTTCCTCTAAAACACATATCATACGATGGAAAATAATCTCCTTCCTTGATACCCAGTACTGTGTGGGTCTATTTGGTCTACACAACATTGGTTCTGATCACAAAACTGAGAGCGCCTATGTGCTCCCAGCTCCCCTGTGGTAGCAGAACACTTTTGGCAAAGCAATACCAGCTCTGTGACAGAGATCTTCAAGCAGCACTCTAGAAAGTCTCTTTGCCTACCCATTCATGTGCCTCTTCACTTTTTATACATGCCTACACAAAGGCCACCCATCATTAGGCTCTACAGCTTAAGGTTACTCTGGTAATACTTGCTCAATGCAAATTAACAGTGCAGAAACAAAGGACATTACAAGCTTACATCAATAAAGTAAATACTGGGAGAAGGTATATTTTTCAGTTTGAATCAGTAAGCAATGGAAAACTGAGGTCTGATCGTTCATATGGAAGAAGGTTCAGGGTAAATGGAGAAGTCTCTGTGAGGCTCAGTTCATCAATGTCCTGTTTGTCCACATAGAATATATTTTCCAAATATACCTTTATATATTTCCCAAATCGCTCAGGTTCTCACAGGATTTTCTGTACCAACAAAGTTGTCCCATCTTCCTAAACCTCCCTGTTCCTCAGCAGTACAGCTTCAATGGAACTTTGTTACAATAGACTTTTTCTGAAATAAGGAAAGGGAAGAACTAGTATCTCATGATATCCTTGTGGGAAAACTGGAAGATTGTGGACTCAGTTGCTCGATGGTTCCGTGAGTGGGAAACTGGTCCAGAGAGTTCTCATAAATGTATCTGTGTTGTCCTGGTGTGAAGTGGCCAGTGGTGTTCCTCAGTGGTCCATGCTTGGAACGGTCCTTTTCAACATCTTTATCAATGATTTGGATGCGGGAGTGAAAAACTCACTACCAAGTTCATGGATGACACCATGTTATGGGGCAGTGTGGTCATGCCAGAAGATAGGTTTGCAGATACAGGCAGACCTGGACCAGATAAAGTTTAACACCTCCAAGTGTAAGGTGCTCCATCTGGGGGCAAACAACCCTTAACATACATACAGGCTCAGTGGTGACAGCTTGACTTGCACCACAGCCAAATGGGACCTAGGGGTAAAAACTGACCATTCAGTTAGAATATGAGCCATCAGTGTGAGGCAGTGATCAGCAGCGGAAGTAACACACTGGCATGCATCAACTGATGCATCTCGTGTAAAACTAAGGAAGTGATACTCCTGCTGTACTCAGCACTGGTGAGACCACACTTGGAGTATGGCATCCAGTTCTGGATGCCGCTCTTCAATAAGAACATGGAAAAACTTGAGAGGGTCCAGAAAAGAGCCACCCGTATGATCAGGGACTTGCAAGGCAAGCCATACAAGGAAAGGCTGAGGGACGTGGGCCTCTTTAGCCTAAAGAAGAGAAGGTTGAGAGGGGCTTAATAGTGGCTTACTGCTATATCAGAGGAGTGCATCAGGAGCTTGTTCACTAGGGCACCCCCAGGGAAGACCAGGACCAATGAATATAAACTCCTGGAAAGCTGCTTCAGGCTTAACACCAGGAAAAACTCCTTCACTGGATGTTCAGACTGTGGAATCAACTCCCTTCAGAGGTGGTGCAGTCATCTACCCTGGAGGTTTTCAAGAAAAGACTGGATAGTCATCTTGCTGGGGTCACCTAACCCCAGCTGTCTTCCTGCCTAGAGCGGGGGGGGGCTCGACCCGATGGTTTGGAAGGGCCCTTCCGGCCCCAAACAATCTATGAATCTATGAAAGAGAGAGAATGCATCCCAGCCTCTACCAAATGTGGTGTCATCTACTTCCCTGTCCAGTTCTGCCCAGGTGTTTTTCAAGAAGATTGGTGCAGAGGTTTGGGGGGAACTGCACCTCAAGCTGCGGACAAGCAAAACTTGCGCCATGGGTGACACTGTGTGTTAAGGCGCAGCAGGGTGAGAACTGCAGGGATGGTGGCCCCTCTGTGGCCATGATGCCTGCCAGCTGTTGAGGAGATCGGTGTAGGGGGGTTCTGGGGCCCTGCACCCCTAGCTGCTGACAGGCAAAACTCGTGCCATGGGTGCTTGTGGGACTGAAGCACCGGCAGCACTTTCAGTTTTGCCAGCAGTACATCTGGTTTGCTGCTGATCCTTCCAGGGCCAGCGATCAACTCCTGGGGGACCCCCACCCCCATCAGTGATCAGCTGCTGGTGGCCTCCCAGAGCCAGGAGGCACCAGTTGCCCATGTCTCCAGTGACTTGAGGTGTCTCCTACACATTGTCCACATCTCAGCTCTGTACAGTAAGGTACAGATCATGACCCCTTGAAAGACCATGAGCTTGGTTTCATAGCTGATGTCACAGTCTTTGAACAACCATTCCCTCAGGTGTCCAAAGGCTGCACTTGCACATTTGAGGCAATGTTGGAGTTCTTAACTGATGTCAGCCTTCTGTGAGCAATGGCTTCTGAAGTTCAGAAAATACTTAATATTCTTCAAAGCCTTACCATAAATCCGAATAACCAGAGCTGGGAACTGCTCATTAAGACCTTATTCATGGAGGACCTTAGACTTCTGCATGTCAGTCCCGTTTTCTTGTTTTCCACAGTAAAGACATTGATGGTTGCCTGAAGATCTGCTTCCAAGGGAGTGCACACTACAATATCATCAGCTTAGGCAACTGGTAGGGGGTGCACGTCCCCCCCAAAGGGGCTAGTGTCCTCCCATTGGCCAACACTTATGCTGTAGGTAAAGCTAGTGCCCCCCGCCCCCAACAGGGCCACCACTGTCAGTGGCTTCTCCAGGTGTCCCCCCCGCCCCCCAGATTCAGGTGGCACCAGTCACTCATGATCATCAGTGTACTGGAGCTTGATGATTAAGGTGGAGGTAGCCTTGACTCTCAGAGTTGGCTAGGATTGAACAGTTTACCATCCATTTGGTAGTTTAACTCCACTCTGACTGGAAGCTTGTTGGTGGTTAGATGTAACATTGTAGTAAGGAATATCAAGAAGAATGTTGGAGTGAAGATGCAGCCTTGCTTAAGTCCTGTCTTAAATTCAAAGGGATCTCTGATAGATCCTTTACTGAGAACCTCCACTCACATACCATCATGGAGCAGGCAAAGAATGCTGACAAATTTCAGTGGGCACTCCTTCACCTCATCTTCCTACCATCTCTTCTTCATATTGCAAGTCCTCCTTTGGACCTCTGCCTTGGCTTGTTAGTGAGTCAACGTCTTTTGCTTGGAGTTGGTATCATTCAGCCAAGCACAGAAGGTCTTGCACTTGCAATTGATCAACTCTTGGATCTCCTGGTTATTCTCATCAAACCAGTCTTGGTGTTTCCTGACAGAGAATCCAAGTACCTCTTCACAGGCATCAATGACAGTCGATTTGAAGGCACCCCAAGCTCTGCTGATGTTTCCACATTGTTGTTGACTGGAATTCACCAGTGTTTCATTAAGGTACTGATAGAAGAAATCTCGCCTGATTGGGTCCTTGAGTCCTTTGACATTTACCTTCTGTCAATATTGCTTCTGCTAAAGCCATCATTTGGGAGCCAGTTTCAGTGACATAATTGAGCAGACAAGTTAGAGAAATGTCCAGCAATCATCAGCTCCTAGCATAGCTTGAGTGATGTAGACATCTTTATGATTGTAGGCAAGAACAATGACATAGTCAATCAAGTGCCAATGCTTAATTTGCAGGTATTGCCATGATGTCTTGTACCTGCTTTTCTGGCAGAACAGGGTGTGATGATGGTAAGTCCATGTTCTGTGCATTTGATTAAGATGAGGATGGTGTTGGAATTAACCTTTCCCACTCCTTCCTTGCTCATGGTTTCATTCCATTCCAGAGGTTCAAGTTTCTTCCAATTCTCACATTAAAATCACTAAGCAGAATAAGCCTGTCTCCTTCCAGAATGTCAGAAAGGACTTGCTCAAAGTTGGCATAGGATTCCTCCTTGGTTTTGTCAGTGGCAGGTGGCAAAAATTGGGGCATACGTGCTGATGACAGTAGTATACTGGCTTCCTGCCAATTTGAGACAGAGTCATGAAAGTGCTCATTAGGTACAATAGGGAACTTGTTGAATTTGTTTATGAGTTTATTCTTAATGGCAAACCCAACTCCATGCAGTCAGTGTCCTGCTGAACTGTGCTCCTGCCTCATCCAAGTGCCAGATGACCTTCTCATAACTGTCACATTTGTGCTAGTTCATGGCTAGGAGCTTTCAGGCCTCAGAATCCTGCTTCCATTATCACTACCTGGTCATCAAAGGGCTTGAGAAATGTGCTAGAGCTGTTTTTATGGAAGATGTCTGTGCATAATTTCTTTTATTATGGAGAAGCTGCTGCACATTAACTTCCACATGGTTCTTGACAGAATGGGACCTCGTTCCAACGGCAAGGAGGCCAAGACAATTGGAGATCTTGTTCTGCTGCAGCCTTTATCCACCTTTGCAGCCATTGAGATTCTAACATTGTCTTCTACCTTCTCTGCCATTGAGGATTTGTAGGCCCACAGCTGGAGGCTGGACAAACTTATTATAGTGGGGACTTGTATTCACCATGTCACAGCACCATCAAAGGATATATGTGGCTTTTCATAAGGGACAGCATTGCCATCTGCTGTTCCTACCACAGCCTGGTAGCAGAGCTCTACTGCTACCCAGTGAGCCCACAGGTGGTGGATAATGGAATGACCATCAGGGAAGGTTAGTTATGAAATAAGCAGGGGTAATGCCGATGAATAAGCAGTCATGGACCAAACAGGAGCAGCACTGCCATGAATGTATCCAGCACTCCATATCTGCCAGATGAGAAGTGGGGAGATCTAAGCACAGCAGGCACCTCTCTACACAGAATTCTTAGCATCTCAATCTTTACCTGTTCACTGAATCAATGGATTTTATAATTTCTAAAAAAAATATTTCCAATAGTTTCTATTTTCCAGTGGCAATAAATGGCTTAAACAGAACAAAAGGCTCATTTTAAAAGTTCATCTCCATCTTTTAACTCTGTTCCAGAGTTTATTCATTTCCACTGATCTCAGTTAAAAGGACAAGAAAATTCCTGGTATTTAAAAACATTTAAAAAAATGTTTTGAATGCCAAGGCAGATAGAAAATATGGGAAGGTGAGGAGAGATAGGTCTCCTTCTAAGGGAATAAATCTTTCTTTGATTTCCTTTTCTCTTTCAGTTGGTTGCTGTTAATTTTAAACTTTCCTGACATTCTGCAGGCAATAAAATGGGCCAAAAATATTCTTTGCTGTCAAATGTAAAGCTGTGTATAGTTCTTTTTATAAACCATACTTTCAAAGATGGCTGGCAAATAGTAAATATACATGTCAATAAAGATCACATCAATTTCTATATAGGGTAGCACTAGAGCTTTTGTGTTCACTGCTCACTTATGGTTCTATAACACAGGTTAAAAGAAGAAGTAAAAATGAAAATCAAGGAGACAATATATCAAGCTTTCCTAATCATGCTCCTTTTAGCTGACACTTTTTTATCATTAATTTGTTTACAATATGTCTCGCTGCAGAAATTTCTTTATGAAGAAAATAAAGTGTTTTCAAGAAAAGATTATAGCATGGGCTGAACTGTGAAGAAAATAATGCTATTCCTGTTAGTTTTATGATGGCAAAGGTCATTTTGTTTGAGACATTTATAGAGCTTTTCTGAAAACTCAGATGTTCATTCTAAGCTTTACAACCATAACCTTACTTTCAACATCAAAGATTATAAAAAACATGTGCATTAATTACTGTTTTCACCCAGTCTGTTTCTATATAAAACTGGGTTTTTCAGATACAGAAGACAAAAAATCAGCCCTTTTGTTACTCAGACTCTCTATCAGAGGTGTCTGTTTCTCCTTCCCAGCTTTGTGAGCTCACTCAAGGAATCCTTCTATCTCCTCAACAAGTGCCCAGTGTTTAAAGCTGTTGGCGGGAGATCCTGGAACCCTCCCATCATTTTATTCATGAGTCATCTCCGGGAATCTGTAAAGTAGCATCAAAAGAACTTCTCACCCTAGTTCTCAACCTTTTGGACTCAAAGACTCTCCTCATTGGACTCAAGGCACTCCTCTATAACTTTTGTGAATTAAATGGCACCCATTTAAAAAAAAACTAATTTATATATTACAATACTTACCTCCTTGCAGAGTGACTGGGCAGTGGAGGTGGGAATCAGCTAAGTAGAAACAATCCATAAGCCCTCACATATCTGCTGATCTCCTCACGCCTCATGGCATGCTTCAAAGATCTGGTAGCACCCTGGTGGAGAATCACTGGTCTAAAGAACTAAATAGTTAGGACATATTGGAGTGATTTGCACATCCAGGATCCTGAGACAGGGAGCAGCTGAATGTGAAACTACCTCAGCTATATTCACTCCAGATGTCATGAAGCTTCATGCCCACATTGGAGTACGTGTCTGGTACTGTACTAAGACCTCTCATAGCAGGGTCCAGTTTTAATTATGAGGGAAGAGATTGTGTTAGAAGCATTCCAGAAGGTGCTACACAACTGGTTTCTAGCTTTTTATACCAGGCCTGATGTCAACCAAGCATATCAGTCCTAGTGTCTCTGAACTGGTTCCCAGCTATCAGAGTTGGTAATACCAAGACTACTGTAAGGCCTCAATTTACATGGTATTTTTTTGCACAGTTTCAGTTATGCATGGCCAATTAATTGTGACCCTTTATTTTTGTACATGGTATGGATTCATTTTTACACAGTGCAGCACAGTCACCAAGATGTGCTGATATGTCTATAATCAGTTGCTTCCCACCCAACCCTCCATCACACTGATCTCAGTGTAGCTGGTAAGTGTATTGTGTTGTGGTGGAAGGGGAGGGAAGGGGCATGGGGTGCGGATCAACACCCTCCCCCCATGGTGAAGGAGGGAGTGGAGCAGGGGCTGGGGGCAGGCACTGCCCAACTGGGGCAGGGCGGGCCTGGGACAGAGCCATGACTCATCTGGAGGGCAAGGAGGGGGCAGCTCCTGCCACTGCACCCCAGGAGGGCACCGGAATGGGGGCGTGTGCCCCCCGGATCTGTGCAGGGTGGGGAAGGATGTAGCTGTGGGCTGCATCCAGGGCTGCGCAAGACTCTTCTCAGCAGGGGCTGAGTTGGGCTGGGCTTGGGGTGCATGGCAGCAGCGCTGGCGGGGAGCTATGGTGAAATTTGGGTTGACTGCAGCCCCACTCATAGCCCCGTCACCTGTCCCGAGCCCAGTCCCCACTGAGAAAAGCCTGAAAGAGTCCCAGCTCCAGTCCACAGCTGCAGCCTGCCCACCCTGCCCCGTGCAGATCTGGGGGACATGCTCTTCCATGCCCTCCCTGGGTGTATGCAGTAGTGGGAGCCACCCCCTCAAGTGCCCCGACTGAGCCACGGCTCCATCCCACACCTGCCCCACCCCAGCTGGGCATTGTATGTCCCTGCCCCACTCCTCCCTCACCACGGGGACCTAGATCTTCACCCTATGCCCCCCTCCCTTTCCACCATACCAGACTTACCAAGATGCTGGACTCTGCTCCTCACTGCCTGCATGCTGCACTGCAGCTGCACGTACACAAGAGCATTTATCAGCCAAATTATCAGCTGCATCTGGAACCTAAACCCTTATTTCCCATAGAACCTTGGTGTCTTTTTACACAATTTCTATTTGCACAGTGTTTTTTCAAGAATGTAACCACTGTGTAAATCAAGGCCCACCTGTACTCCAATTACCTCTGGAGTTTGGAAAGAACAGCAAGCAAGTTGGTGCTGACAGGGTCTGTACCAATTTAACCACAGTAGACCCATAGCCTAGGGGATGGGGTGGGGAAGGGGGGGATGTACCATATACCACACTTGCCCTATTCAATCATACTGATAGTAAACAGCTTTGACCTCCACCTCCAGGGATATGAAGAGGATGAAATGGCCATAAGTTGATTCAGTAGTTTGTGAAACAAAATACTACTTTGCATGCAACTGGGGAAAAAATTAGTGTTCTCCACATTTTCGCCCCTGTTGCCTGGTGATTATGATACTCTCCAGGGCACTTACTATCAACCCTTTCATAAGCACTAAACTCACTCAAACATTGGAATAAAAATGAAAATAAAGGCAACCTTGCCTATGTCTCAAAGTGGAAAACATAAAATTATATTAATTGGCTAATGTCATCAAAAACTAATTATCAGAGCTATAATTTTCCTAGCCAGTCCCACTGGTAAATAATAATTATCTATTGGCCACAATAATGCAATATTCACAAAAGCACAATCCATTAAGATTTAAATGTAATGCCAACAAGTAAAAGTTTATGCTTTTAGAGAACGTTATTAGGGTTTGCAGTGTTAGGCCAGATACTACAAATGCTCACTCATGAGCCTGCAAGTGAATTAGGCTGCTGCTGGGCAAAATTATCCTATCGAGTCTGCTCTGAGTAAGGGGTAGTATGTAAACTGTAATTCCCCAGGAGCAGAGCAGGGACTCAAGATGATCACAGTCCTTCCTTGCCGCAGGGGGATTTAGTCAACTCCAAGCCTACACTGAGCACAGACTACTTTCATGCCAGGTCATTTGTTCAGAGTCAAACTTATGGCCACCTATAAGTTTATCAGGGGTGACCACCAGTTTCTGGGGGAAAGTTTGTTCACCAGAGTGCCCCAAAGGATGATGAGGTTGAATGGTTATAAACTACTGAAAGACCATTTCAGGCTGGACATAAGGAAGAATTTCTTCACTGTCCGAGCCCCCAAGGTCTGGAACAGTCTGCCAGCGGAGGTGGTTCAAGCACCTACACTGAACACCTTCAAGAGTAAATTGGATGCTTATCTTGCTGGGATCCTATGACCCCAGCTGACTTCCTGCCCTTCCAGCAAGGGGCTGGACTCAATGATGGTCTGAGGTCCCTTCCAGCCCTAATGTCTATGAAATCAAGTCCTCCCCCACCCTTTTTTCTCACTAGTTACCTACCTGGAAGGGGAAAGAAGAGACCTTTGGGGAGCCTCTTGGGGAGCACACTTACCCTGCTATGGAGAGAACCTGGAAAGCTCTAGCATGCTTGTGCAGATGTGAAGGGTAATTCTCATAAGTAGGGTTGCCAACCTGAGAATATTTATTTTTACTGACAATCTGCTAACTTTGTTTTAACAACCAACCTTGTTTGCTGACATGTTTTCACTGATATATAAATGTAAATGTAACCCTTCTGCCAGGCCCCAGATAGCAATTAGAAGGGCTGGGTTCCAATTTAGAGATTTAACACTAACCATAGTAAAAAAGTTTGGTTGTCAGTATTGGTTGCATTGTCAGTAAAAAAAAAATGTCTTGGGTTGGCAACCCTGCTTGATTGTAGCAATGGTTTTGCCCTGTGTTTCCCTACCCCAGGAGTCCCCTACTCACCCCATACCCTGACACCCCTGACTGCACCCTGCACCATACTGTCCCCACCCCCAAACTGACTTCTGCCAGCCCCACTGCTCCTGTTCCTGTTCTGGAGCCCACCATCTCTCCTCCCAACTCCAGCTCCATCCCAGTTGCACAGCTAACCCGCCCTTCCCTGCCCAACCTGGGGCCACACAGCCCTGTATACCTCAAGTGATCACTGAGTAGCCGTTACAGGCAGGTGACAGCTAAGACATACACCAGCAGCACATAGGTGGGGTGGAAGCAGGAAAGAGGCTATGAAGACTCACATGGGCCAGAAAGCCCTCATAGTTCCCTGCCAAGTGCCAACCTGCACTCCTGCTTAGACACCAGGTGGCACTGCTCTGCTCAGTCAGGTCATTGATGCTTAAATATATCCTCATTTTGATGGTGAGTACAGATCTTCAAATGAGCTCACTGTTTCTTAGTTTTTTATGGATGGCTTCTTTTTTTTTTTTTAAACAAACAGTCCATACATTTATGGACAGTTGGCACCCCTCCTTGTAAGTGAGTAAGGGGTGTAGAATTCTGGGCCATTTTGTCATACACCAACACACACGTAGCACTTTGTTCCAAGTCTCATTCGCACAGCCTCACCAGAGGTGACAAAAAAATTATTTAACCTGCACTAGACACAGCAGGCATTTTAACCACTCTGCACCCAATACGTTGAAAATATTGTAATGAATGAAATGGGGGGGGAGGTTCTTAATGATCACAAAAAATCCCTGCCTAAAATAAATTGAAACCATGGTGTTTTATCTTAATGTACAGGTATCTTAAATACTGTTAGAATGTATATTTAGAATAATATGTTTCATCCACTTCTGACATAAAGAAATGTTTGGCAAGAGCAAGTGCTGAGTCATATAAAACTGACAAAACAATATGGGCAGTTATCACCAAAATACATTATTTATCACTGAAACCCATTGACGCCTGTGCTTACACAGGAACCCTCCTGTGATATTGAAGGCCAAAGTATCTTCTTTCCCTAACAACAGTGTTGTATCTTTGGCAACTCTAGCAGGAACTCAGAAAATCAATAGCACTTCATGAGCAAGGTCTCGGTCTTCTTCTTTTACGAGGATTCTGTCAATGCAAGTGGCCATTACTGTACTTTAAAGGCATGATATAAAATTGCTTCAACAAGATATAAGACACACGGTTTGAAAGAACCTGGTGAGAGTATTTTAGTCAAAGTTAAATAGTTTCATCATGTAATTACTTCTATTGGCACATCTCCAGCTGGATACACTCATGCAGGGTATGCACTTTCTATGATGGGTGGGGAAATTGTAAGGGAGGTCTGTCGATTTGATTCAGGTTGATCTAAACAAGGTCAAACTGCTAAAATGGAGCCAGAGCCAAGCATCCAATCCTATTGACATTAACACAGCAACAACAAAGTTGCTGTCCCTTTTTTAAAAAAAAACGTAAGTGGTCTGAAAGTAGTTTTAGTTTTATAGCTGAAAAATATTTCATTCTGATTTGCAGACTGGCAATTCATTTTTTAAGAACTGTTTAGAAATTATTCAGGAGGAAAGGGAAACTGTTTTGGTTCCTATAACTGATTCACATTATATGCCAAAATTTAACTATTGTATTTTATCAGATTTTACGAGTTCCACTAAAACCATTAGCTGTTCATCTCTTTTGTGGTTAAATGTAACAACTTTTACAATACTTCAAGCCAATGACAACCTCACCTGTGTGTTTTCTTTTGTTTAAAATGTGTGTGAACTCTAACATGTGATAGTGAAACATGGATACTCAAAGTGATCCCTGAGGGCTAAGACAGAGCATGTTAATACCAAATATTAATTACGGAACATCAGGAGCAAGATTGTCACTTCCCACAAGGAGGGACGGGGTGGACTGCAAAGGGATTACATGCCAAAAGCAGCTTTAAGGACCCTGATTGAGGCATGTACAATTCTTCCAAGAGTACCTGGGAGGACATGCAGGTGAGGGAACATTTTTTAAGAGTGCATGTTCCCTCACCCAACTCTGCAGATACCTGAAAGAGGGGTGGTGTTATGGCTTTCTTTGAGAGTCTAGTACCACTGTCAAATTGGACCCTGATATTATTCACTTGGAAAAGAAAAAGGATAGCATTTAGATCCTGCACAAAAAGGTGGAGAAAAAGCTACTTTCTTTCTGTTGCTCCTCACTTATGCACTCATAGGCTGTCCCCACATGAGCAGGCATGTTTGCAGCAGCACAAATAGTAGTAACAAAAATGTGTGCCACTACTTTGTGCTGCAGTGCATGCCCCTGCTTATGCAGCTTGCAGTGGGATACATTGTCCTGCTGCTCCATGTGGTGCAGGAGGCACTGGCTGGGACACAGAGTGCCTCAATTCAGGGCTAGCTGCATGGAAGCCCCCACACTGAGGCACACTGTGCCCCAGCCAGCTGGGGAGTGGCACATAGAGATGTTAGACCAGGCAGCCCCGGGCCGCCCAGGTCTACCTGCTCCCCTGTCTCCATGCACCGTGAAGCCCCTGAAAGAAGCCACCATGGCTCCATGAACTGTGAAGCAGTGTACCTCCAGGTGAGGAAGCAGGCAGCCCTAGGCTGACTGCTCGATATCCCTTAGTGTGAGGGCTCTGCTGCAGAGCCCATGCTGAGGCACATGGACTCCCCATCTTGAGGCATACTATGTCCCAGCCAACCAGGAAGTGGCTGGCTGGGGCACGTGGTTCCTCAGCACAGGGGCTCCACAGTGCATGGAGATGGGGGAGCAGGTCTGCCTGCTCCCCCATCTCCACATTTGTCCTGGCATGTGGCACGCTTTGCACTGCTTTTTTTTTCAGAGTTGTTTTTTTGTTTTGTTTTGTTTTGCTACTGGGAAATCCCGGTAGCAAATTTTGTCTCAGCACTTAAAATCAGCAGCACCGTGCACAGTTTAACATTCACCACATGTGGTTTGTGGCACCACAGAGGTTTACGGCACCACAAACTGCATGTGCCTGCACATCTGGATCTGAGCACAAAGGGCAAGACATAATCTTAAAGGAGGTATTAAGTACTGCCTATGCCCATTTGCAGAAAAACATTTTATATAATGTATGCAAACACACACAGGTGAGTTGTATATAGTAACTCCAGTTGCTACACCTGGCCACAAATACATCTCTGTTGGTACAGCCTCTGAAGTTCTATGCAAATGGGAACTTCTAAAGGTTCTTCTTTATTAATTGGCCTGACCTTTTAGATGAACAACATTCAGCCCTGGATTGATAACAAAATTAAAAACTTACATTGCTCCACTTCATGGTGCTAGAAAATAGTGTTATACTACTGGAAACACTAGGGTCCCTTCTTACCAATGTAACATTTTATATAATGGAAAAACTAGCTTCCCTCTTTACCAGTGTAACAAATCTATCTATCTATCTGGATAGGAGGGTGGTGCAAAGCTTCAGTCAGTGATTTGATTCAGTGGAGATTCGGTCCGATTTGGTGACCAAATCTCTGAATCCGAATTGAATCAGGAGACCCTCCAATCTCTCCAAATCGATTCAGAGAGATTCAATGATTCAGCCATAGATACAGCTTTAAATGCTGTTTCTACATACTACAAGATACCAGGTAGCTTGTGAATGCTGCAATGCTGGGGCAGGTAGAGCATCCCACAGGAGCATGGGGGGCTCCCCAGTGCTTTGGGTGGTGGACCCAAAAGCAGACCCGAAGCA
The DNA here is from genome assembly GCF_001723895.1 of Crocodylus porosus. NCBI lineage: Eukaryota > Metazoa > Chordata > Crocodylia > Crocodylidae > Crocodylus > Crocodylus porosus. The sequence goes on from NW_017728943.1 coordinate 42,326,089, forward strand.
CTTCTGGTCCACTGCAGAGCATGAAGGGGACCTCCCTCCACCACCTGGCTTGGCGACTGGTGCCTGTGGGATCTGAGGTTCCCCCCATGGCTGATTGTTGACCTGGGGTGAGTACATGGGTGGTGGTGGGTCCCCCCCATGCTCAGTGGTGGACCCTAAAGCGGAGCAGAAATACTTCCGGTCCGCTGCCAAGCATGCAGGGGGGCTCCTTACGCTCCTGCAGGATGCTGCCCCCCCACCGCAACATTCACGAGCTGCACCTGGTACCTCAAGGTACATAGAAAAAACATTTAAAGCTGTGTCTATGGCCATATCGTTGATTCTCTGAATCAGCATAGAATCTTCCAATTCGGATTTGGCCGAATCGAATTGGGACAGTGATCCAAATCAACAAATCAAATCACTGTCCCTGATTCAGGCTGAATCTGAATCAAATAGGGCCCATTTCACATACCCGTATTTTAAATGTCATATTAGGCATTGAATAAATCAAAGATGTATGCAATGGGTCTACTGATTTATCAGGTGGTAAATTATGAGATCCTGCCCCCCTCACCTTATTATGTCTTGTGGTCCCTGTCTCTTTGAGCTTTTAAACTTTTCTGGGAGAGTTTACAAATATATATTATATATATATATATACAGAAACAACTTAAATGTTGTTCTTTTCATTATTTGCACAATATCAATCCCAGTTTATGTATACCTGTACGCCCCTGTGGGATCCTACCCCAGGATACCAGTAAGGAATTTCTAGTACAGAGGCATGCCATATGAGGTGATGTGTGATCTGGCCCAAAACAAGAAGCAATGCATTGCTTCGTTGCATTGGGGAGTAAGTAAATTCAATTTTTTTACATGTTGCAGGAAATGATCACTGGACTTAAGTGAGCTGCAAGGTGCAAGAAGGGGTGGAAGCAGAGTCAAGGCCAAACCCTGAACTTCTTCCAGCCACCACATGAAAAACTGTTATAATGACTTTTTACAGGAAGAAGCAATCTCTACAAAGGGAATAGTGGAAAATACACTGGTTCAAGAGCCTAAGGTGCCCCATAGGGATTACAAAAATAATCCTTTCTGCCATGTAAAAAATATAGGTAATATTTTCCTGAATATATATTTCTTTCCTTTTTCATTTATATGAATATTTCAAAATGATACAACTCCTCCCTCTCTCTGCTCATGTTAAAGCTCTTCTAACCGTGTAGTCTATAGGTTGTCCTCACCCTCTTTAAAGATCTTTTGCACATCTATATTCTTGGGCAGAAGTTTGAAATCACACCTGAACACTTCAGTGTGATTTTTTTTTAGCTATGACAACATAACATTGTAAATAACTAGCCATATATATATGTATATGTATATGTATGTATGTCTCTATCTCTATGTGTCTCAAGCTTTACATTACATATTTGGCATTAATTTTACAAGTGCCATAAAACAAACTTTTTACTAGTTAGCTTTTGGTATATAATTTCTTCCACAAGAAGAACAGTTTCTGAACAGTTAATCTGTGTGGCAGGGTAAGGAAGCATAAAAATAATATCACTGTAAAATTCATACTAAATGATGGAAATAATAACTGGAATGTATGTAATTTGAGTACCAGCCTGAAAACAACAGGTAGAGTGAAGTAGTGAAAAAAATAGGCAGGACTGTAAAGTAAAGTGGCCATCCTAAGAGATCTGCATAGAGAAGGAAGGGTGCAGAGTTTGGTCATGTTTCAATGAAAATGCAATAAAAATACTACAAGGTATTTTCTGACTAACTAACTAATTCTTAAAATTAAAAGCTCTGAGGGCAAATACTAGGCTAGAGCTCTATGTACCACCTTTCCACAAGAATAAGCATGGAGATTTTACAGCTGTTGTATAATAAAATCTTATGGCTACTTTTATACAAAGGGGTGTGTATTCTGATGGGTGTATAATGTGCCATTGTGTGTCTGTGTGCTGGTGGAATGGCTGCTCTTACAGGGTAGACAGTAATGTGCATCTATGCATCTCAGAGCAGGACAGAGATCTGTGATTTTCAAAGTGTAGCAACACAATGTTATGTAGCACAGGTGTCTAATTGTGGTACTTAGAAAAATCACTGCTCAGTGACCCACAGCTTCACCCTTCCACTTGTATAATGTGGCAAGTGTTCTGCAATGCAGAAAGAGAAACAACCCCAAAAAGTAGGAATAATCTCTCATTCCCTAGGTACCTACCAGAGGGTAAAAAGAATGTCATAATCTATACCAACTCTTCTCTATGAAAAACACTCATCAAGTGGTGGCTTTTTCCTCAGAAAATAATTTTCCATGATCAGGTAAAGTGATTTCAAATTAAATATCTAAATGATTTTGAATTTGACATAACATTTGCAGCAACCACTCTTTGAATTTTCTTGCGCCAAAGGCATTGCTGGTTCTAGAGCCATTCCCCATTGTAAGAGGCCACCTGTCAAACCTACTAAATAGTTCAGACTTGTGAAAGCTTCCTCAATGTAACCACTACATATTTTTTTATAAGCAAAGCCCTTTTCTGAGCATGAATGATATAAGCAAGCCAAACAAAAGCTTTCAGAAGGAAGAACATGAGTACTATCCATGAACGAAGCGTGCCCCTGGTGGCTGGCGGGGCACGGAGGTGCTGGTGGTGACAGGAGCATGGTGGTGGTAAGGAGGGATCTCCCACAGACGCTGCCAGCACTGTTGATAGTGGGGGGTGGTGATGAGTGCCGACCAGGGATTGGTGACTACCCGCAGATGCCACCGGCAGCAGCAGCCAGTACCAATCGGTGACCACCCATGGATGCCGCTGGCAAACAGCAAGTGACCACAGGGGCCACAGACAGTGTCAGTGGTGCCTTCTCATGTGTAATGTCTGTCCCTAGCCAGACAGAGTAGCTAGAAGCAACAAAACAAATACACCCATACTCCTGCAAAAAAAAAGAATCCCAACCCACACCCAAAAAAGAAATGAAAAGAATCACAACCCATGCACCACCCCCCACCCCACATGCACTCTCATTTTCTTTACATTAAAAGTAAGTCAATATATCTACTCTGGTTACATTTGGAGCTTTATCATGTAGGTAAAAAAATATTTTATGGGAAAAGGTAATTGAAGTTTTAAACAATGAACTCTGCTAAAAAATGTGAATTTTGGCTAACAAAAGATGGCAATAAGCTACTCTGTCCTATCCCCATCCTACCAGACTGCTAAAGAACTCCCTTCTACCACCTGTTGAACCCTATTGTATATATCCAATATGAAACACCAATATGATTTTAAGAAACCCCAGAGAGTTGAAAAGTAATGCAGGTTTTTGCAGCAACTGTGAAATTAAATCAGAATTAAAAATGCATAAAATGGCATCATCAGTAAAGCTAAGCAGGCATTTCTTGTTAAAATTTGTTAAATGAAAAGAGCAAACTCTATTCCAAACGTGTTTATAACTACAAGAATTAAACATTCATTCTAAGCTATCAAATAATGGCTCACTTTTTTAAAAACAGGTAATTCAGAATTTTTTTCAGTAAGTTCTCTATTTAGCATTCCCCTTCTTCCTAATACCATCATTTTTTTCCAGCTGTATAAATAGTCTTAGAGAGTATGGCCTAAATGAATGCACTGTTCAGAAAACAACATAATTATAGCCATTTCCAGCAAAGTGAGTGCCAAAAAAGTTACAAATTAATTGAAGGTTAGCACTGAAAATTAAATCCTAGGGAGCTTCAAGTCATCTTCTAGGCTAGTTTATATCAAATGAAATAGGATATTTAGCGTTCCACTATTCTATCAAGTTGGTGAAGAATTTTAAGGTTCAGCTGAACAAGTGACTTGTAGTATTCTGCCATTTGAGAAACTACATTCTGCGCTACAGAGCTCACCTACTCATGGAGAGGATATCCGTTCCTGATCCTCCCCAGGACAGGATTGCTGTGATGAGAAGAGAGACAAGCAACTTTTGTAGCTACACTACCTTAATGATTCCCCTTGAATGCCCCCTGATTATCCCATGAACCTCCTCTCTTATTTGCTAGTGGAACTGTCTCTTCAGCATGTGATAGGTCCTCTGACCAGTCCTACAGTCATCTCGAATTCAATTCCTATTTTATGCCATCACTCCTGAATGAAAAGAAATGGTTGTGGGAATTCAAGGAAATAAAGGTGAACACAAATACAACATAATTTAAAAATAAATAGAATTGGAAGGCTGCAGTTATAGAAGCAAGTGCAGTGTCCCTAAAGAACTAACAGTGCTGATAGGATCGAGAGCCCAGGGTAACTGTCCCCCCCAAAATTGCACTGTAGCATCAGGGACATGAAAAGCTGGTTCTAAAGCATTCAGTTGCTGCTTTGCTTTGAGTCATACTTGATAAATGACAATTGGGTGGTACCATATTTACTCAAATCCAAGACAAGATTTCCCACTCCATTCAGTATCTAGGAAAAAAGCCCCTTGTCTTAGATTTGAGTACAAGGAAGGGTGAGGTGGAGGCAGTCAACTGCTACAGCTCTGATTCCAGCCCCAAGCTTGGGTCATAACTAGAGTCAGTGTCACAGCATCCACCTTCCCCTCCCAGGGCATGGAGCACATGGAAACTGCCTTCTGCATTGCCTATTCTGTAGCAGTGCAGTTTCAGACCCAGGATGCTGCAGCAAGCCCAGGCAGGAGCCGCGCTTCCAGGTGCTCTGTGTTCAGCAGAGAATGGAGCCGGAGCCATAGCCAAAGAACCAGAGCCAGATCCTTCCCTTCTGTACCAGCAGAGTGGACAAATTTAAGATGACCCTTCAATAATTAGATTCTATACCTGGAAAATTATAACAAATTTATACATGTTCCCCATAGAGAATCTAATTTCTCGGGGTGCTGGTCGTCACCTTGAATTCAAAGTCCTCTTGGTTGTGGGGAAACATAGTAATTAGTATTGACACCAGAGAGTTAATACATCTTTTATTATGTAGAATATATGCTTTGCTTATTGAATCTGCCTTTAGAAGCCACACCAAGAACAATGGAAAAGGGAGCCTCTGCCCTCATTCTGTCCCATAGGACATTCCTGTGCTGCTCATGGAAGCAGTTTTGGGGATGGAAGCTGCCCTGCACTTGGAATAAGTCAGAAAATAACCATCATGGAATCTGTCATTACCAGCTCAGCCCAGAGTTAACGGTCAGAAGTAGAACGTTTCCAAACTGCCTTCTCTCTCTCTTTCGAAAAAAATAAATAAATCCAGACTCACATTGGAACTTGTTTTAAAAGGCTTTAGGCCTAAATTGGCATTTGAAAATATTTACTTTTTAAAAATATATATCCTATTAACAGTTGTAAATACTTTATATTACCTGCAATTGTGTGTTTCTTTTATCTATATTCTTTCTTTATCCTTTATATTAATTTTAAAAGTTCTTTTCAAAGAGGACCATTGAGATGGGCTTTATTAAAGTGCCAAGACAGAGTGTTAAAAGCCCACTAAAAAACTAACCTTTTATTTACCCTAACGTGAGGATCAGCATAGATGGATGTTTCCAAACTTTATATAGCCTTGGGAAAAAAAATAAGTATACATTTAAAGCCTGCTATTCATAATATGCATAACAAATCAGGGCTGTACATGTTCATTAGATACAAAATTAGTACTGCTTTAAAGACAAGGTTACCTTAAGGGGAGGGAAGAGGAGGGAGAGAAGATCATGAACATGGTTGCATAAGATAGAAACAGCTGTTTTCCCCTGTAAAAATGAACCATGGCGTTGATCCTGCTCATGGCGAAGTCAATGGCAGCAGCCCCATGCCATCAATCTCAGAATCTGTCTGCCCTCAAACATCTTGCTCTTTTACCCCTTCCCCACTGCTGTTCAATGTCTCTCGTATTTATCATTTCACATCTAAATTTGCATTTACACCATAATTCAGACAAGCAAAAAGCATAGCTTTAGGACAAACACAGTTTTAAATATTTAAAATCTTTACATCACTCCAACTATGGCAAACAAATGGGAAAGAAAAACAGAAGCTTCCGTTTTCATAGATTTCATAGATTTCACAGCCATTAGGGCTGGAAG
>NW_017728943.1:42332156-42408407 GCF_001723895.1 Crocodylus porosus
TGGTCGCTGTCACCCAGCTTCCCATCGATCACTAGGTCGCCAATTAGGTCGTCCCCCGTAGCCAGTACCAGGTTTTCCATCAGTATATTAGAATAACCACAGATGAATCAGAAGCCCAATAATCATAATAATAATAAAGATTTTTTTAAGATATTGTCCATCCATCCAACTTAGAAACAGTTCAGTAATTGTTCACCAGCATTTTCATCAACTGACCTTTATTTAGCAAAGGCACTATCTCTAGAAATGAAGAATTGGACAGATCTGCATACAGGAGGGAAGGTGGGTGATAGATAGGCAGACATCCTGGGCATTCACCTATACACGTGCAGTGAGGCTGCTCTGATGCACTGTAATTACAGCATGTCAGAGCAAACTCAATTAATCAAGTCTGCTGAAGCGAGGTAATTACTGTGCTCCAGCATATGCCAGCGTCACATGTATCAGCATCCTCATGCTGAAAAATTGTGGCGGGGCGCTTTAAACTAAAACTCATTTTATGAACTTTAGTTCAAAGCGCCCCACTGCCATTTTTCAGTACGAGGACACTGGTACACGTGACGCTCCAGGCACTTCAATTAGCACAGCTCTTGAAGCTGCGCTAATTAAAATGTTCCCCCGCCTCTACCCAGAGTACTTCTATAAACACCCCCTAATTTGAAAATAACGGCATGAGATTAAATCATGGAGTCATCTGGAGATAGACTGCACTCTCCTACTTTACATTCAGCTGCAAAAAGTATTCCTGCTTCAATTCCTTTCATTCCTTTGGTCACCCATACTTGGGCCTTTACTCAGCAGTCCCTTTCTATTTGGGAAAGTGCTTAACAAGCATGTAAACAATTAAGCATGTGCTTAAATCCTTTGCTGAAAAAAAGGCACATACTTAAATGCTTTCCTAAATTGGGGAAGTTCCATTCAGTGTTAGTGGCTAGCTAGAAATATCCCTGTCGACCCAAAGTTTATTTTTAGTGGACTTGGAATTACTCAGAGCTATTACCACAAGCAAAAATCACTTCCTTAAAAGTGGGGAAGTGGAGGCAACAAATTGCAAGAATATTTCCTCCATATTTGCTTTGTGAGTGAGTGACAGCAATATTACAATTCAGCTGAAATATTTCTATTGATCCATTTTGGCCTTTTGGCCTTTTAAAAAGCATAAGGTTTTGAAGGGTTGTGGTTTCCAGAGTAGTGTACAGTAGGCTTGGATTTTGAAAATATTACTTGCAGTTACTTTCTGATAGTTTCAGTGTTTTCATTGCCTTTTTTTAATTCAATGAAGGGTGTATAAAGGGCATCTAAAACTTTAGACAATAGATCCATTAATACAATTGGCTGAAAACCATAAAATGCATCCATCAAGCCATCGTGTTGCATCTTGTGTTAAATTATGGTGATAAATAGACCCTTTTTCATGACGTCACCTACTAATCTATTCAGAAATCTATTCACTGCTGCCATTATGCATCACTCAAGCTCATGCCAGCTTGCTAAAAAATCCTCCACATGACACAACCCTGCAAGACTGCTTTACTCTGTGGAGACAAATATTTTCTGTTGTTTTTATGTCCAATTCTGAAACAATTGTTTTTCTGGTTCCCAAACTTACCCCAAGTGGGCAGTAATGTCCTTAGCTACCAGCTTTGGGCATTGTAACTCATGTACTTTTAATTGTTTACAACTTGCGTCAGAACTGGATTAAATCCATTTGTACTCGTATGTTTTGTCATTACTGGATGATACAATTTGCCACCTTGTTCTGAACCAAAATTAAATCCTATTGAGAGTTTGTGCAAAGAAGAATTAATATGCATAGGGGCTGTGCTAAGGCTGTGTGGCAATGTTTCTTATGATGTCTGGAATTTTGCTCCCATTTTAGGCAAATTATTTGTTAAACTGGATTTTATATAATTTGATTCACGCCTTACACAAACACAAAAATGAAAAAGAATAAAAACATCTTCAGCTAAAAACTAGCTTTAAGACAGAAGAGCATTATCAGCTTTAGTCTTTTTCTTGATCATTCATCTTGCTTTAAAAACATATAATCTTTTCCTTTCCCATAGTAAGGAACATACATTAGGGCAGTAAAGATTTAAAAAATAGCATGTCTTGGGGCCGAGGGCCTTGTTAGACCTTATGCTTAAGCTGAATAAATGTTAATCAGCTTACTGTTGTTCAGCTTAGTGGAGTAGTTACACAGTAAGGCAAAAAACCTGTTCTGACTCCCTTTCACCTGCACAGCTGTGACTTGCCACTACAGGCTTGGGGCAGGGCAGAGGCAGAGGTAGAAAAAGGACCCATTCACTGCTCCCGCCAGAGAGCAGGCCCACCACCATGTCCACTGCAGCAAGACCAGAGAGAACCAGGGAAGTAGCTTTCCTGTGGCTCTCTGGTCTTACTGGAACTGGCACAGCAGCTCTGCAATGAGACTGGGACTGTCAGACCTAAGCCCTGGCAACCCTGTTCTCAGCACAGAGCTGCTGCAGCTCTGCAATACCAAGCTGCTTCCTTGGTGCTCTCTGGTCTCGTTGAGCTGTGGCAGCTCCATGCTGAGTGCAGGGCTCTCAGGGCTTAAGCCCAGTGGCCCACTCTCAATGCTGTTTCAGGTTCAGCAACACAAGACTGCTCCAGGGCTGCAGTCCTGCAGCTTACTCACTATGAGCTTGAGGAGCCTGATCCTTTTTTTCTCCTGAGCTCAAGCAGCACCCACTGCCTATGCCTCGCTGGCAGAAGCAGAGTCAGTGCAGGCAGCGGTGGGAGGCACCATGGCTACCAGGCACTTTGGGACTGCAGTGCTTACTCTGCCCAACATCCATGGGGGGCGGGGGACGGGGGGGAGGTGCCATGCCCAGCTCCACTGCATCCTGGAGTCCTTGCTCACCCTGAGTCAGAAGAGGCCACTGTTAGGGGGATTTCTACTAGGTCTCTGAATTCTGGGATACTGGAGGACTTCAACTTGTGTGAAAGAGCTGTGGAAAGTGGCCACACAGTAATGGAACAGGAACAAAATTAGGTGGATTGGAGATAATCCTGACCTGGAGTTGCATCACTCTAAACTGAATAATGGGTGCTTTAAGCTACTGAAAAGCTGCCTAGACTTACCATGGAACAAGGCCCTGACACTGAACGTTTGGATTAATCTTTCTTATATTTCAGTCTCAATTGAAAGAAATCAGGGATATGTTTTGAGGATCGAAAAAAACATAACAATGTGCACCCCCCACAAAAACCCAAAGGCTTGAGGAAGCAACCTTCAAAATATAAAAGAAACACTTAATATTAACCATTCATCTGAGAGAAATGGGACAAATGTGATATTTGGGACCACTGTGAAAACCAGGAACTAGTAACATCATATTACTCCAGGCTGATTCAATCTTTATCTTTTTTGTCATTATCAGCAGTATAGCACAAAAAACAAAACTTCACAAAGCAAATACTACCTCTTTTATTATAGAGTACTGAAGGATCTGCATCACTTAAGGCACAAAACAGCCACATTTTTTTCCTCTTTGGTTTTCCAACACTATTAAATGTTGAATTAAGCCTGAGGGAAGTTGGCTACAGCTCAAAATATGAACAAAATCTAATGGATGTTGTAATGATTCTTCTTATAACTGCTCTGAAGAAGGAACAGACCTACAATCAAAGCTGAAGAGGGCGTGAGCTATTTTCACCCAGACCTTTTTTTTGAGTTATATGAGAGTGCCACCTCTTGATATGGACATTATTTTATTCCTGCTGCTGCTGCTGAAGTAAAACTTCCAAGCATCTTTGGAGACTGCCCCACATCTTCATTAGCTGATGGTTTTAAACCTTTGTTTTAGCGCCACTTAAAACATTATACTGACTTCTTGCTACCGACTCACTATTTGCTAGTTCAAGATCAGTGAGATGCCCCATTCTGGAATTGCTGTTTTCCATCAAAAGGAAGACAGAACAAAAAAACTGTGCCTCTTTTCAGAACCAAGGGCCCAAATACCAACTGCCACAGAGTGAATCTCTGTAGCTAAAATCATGCCAGCTACAACCTGTTTTACAAGAATTAGAATCAGGAATCTCTGGTTCCCACCTAAAATACAAATGTTGCCTACTTTCTGTTCAACTGGTGAGACATGATTGCATATACATAGCAGAGGAAGATTTGTTCACCTCCGTTACTATAAGTCAAGACAAGAACGAACTGCCTTTGGAGATGTGCCAACTTTGTTCAGACCACTTTTCCCAGCACATCAAAAAAGCACATTTGTAAGAAAAAGCCACATTCCTCTCTTTCTGCATGTCTGATCTGTATTATTAAGGTTATAGTTCCAAAGGTTTGGGTAAAGGAGAAGATCATTAATGTTGCAAAGTGAAAACTGTCATTCTAATATTTAGATGGGATTTAGTCTTATGAATCATCTCCAAATGATTATGCAGAACTATACTTAAACCTAAAGCTTATCAATACTCTAAATCCTTATAATAGAATCCAAAGAGCTACTTAGCTAGAAGGAATAATGCCTCATGCCCCCTTTTTCTTTCATTCCTGTTGCAGTCCCAACTACCACCCCATGTCGTTACTGGTAAAATGATGAAAGAAGCCATTGTAAAGTTAACAAATTATATTGAATTGAGATGACTAAGTTCCTTAGTAGGTCTGAGCATGCAGAAAACAGGTCTGAGGTTGCAGAATGAGTTTTCCTTGTAGAACCTCTAGAAAGCCATGCAAAGGTAGAAAGACTTCAGAAGATGTCTTGGAGAATGCAAACTGCCAGCAGAATTTTACAATTTGTTTCAAATTCAAATCCAAGCCACTCCAAGTTCCTTGGAGGGAACACTCAGGGTGGAAGCAGATAGTGACATTTATAGAAACCCTTTTGTATCCATTGAAAGATATTGCATGATCAGACATTTTTTCACAAAATCTTGGGCACTGCTTATGTAAGTAGCCTGTCAACTTAATCTGATCAGTGTCTTAAATGAGAAGACATCCAGTTTTGTGTAAGGGATGAAATGTTGCCCATTTTTCTCAGGGTTGTTATAGTGTTAACTTGGAAAGAAATGGGGGAGCCAAGGCATAACAGCACACTAAGCACAGCAAGGTGCCTGGGGCTACTGTTATACACACAGGCAGTGGCAACTTCCAGCTGCCACCATGCCGCCAGCGCAACTGCACGGCTGTGGTGGCAGCAGCGTTTTTCTGGCCTTCCTCCCTCTCTCCCCCCACATACACACACACGCTGGTGCCCAGGGCACCTGTCCCAGTCATTGCTCCCTCATTTTTTCCTCATTTTCAAGCATCTCTGTGCTCTGTGGTACTGATTATGTTCGGAGACAGTTTTCAAATGACCTGAATGAAGCTGTTCTCAGTGCCTTTTCAGCTCAAGGAAAAAGAAAGTTTCAGAAAGGTTTGGGATGGCTTGTTACTGTTTCCAAACCAACTGAGAAAACACAGAAGTTCACATAAGCTTCAGATAGGCCTCTGGGGCCCTATTTTTCAGAAGTGATGAGTACTGACAGGGGCTATGGACTTAAAATAGGGCTAGATTCATTCAGCACCTCTGAGAATCATCCACAAACTTTAGGAGGGTTTTACGACCCCTTTGTAGCTCTTGACTTTTATTATACAATAATCAACTGTGGGATGGGCAGATGGTAGAAAGAACAGCCTAGTGTATATGGCACTGGATAGGGATTTGGGAGACCTAGGTTTAATTCCTGATTTGGCCATAGATTCCCTCTGTGACATTGGTAAAGTGACTTACAGTACCTCATACCTTTATTCCTTATTTATAAAATGAAGAGAGTACATTCCCATCTCATAGGACTATTTTGAGGACAAAATAGTTGAATACTTGTAAGGAACTAAAATGCTAAACTGATGTTTGCCATATAAATAAATGGTGTTCATATACATACACATACATGCACAAAGCCTGGTAGAAACATTACCTGATTAAGATTTAGCTAACATTACCAATATCCATATGGAGGGTCAAGTCCAATATGAATGCTATATATGGAATATGAAATAAAGCACACTTGCCTGTCTCCAATGACCTTAGTGGCACTGCTCACTCAGGTAAAGAAAACAAACTGCATTTAGCTCATTATCTTTTGCCCGCTGTATTTATCTGCTAAGTACCCACACTACCAGTCAATAAAATGTTCTTCCTTTTTGAACCATTTGGAATGAAATGAAATACACTGGAAATTTCTACTAGGTCTTTGAGGACACCTTTGAAAATATTTAAAAAGACAGATTACAGTTTCATCAAGGAAGAGATTAAGTGAAAGTGCTTTCAAATTTGTCATATGGCATTGTATTTGTTAGGTTATTTATTATTTCACATCTCTCACAAAGTGATGGATCAGGTATACTTTCTAAAATACCTTTTCAAATAGGAGTGAATTTTCACATTTAAGTATATTGGCCAGCAAATTACACCTTTGCATTATATCTTCTTAGGATGACAAAGAAATTGTTACTGTTTACAGAGACAATGCAATTCCCTGACCGAGAGCACTCCACTCTATTGTTCAAAAAATCTTAGATGCAAGGCAAAACTACTTTATATATTTACTGGGGTTTTAAACTGGTTTTCTTGGAATAGACACAAAAAAGTGCTCTGATATTTTATAGGTTGTTATAACTTGCCTAATTTGTTCCTCAAGTGAAAGATAATGTAAAACCTTAACTTTACTTTGTATCCTCTGTGAACGCAGATTTTATTAGCACATGTATACCTAAACTTCAACAGATGCAATACTGTATAAAAGTTTGTAACAATATATGAAAGCCTTAAGTTTCTCTGCTGATAGTTTTTAAATACCACTCTTCCCCAAAAATTTCACTTTTAAATCAATTTCTGAATTTTACTTAAACATCTAAATATGAACATAATTGTGATGACTTATCTCCTTTCTCAGTATCCAAACACTTTCATTTATTTCATAATAGGTTGTATAATGGTTCATTTATTCTAAAAATATCCATCCTACATAGTGAACCATATCTCTTGCTCCTCCTTTACAGTGTAATAGTAGGCTTCATTTTCAGACGCAGTTTTCAGGTTCCCTAATCTCTGAGTGGGAACACAGTGTAGCCATCACAAGTTATTCTGGGCTCATTTGGGTATTTTCCTACCTCTTGCAGCCACACACAGAAATTGGCACCAGACAATAGAAGGGAAGGATGGGTCATTTGGCCGTGCCTTTCACCTAACCCTTGATTTGATTTCTACGGAATACAACACACATCACAGTGGGTAATGGTGAAACCTGTTGTCTGAAGCACCTGCACAGAGGAAAAAGTGCAGGTCAAGAGGATGACTTTGGGGAATCACTTCCTTTTTTAGAGGTGCTACAAAACATCCACTCAACATCTTTAAACATTGCTTTTCTATGGCTTGCCCATCCCATCAATTCTGAATCTAAGTTCTCCTGGCAGGGATTATCTTTCCATATACTTTTGCAAGACACATAGCACATTATGATAGCAACTATATATTAATTAACTTAATCAGACATTAAAAAAAATCCCCATTGGTACCTGAGGAATTTTATGTCCTTTCCCAAACACCGCATGTCCTGCCATGCCAGACATAAAATTTCTCGGATCCCAATCACACCACTGTGTTTCAGACATGGAAGATGCTAGGTAATAAACAATACCAATACATCACTGAATTATCAAGATAGGCTACAGTAAGCATAATGGGATATTTATTATATGCCTATAATACTTGAGTTCAACCAGAATTATGCAGTAACACAGTTTAGTGGCTATCCAGAAAAGAACCTCCCATCACATACATGAACGACTATGGGGAATCCATTGATTTCAGAGATAATATTATCCAGTTTCCAGTGGAGATGCAAGTCTTGTTTTGCCAGGCAGGTAGCCTACATGTCTAAAGACCACCAAACATGAAAACTGCCTGAGGAGACAATGACTGCCAGGCACTTTCCAAGGGAAAGAAACTAATATACAAATAATCTGCAGAGGAAGCAAAAGAAAGTCAGACTGACAAGGATTCCCACGTGGAAGATTTATACTCCTCATAACTTATATTTCTATGCCTAGTAATTGTGCATTAGTGCACAATTCTTATTGCAGTCTGTTTATTGTTTTAGGATGTATTAAATGTTTTTGCCCTAAATAAATAATACGTTGTTCTTGTCATTGGTCACCACTGTCAAGTCTCCTGGAGGCAACAGAATTACAAGCAATGAAGACCTGTTGAGGTAATCATAGCTGATACACAGGGGACTACAACCCAGGACTTGGTCTGTAAGTGAGAGAACTGAAGGATTCCATCCTGAGAAAGGTGACAGACAGAAGCCAGAAACCTGTGAAGAGGTGTATTCAAAATGGCCAGGAGGGGTCAGAGGTGCAACATAGTAACTATGACAGTCTGCTTATTCTTTACTTTTGCTAGTCTGAATTATGGTTTCTTTAGGCCACAAGACTCATTCTCATCACTACCTATGGGAGAAGACAATTTTATTTTATTGTTTATTTGGAAAAGAAAGCAATGGGCAATTTTCTAGCTAGGCTGTGAATCTGATCTCACACTGCAGTGTTTTAGGAAAAGGAAAAAGGATTTTTAAAATACCTATAAATAAAAACATTAGTGGCTCAGAATCCAGATCACAGAACTGAAAAAAATCCTAAATATTTTCTTCTTCATACTTTGATAAGAGATATATGAAGTGGACACTGCTCAGTTACAGAGTGACAATAACCTAGTGGCCATTACCAATAAGCATGAAGTTCAATGAATACTCCCTTCCCAACACCCAAATAAAAAGGTCTTGTCCACACACAAAACCCAGCAGGACAGGAAGAAATAAAGTTCCCTTTTCTTCAGTCTTATAAGCTAGGCCCCAACATATTCCCTGGTAAAGACTAGGGAATATCCCATAGTCCAACATCTCCATAATTCTTTGCAAACCAAATATATTTCTTTGAGACTGTTGTAATCTATTTCCCAACCTTTCTCTTATTCCAAATGTATCTCAGGTACTTTACACACAGGTTATAATACTTTACAACAGTTATGTCTTGGTAGCAGAATACCACCACTCAATAGACAAGGATGTGCTCAGAGACTCATGAATACATTCAGTAGTTGGGAAGCAAAGAAAGAGAGAAGCACAGGAAAATGGATTTCGTGTTTGCATTCATTTCTGTGCATGAAGCATTTTTGTCTCATTTAAAGAAGTGTATTTGACTGGTTTGACATGTCAAAGATCCAGCTGGATAGCAGCACTAGATGAGACCATGCTTACCAGCAACAAGAAAATGTCTCCAGTGCACATTTTCTTGCCAGTGGTTTCTAGACAGTGACAGGATATGTGAGAATCAGTGTATCAGCTGCTTCATCATTCTTGTTCTGTGTTCAGATGCTCAAGGTGGCTCATGCTGGGAAACTCACCAAGTTGCTACTAAAACCAGAACTATAGTAGCAAGCCAAAAAACACTCTCATAGGTGAGCTTGTAAGATGGAAACTAAATATTATCATCATATAAATAACATTTTTTCCACACTGAAGTCTTTTAGGTACTACTTTACACTGGGATGAGTGTGCTTTAATGTACAGTAGTCTGTTTTACTGCACATTAGAGCATCACATCAAAAACCATGCTAATATGCTAATGTGCAGTAAAAAATAGGCTACTGTAGATTAAGCATCACTAAAAAATCATGTACTTTTGCTACTGCACATTAGGACGGCTTAATGCACATTTATTTAGTACTTCACATTAGAGGTGCTAAATTTAATGCACAGTAGCAAAAGTGCATTGATGAACGTGTAGACATGCTCACTGGGAAGCAATGTTGGCCATGTTATATCAACAGGAGCACTGGAAAGCACAATGTTTAAGAGATGCTTTAAGCCCATTAGCTACCAGGAACATAAAGAGAAGCATAACTTTATATGTATATGGCTTAAGTTTATAAGCCTGCATGTATAGGTTCCACATGGCCAAAATAGTTCATGGATGGGAGCATGCATCTGACAATTTCTGACACAGGTTTAGAAGGTAAACTACTAGTTCATTAGCTTCTGATTTCTCTGTCTTCAGTATTTTAGCTAGATATTTATCAAGGTAAAATGTGTCCTTCCATTACCCTTTTATTTCATAGCTCTTGAACCTACTTAGTTTGGCTGGAGAGTCACCGCTACACCAAATCTGACTTCCTTGTAGCACCAAGATAATTATTTTATTCTCTTCTAAACCTTTCCCAAAACATTTCACTGGGTTATGTATTTGTATTATTCCCATATAATCATACATTTCAACCATGAGAAGTTGACCTTCCTCTCCACTGTGTGTATAACTGCTTTATTAAAGGAACATTTGTAAAATATAGCACAAGGAAAGCACCCGCAGCTGGTACTCATCCCTGCAGCATGAGGAGTGTGACTGCTGCTTGAAACCCCCCACCGCCAAAGCCCCACGTCCACAGACCAGGTCTAATGGCTCCACAAACCAGATCTGGTCTGTGGACTGTAAGTTGCTGACCCCTGGTTGAAACCATTTCCAGATAACAAATATTTGATGCAATTTTTGAGAGAGAGGGTTCTAATGTGGAATATCTATTATTTACCTCAGATCACTGTGGCTCTTGCTGCAGAATGTTTTTTTTTTTTATTTATAATTCTTGTATCCTTTACTGTGCTATTGAATCTCTTAGTCCTCTCCTGACTTTCCATCAGCCATAACTGTCTCTGTCATGCAGGCAGATGAAGCTGCCTTTCAAAAGTACCTTGAGGATTGGCACCAGTCTGTATATATGTACATTCATGGCTAGTCCCATCACTTTAGCACAGGTTGTTTCTGAAAGAAGCAGTTGGCTATAGTCTGAGGCTGTGGGCTGAAAGAAAGAGAGAAAGATGCTCATCAGTTTTCACAGATGTGCCCTGTCTTTTCACCTCTGATTAGTCTGCTCTTTCATAGCTATGCTACAGGATGCCTCTTTCTCCCTGTTTGATTGAGAAAGTAGGTAAAGAAGTTAGTGTCATGGGACAATAGCTCCTACTACATGTCTACTTTCTCTGAATAAAACTGAATGCCATTGATATACTTGCTGGTGGTATCTTTTTTCCGTGTGTTTCAGGTCAACAGATGCTGGCTGGATCACTGAGACAAGTGTTAGAGGCATCTATATGGGATATCTCTGTGCAGAGATGTAAGAACTAGCTCATTCTTGGAATACGCTCAGTGAAGTGCAAGAAACAGTAGAGCTGTGTCAATACACTCTTCCTGGGATAATATATCCTGCTTCTCAGCAGGCTAATTAGACCAATAGGGGTGTTAATTCAGAGCTAGTTCAGATATCTCCATATAGTACTGTTCTTCATGTAACTGCAGAACACATGGGAAATGAAACACAGGACTCTTCCCTGTCTGACCTGAGATGTTGAGAGAGAATCTCTTGGCTAAAATGCATGTATAGGGCACATAAATACATGAAAAATTGGATTTCCAGGGAATTAGCCTCTCTTATTAAATAAGGATGCCTCGTGGAGGAAAAAAATGATTGCCCAAAACAGGAGCAATAAGAGAAAGGCCTTATAAACAAAAGACTATCTAACCAGTATGGAAAAAGAGTCATCATACTGACTTATGAAGACTTCTGGCCATTCTTTCAAAACTGAAATAAATTTTACCTGGTCAATCAGTTGATATTTTTAAAAATCCACTTTACTCATAATATAAGGATAATTATTGTTTATTTATTATGTGTGACACCTTGTCCTTTGTAGGATCCAGCTGGTAAAATAGAAAAAATTGACATAGTGCTTGGATGAGCGTTAGTTTGCTGCTTCTCAAGGCAAAAAAGAAATTAGGTGCTAGTGTAAACAGTTGTAAGGGTTGTAAAAGACTTCAATGCCATTACACTACTTTAGACCAGCTGAAGATCTGACTCTGTATTGGTGCCATTAACTGAAGGACTGTATCCCTCCTTTATAATCACAGAAAATCAAGTTGTACTAGTAATTAAATCCTGAGCTGCTCCTTGATTTCAGGTAACTGCCATGGATAAGAGCATCTCTTTCCATCTGTATCTGAGAAGACTGCCACTACAATTGACTAAAAAATGAAAGCTTTTGTTTATGCAAAATCCCAGTACTTCTGTTTTAAAGCTTATAGAGATCTTGAAAAACACTGCCTACAACATTATGATTTTTTTTAAAATTGATAGCATTGAAAAGAGTGAATAACACAAGGGTGTTTTGGGTTTGTTTGTTCTTGTAAAAATTAAGTTCTGTCACTGATCTTTTCTCTTCCAAGTAGGTTTTGTCACACTGCAAACAGAAAGTCTAACTGCAACTCATGCTGACTCACCTGAACTAGCTTTAAATTACTGAATTCAATCAATTCTGAGATTCCCCCCGTCCCCAGTCCATTTCATGTAGGGGGAAGACCCTCATCTTAGAATAGAGTATAAGGGCAGTGGAGGAGGCAGGTGGCTGCTGTGACTCAGCCTCCAGCCCCAACCTGGGGCTGGGGCCACAGCTGCTGCTTCTCTGTCCATTCCCCTGCTGCCTTTGCACTCCACTGTCTCCCACCTGAAGCCTCTTCCTCCACACCCTTCTCCCTCCCCCTCTTCCCCTTACTCCACACTCGTAGGCTCCATAAAGGCTATGGTGGGACAATACTACTATGCTGAGCCACCTGCCTCACTGTGCCTAACCAAAAACACACTTTGGGTGCCTCACCTGGGGCGCCTATGTCCGGCCGACCCCCTTCTAGGAGCACACTCACAAGCCCAGGGTAGTTGCTGCCACCACCCAGGCTCTAGTCTCTGTTAGGGCCCTGTGCAGCCTGGGGTACAGAGACCCTGAAAATCTTGGGGTGCTTTGCCCACTGGTAGTATTTCTAGGTATTCTTTATACCTGGAGTCACCCAGGATGTTTTCAGGAAGGACAGAATCAATTCACTCTGCTATGCCTGTCCCTCCTCTCAGGCATTCACAGCTAGGTATGATGTAACAGATAGCTTTTATTAATCAGAAAGAGGGAGAATAGGGAAGGAGCACAAGATAGAAGAGTATTAGAAAATAAAACCTTGACCAAAACAGAATGGACTTGTTGGCCCTTTTAACATGGAGCTAAAGATACATAACCCTAATGTATAGGCTAAACTTCAGGTAAGTTACTTACATATACATCTAGAGGACTCAGGAGGCCCATGCTTCTGTTTGTTTTTCCAAAATGCCTCCCCCAGAGGAAGAACCCCTAGACCAGGTGACCTCACCCTTAAATAACTTTTCTGACCTCATCACCAGACTCCAACCAAAAACCAGCATCCTCTGAATACTGCAGAGGTAGCCTGATCCTTTTAAAAGTAGTCAGAGACCCCTGGTGGAGTGAGCAGTGTCACAAAACTGGTTCCACAGGTTCACTGATGGAAAACTTAAGACAAAGAGTTTAGACACAGTAAGTGGGTATAGGAAGAAGTCAAGCATACAGCCCAAACAAGACACACAGCAAAACAGAGACAGTCATAAAGGAGATTTCTTCACACTGGCTGCATCCTAGGACACTGAGAATGGTTCCAGCCTGGATCCATAGCAGCTGCACACTGCCTGCACAGCTGCTACAGGGGATGGGCTGGGGAGGGGGAAGCGTGGCTGAAGGGGGCCAGCGGCTCACAGCAGCAACTTAGAAGTTGCCCAGTCCTGCTCTATACCATTCTGAGTTACACACTGAGCCTACTAGAAAATCACAGCTAATGCAAAATGCTCCATCAGTGCTTCAAGGTGCTCTGGTTGTCAACTTGTTTATCAGTGTAATTCAAGCCAACAGAGAACATAATTGCACCCTAAATAGCATGAGACCTGGTTACTTGAGAAATCACTTCTTTCCATGTGTCAAACTACCAAAACCCAGCAAAACTACCCAGCAGTGGCAAGAGAAAATATTATTAGGGAGACTGAGGATGCATGTGGCAGTGCAGAGTAGGATGCAAGGAGCAGTGCAGGACAGTGTGAGGCTGCCCCTCCCACCCACAGGGCCATTACAGGTTCAGCATGTGGTGGGGTTGCTTGGTGTAGTGCTGCAGCAGCAGGGCATGGTGGTGGCACTGGAGCAATGAAGCCGTGTTTGGGAGGAATTAGCCACAGGTTTCCACTACCTAACAAAATACCTACGTTCCTGTAACTGAAGCACAGAATTCATAGTAGTCTTCAAGTTTGGAATCTATTCTTTCATTTAGTTTAAACAGTGGTGCTCAACCTCCAGTCTGCAGGCCAAATCTGGCCTGCAGGCCTATATCATCTGGCTGTGGGGGCCCAGGCCCAATTCAGAAAGTGGGGCCAGGGCTGGTACCCAAGCTGACTCATGGAGCCAAAATCGGGGCCTGATGCAGCAAGCAGGGCTGCAGACACAATATGGCAGGAGTAAAAGGTTGGGCACCACTGGTCTCTACTGCCCAACATTATTAACCTTCTGGGAATGCAACAAAAAACATCTGATATAATTAGTGTTGGGTTATATATGGTTATGAACTACACCATCTCTTCAAAATCCTAGATCCACCCACAGTCCTTAGTACCTTGTAGGATCAAGGTCATACTGGATTTTATTTAAAGTCTGGCAACTGGTAATGGGCATTAAAAACATATTTGTGGAAGTGAATTATCTTGTGTGATCTTCATAAAAAGCAGCTGTATTTCAGAGTCTATGTTATCCCTGAAGGCTGATTCTTTCCTAGTAGGAACCACGCATTTGGCATAGAAAGTAATGACTTTTTCCTTTAAGAGAATATGAGCAAAATTTAAATTTTGCCATTCACAGATTGACCTGTATTTTAAAGCGTGGTCTTACAGTATATTTATAATATGTTTTTGTCCTGTAGTTAGCTAAATGTCTATGGAATTCTATGCATGTAGGATAAGTTTCCTGTCTTAGTGTCACTGAGTGGAGATCAAATAAAGCACATAATACAACATCCTTTTCATCAAATGTCATTTGACAAAAATATTGGGTCAAATGGCAGGGAAACTGTGCTGGCTGGAAAAATATTGATTCCATCCACCTATTAGTTCATGTAAAATAAAATGGCCCTTCAACAGCTAACTACTGTGCTGGGACTTTCAAAGAAACAATGGAATCAGGTGCTCAACTCCAGTAACCAACTCCTCTTGTCTCCTTAGAAAAGCCCAACCTACTTCACTTTCTAACCAAAAATGTTTATATTCTCTCTCTTCAGTCAGTCACCCATCCAAAACCTGCATTAAACCTGCATTTATAACAACAGAGAAATGAATGGGTATATCAGCAATGGCATTTTTCCTTAGTGAATGCTCATTCGGTGCTCTCAAGAAGATCATACTCATGCTTTACATTACTCTATCAACGTAGTGCCAAGACCTTGCCTTAGAGGCACAGTTACCACTATGGAAGGTTGAAAAGACACCATAGGTCATCAAATCCATCCTTGCATAGGCTAAAAGATTGAGCTAGGAGCTCCGTGTACATGTATTTATTGCTTGTTGGGAGAGGCATGGGCAGCCAGAGACAAGCAAGTTGGGAGGTGGGGGGCTGGCAGGATTGGGGGCTGGTAGTCAGTGTGGGGAAAGTAGCCTAGTCGGTGTAAGGGGGGAGGAACAGCACAGCTCTGGGAGCAGTGGCAACTGGCTTGGCTTTCCCAGCTAGGGCTGTACTCAGAATACAGAGCAGTGTTCACTAGGTTGGGATAACCCATAATTGATCTAAACTTAGTTCAGTGCTCAGTTAAACCAACTTTGAATTGGGCATGACATTTTTAGACCTACCTAAACCCCGTGAATGCATGTGTGCTGGGCTATTAAGATTGCCCTACCCTTGGTTAGGGCAATCTAAATGTAAAGCTTGTACATAACCTAGCAGAACAGGTGCTATTGCATTTGATATCAATATATCATGGACCAAATTCTCAACTGGTACAGAACACTACATATGCTGATGTCACTTATTTAAAACAAAAGAGGATCTGGCCCAATGATTCTTTAATCAGGAGTAGAGATCTTTTATTGTTGTTGTTATGTATTATTATGTAATTGTTTTAGTCAAATGCCACAAGAAGAAAACATTTAAGAAGCTAACTAATCCAAAAAAGGCCATTAGGGCAAAGGTTGTTAAACAAAATTAGTCATTACCAGATAAAACTTAGGCAGTTTTATGAATGTGATTCATTGCAGATACATCTCTATTGTCCCTCACAACAGAAGAATTTAGGGGTATGCAGCACACAGACTATTTATACCTTGCCATTCTGTGAAGAATGCTTTTGGAGGACCTGGTGTCACTATTATGAGGAGTTAATGCTCCACAAATATCATGAGATCTGTGTAGAATCAATATAATAGTAGAAAAGAGCCATTAGGGCAAACTGTTGCCTGTTGTCCAGCTGCAGAGAACCTCATTCGCAACAAGACTGGTACAGATCCAGTATATAAAAAAAGAAAAACAGGGCAGACAATCTATGGCCCACAAATCGAGGTCTATAAAAAACAGGGTTACATTTGTGGATACCACAGTGTTTATTTTCTTTATAGGACAGGACCATAAGACAACATCAGAAGAATTACTTGGTATTGTAACTGTAGCTATTAAACAGCTCCATGCAACCTCCAAGGAACTTTTCCCTCCTCCATTGACACCCCACGCCAAAACCAGGTACAGGCACAAGAACTATGATTTAGCCCCTTTTCAATAGTTTCAGAAGAAAATTGAGAACGTATCCCCATAAATGAGATAATCAGAAACAAGAATGTAAACTTGTTAGTGCCTTCAAATTACCCTACAAACACTTATTTTGCCATGCTACATGAGAAGCAGTTAGCACTATTCAATTTGGCAGCAAAGGACCAGTAACAACAGGCTCAGTATACAACCGGTCACTTCTTGATAACATTTTCTTTTGTTTTTCCTGACTGGTATTGCTTGATTTGTTTACGAGCTGCTTGTATGATACCATAATTGATAAATGGTAGCGTTTCCCAATAACCTTATAAATCACACCATACAATGGTTGATAAGCATATGAGTTTTAGCAGAAAACATAACAACTTGCCACCAATATGCAACCATCTTCTGGTGGGGGGTAGGAATGACGCAAGCATCATTTAAGGATAATTATCTTCCAGTGGATTGGATGCAAAATTATGTGAGAAATAAAAATATGCTATTACTAGTGCAGCATGTAGAAAGAGATGAATGAAATAAATTTTACCATAATCAAAATGTGTCTTATTTCTTATAATGTGCAATATATATATATTATTTATATCGAATATAAACCTTCAGGGTTCAAAAAGGTAAAACAACATGTACAATTTCATGCTAGATAATAAAGAGTTAATACTAATTAAAAACACATGACTTCAGTAATTGCTGAATCATTTTTTATTCAGCACTTACATTTATAATAGTGGATTTTAAAAAAAATTCACAGAAGCTTTGCTTATTATTAAACATTTCGAAGAAGGTTTATAGCCATAAATTGTGGATTTTTCTGTATACAGCAGTTCTATTGTTATGATATAACCTAAAGAATACTAAATTAAAACTGATTTACTAAATAGGTTAAGGATAGCATACTTATTCAAGATTTCAACCCTATTTCATGCTTAGACAGGCAGATCTTAATTATACACAAAAGAATACAAATGTTATTAGCATGATAATAATTATTTAGAAGTCGTCCTCTTTAAAAAAAAATTAAAGCAGTATTGTCATTTGTGCAGCCACATTTTTCAATAGAATGACAGCTACGCTAGTCATAGATATGTTCAAAGAACATATACAATATTCAAAGCTGTGCAGCCGACATGTTATCAGGATAAGCTAGAGTAGGTACTGCCAGAAACGCACTGCACACTAATCATTATGTCCTACCCATGGTAGTACATGCAAATACAATCCTTTGTGACATTTTGTCAAATATTTTGAGGTTTCTATACTTATCATTTTTTTCCTTTTGCACTCATTAACATGCAGCAACCCAGAAACTGTTCTCATATATTTTATGTACTCTAGCTCTTCATAGGGACAACACCATGACAAATTAATGAAAAGAAAATTAAAGATTTAAGTATTTCCAACTCTAACAGACAGGTCAGAGGGAAGCACATTTAAGTTTACATTTGCTACCTTGCTTTCCTATAACTGAAGGAGAAAAAATTCAGTGTTTCATCCTGTATTTATGTTGTAAAAGATGTAAACATTACACATAGTACCCAGCATATGACATAGTAGATAAATCAATTTAAAGGTCCTACATTTTGCAAACCTACACTTCAGGTCAATACCTACTGTCAATGAGCCCATATTCTATCAGATATAGAAAATGTAGAAATGGTTCAAGACTAAACAGTTGGCTACAGTACAAGCAATGCATTTCTCAACATCGATTTGCCAGAAGTGTTTCTGTTGTCTTGTTGCTCTAGGCTGGCATTTTTAATTATTTCTGGGACAAATGGATCATTGATACACAGAAAATCTGTAGGGCTTCTTGTCAAATTAATAAAATAATGATGAAAGCAGTCATTTCAGACTGCAAACTGTCAAAATACCTGAAAAGATCTATAGTAATCTACATGGTTAAGCAAACTAAAATGCTTCTCTGTGTTATTTTAAATCCTAAGTGCCATGACATAAAATAGATTGTGCAGTGTCCATTGTATACAATGACACCTACTGTGACAAAACCGACTATGTTTAATGACCTTTTTAAATCTTATACCTAGAGTCCATAAAAGCATTGTAATTCAGTTGTAAAACACACTTTAATAATCAAAATGCAGCTGTTAAAATAGCATTGCTCATAATTCTAACTTCAGGCAATTTTTTTGTTTTTAATGCAGAAGAGCAGACCACAGTTTAAAATTCCTATGAGGTCACTATTGGCCATTACAGTGTTTTTTTGCAACTTAATAATAGATGTTTTAAAGTTTAAGTGCAGCCTCAGGCACTCATAAGCATTTATTACAAATCGCTGGTTGCCTCCCTTATGCAGAGAGGAATAACATTTACATACAGTAGCACGGATTAATAAGATAAAAAATTTGAAAAAGCCATCAGTCAGGGAGTGAAACTGGTGCTAATAAAGCCCACTATATTCTTCGGAAATATCAAGCCGTCTGTTCCAATATTTTGCCATTCCCCATGAGGTATACAAATCCAAATCAGATAAGACTCAAGCGATGCCAAAGACATGCTGCTCTGCTCTCCAGTGGCATCCAGCTGAATCTTTTATTTATCTTCAGAGCAATTGTACATTCTAGTATACTAAAGACTGAAATAAACTGAACATCACTCATCTGAAAGTTTCATAAAATGGGGCCCACTTCTTCCTTGTTTGCTAAGCCATGATTAGTGACTAAATGCAGTGCAAAGTATGTACTGTAGTGAGTATATATAATAGCAGATGTGGGACCTTTATAATAAAGGCTAGTTAAAAAGCACCATGTCTTGCTGTAGTTTAACATGATGCTCACATGAAACAGAACACAGAGGAAATCAAATTGCTTAAGCAAAGGCTATCCAAGTAGTTTTATGCTTTTCTGCTCTATATTAGAAAACTAGTTTATAAGCCTGGCTGCCAAAAACGTTAGGCAAGGTAAAGTGTAATCTTTTTAAAATAGCACACATAATGTGGCATTATGATTAAACTGCAAAGGTACTTATTATAACAAATCACTTTGTAAATCATGTAAACCACAGCATAACAAAACTAAACGTAAAATAATTTTTTTGCACCTTGTAATCCCAATAATTTTAAGTCTGACATTAAGAGCATGAAGTCAGGGGAGACTGCCAGTATTTTTTAGTCAAGATAATTTCCAAAGATAAAATACATGTATTTATATGCAAGTATTATTATTACTACCACACAAACAATATTGTGAACTGGAGAGAAAAAAAAGAGATTTGGTTTCCTTCTCATTTTTCTTCAAGAAGTCTGCCATATTAACATTGAATAATTACTAAAAATTGTAATACACTGGTGTAATATTACCTTTTGCCAAATTGCATTAATCAAAAAGTGAGCCCAATGCAATCAAGTAATTAAGTACAAAAAAAATCCTGCATATTTGCATAGCATATTTTTTCAGGATTGTTTGCTATATAGTCATGTTTTTAACTCATGGGGGCTTTTTTGTTTTCTTTTTGTTGCTATGATTCCATGCAACGAGGCAAATAAATGAGAGTAAAATAGTCTATCTGTACTTCTGTCTGGAGAGTGCCTCAGTAATGGACAAGGAATGGCAGGCTACTGTCTGACAGCCACCACGATTACTCAGAGTATGTACACAATAAAATAAATCCTGCTTGACCTCTCTAAGAAACCAGACTATTGTTCACCATGAGAAGTAGTAAAGGAGGTTGCTTAATTACACACAAGCAAGCATTCTAGCACATAGGGCTTATGCTGCAAAAATGAGGAATTTTTTGTTCTAGTGTGTTTCTTCAGAAATGAGAAAAATGTATATGTGATAAAGATCATTCCAGGTGTATATTAAACTAAGTAAATTAGAAAGAGATCTTTTGCATAATGTCATAAAAAACAACCATTAATGTTAATAATCGTGAAAGCACATGCAATTATTATTATAGTCTTTTGTTTCGTAAGTTTATTTTAGAGGTGAGCGAAGGTTTCTTTCCAGATCAGCACCTAAACTTGTAGAATCATAGGTGCCAAAACCAGGATTAATTAGAAATATGCATTTTATTAAAAGAATTAAGACTTTTTTTTTGTAGCTGGGTATGTAAAGTGTGGTTTCTTCCACCAGTCTATCCTAGGCTAGCTGTGAATAGTGCCCATTTTGAGATTAGGAGATTAGGTTATTCATCACTTGAGATGCTCCCTGCTGTGCTGCTACTATCAGAGCGCAGCCAAATCAAAACATCTCTGGAAGGCATTTCAGAATAATTGAATGCATCATAATTTCCCTATTAATACATAT
The DNA here is from genome assembly GCF_001723895.1 of Crocodylus porosus. Taxonomy (NCBI): domain Eukaryota; kingdom Metazoa; phylum Chordata; order Crocodylia; family Crocodylidae; genus Crocodylus; species Crocodylus porosus. Next base: position 42,353,111 of record NW_017728943.1, read on the forward strand.
CTCATATTACAGATTATGCATGAAATGTTCACATTATCTGTTACTTTTTGTTAACGTCTTGCTCCTTGCCAGTAAATTTAATACACAGAGTGAATCAGCATGCCATGATGAAGGGATAGGTTACTGATAGCCATTTTTTCAGGATTCAGTAGAAAATTAAAGTAAATCGATCATTTTATAGCCCCACTGGAATGTCTACAAGGGCATGTTGCTAAGCAAATGGTAATTTAAATGTACTGTGTAATTTTTCTAAGCAATTTACTGAAGGCAGATTTTATTTCTCACTTACTTAATATCAGATGCTCTTTATCTGTTAGTGCATGATGTATCAGTTATAGACAAATTATTAATCTATGTTTTAATCAAATGGAGAATATACAGCAATTTGACAGCTAGTCATATACACATTTGGATGAGTTAATTCACATGAATTATAAGAATATTACTGTTATTAATACCTGAAAATACACCAAATGATGTATTAAGTTATATATAAAACATGTACCAAGTTCCAAGTTAATCAATATAAATGCTAAAGAAATTGTAATACAGCTGTCTATTATATTTTACAATACCTAGTAATATTTGCAATTTGGATCTGATTTCATATTTGCATGAACAAAACTAGAGAACTACTCTCATCGAAGTTATCCAGTAATGGGAGATATGGAGCACATCAGAGTATATCTACATTTTACCGGTATTTAAAATGAAATTGAAAAATTTAACTTGTGATAGGATAGGAGGAATTCTTTACGACAATTATCTGCTGTCAGGTGAAATGTAATATCCATTTTCCACATTTGCTACATATATACTTCCTTTCATAAAGAATACTTAACAAACATGTTGGGTCTCATCTTCTATCCCTTACTCAGGCATAATGCCAATTGGCTTCTCTGAGAATGTTGCCTTAAAGGCAGAAGGATCAGACTCATGATAGTATTTTTATTTTAAGAATGAAACAACTACTAGACTATTAAAAAAAAAGGAAAAAAAGAAAATCGAGCCATACAAAATAATCTCTTCTTTTTTTTTCCAGCTCTAAAATGTATTTGATGACAGGCTTCATTTTTATGAAATACAAAGAAGTCTCCATTTATCCTTCAGGTTTCTTAAAATGAATGTAGGATCCTCCTACTGCTGATGCACAAAATGTATTATTGTCATTAATGAAAAAGTTAATGGGCCATTTTCTTATATATCAATTTACATTTTACAATTTGAGTATACAAATGATATGTACAGCAGAGAGCTGATTATTTTTGCTCAAGGAAATAGTTTTAATGTGTTTTATGGACATCAAATGTTGTGAATAATGATGCATCCACAGAATGCAAATAGGATGACAGTTCTTGTGCTGTGATCAACAGTCCTTGGATAAAAGGTCTGCAGTGACAATAATGTTCTATGGAGGGGCTGAACAGTAACAAATGGGAAACAAGAGGATTCCATGATATTCCAAATATATATCAGGAGATAGGTTTGCGATTATTACTAATATTACCAGTTCACAAGTAGAGTGCAATGAGAATTTACTAGTGTCCCACACTCTGGAGGCACATTTATATACAGCTGAATTGCATATATGCTGAATTACAGCAAATGAGATAATGAAAGACTTTTGTAGCCCTTTCTCAGGTATGAGTTTTTTGGTCTAAGCAATAGCTACTTATCCAACATAGTGTCCATATGCAGCAAATATTTACTAGTATTAACCTGCAGTTCTATAAGGATATTTTTCTTCAAGATCAGGTTTGTTCATGTTAGAGGGAACACAGGCACAACCCCCCCCCCATTTCCTTCTATATTGCTTCCACCCTACACTGCCCATCCTGAAGGGATTCAAGGGCCCATTGTGGAATAGCCATGTAAGGCAACAGTGCTGAAAGAGTGTGTGCACTATTGCTAGACAAGGTGTCACAAAGAGGACTAGCAGTGTCTGTCCAGCTAAAGGATCTTTGCAGTTGACATCTACAGAGAATCTCCACAGAGGGATGTCGTTCTGGTCTATTAACTGTGCTGCAGCCTGTCTGTATCAGGGCATGCGCAGTTCAGTAATCTGTAACCTCACAGCCATATCAGCTATATCACTTGTGCACTCTTCAGGGTAAAAACAGATGTTGGATTTCTCCTGAGACAAAGGCTTTTATCCTGATATCCTACAGATATACAAGTTCATTATCCCACTTCAAGTAACTATGAACTATCCAAGATAACACTTTTTTATCTGGGACAATCATGCCTAATTTGAGTTAATTGTCTTTCAAGTTGTGTGTGTAAATGATTGTCCCTTGCTCATTTTGATGCAAGTCAAAGCTCAGGACAATCAAACCTGGGATAAATCCATTTTTATCCTCAGATGAGGCTGAAGTGTTTCTTGGATTTATCCATTAGAGCTCTTCAACCCTACCTATATAACTGGGGTGGAAAAGAGATGGACACATTTCTTAGGAGCAAGATAACCTACAGTCTATTTTATGAGCAGAATTCAGAAAATTGCAAATTCCATGGTGGCGATTACCCTAACGAAGCAATGTACTCTACTGAAACAATACAACATCATACACCTTGCAAGAACTCCAAGTTATTTTCCAAAATATCTCACAAGTTATAGGTTAATTACTTGTACTGGAAATAAATGCTTCTGCCCTACTAATTCATATTAAAATTCAATGGGCTTTTTTTGCCAAAAATGTCACGATGATTTGAAATGATCCTGTGGCAGCACTGCTCCTGTGACTTAAGAATTCGAGATCTATGTAAAAACCAATGTAAAGCAATCTTAATCCACATTATTAGGAACAAAAGTTTCCCAAAGGATAGTCAGTCCCTAAGAACAAAAACAGATGTGGTTCACCTTTTCTATAACTTACATGCAGCTGCTCCGGTAACCACTGACAATGTCAGCCACAAGAAAAAAAAAGTTAACTAATAGCAGCTGCAAAGAAATAAATGACATTATTTTTAAAAAGTAGAAACCATAATGGGCACTGTAAACATAGCTAAATCAGCATGATAATGCTGTACAGGTTCAAATGTTGCCAAAAGATGTCCATACTCAGCATCCTAAAGGCTACACAATATTGTGCATAAAAAACAATGCCAGAATATTTCTTCTGTAGTCTCCCTAAGCCACTGGATGTTGCACCTGAGCACAGTTATAGGGAACAGAAAATATAAGGTCATTCAGTGTTCACTGCCTGTGTGCCAGGATTAAAATCAAGGTGACAACTATAGCTGTATGAGATCTGAAATACAGTACATAAACATGAACAGTGTTTGGAAAGTCTCCAGGATCACTACAGTATATGTAGCTCATAACCAAACTTTAAACAGTTTCTCCACTTTCTGAAATACAAAGGTAAGACATGACGAGCTGCTCAGCTTTCTTTAGATATTCATGAGCCACATTCACTACTCTCTTACAATGGTTCTATCCTGTTATGGTTTCTACAGTAAATTAAATATAGTGATCACCATTAAAAAGACAATGCTTTTCAACAGGTAGCATACATTTTTCACAGGTTTCTTTTTCTCATTAGGTGACTGATCATCAGTCAGTCACTTTAACTTCACAATTGCACTATTCCATCAAGGTCAATGAAGTCAAAAGCAGCACAAAAACTTAAGCAATGCAGAGAGAAATGAGGCAAACTACAGAAGGAAAAAAAAACTTTGTTATTTTGGATACAAAAAAATCTCTTGATAAATGTCACATTTTTATTATTAATCACTGCACTAAACCTCTCTTGTATTTTAATAGTTTCACATGCAAAGTTATAGTTACATAAATGTCAATTTATTGTCATGATCACACCCCCCAAATAACTATTTCTAATTGCTTTTGGACCCTCTTCCAAAAACCAAAGCTACTGGTCAGAGTCTAGAGGTCAGTCTCCACAGAGATAGCTCAACTTACAGAGACCATTGCAACAGGGATAAGAGCAGCAGGCTCTTCTGAGTCCAAGAAGATGTTCATTGTAACATATTTGCGCTGATCCAAGTCTCTAGTCTGAAGGGCAGAGACTATTCATAAATTAGAATATCTCGAATAGAAACATAACCCAAAGATATCACACCACTTACCAAGATCTTATAAGAGTTGTTCTGCACACAGGAGTAATACAATGCAAGGAGTGGAAAGACAACAAAGCATTCATTTTACAGTCAAGGGGAAAATGCACAGAATAGAAAGGCAGAAACCACACACAAAAACAGCCCAAATTAATCAACCAAACAGATATTTCTTCTCAATATATTTTCAATACTTGAGTAATATTAGTGAGATAGTAAATTTATCCTGAAAAATAAAAGAAATATCTTACAGCACATTAACTACCTTTGTAAACATAGAGAACCTCCTCAAGCAAACACACTGGAAATCTATAATCAGGAAAATTGATTATACTAAACTTTTACTAAAGTGCAACTTTTCTGAATGATTATAATTCTCTTCTCTTCTCTTCTCTTTTCTTCTCTTCTCTTATCAAACTGTATTATTTCCCCTGCCATATGCAGAAAATAGAGAAAGGTGAAGAAATAAAATGTTTAAAAAGTAAAAATTGCTTTCTTCAAATCAGAAGGGGTTTCTGGCTTTAATTTAAAAGTTATCACTGCTGATGGACCAAATTCTGTTCCTAAAAGCAAAAACACAGGGCTCACTGATTTAAACTGGAAAGTGTACGTAGTCTTTTAAGAAAGAATTTAGCCATCCCTATGTTTGTTTGTGTATATGTGTGCTTTAACTTAAGTCAATGGGTTTTAAGAATGTGTTTAACTTTGAGCATGTGGTTAAGTGTTTTGCTGAATAGGGATAAACATTAGTGTGTACTTAGAGTGAGTGCCAAAATGTTTTTTCTGAACGGGTCAAAGCTAGATTTCCAAATATGCAAGCAGCATACATTTGTTTTCAGTTAGCTTTTTGGTTTTTTATTGCCCACTGCTACTTCCTAACCTGTCACACTGTGTTCCATAATACAGAAATGAATGCTGTTTCTAGGTCTACACAGTAGTAAAAAAAGTTTCAGCATGTACAAACGGAAGCTTTCCTGCAAGGACTACCACATGATTCTTTTTGGAGAAGGAAGGCAACACTTCTGTGTGATTTTATTTTACTTAATAAAGCAATGTATTCAGCTGTAAAACCAATGCAAGGCAGAAAGTTGGGCTTGAAATAAATATGCCAGGTAAAGAGCAGAGCGCCTTTATTAAAAAAAAGTAATGCATCAACATGAGAATGAAGAGTCTTGTAAATGTCTCAATTTGATTGGTCTCTTTATTCTAGAGTTGAATATTAAGAACAAACAACTGGATTTGATGGCATGTCTGCACGCATTATATAAAATCTCAGTGGTAACTAACTGCCTTGCCAATGTTGTGACAAGTTAATGACAGGGCCAAAGCCTGCTGCAGGTCAATGTATTCTAAGATTCAGGATTAGAGTCCTGGGGTGGAATCTTGGTCCCATTAAAGACTGCTGGTGTTTTCTCATTGCCTCTACTGGAGCTAGGATTTAATGCTGGTTTCTTCATGCCCTGCTATATCTTGAATCCATTTTATCCTAGAGTCTCGCAAAACAAGTGTGTTGGCTGTCAGTAGCTTACTAATTACTTAATTTTATTTCTTTCTTTGGGTATTTCTTTCAGATTTTACTTATTTGATCAATCATTTACTTTATTTTTTACAGATATAAAAATGATGTGCCGTGTGGCTAAATGACTTGTCAAGAATTGAACATAATCCTGAATTCTGACACTGACTTGCTGTGCCAATTTGGATTTGTCACTTCATTTCTCTGAGCCTCTCCTTGCCCATCTGTAATGTCATTTCCAAACTTTATTTAGAAGGCAAAGTGCTAATGTAAGTGCAAAGTGTTACTAATCCTCTGTAGAGCAGATGCTGGGATACAACTCAAGATTTTCTAGCTCCTGGTATTATGCTTAACTGTAGATCTTCACAGCATCTGATGTAGTAGGCTCCCTGAATTAGTCTATAAGGTGCCACTGTGCCCTGCCTCTGTAGATCCTGTGACCATTTTTAACACCAGTGTGAATTTTTAAATGAGTTGCTTTTGGCAGCGTTCGCTGTTGCACGTGTTCGTTTAATTTTTCGTCTGCCTAATTTGCTTAATGGTTTGTGTGAGGGGTTTTTTCCTGGTGCAAAGCCATTTAGCAAAAAACACTTTGAAGAATTTTGTAAAACTGCATCCTTTAACTGGAACCTCCCTGAAATAAGAACAGGTTATTCGTCATGTCGAAAACAAATTGTTAAAAATATTTTGGCCAGTTCTCCTCATTAATATTCAGCACAACTGCCACAACATAGAAGAGGAACACATAGGGAAAGACAAATAGGGAAATTCAAAGCAATGGGAATTAAAGGATGCTATTTTAATTGGGCTGGGGGAAACAAAGAAAGAGGATGGCAGAGATGATATGGCCGACAGCTCTTTGTTTATGAGAACCATCATCCCCTCCTGCCTCAGGTGAAAGTATAGTGCAACTTCCTCAAAGATTTTCAGAATTCCAGCTAGCATGCAGAAAGCCACTGATGAGCTACTTTAAGCCACTTTCAAATAAGGGGGTATATGCATGGGCAAGGCATTATCATCTTCTCCATATAGTGTAGTTACCTTTGTATGATACAATGCGTCTTCACTGGGCTGTCAACTTTCTCTCTGTTATGTTTTCCTACTAATCTTCTAAGTAAACAAATTAACATGTGGTATGAACTATAGATGGATTAGTAGGGACACCTGTATTGCTGTATATATCTGGAACACATGTGCAATTACACATGTAATTGCCAGCTAGCCAGAAGATTTTTGGAAGGTTATTTGACAGTAGGAAACAGGACTGTCAAGTGGTTTTGCTACTACCGTCTTTTGTAAAAGGCTCAGTGCTTGAGCAGGGACCGGAATTTTGATCAATCCACATGCCAAAGTCATTTTTAGATTCTGGTCTCAAATGATGCAGATAGTTTGCAATGAACACAGTTACATTCCTTCACCTCCTTCAGAAAGTTTTTGAACTCACCCTTGGAAGCAGAAAAAGAAAGGGAAAGTGACCCATTAATCCTCTTAACAATATTACTGATGTTTTCAGTGACACTGCATAGTTACTGCTTCCAGCTGTAAACACAGGTGTGCCAATGGTTAATTTGAGGTTTGTCACAGCTTATTAAATAATAGATAACACTATTTACATCTAGAATGTTCAAATGAAAGTAGTTTCCAACAGTGGTTGATTTTGCAGGCTTTCATTATTCTTTGAAATGGACAATGAACATGACATACCGCACAGCATTTTCCTTTCCTTTTTTTCCTCTCATCATTAAACCATTTGAGGTGGGATTTACCTTATTTTCTTTTTGAAGCATACATCTTTTCTAGCACTTCTTTCCTCATATTTAGCATTTGAATAGAAACTATTGCTTGGCACCAGGCTGTCACTAGGTGGACATCACTTCCTACAGCCATCTTGCATGGAAAACACAAAGTTTCTTCATAACTTTTAGTCTCAGTCAGTTTTTCTTGACTTTAAAGAATTTGTTTAACAGAAGAGAAGAAAGAACAAAGAAGCCAATATCAATCAAGTAGTGAAGTCTAGAATTATGACTGATTTATTTACCTAAATAGCCTGCGGTAATCATTACTAAAGGCATAACTCTACTCTTCTGTGTATAACCCAGGGGATGAATTTGACCCACTATTCCAGTTTGAATGGAGTTATATTGAGCTGATCTTCCCTGAAAGCAAATAATTTAAGTGAGACCAAAGAGAGCAAAAGTGACAACAGACATATGATAAAATGTTCCTTTAACTCAAATTTCATGGTTTAATTAGAAAATTATTAATTACTGTTTAATTACAGGTGCATCTTGAGGCCCACAACCAAGATCAGGGTTCTGTTATATTCAGCATTGTATGTCTGCTCTAAGTACTATTGTGTGTTCAGAGAAAAGGCAAAGGAAGTGTGGTAGAAAGAAAGTGACATTGCACCCATTTTACAGATTGTTTCCTTTTCCACAAAGAGATTAAATGATTTGCCTAAAAGCAACACAGAAAGCATGGGGCAAAGCTAGGAAAAGGACACCAAACCTTTGATCAGTGCCTTAATCACAAAATCTTCCTTTCTTTTATTGGTATATTATCTTGGTTATCATGTTTTATGTGCCAACTTTAGTGCTAGTGTTAAACCATCTCAGAAAGCTAAACAAGCTGTCACTCAAGTATGAGAATCAAGTACAAGTCATTGTAGAAAAGAACAAAAATCCACTTCTGCAGCTGAAATGTCATGCAAAAGAGGGCCTACAACACTGGAGAATGTTTTCTTAAAGTTCAGTGAAACAGCTGACCCAATGAGCCAATGTTAGGTTTCCAAAGCAGTATCAGTTGCTGTTACTTTTCTCTCTTGAAAATCTACAACTTTCACTTTACTTCAGGCTGAGACCAAGCCATGTTACAGACTAATAGTTTATGGCAGTGGATTAGGGAGATAAGATTTCTCCAAGATATGAAACAGAAAAAAGAAAATGTGTGAAAAATTGATATGACAGGTCGGTATCTTATTGTTAAGTGAGCTAGGGTAATTAGTTGTGATATAGTAAAATGAAACCTGCACAAGAAGTGATAAGGCAGAACTTTAAGAAAAAAAGGTAAAGAAATAACATTTCTTCTTCATTTTGAGGTGTTAATACAAGAATGGGATGAGTCAAATTCAGCAGTGGAATAAGCACATACAAGTGATGGTGACTTGAGTGGAAGTGTATGCATTTAAACCAGAGTTTCAATACATTCCTGATCTAATTCCCAATAACTTAAAAAACAGAGTCAACATAATACTGCTCAGGATCATGTTACATTTTGTCCACTTAAACAATGATGAATGCTTACCAGGGAAGATAATTTAGAAAAAATGCCAAATTCACTATCATTCAAATTCACATTGGCATACCATTTCTTATGAAAATCCTTCTTTTCAGCAGAAACCTGCCATTTATATGCTTTATGTTCTTCATTCCAGGGATACTTGCCAATCATTTGGATACTGCCAACTCTTGTTTATTAATTGAACTAACTACTGGGAAATTCTACCGGTGTTCAATAATCTTTTATCCCTAAATAATTAAAATAATTAGTCTTAAAGGAGTGTGTGTGGCGGGGGGGAGAGAAAAAGATTTAACTGTTTCTAAGGATGCCAGAAAGCTGGATGCTTTAATGCAATTTAACTGTCATTTATATGAGGTATAGGTGTGTGTAAATACTGTAAAGTACATCTCTGTAGTATGCTTGTAATTTTCTTTTTATTTAATGATATATAACTATTATTAGCTGTTCACAAAATGAGCTTCACAACTTACTCCAGAGCCAGATCCTGAATGTGCTGGGCTGGGGATGGAGGCCAGGGCTTCATTCATCTCATGGGGGGTTGGGGGAAGGCAACGGGCTGATGGTTAATGCATGGGCATGGCCACCATACGACATGGGGGACAAGGGTCCAATCCAGCATGCACCTGATTGGCCCCTGGTCCCACACATGCTGGATCAGGCCCATGGAGTGTATCTGGCCTGAAAACTCAACCTACACCAATCATCCAGTCCATGGAGCAGAACATTTGGGCACCACTGGTTTACATAACGTAGGTTATGTCCAAAGAAAGTCTTAATGGCTACAGTGCTACTAAATGTCTACTGGTAACAAGAGCTTAGTCCTAAACACCTGTTTGGGCACCTGACAATATGTAGATGCTTGCAGAGTTTTCACTAGGAAAGTTACTTAGGTAAAGTTCAGTTACTGTGCAATACCACAAGCTGCCATCTTGACTTCAGGGGAGCATCTGGGTACTCTCCTGGGAGATGGGATATGTGGCTATGGAGCTGAGAAGGGCATTAAACCCAGGGGCCCCACCTCCTGGTCAAGTTCCCTAAACCTGGGCTCTTCGACTTCTGAGAAGCTAGGGGCTTTACACTATGTGGCTTTCCACCATACCATCCCCTCCATCCTCCCCCTCTCCACCAAGCTATTGGTGCCCTCCCCATCATGAGCTGCTCCACATGACCCCAATGAGTTGTACTCTGTCAGCACATCTATACATGCTATTACTATGATTCAATATATTCTGGCACAGATCACACTGGAATTTATTGCTCGTGGGAGCTGCATTTACACATGGACCCAGGACTGCAGCATGTTGATCCAGGTCAGAGCAGCTCTGACCGGCAGGGGACAAGGGGGGTCAGCTTGCCAGCCCAGAGCTGGCTCAACATGCTGTGGAGGGGCTGGCTGGGGCATGAGGGTGCTCCAGTACAGAGCTAGCTGGCAGGCAGCCCCCACAATGAAGCAGCCTCATGCCCCAGCCAGCCAGCTGTGTCAGCATCTCCTGGTGCATTTCAGTGCAATAAATAATGCTCCTGCAGGACAGCACTTGTGTTGACAAGTACTAACCTACAGCAGCATTTATTAATTTGCTGCAGTCTAATAGGGACAAACATGTAGACATTGAGACTACTGTGCAGCTAATTAACTAACTGCAGTAATCGTCTCATGTAGACATGCCCTGTGGGTGTCCCCATGCTGGGTAGGGGCTCTGGGCCCCCTGAGCCATGGGTTCCCTAAGCCCTCCAAATTGCACCAAGCTGCTCTGCCTCCCCCTGGGATGGGGGAGCAAGATGTTGAGGCCAGATGTCTGAGGGGGAGCCCAGTGACCCCAGCAGTGGCAGGAGCAGCCACAGCAATGGTGGGAGTTGTGCTTAGGTGGGAGCACATGGACTGCAATTTAACCCCTTGTAGTCTCCTAGTTAGACAGCCTTTCACTAGACTATTGTTTCAATGCAGTGTGCAAGTGGCAGCAGTTTCTGCTACGAACTGTACTTTAAAAGAAAAGCATGAGAGAGTTGTCCAGTCAAATGGATAGATTAGGTACCTAACTGAGAGAAGAGATTTGGGGTTGTGAATCCCATTTTTACCCATGTACCCAACTGAGGTTGCAGTGAGCACCTAAGTCTAGGAAAAAGGCAGATTTTTAGACATACCCCTCTCCTCACCATTTTCTATTAGCTGCCTTAGACAGGTCCAACTTCACTCAAAAGCTACATATGGGCTTTTATGAATTCCATCCTTAGATTCTTAACTCTCTGCAACCACTGTACAGACATCTGGGGTGCTCAGCTCAAGTTAGTAAATTCAGTTCCCTGAGTCTTGATGCCTAAAATTTAGGTATGGCCATGCTAAGCTTAAAACCCTTTGTGAGTCTGGGCCTGCATAGCCTATTGAAATAATCTGATTGTCTTCTTTCATTGATATAAAAATGAAGCTAGTGTCTCACTGAACTTACACACTTGAATACAGTGCAGGACATTTCTGCTCACATTTTTCAAATGTCATTTGACAGATAAATTGATTATCAGCTGAAGGGAATATTCTTCAGGATTGCATTATTTCTGAGTACAGGAACTATATTAGCCAGGTAAGCCTTACTGGTCAAAGTACAGGAATGTCAGGCTTAAACGCACCATGTCATGCTTATGTAGATTATTAATTATTCTTTTCCCAAAACAACATTCCAAGTGTAACTAGTTGTAACAGGAAACATAAATCATTTTTTTAAAACAATATATCCAAGTCTGTTACATAAAAATATTAATGTTTACGATAAAACATTTTTCCAGCTTTGTTAGCTTGTACTTTATTAGAAAAAATTCCATTTGAGATCACCATAAATTAGAAGGAAGGTAGGAAAGGAAGGAGGGAGGAGGGAAGAAAAGAAGGGAGAGAAGGAAGGAACGGAGGGAGGGAAAGAAGAATGGAGGGAAGGAAGGAAGGAAGGTCTTTGATTTTCTGAAGTGAAAAACTGTGTTAACCACCACAGAGTAAGCAAATTCATTCACAAGGACTCTTAAATCAAAGGCTAAATATATCTTATTAAAAATAATGTATTTGGTTTCATAGACTAAGAGGTTAGCATGGAGAGGCTATGGTGGAATCCCACTGTGGTTCCTCAGGTGAGGAACTGCAACTTTGGAAGCAGGAATAGTTCTCAGATGAAACATCTCTCATAAGGAAGGCAGAAATCTAGAAGGGAAATTTCCAATAAACAGAGCTTTCAAACTAAAGACCCTAGACTCTGAAAGGCACTCACACTGCTGCACTGCATGCTCACTTCCAGTAAGGGTCCTGATAGAAAACTAAAACATACCAGTTCTTACCAGAAGAAGAAAAAATAACAGGTGCCTACATATGATGATTTTCACCATTTAAAGCATTCTAAAGCTGTCACTTAATAGATGTGGGTGGCTTCAAAACATTTTTAAATGGTGCAAGTTGTCACAATTAAACCTTGTTATATGCGTTTTAAATGCAAGGCAAACTATGGCTTGCCTTTATTGCACGTGTATTTAACTGGCATTTTTCAAAGTGGTAATTAGTAATTGCTACAGCATCCAGCCCCCCTGCCTCCTACTCTACAGACCTACAGTAAGGCATGAAACTCACACCCAAGCCATGAAACATCTATTAAGTTTTAAGGCACTGTAACTAAAACACTTTAAGTAAAGCACAAAATTTACGACACCTTTGGAAATGCCTGCCCTCCACATGTATAGATACCCAATACTTTCTACATTAGTCAAACTATGTTAAATTAGTCAGAAAACTCCTTGAAAGGGCATGTTTGTGGCATGATATGAGGTTTTATATGCATATTCTTGTAGAAGAAAAGCACAGATGCATCTCATTTGAAAATGTAGGAACTTGTATGCCAAGACATGTTAACTAAAATATTACATGTATTGTGGACAAAAAATTATCTTACTTTCTGCATAAAACTCGATCTTTCAATTGTTTGTGAATAATTGGTGGAGCATTCTAATACCACCAAATATGTTTTTATAAAATGATGCAAGTATATTGGATTTAAAGTTCTAATCAGTTAAGACAGAACAAACAATTCTGACCAATGGCATCATCCACTCCTGCAAACCATGACCTTCAGCTACAGAGGCTCTTTACTAGTCATGGCACCATGCTACACCCATTTCAGTTCCTTTTCATCTTCAGGTAGTGTTGGAGTGATGTTGTAGCTGTGATGGTCCAGGGATTATGAGAGAGGTAAGGATTTTTGTGGGTGCTACCTTTTATTTGACCAACTGCATGGAAGGGATAGACTTAGAAAAGCTGTCGAATGCTTCTATGGCTAGCCATTCAAGAAACCACAGGTGGAATTTATATGTTACACGGCTTTTTGCATGCGGCATAGTTTACTTTGGTAGTGAATAGAGCACACACCCACCCTTTGGTAGGGTGGAAGGGTGGACAGAGGGGAGAAATCTTAGACCAGGTTCACCCATTTTTAAACCAGTCTGTGCTCACTGAACTTCTGTTCTGTTATGGGTATTGATAGATTTTGTGTGTCAAACTTCTGTTCTGTTATAGGTAAAGACCAGCTTCTGATCAGTTATACTGGTAAAAGTGTAATGTCTATACCTGGCCTTTGGTCTATCCCAAAGATACAATTGGTCCAATAAAAGTTAGCACCCACAAAAATCCTTGCCTCTTTTCATCATCTGCTCTTCTGTATGAGTGTTCAAGTCATTCTAGGGTAGAGGGTGGCTAAAAGATCTAAAAATGAATTCTACCTCATATTACGGACATTTCCTTTCTAGTTGTCCTTTTTAGCTGCTATTTCAGAACTTTTCCAGGGGCTTCAATTGTATCTAATCCCATCAGATGTAAAAGACTCCAACTGCTGCCTTTTCTTTTGGGAAGAAGGGTTTACAAGGTGGGGTAAGGGGGAGCCTTTTAAGGCAATTCCAAACTTGGGGCTTCTCTCAGCTTGGACCCTTCCCTTTTTCCCATAGATACCCCATTTTGGGGCTGCTTAAACATAACCTCAAGCTGTCTGCCTGTCCTGCTGGCAGACTCTTTTCTTCAAAGAGCTATTGTCATGGCTGCTTACAGTACTTCTGTGTGGGAAACAGGAGCCTTTGAAATTGACTCTGCTCCACTGCACTGTCAGAGTAATGAACATTAGAAAAAGCCAGCTCTCCGACAGTACACTGAAGCGATGTTAATTTCAAAGGTGCTGTGCAAGGGAGGGCATAGGATATCTAAAGGGGAAGGGTCTAGGGCTGAGAGCATCTTGAGAATGGATTTAATTTTTACAAAAGATCTGTTAGCCCTGCAATACCCCATATCTTTTATCAGAGAAGAAGCAATAGCACTTGGATCTTTTCACAAGCTGAACCTGTCCATGAAGGACCTGTGTAGGAAGTTAGAATATACAGCATAGGAAAACAATTATTTTTAAAAGGGGGGTTATTAATAGGTATTTTTTGTCAAGTCAAATTTTTAAAAACTCAAAAGAGCATATTGGAGTATTAAATACAAACTTCCTGAAGCATTTTTATATAGTCACTGATTAATATGGCCACCCTTTCTATGCTTGGGGGTCACAGCCACCCTTCTTCTCCAATATTTTTATGTGACAACGGGGACCCATATGAAAAAATAGAGCACACCTGGTCTGCTCTAAGGCAGTGGAGCTCGACTTTACAGAGTGGTAGGCTAGGTACTTCTGACCTGACTGAAATGTGGGCCACCACTCCCCTCCAGTAGGGGAAGGCAGGAGCAGAGGGGAGGAAAAGGAGGGGAGGAAAGGTGGGATAGAGAGGAGATGGGAGGGGAGGGAGGAAGATAGCTGAAGAGGGGATTAGCGGCACAGGGCAGGGGACCCACCAGGCTGAGATGCTTGCTTCTGATCCCCTGTTCTGAAGTCATATCCAGTCACTTTGGGGGCTGCATCTGACCTGTGGGCCATAAGTTGAGCACCACTGATCTAAGATATTTTAGTGTGGTATCTAAGCATATTCCATAAATTTTTTTTCAGCATCCTCTGATTTGATCTTCTCATGATTTCCCTCTCTTTCCCCTCCTACATCATTCTTTTTGCCCTCTACCACTCAGTTGGAGGTTTTGCATAGCATTCATACTGGAGGAATGCTTTAGCCAAGGAATTGGTTTTACGTCCTGAGCTGGATATAATGAGGCCAGAGCTCAATGTTATTTACCATGTCAAGGAATGCTACCATTAGGATCCTGCCATTGGATGTCCTGCGCTCCATTCCTGTCACATTGTACTGTCCAGCTGTCCTGTATAGTGAGGTGAAATAAGCATACCCAAAATTTTTAAGATATAGATGAGGACCAGGACTGTGAATTCAAACCAAAAATGACCAGGAAGTGAGTACAACATGCAAATCATCCATGTGTTATGCTCAGATGAGCCTTTTCTTTTTAATGAGAGGCTCCTATATAAGGAAAATGTTTTTAGTGGAGTTGGCATTTGCCCCCACACAAAGAAAGATGTGGTTATATAATGTAACATTGACAAATAGGCAGCTCACAATAACAAGAAGGGGGAAAGAATAGTTAGTAAAAGGCAGTGTTTCCCAATGCTACAATTCTTCTGAGTGAAGAATCTTTCAGTAGTGACCCAAAGGCAGCACATTAACTTGATGACCTAGAGAAAGCAAGGCACTTTGTCAGGTTGTTTGGCAAGTTTTGCTTTTTCTTTACTCCTAGCTTATTCCTTCTAACCACAGAGACGTCTCAGCAGTGGAAGATACTATATCAGCTGAGAACCACATACTACTGGAGTAATACCTAAACTCACAACACTAAATCCCATTAGCAGTCTCAAATACTATGCATGTTGAAGAGGACAAGCAAAAATTGTCAATCTCCCCAGAACTGAGGACTCTAAGATTGAAGTTCACTTCAGTGCAGTTGGCCATTACAAAAATTATGAATCACTTAAATCACACATGTTAAAGGTTATTTGGTACCTTGGCCTCAAGTTAGTCTTCTAAGCTGGGATGAATTTCCTTGCAACGTGAAGTATTTCATTGATGTTGTAGCCATGATAGTCCAAAAATTGTGTAACAGGCAAGGATTTCTTAGTGTGATATCTTTTACTGGACCAACTATATAGCTGGAATAGAATTACATAAACTCTTCTTCAGGAATGAAGAAGCAAGTCTTGCATTTGAAAGCTTGTTAAGCTTATTAAGCTTTCAGATGCAAGACTTTCTTCTTCAGATCTGAAGAACAGCTTGTCTAATTCTATCCCAACTTTACAGCTGGTCCAGTAAAAGATATCACCTTAAAAAATCCTCACCTCTCACCCACAAATAAAAGGAGTCACAAATTTCTGGGACCCACTGCATGGATCCACTGATGTGCTGCTGCTAAATTCCTCTGTGGCTAGGGACAGAAGTTATACATAAACTGGTTTAAGTTATCGAAAACTAGTTTAAACCTGTAACAGAACAGAAATTCAGTGCACATAAACCACTTTCAAAATGGCTGAATCCAGTTTAAGATAAACCTGGATGGATGTAGTATCAGACTTAATGGATTTAGGTTAAACCTGTTTATGGAACTTCTCTCCCAGATCCCCTCCTGACTCAAGTTAACTCACAGTCCCCCAGCATCCCAAGATACTTTGCAACCCTGAACTGTGCTGTCTGCCCCAGCAGAGCAGGGCTGGTCCCACTCCCAGGTGTCACTGAGCTCAGGCAGTAAGGCATTTGCTCCTTAGCCTGCTTCCTGCCTGGCAGGATGGGGGGCAGGGGACTGGACCCCCAGACTCCCCTAGCCTGCATCTCTACAGTGCAAAGGAGATGGAAAGTCCCCATGGTGGGGGATTTTCACAGTGCTGCAGCCCAGGGAGTCAGGCTGGGATTGCCAAAGCCCTGCCCTCTTCCCAGCTGTCTACCTCTCTGAGAGGCAGGGCTTTGGGGGAGCACACCCCCTACCCAGCATCATCCCCCACAGAGAATACTGAATCAATTCCCCCTCAGGCTCTTTGGACTTCTGTATTTAGCCCATGATAATGGCATTTGTTCCTAAAATGTGCAAAAGACCACTAAAAATGTGTAGTAGTTTAAAAAGCCATCCTTGCTGAATTCTCATGGTATATAATGCTATATATATTACAGTCTAGTATTTTTCCTGTCAGCTTAATCTCCAAGTAAATGTCAATGTGTATAAGACACACAAAAAAATGTACAGGGTTTTTTGGGGGGGCATTTTCTCTCTATATAATCTAAAACTTTTTAATATTGCTTTAAAACATATATAAGACATAATTAAGATGTTAATGGAGTATGTCCACTTGAAAGTGGGCTCTGTCCGCATTTCTTTTCCACAGATGTTAATTGTAATTTTGACTGTAAACGTTCTGTATTTTTTAAATATTCCATGTTATAATTAAATGATATTTTTAATGAAAACTGGTAATGAAAAACATAAATAGTGGATCCTTTAATGATCAACACACAGACTAATTCCACTGATGCTGAGTAGCATGTGCCAAAATGATGGATTATCTTAAAATATAATTTTTACTAGCTCTGCTATGTAATTTGTTAAGCATTTAGTAATAAGTATGTCTAATAAAATATGAAAAAAATATTTAGAAAATGAACCATAATTTTAATATAATTTTAATTAATGGGAGTGCAATTGCAGTGGCTTAAATTACATTCCCAGTGGTAAAAAGCCTTTCAAACCTAATTTGTAAGCCAAGATGGTGGCTTTAATGACTGGCAGCAAAGTTTCTTCAACAGATTTCATGGGGCATGATCCAAAGATAATAGGTTTTCAGCCCAATGACAATCCAATTACAATGCCAATCAAAGCCAACTTCATGCACTCTAATTATCAGATTTAGCTGTCAGTTCAAATACAAACATAACACTTTTATTTAAATAAAAATTTAATTTAGAAAAAAAAGAAGACTTCATGTGTGATTTATTGAGACTGCAAGAGCAATCTAAGTTATTTCTCTAGTAATATAATAAAATCAGTCTTGTATTAAAAATGTGAAAACTTTTCATTCTCCTGTATGTGCTATGCTGTATTATTCAGGAGTTAATTTAAGCAAAAAAGCATAACATAACATGGCAGCAGATATTTGCAGAGTAGAAGTAGGTTAAATAGAGTAGCAAGGTTTCAATAAAACAAAACTCTAAGTGAATAAATGACAAAACCTAATTAGTTTTTACCAGTAATCAGGAGAAGGTGTGTTAAGAACACAACCCATTTATATAGCTCTAAAACACACTCTACTGTAGACCTCTCTCCCTCTCAAACATGCATGTGTGTGCATATGTATATGTGTGCACTGTGTGTATACACAACTATCTCTGTGCATATTTGTAGACACATATTCACAATTTAGAAACTTAAAAAAACAAATCCCTCTAAAATTCAAATTACTTTAATGTTCTGAACATGGCCAGTCATAGTCGAAACAGCCTCGTTTCAACAGTACCTTACAGTCACTCTGTATCCAAAGGTTATGATGTATTAAAAATTAATAAATTATCAATAAATAATTAATATGAATTACATAGTATAACTATTAAATCCTTTTAGAGCAAGTATAAGGTAGGTCATCTCATATGTGTAATCTTAGCAGACATCTATACTACAGGACTTCTATACATTATAGCATTGTCAATCATTTAACAATACATTATGAATTGATTTGTAGTTCATAAAATCAGAAGTAACCTTTTTATAAAAACTACTTCACTCCGTAAGAACTACTTCACTGTCAGGGCGGCTAGGATCTGGAATCAACTTCCAAGGGAAGTGGTGCTGGCTCCTACCCTGGGGGTCTTTAAGAGGAGGCTTGATGACTATCTGGCTGGAATCATTTGAGTCCAGCTTTTCTCCTGCCCTGGCAGGGGGTCGGACTTGAAGATCTACAGGGTCCCTTCGGACCCGACTTTTATGATTCTATGATAAAATATACTGTACAAAAAACAATATAACTCCCCCCAAAAACCCCCCAACAAAGAACAACAAGATGACGGTACCAATGAATTTACCTTTAGAGGATAACCTAATCTCCACGTCATCCCTAGATGTTTACCATTTTCTTGGGCACAAGAGCTCCAAAACAATCAATCTAGCTCAGTGCTTCTCACCCAGGGTGCCATGTGATCCTCAAGGGTGCTGTGGGGGTGCCACATAATGTTAACACAGTTAAATGTGCAAACATGATTCACAAAATAAATCGCGAGATTTCAAATAGGAATCGATAGCATTCAAAGCATTCTGACCCATTATATGCTTTCTGAATTCTTTGCAACAGAAGAATTTCTCTAGTATTTTTCCAGAGTAAAAAAAATGAGTGAAAACTAAGAACTGGCATTTTCCATTTTAGATCTCAGATATAAAAATGTTGAGAACCACTGATCTAGATGCTCCAAGCATTAGTCTTCAGACCTTAATCATTAATGGGGTCCCAAAACTGGGGGCACATTTCAGGTAACAGAGATGGTTCCTTCCGGGGGAGAGTGCAAAGGGGTTCCATCTTTTGCAGCTGTCCCTCTCCCCTACTTGAGTGATCCAGTCTGGGTATGGCATGGAGATCAGCTGCTGCTCCATTCCTCCCAGTCCCTGGAGTTAATACAGTGGCAGGGAAAGTCTGCATGCATTTTCCCAGATGGGGAAGTAAAGGAGCAGTGGAACAGTGCCACCAGACTGATGCCTTTTTAAAGGCTGGGTTGCATGAGTCTGGCATCAGGGAACCTTTTCCCAATTTTGGGCTCATAGTTGCCCAGACCTTTAATAAGCAGTCTAGCAGTTGAGAACCCTAGCTGAAAACCCACCTGCTTCTTTTAAGTTTCCTAGACAGCATGAGGAAACTGGCAAGAGACTCCTGATGTCAGGCTTATATTGATCCCAAATTTCCAGCAGCTCACAGAGCCCTTCTTTAAAGGGGCACATGCAGTTGGGGGTCGAGGATGCTCCCACATCCCCCATTCCATTAAAGAGGTGCCCAGTATCCTGGACCCGAGACCTGGGGCTACCTTCCCTGTGCGAATAGGGAAGCATGTGACTCAGATTTGGCCAATTTAGAGGACAGTGATTCAGTTGGGAGATTCAGATCACTCTCCTTAATTGATTCAGCAGAATCAGCTTCGGGAGATTTGGTGCTGATTCAGATCAGCCGCAGAGAGGCAGGCACAGCTGGGCAGCCGCAGGTTCTCCCACAGCTCCTCTGGCTGTGCCTGCCTCTCCCTGGGTGGGGGGAGTGGCAGGAGAAGCCCCCATGGCTGCCCTGCCTAGCCCCATCTCCTGCCTAGTCCCAGCACTTGAAAAAAGGTGATGTGGGATGACAGCAGGCTGCTGCCAGCTGGTGATGGTGGTGGCTCTGGGCTATTTAGGCAGATGACAGCAGCAGCCTGCTGAAAGACAGCACACAGATCTGGGGGCTGCACCCCCTGGGAAGAGCTGAGGGAATGATCAGAGAGCTGGGGAATCAAACCAGGAGTTCCAGCTGACAGGTGGAGCTGCCCCAGCTCCAGGACAGTGCGTGGTGCCCTGTAGAACCACACTGCACCCATGCCATGGGGCAGCTGCTGCATGGGTGCCAGGTGGAGGGGCGATCCCCACTGCCCTGTGCTGCCCCTCTGGCCACTCATGGCAGAGCCCCCCAATTGTCACTGCCAGAGCTGATGAGTGCGGGGCTTTTTCTTTTTTTTTTTTTTGGCTTTTTTTGTTTGTTTTTTTTTAAGTGCCAGGATTGGGCTGGGGCCAGGCAGGGGATGGGCCAGGCAGCACAGCCATTGGGGCTTCTCCTGCAGCTCCCCTGGCTGTTTCTGTCTCTTCCCTGGCAGGGGGAGTCATGGGGGCTCTACCCTGCTGCCGCTTGCCCAGCCAGCACAGGGGGGGCGGGGAAGGGAGTGTGATACAGGTGCAGCTCACTCCAGATGGCACCAGGACATAGCCCCCACTCCCAGCACTGCCACACCCACATCAGTGCTGGGAGTGGGGGCTCTGTCCTGCCACCGCTTGCTAGCTGGCATGGAGGGGCACAGGATGTAGGTGCGGCAGCACTGGGAGTGGGGGTTACGTCCTGCTGCCACTTGCTTCTTTCTGCCTGGAGTGAGCCGCACGCACATCCCACCCCCCATATCCCCCCCCAGCTCATCAAGTGGCAGCAGGACAGAGATGCCACTCCCTGTGCTGCCACGCCCGCATCCCGCACCCCCTGCCACCCTCCCTGAGTAACATGCCCCCTGCTCTAGCTGTGCAGCTTGTCCCAGCACCAGCCCCAATCCCTCCCCACACTCCTTCCTTCCCCCAACCCCAACAGACTTACCAGCTGCAGGCAGCTGTCAGCTGCCTGTTTAGTCTATAGCTGAATCTCTGAATCAGCCAAATCTTTTATCAAGTTTTTCCAAATCGATTTGGATGTTTTGAATGGATCCAGAGCTTTTCCTTGGTCTCCCGGTTAGATTCAGATTCAGAGATTTGGTCCCCAAATCGGGCCAAATCTCCTCCAAACTGAATCAGCTACCAAAGCTTCACACAGCCCTAGTAATTGGGTTTGGGACTTGGAGCTCTCCAATTTGATCCTGTCAATCTGATGGGAGGAACAACTTTGTCCCAGACTCTGAGACAGCCTTGTGCTGCATCCTGGACAAGAGGGAGCAGTGAGGTGATGCTTCCAGAGGTTGAAGTGACCCTAGTCTGGGAATGCACAAGGGAAGCCTCCACTCTGTTTGATCATGAAGGAACCAAATGTATAGGTACTTATTTTAGCAAGAGAAAGACTCTCTCACAGGGAAGATCTTCCAAGTATCAGCCTGGAAGATCCTTTTCCTGGAAAAGAGAAACTGAATGAATGCACACTAGCAATTTCTATCAAGACAGCATCAACCTTTCCTCTCCAAACTACTCAATATAATAGAGATTGCCAGACTGACAAGGAGGGTTTTTTGCTTCTCTATAGTAGTTTAGGTTGGCACAGATTGTCTTATGCCTCAGCATACATCCCCTGAAAGTGACTTGCCTCCCTTCTTTGCCATTTACTCACCAACAGGAAGGGGCAGACAGTGGCATCTAAAGCAGGGTTCTCATACTTGTAAGAGAAACTTAAACTTCTGAATTACTCTGCAACTTATGCTGGTTTTTGCTATATGACGGTAAGCATCAGCATTTTATAGCCCCTAACAGGGGCTATAAAGCATATTTTCTGGGATAGAATATGATCTTGAAACAAGAAGTACAACTGGACCAAAGACGACAATATAACTTACCTGAAATTACTGACCAACTACAACTGAGAACCAGTACAGTACCTCCTTTCTCTACATTATCTACAGTCAGAATTTTGACTTGACTAGATTGATTAAACAAACGTTTCCCTGTAGATACGTTATGCCATTCAAACAGAACTTACATATTTTATTTGTTGAAGCTAAACAAATCCTGATAAATGACTTCAATGAGCATTTCATCAGAATTTCACCAGTTGGTACTTGTCAACAAGATCATTTTGTTATGTCTGAAATAGCCACTCATCAAATAGACACAAAGAAAAAACAGATTTATCTGCTTAGCTCAGGTTCTGAACTAGGACATCCTCTTCTCATAAAGACACAACAATTAGCCATTGTTATTAGTGCTTGTAAAAGCTAACCTTTTGCACAATGAAAACTTTGAAACTGCAACATTCGCAGTATTTTCTGAGGCTAATGTGTGTATTGAGAAGGATGCTGCACCATAGCTAACATAGAGTGCTAACTGCTTTCTGTAAGAATGAGATCCTTAGTCCCATCAACCGAATACCAGTATATAAAATAACAGCGATGCTCTTTACACCTTGAAAATAGCAGTATATTCTCTTGCCAATAGCTTCTTTCAAGGTAATACTTTTTTTTCCATAGAATAAGAAGATTTTTCTTTTCACAGCATATCTATATAGGTACCAAGGATGCCTCTTCAGACACTTATTCATTCCTGTTCAATTTATAGTATGTGTCCAACTCTGCCACTTACTCAGATGAGTAAGCCTTAGGTGAGTAAACAAAGTGAGGATGTGTAGCATAGAAATAGTCTACAATATGTAGAAACAATTACTAGTTCTGGACAAGGAAGAACTGGCAAGACTATTTCCTATTTCACTTCATTAACAAAATGCAGTGAAGGAAGGTGAATAAGTGAAGGAGTGCATATGCATGAGAGAAAGAGCTCAGCAAACACGCTTCTTAAATTAGATGGATCCTTAGTTTTTGCATTACCTTACTTGCCCTTCATAGATAAAAGGCAAGTTCTCTTTCCTCGAGAAAGTTGTTCCTATCACTGTGAACTTTTCTAGGTTATGCTTTGCCTATGTGCAGTTCTATGTAGCTTTCACCATTGCAACCACTATATAGTTTGGTGACATAAACCAAATACGTCTGTCTCTGCACTGATGCACAATACAAGGGAGACCAAGGAAAAGACAGAGACAATATAACAGCTAGCACTGAAATATAATTTACTACATGAAGGAAGTAGAAAGATAACTCATTAGTCCAGAAAAAACAGTTCAGAAGATCAAGAAAGAATGTCTTTCAGTTTTCACCTAGAATAACTCATGCTTTGTGCCCTGGAGTGCACACTACACACTTAGCATTAGGAATTTATCTGAATGACTCCCATTTTCATTGGGAAAATATATTCCACCTCTGTCATTTCCCATGGATCCAGTTAACGTGTGCAAGTCCCCAGTTAATCCCTGCAGTAATTCAACTGGCATTATCAGAGTTACAAGAGGGCATATTTAGTCTGTTGCACCAATTCCCCATTATACTCTATTAAAATTTCTAAATTTTGGCTCATCTCTAATTTAAAAGGATGTGTGCTTACTCTAATCATAGAACTGAGAGGTAAAATGGCACAAATAATATGGCCAAATGGAATCATTTGCTACCATTGCTTCCAGGGAAAAAAAGTGATTTCCTAAACTGTTTTTTTATTGATGCCTGCTATTGAAATTCATTGTATATAAGTTAGCAATTGCTCCTCAAGTCAAGTAAAGTTTGAGACTTTCACAGTTGACAAGAGAATTTAGCTACCTACCTTCCTTAAGCTGAAGTGTGAGTTGTGTGGCTAAATCCCTTAGTCAGCTTTGAAAACCTCAATCAGAATGCTATGCTTCAAAGAGAAATACTGTCAGCAAAAACAAAGATGATCTAGATGCAAACATCTCGCTCATTACATGCCCGTTCCTTCAGCAAAACAGAGTTTTAGTCTTAGCAAGCCATGGCAGTATAACACATTGTAAAAACAGTAACAATAGCAAAAAATATTAAACATTTATCTCTCCCCTGAGTGAACATCTGGCATGCATCAGAATGCTGCCTTGGGAATTTAGCACCAGAACCTTTAAGGCTTTATGCGACAATGCCTAGAAAGGGCAATAATAGAGCATATTCCAGATAGGGTTTTTTTTTTAAACACTGGCCTCTTGAAAATATCAAGTGTAGAGGTAGAGCCATATATCACTTTTCTTTGCAAGTGAAATGTTAGCTTTGTCCTTTGTGACAGGCATGGAGGGAAATTAACCATTTTTAATTAACTATGAAGAAATGTAAAGTGGGAAAATTTCATTTAAAATATATTCCAGATATTACACAGACAGGATATGGGTTGCATTTTAGATACTACAGGAATAGCAGCAGCTAAAATAGATATATTTTTTTAGCTATATACAGCTCCTACTTCACACTTCCAGACATTTCTTAGACTCACTACTTGTATAAAATTCTGTTTTGCTTAATCCTTAGAGAATCTGCATGTGGCCACAAATGGAAGTAATCCAAGGTTTGTAACCTTGTGATGTACCCACTCAGAGCCTGCCAGGATCTCAAGCTAAGTCACTGGTTTCATACTGATGAGACAGAAGGAAAAATACAACCAAATCACCAACTCTCCCTTCCAAAACATCAGCATAAGTCCTGGGAATATACCCCAGTCTGTAAACTGCTTATTGTCTAAGGGTTGGTAGGTTGTATGGCATCAGACCTCCATTCAGTTTGGGATTTGAACAGACTCAGCCACTTTATGACACGCATCAAATTTTAGAAGAGAAGGAAAAAATACTGTTTATTAAAGTTACTGCTTGTTCATTCCAGTTTCAGCAGCACTCAAATTCTGGTCCATGGAGTATTACCATTATTGGAAGAATAAACTCTTCTTTGCTGCCAACTACCTATGCATGTATCCTAGCCTACCTGCCACCATTACCATATGAGACTGTTCCAAAGGAAGACCATAAAAAAAATTCCTGATTTCCATGGGAACTGGACTGGACTCTTGGTGACCACTATCATCTAAAATGAAAAGGAAAGAAAAGCCATCCACAGAAATAAGGGCGAACAGCAATATGACAGGTCACGGACACAGTGGGAGCTGCTGGTAACAGAACAGAAATGTGCGCAAGTGCAAAAGAAAGGAAGAACTAGGCAGCTGATCAACATAACTAGATGAGCAAGCATTCAGCTAGGACATGAAGAAGACAGAAGAAACAACCCAAAGCAGGGAAGCATATGCTGGAAAATGAGGGAGAGAGAGGGAAGAACAGCATAGGAGGGGAGAAGAAAAAAAATAATTTAACTAATTTTCAGAAAGTGCAAAGTATCTAAAAATACTTAAAATAAGCATTTTCTTACATTTGTTTTCAAAGTAATACACTACCCAGGGTGAGTAAAGGATATTACAACCTGGCTTGTACTTATGAATTCATTTCCACGTTATTGCAAAATGCTGGATTCTGCCACCTTTCTTCATATGAAGTAGAACTTTCATTGAGCACTGAAATCAGACATAAGGACTAAAGAGCACTGGGTAATTTAAATAAAGGTGGCAAAACATAGCCTTAAAACATTTCCTTTAAAATAAATTAACAAAGTTAAAAGTACAGCATTATCAACAGAGTGCACCAAAAATATTTTGCAGAACCCCCATCTAACAAACGACTCTCTTTCAATAGAATAGAATAGGAGGGAAATATGGTTTGGGTGTGAGGTGTATAATTACACAAGCCTCTTTTGTACAGACAAGAAAAAGATTTATGTACTGCAGGGAAGGAATGTGTGTAGCGTGAATGATACTGGAAAGCAACAGAGAAAAACCTGATAGGGAAGATTAGAGTGCAGGGCCTCATATGGGTCGAATGTTGGGTCAGGATACAAACATGCAGAGAGAATACAAAGTGTTCTATTTGGACACATTTTAGAATAATAAATGATGACAAAACTGTGTCCTTACTTCTCCTTCAATTAATAAATATGTACTGATGGACACCTGTTTGGGTATTTTTAATAAATAAGTAATTAAATGTGGCTACTAGCATGCAATGATATCCCATCACAGGATCATCATAACTATTTTTGCAATGTTCTCTAACTGCCAGGATACATCAGCATTCTTACAGAAATCATACAGATCTTAAATATTTTGTTTCTTAATATTTCTTAGTTACTACTTTCACATTTTCTGGGAAGAAGAATATTCTTCAGCTATTGAATCTAACTTTTTTCTGGTGTTTTGGATAAATATTTTTATTCATTTTTTTTCTATAAAAAGAGTAGAACCACTATGTGCATTGATTCTCCAACACAGTGCTGTAAAATAGTTTACTTTGGGAACTATAAAAAGTATTAAAACTGAAGAGTTATACCTCAATTAAAACAGCCAAGTACTTCCAGAAACTAATTTTTGCATCTAACAAATCTATACATGGCTTCAGTCAAACAAAAAATCCCTAATTTTAGTTTGCTTTTGTGAAGAGCAAAAAAGCAGGAGAAAACAGGTAGAGGAGCAACAGCCATCTCTTGATTTCACCCTCTATGGAGTCTGAAAAATGAGTATCCCAAATAGAAAAGGATGTCTCATGCATAACAGAAGTCTTCACAAGTGTTATAGGAATTGCATTGTTTTAGGCACATAGGAAATATGCTTGTGAGAATTATGTTCAAATTTATGTTGGAAACTTATTTTGAAATCTGTGGAAAAAACTGAAAGCTATGTAAAGGAGGTCTGTCTGTATTGGTTTGGTGCAGTACCTCAGCTGAGGAGAACATCTTTAAGACAGACATTGTGGTATGCCGACTAAATGGTTAATGTAGGAAGTGAACTCATGTTCTGGTATGACAGTTGAATCTATGTTTATCTTGTCCACAGGCAAGCATTGTTATTGGCACTTTGAATGTATTTAGTTATTTCAGCTCTATATATCTTAAAGTTAGAGGCATGTTTGCATCCTGAACTGAAATGATGATGCCAAAGTAAAATGAAGGTTGCACAGGCTCGCTAAACCATTTTCATCATTCTCTATAGCCCTCATTTATGTTTTCTATTGAATTGCTCACTTTTTAAAATTCAAATAACTTCCTCATTGATCTGGTCTTGAATTATTTTAGTGAAGATATCTTTTTAGTATCTAACGCACTGTGATTTTGTTCCACATATGTTGTGCAGTAGCTGATTCTATCCTATCCTCACAAAACATATTAAGCTTAATAAATATATTTATGAGAATTACTTTGTATAGTCCTTATGCAATCAGCCATGCTGTGTATGATAGCCCAAGACGATGAAAACCCATTGACTTTTTGTAGCAAATTAGTCTACCACCTAATCGGTGAACCCTGCTAAGCTTTTGAATTATGACGAGAACCAGCAGCTCAGTTAGAACACTCAAATGAATTATATCAATTCATAAACTTGTTCATGTCCAGATTTCATTAGCCACACATTAACAGCATTTTATGTTTATTACTGCTCTGACATAATCTATAAATAACTGAAATGCTAATCATAGTGTTCTGCCGGGCATCATCATTTAATCATAAAGAGATACATTATTATAAACTATAATAGATAATAACAAGTCTGGGTCAATGGCCGCATATTAAAAGATCACAATTATATCCTATAAGGGTATGTACCTCATACATTTGATGACACAAAGGTCCATATCTAATCACTTGCAAATGTTTCCCCTCTGACATACTTACAGTACAAGGTGACACAATTAAGAAAATATGCTTGTAAAACAGGGCAATCTTTGAGCATCAAAGTAAACAGAGAACAATTAATAGCAGGGAAATACATTAGAGCATTTGCCAATGGCAATTCTATTAACTCTTTATTTCTAGGTTTGTTTTTCTGTATTAAAGGAAATCATACTCATAATACTGGGGGGGAAAGGACACAGTATGGCTATATTACTAGATAAGTGGTAACTTGTGTAGCCTACTGAATTAAAAACCTAAAACATAGATTAGTTGCATGCCCCTTCTCATAATCCTAATACCACTTTATTGTATTTATCAAGCATTCTAGATCACAGAAAATAGAATATAGTATCAACTGTTTTCTGTACTTTCTCTTTTTAGGGACTCACTGACTGAAGCCACTTCTTGCAAGGCCCATTTTATAGTCATTGTTCATGTCCATATATTATGTCGTTATATCTTTTTTCCTATTTCTAACACAAGACACAAGCTAACTAGAATAGCTGTGCAGTGTAACAGGATGCTGGGATCAGTACTTTACTTACCTATGATAGTTCTTTGTTTTTTCTGAGGTACAATATCCTGGCAAAATACCAGTTACTAAACAAATAATTCCTGTAACAGATTTATCAGCTAAAATAGCTTGAAATGGGAAATGAGTCTGACCTAAGGAGCAAGAATTAATTGCAGATTATTAGAATAAAGTATTTTATACAGAGAATTAGCCACTAATTTAAAGCTTTAGTTGAATAGGAAGCAGAGATGTAGTTTGTCATTGCAAGCACTTGCACCTCATAGCTCAGGGTGAACCGAGGGAGATAAAGAAAGGAATGTAAAACACTATGGAAACCAACCTCTGGAGACTTAATATTCTGATCAGCTCACCTCCGAACATCTGGCTCTTAAATGTTCAAGCACAAAAACAAGAGAGCTAATGAAAGCAGTACATATTATCTCTCCCATCAATGTACCTCACAAACACCTGCTAAAATTAAAACAAATTGAATCTTGATTGCTGATTAAGTACCCCTTCTTTAGCTAGATATTCTGTCATTATTTGCCCTGGCGCACAATGCATAAACTGATGAAAAGCTTGTGGTGGGCTGCAGCGGCAAAGGTTGATAAAAGGCGATTGAGACATAGATGCACATAACACTGTAGTAGGTTAACTTTGTGTACTTCAATCCTGCAAAAGTTAGCTGTAGATTCTTCCCTCCCAGCTTTCTTAAACAAGAATTAAAGTAATAAAGGTTGCATTTAAATTGGAAAGCAGAGTCAGTGTATAACATGATTTTTCTCCACAGTTGTTCACATCACAAGGCAGATTTCATAGATGGATTTACAGCACTTACTAAGCACTGCACAACTACTGAAACAAAAAATAACTCAGAAAAGTGCCACCACATCTAGTATTTTGTTTTTGTTCTTAAACATTATCAAGTGTTTGTGAAGACTTTCAAGCATTTACAAGTACATGTCTGTGAAAGAGAACACAAAACCTGTCAAGGAACGTGCAACCTCTACTTATCTTAAATAAATGCTTAGGCAATGGCAAGAAAAAAGGTTACACAGTTTACTTGCAATAAACCAGCAGAATATTCAACATGCACACTTCAGTAAGGATAAAAATATCCATTAGAATTTTCAGCACACAAATATAAATACCCTCCTACATGAACACTGATGACAGATGTGTGGCTAATCTACCATGTTAACTTCATTTGAGAAGTTGTGGTTTTATTCAAACTTTATTAGTTAAACTTGAATTGATCTCAGTAAATTTTAACTCAATATTTAATCTAGTTCAAGTATGTTTCCAGATACTATGAGCTCCTAAAATATTATTGTACTATATAGATACACACATACACACACACACACACACGCGCGTAAATTTTACTGTTTAAATAATCAACTTTTGATTCACAGGTTTTTCTGGTAACAAGAAAACCCCAGGAATGTGACAGCATGTAAATCCTTCTTAACAATACCATCTACATAACCTGTTTTTTGACTGACAATAAGGTCATAACAGCACATATGTTTGGCATATGTATTTCATCAATGGTGATTATAATATGAACCAAGAATTAGTTTCAAAATGATGGGTTGCCTAAAGATCTGGAACAGGACATTCAAACAAAAGAAATGTCCTGAATCACTTACTATTGCTTTACTCCTTTTCCTTATAGCATTCTAAATTATTTAAATATACTATTAAACATCATATTGGAAAAAAAACAGATGTTTTCTAATTATGAACTGATTTTACAGTGTGATGGTGTCACATATTTAAATTACAAATACACATTTTTAGCATTCCAGCTGTGCTTTACAAGAGTTTAATTTGCTTCTTGTGATATGTCACATTGCACCTGCCTTTTAAAACTACTATAAATGTACAACATTAGTCAAACACAATTATTAAGACATGCTGATGAATTCTAAAGATTTTGAACATCTTATAGAGGATGAAATTTATATAGAGATTTAAGAATGAACCAGCTAAATATGTATTTAAGATAACATTTACAAATATTTTTAGAGGAGTATCAAATGGAACTGATGACTTGTGTGTATGTGCATATAAAATGAAATGTGCATTACACAGCTCCTTCCATACACAAAATGTTTTTAGAGTATTTTATAAGCTAATGAGGTTAAATACTGGCAATGCAATATTGTTGTAGGAAACCAAGTAGACATCCACTATGCTTTCAGCAACAACATTCAAACAGACATGGACATTAGTTACTATATTATTGATGTAAGAAACGTTGGACAAAACTCAGGGGCTATCCATATTCCCTTGAAAACATTCTATGAGTTTTTTGGCTCTCAATTTGACAGCAATGGAGATAAACAGAAAAGACATCAGTTTAATGTCTCATCTGAAATACATTAGGATTATCATTGGTATTAGCACTGAGTAGGAACTTGAACTTGAATTTCCTATTTTATCGTCCAGAGAGTGCTACCCATTGATTTATGTTTATTGTCCACAAAAAGTATGTGTGTGTGTATCTGTGATTCTATAGGCAGATAAAGAATATCGCATATATTCAGAGGCTGCTATCAATAGCTAAATAAGAATAGGTAGATCTTTATGTGCTTTACATTCATGACAATGCTGTCAAAATACTATAAAACTTGATTATATTTCTAGAAATAAAAGAGCAATACTTTCTAGGAGGACAGATTTTAAACTTTTAAGTAATTAGCTTGTGATTCACAGAAATGTGTGGTCTGATACAGTGGGAGTATACAGTACTTATTCTACAGCTATTTATCGTCTCGTACACTCCCTAGAAATAACAATTATAGGTTTAGATTTGTATCAGGTATAAAAAGAGACAGAGCGAATAACTTATAGAGATAATGTAACACTGTAGGTGCACATATTTATCCTAGCTTTTCCAAAGACAATGAAAAAAGAAACTTTTGAGGCATTGGTCTTATTATGGTTACAAAAATAATTTTAAATGTTGTCGTAGATAAAATATTTATGATGGCCTTTCAAGCCTTTTCACTACTTGTTTTTAAATACCAGACTTAAACTATGTTCATTAACAGTCCAATGATATTTGGTAAAGTTGAAGGAAATCTTTGTGGTGATGTCAGTGAGACTAGGAATAAACCTTAGAAACATAATGTAACACTGGGTGCATCTACACGTGCCCATATGGGTTCTCTCTGTTATGGGTACATTTTCTGAAAATGTACTCTGTTATGGCTACATGTACTTCTCTCTGTTATGGGAAACAGGAACAAATCAGCACCAGGCATTATCAGTATATGGAACCACCTGGATATATCAGTCATTTACCAAGAGCAGATCCCTGTATCACACCATGAAACTATCCACAAGCACTTCCACTC
Organism: Crocodylus porosus; assembly: GCF_001723895.1. NCBI lineage: Eukaryota > Metazoa > Chordata > Crocodylia > Crocodylidae > Crocodylus > Crocodylus porosus. The sequence continues at coordinate 42,384,858 of NW_017728943.1, forward strand.
CTTAAAGATGGAGGAAGCAAAACTTTTCAAACTTATATACCTCAACAACCATTCACAGCTATATCAGCCTATCCAGCCACACTCCCAGCCCACATATAGAGTCTAGACTATCCCCATGGTTGTTCCTTCTGCCCCACTACACAGCTCAATAAGGTGCAGCTATATAGAGATGGCAAGGCTCTACCTATGACCCCCTACATAGCAAAGGGAGAAAGACATTTCAGGGACTCCCACACTTGACTTTTACATAAACTGTTCCCACCTTTGTGACTGCTCAGAGATTGTCACAAAAACCAATGATTTTTATGTTACAACCTTAGTCCTGCAGAATTAATATCATTCCTAACAATCCAGACATTGTCATACAACAGGCTAATAAAGGAGGTGCCACTGTTGTCATGGATAGAACAGCACACATACAGGAAGCTGAGGCACAACTTTCCACTAGTTAGTTTTAAAATACTTCCAATGTAAGGGCCCAGCATGTGACAAAGGAGTGTATTATCTACAAAAGCTCAAACTTCTATGAAACAGTCAGTCTCTAAGGTGCTACCCTGTCCTACCTTCTGGAGGAGATCAGTAAACATAAGACAAATTCTGCTTACTCTTAAGCATAATTACACATCCTGGGACACAGCCCAGAGCTTTTCTGCCCCTATTTACAAGAGAGCTGATTCAGGGAGGCTTTTTCCCCTCCCTCAAGACATGCCTGAAGAGTGGTAGGGCCCAAGGTACAGATCATTTACTGCTTCCATACAAACAGGGGCTTACTTCAGAACACTTCTAGAAGTAAGTTTGAGGCTATAGATAGAATTCCTTCTTTGCCAAAGCTTGCAGGACTCTATAACATGCAACTCACCTATTTAGATGTAAGCAGGACTTTGAGCTGGGCCTGCAGACTACACAGCCTGGTTTCTTGGTTATGAGCTGGGCTTAGGGGTGGGCACCAATCATTAAAATGAAATGGGGTGGCAGAAATGGCGGGGGGGAGGGAAGGAGGAAGACTGATTTAAAACAGTGCTATCTAACTTCCACATGGCCAAGGGCCAGATGCTGTTCAGGCTGCACCAATGGGGAACACACTAGTACAAGCCTTGGGCATTGAGGCTGAACCCCACACCCAGCTGTACTACAAAAAAATTAGTCTACCATGCACAGACATCCCTCCCCAATGCACTGCCGCACCACCATCCTGTGCAGGTAGCTCCTACCTCAGCTTTATCTTGTCCATAGACCCCAGAGTCCTGAGTTTCTCCCCCCTGTGGTGCCACTCACCTCAAGGAACAGAATGAGATTGCCCCAAGACAACTCCCTGTCTGAGCACCTCAGAACATCTGCTCTCATATCTGGAGTGTATACCCACCTTAAGGTATGAAAGAAATTACAAGTCCCCCTTTCAGTGGAAAGGGTAGCCTGGAAAATCACTCCCCCAGAAATCATTCCTTCCACAGACAATGAGAACAGAGACAAATAACAACAAAAAATATTACATAGGATGAAAGAATTATGCAAATAAAACAGCATAGATTTGGAGGCAGAATATTAAACAAATACAGAGTTTAATCTTCTCATCTGGCTACAACTAGCCTCCCATGAGAATCCTTGCCAGAGTTCCAGGATTCAGCCTTCCTGAACCCCTGACACTCGACATTCAAAGACAAATATTCCAACCTACCTAGGCTCTAAAATACATGTATGCCAGGCCCCCCAGTTAGCATTAGTCTAATGCTGATGAGTCATCAGATTCCCCAGAAAAGTCAAGTGTGCTTGGATGTTCCTGGAGTCCCACTGGCTTGATGGGCCATTACTCCCAGAGGCCTTCACCATTGTGCAGTTGATGGCTCCCATCTTAGGCAGACTATTTCCAGAGGTGTCCATTCCACCAGTGGCCTCTTATTTTTCCTGTTTTGAATTTCAGTTTCCCTGGCCCTAGAACATAATGCTAATTCGCAGTTCTGCCCACTCCCCAAGTTCCCTGGCTAAACCATATCCAAAATGATGGATATATATATAAGCAGCATACCATAATCCATACATTGGTAACAATAGCATAAATGGATATAACATAATATGGGCTTCCCAATGAGTCTACACGTGCCATATCAGTACAATAAAACACAAGAAAACAATTGTATCATGCCACAAACCCCAAATATAACAGGGTTCATGAGGTGGAACTGTCTCCTGAGGTGGAAGCAGAAAGTAGAAGTGGAGGGGGATCCCACAGCTTCCAACTACAGCAGCAGGCAGAATGATAGGGAGATTAATAGGAGCCTTGGGGCTGCATATTAACATGTCCCATGGGCCACCAGTTAGCCCAGATTTAGGAAAAATGGAGATTCTAAGCATATTATAGTGATCATTTTATTAGCAGCAACCAAATGAAGTCATATTTTTTACATCTTTAAGAACGTAAGCTTTAAAAATTGGAAGATAGTCATACCATATTTTCTTGCATACAACTCCTTTTCTCCCAAAATGAGCCTCCCCAAAATTAGGGTATATGTATTAAGTAGGGAAGCTGATTTTCTGCCTGTTTTGATTCCTCCTCCAGCATGCAGCCATGGTGACATTACTATTCAGGCAGTTGAGGGACTCAATTGACTTAGAGGCTTATTGTTCTTTACTCACCAGGTATGAATACTTGTCACTCCTTTTTAATATTCTTTATGTTCCACTAATCAAGCTACCTATTTTAGGGCAATTTTGTTATCTGCTTGCTGGTTTCCCTCCTCCTATTTCACAGCCCTGGAGACTCTGAAGTGCTATTCAGAATCATAATCCACACAGCAGCCAGGGTTTCAGCTCAGTTAAGCAGGAAAGGGTGGGTGAGTCAACTGAAGACTAGGCTGTCCTGACTCTATGCAGCCATAATTTTGAAATCATCTTTTTTTCTGCCTTTAAAAACCATGTATGTAAAATATACTGGGGTGTGATATATGCAAGAAAAGACTGTAATTAAAATTTCCATTCATTTAAGTACATACAAGCTAATTTAAAATACATGCCAGAGGATTTGGATTACCACTTGTTTGCTGCATTCCCTTTCTTGGGTAGATGTAGGCTTTTTTCAGCCCGAACTGCTCAAAATAGAGGAATCTTTCCTAACATTCAAAGACTCCAACTGGAGTTTTCTCATGCTGTTTTTGTTTCAGTGTGGTACCATTTCCCATAGCTGTCAACTTTGCCACAGACTACAGTATCATAAAGATGTCAGCCAGAGCTACATAAGTGCTGCACTACAGGTAGTAGGTGACTCTTGTATACTTATCAAAATTATCAACCCCTTTACTAGGGAACTTACTTTTTGCTTCCTCACATATAGTCTGCCATACATCTACCAGTAATTCTACCTAATATCTGGGACAAAATGTTCTGCAGAGTAGACAGTCCTCTGAAATGTGCATGCAAGGACCAAAAATAAATGCTCTAAATGTAATTTACAGTTTTAAATATTTCTTTCTTAATTGCATCCTATTTGTACTGGAGTCTTGTAGCCAACAGAAGCCTCAGTGTACTACTACTCTGAAATTATTTCAGGCTTCTTAATTCTCAAAACTAGATGCAGTATTGTGCTACACTTTTTGGGCAGAAAAGAATTCTTATGGTCACTTTAAAATCAGCATTGTCACTTCAACTGTAACTGAATATGTATTTCCAATTTTGCAGCAGTGAAATTGAATAGACCTGTAAATGTGAAAATATGGAGTGAACTCATAATATGCTTGTGATAAAATGAATGAGAGATGCAAACTGAGATAAGCCCAACCTGAGCCACCTTGGGACAGTTCCAAGCTCTGAACTTTGCAACAGCTATCACTGGCCACCTTAAAACTGCCATTCCAACCACCTTGTGATCTTGGCTGTTATCTTTTAACAAAAACAAGTGTTCATTTTTCTTTTGGGGAACCTCCTTCTTTTGTCCCACTTTACCTCTATTAAAGTGATAGAACATGATTCTTCATATACAGACTGAGGAAAGGGTGAATGCACTTTTCTTTACACTGGACCAATACTGAAACTAGGACCAACAGCTAAAGGATTCTATTCCTCTGTCATCAGAGGAATTGCTGAGAGATGTCAGGCATGACATTTCTCTGCTCTGTTCCACATACTCCCCATCTATAAAATGGGGATAATAATACTGATCATCTTTGTAAAGCACTTGAGATTCCATGATAACTATTATACTATTCTAAATGATGGTTAAAATCTGATTCTATTCTCACCCCCATGAAAGTCAGGGAGGCTAAAATATCCATCAGTGGCATGTTGAAATTCATGATGAAATGTTTTCTATGCCTGCATCAAAGGCAATTTTTTTCAGAGTTTGATGTTTCACAATATCTACCACCTAGAGCACCTGTTTTTCCTTTCTTTTGTTTAAATTTCATTTATTAAGTGGGGGTGGGGAATGAACTCTTCAATGCGCATTTCAAACATGCCAAAATAAGAATGTTCCTGTTGAGTTTTCATGCTATTGCTTCCTGTATATTACCAGAATATCAAATTGAAAATATTTCTGTTCAGCAACTTCAGCAACTCTAAATTAAGGAATTCTGTAGTTTATTGTCTTTCAATGCTTGAGCAGGTTAAGAATGTAAGCAAGAAAGATTTCATTTAGAAAGGGAGGTGAAATGTCCATGGTATCAAAAGAGACATTAAGAAAGATTAGGCCATCTCTGTAAACTACTTTTTAGCTGCGAGATTATCCAAAATAATGAATGCTACTAATTAAAGGAAAGATTTTTTTTGAAATAAAGAAAATGTATTTTTAACTCATTGAGAGCTCGTGGATATAAAATTGTATGATTACTGTTGAAAGCAGCTTTCATATTACTTCACTGCAATATATATTGAACTTCATGCTATTATAAGTGTGTTTTAGCAGGCAGCCATTACATCAAACTCCACAATAGTGCAACCAAAAATAAATATGGAGAAATTTCATTGACTTCTGTTGTTCCAGATTTGGCCTGTTGTAGGTTCAATTTCTCACTGAGTCATATTAGGCCTTCATACACACATGCAGCACACAATCAACTCAAGTAGATGGGGACTGTATGTAAACTGAGTAAAAGGAGCTATGTATTTTGTCAGAGAAAATATGGATGGTGTGTTAAAGCAAATATTTTGTGACTGGGTGTGAAAGTGCTAGTCAAGGCATAAATTATGATTTTGTAGATACTTTCAGAAGTAAAACCCAGAGAGTAGTCAAAACAATATAAATAGTTCAAACAATAATTTTTGCATTTTGTTAAAGGAACAGCAATATGACTTCACATTTCACTAATATACCAATGCTTTCAAAAACAGTATTTAAATGTAGTTACTTGCATCAAATGTGTTAAATTATTATTTTTTCCTTTAAAGAAAGCCCTACCATTCAAAAGAAAGAAGTTACAATATTGTTTTTTTCAAATGTTGCTTATGTGAGAAATACATAAGCCTACCTTGAAAATGGGGTAGATGTCAAGAACCTGTTTTTTTGTGATATTATGTCTATCAATATCTCATGCTGTATCTCATGGATTACAACCCTTCTGTTGGTTTGAAGTAAAAATATTCTGGATGTTTAGTACAGTTGTCTCTCCCTAACTATACTTATAATGAACACCAAAATTCTTACTCTTCAGCAGTCCAGCAAGAAGCTAAGGAAAAAAACAGTAGTGTCCCAAGGGCCCTGCCACACATTATACTTAGGATGTATTTTATTTCCACCATGGTAAGCATTAGTAAGAGCTTGAAAGTTTTCTGAGCAGTAACATGACAATGCATACTATGATCTAAGTAACACACATGCCAAGTGCCAGATCTCTTGACGATGGGTGCGCTGCAGTGTGCTGTAGGGCCTGGAACTGACACACAGGGCTCCAGTGCAGTGGGTGGGCACTGTGAGCAACAAACAGCATTTTGTTGGTCCTAGCCCCTGCATCATACCAGAATTTTGAACCTATGGGCTGCCAGGGCTGGGAGCAACAGAGCTGTTTGTCAGTCCCAGCCCCTCTGCCACATCAGAGTCTCCCGATCACATTACCTTCATGTAGCAGGAGGACATTAGCTTGACATATGTCAAGTAATAGGAGTTGGAGATACTCCTTGGTGGAGAAGTCCTAACTTTGTTATGGTGCAATGATGTGTTCACTTCACTTGAAAGTTCAGATGCTCACATTTTAAGCGCAGTTAATACATCCTAAGTGTAATGTGCAACAAAGCCCTCAGAAGCTTAAACTACTACTAAAAGATTAACCAAAGCAACCAAGAAATACAATTTAGCATGTGATTTTTAACGATGAAGGTAGTCATTAGACCGAAGTAGTTTCTGTAGAGAGGCTTCACAAAAACTTTGCAGCCTAAAGGAAAGACTCTTCCCTAGCCTGATCAGCAACTTGTGTCTAGAGTTTTCCAGGAAAAACACATTTGCACATAAAGGACCAGAGCCTTTATGAGTAAGTTAGTTTGGTTACAAGTGTTTCAACAGATGTATGATACACAGTGGCTGAGGTACTGGCATGATGTTCACTGAAAATTCCTTCTGTTAATATGTTAGCAAGAGACACCAATTTGAAAGCTCAGCTGAGTGAATTAGAAACACAATCAACTAGGGTTGGCAAACCTGTCAGTCTACTGACCAGTCAAATACTGTCAACTGACCAGTCATCTGACAGCATTTTTTTTACCAGTCAAAGATTATAGCAATTTTACAAAAAGAAGTCAAATGTTTTTGTCTTTTTCTTGACAGAAAAGTGATTTTTATGCTTTTCCACATATTTCTTAATTGAAAAGGTGTGCTTTTTCTGTGTATTACTTGGACCTATTGACAATATTTAACATTTTTTAACCAAAACTTGACCAGTCAATTGACCAAACTTTATTTAACAGGTCAAAGACCTACCTAACCCTACAATCAACACAACTCTCTCTTTTGCTCGAGAGAGAGAAGAGTGCATCATTTCAGGAGAACCTGTAAAAAGGCAGGCAAAATAAAGTATTTAAGCCATCATGAAAAAGACAGTAATCATTATGAAGGTACTGACACCAAGAATGCAATGAAACAAATATGAAGTACAAATCAGCAACTAGTGACTGTTTGTAGTTAAGAAATTCTAGGATATAAAGACTAAAAGAATACTCTAGAATTTCTAAACCATAGGTAAATATGAGCCAATTACTTATTATTTCATTAAACTGAGATGGAAAGGGCCAATTCTTAACTCTCAGTGCTTGCCTCCTGGGGTCCTAGATAGCTTTTCCTGTCAAATTAAAAGAGGAAAAAGATAAATAAACATGAGAAATTAAGATCATCTAGGTATATGAAAAAGAAAGGAAAAAAAACAGGGAAATAATGTTCCACAATTATTACCAGAGCTAAGAGAAACAAAATTACTTGATCATAAATTCAGGATAATCTGGTTTTCTTTATGAGTTTCCATTTTATTAATGAAAGGAAGGTAACACCTTAGTGTACCCGGATGAATTAAAATGCCTATTTGAAGAAGCAATCCTCCATAGGGGTCTTTAATAGAATCTGTGAACAATTCTGGAGTCAGATAATTTAGCTGTAAAAAAGGTAATATTAATAGCTAACCTCTTTAAGTACATAGACCAACTTGGACAGAAGAGAGAGAGAGAAAAGGGAATGCTGACACAATAGACCATGCACATTTATTTTTGCTATCATAACTTCCAAGCAGCCAGAAAGCTCTACATGCAAGCAATGCAAGCAGTTCTGGTTTTAGATTACAGAGAGACAGGGGGACAACAAAGAGAGTTAATAAATTACTGTTTTCTTTGTAAAATTCTATACAGACACACACACACACACACACACACACACACACACACACAGAGTGATTCCTACAGAAGTCATTTGGAACAGATGCAGGTATTAAATACCTAGCAAAAAACAAAACTCCCAGTTTATATTTAATTAGAAAGCTGCAGCAAATTGTTCTTAGGACAAACTTCTCTGAGCCAGCAAAAGCACCTAGAAGCAGATTCTCATTTGGTGTAAACAATCATAGTTCCACTAACCTAGTTATACTAGTTGAGGATCTGTCCTCAAAGCTCTACAAGCATTAGTCCTATTCAACTTCAGTCTAATTGCTTCTGGTCAGACTTTTTTGTTGACTGTTATGCAGTCTGGTCCTATGGTTCATGAGAAGTTGCAGTACAATACTGCACCTGAGTTTGCAGCACAATGTAATGAGACCACATTTGACAGCTTTTGTATCTTATTATTCTTAAGAAATTCTGCTCTTTAGCAGGATTGTTCAAATACTTCAGCTAAACTCTTCAACAGGATCAAAGCTCCCTGAAAAATTAACCTTATGCATCTGGCAGCTACCTCAACTATTTCACTGATGCTCTCCCTAAAATGATTGTAAATCCTTTGTCATGGAAGAGGCAGGTATACCACAATTAAAACTTGGTTTTAACAAACCTGTTACAATAGCAAAGGTGGTGATGCATTCTTTTAAACACCAGCTTTCTCATTTTCTTTAAATATGCATTTTTTTCATTAAATTTTATATACAGTAATACTCCAATCTGGTGTAAAACACCTACCACTGCTTTCACATCTCTCACCTACTTAGAATTAGTCTTCTGGAAACATTACCTATGAGAATTTCAATCAAATCTTATTAATGAAAGTTAAGTTCCATATTCAGCAGACAGTCTCAGAAGGAGCACTGACTTTGTTAGGCTTGATGGAAAAAATGAAGTTCATCAAGTCTATGTCCAAAGAAGAAGCATACTTAGCTTTATCTGGGGATATTCTTTATTGCCTCCATTGGGAAATAAGGGTGTTTTAAGATACAGGATCAGTTTTTTTTCCCCTTTTTCTTAGTTTGGGCTTAGGGTGATACATAATCACTTCTCACTTCCTGAGAAGAACTAGGAAGAAGATTCCACTACATCACCATTTCACAGCACTCATTTTCTGGGGCAGATGTACGCTTAAAAGGATGCTCTGTGCAAGTAACTCAGTGCTTGACTATAGAAAGGACCGCATAGTTGCACACTTGGTGAAGTTTGAAGAAGTTCCTATTGGAGAACTGATCACGCGACTTGCAAGGAGAGCTGGTTTAGTTTATCAGACTAGACGTTTCTCAAAATAGTGGTAAAGCAGCAAATAATGGGGTTCCAACTTTCTTCATAATAAGCATTTATTTCACTTTTTTGTCAAAATCCCCTTAAAAACAAATTTGGCTCTCCAGCCTCTGTACATCAGCAGAATTGTAGCTTAGTTTCCATGAGTCTGGTGTTCCAACCAAGCTCCCATCTCCCACATCTGTCCCTCCACCCTGTGGAAAACAACACAGTACATCATGGGAGATGTAATTATAACTACCAAAGCCTACCAAAGAGAATGACCACAATCCCCACACAGACATTACAGCATCATTACCAAATTGACATGTTTCAATTTTCAGCAAAAAAAGAGTTCCATTCTCAATGCTTAGAGATTCTGATTTAGAACAGTACCTGAAAAGGGAAATGTTTATATGTAACATCTCAACAAATACAGACTTATTTGGCAGAGAAGCTGGAAGCTCATTCAGTACCAGGGGTGGGAGGTGGGGGGAAGGGAGGAAGAAGGGAAGAGAAGTCTCATCTGCCCAGGCTGTCTGCACACAAAATGTAGCTGATACTGCTGCCACTGCTGCAGCAGCATCAGCTCAGGCAACAGCAGCCCCCTGGCATGGGTTTCCTATGAGCCATGCCTGGTGCCCAGTTAAACCCTCCCCACCCCCTGGTACTCTATGAGGTGCAGCTTTGTGTCTGCTGTGACAAACTCTCCAAGAAAACTCTATTCTGTTGCCCCACACGACACACTGCTAGGCATGGGGCTGTGTTGCCCAATTACTATGGTTGGGCAGCACAGGGCTGCCTTTGCCATGGCAAAGACTCTCAGGGATGGGAAAGGGAGGTGTGATTCACATCCCACTCAACAGCTGGGGCTGGCACCCTGCACATTGCCTTCCCCCCTCCATCCTAGCCTCCGCTTCCCCCTCGGTTATATTCTTGCTATTTGGTTTATATCATATTTTGTCATAGATGACAGCCTTGTTCTCTGGCCACTTCTACTTGCAGGGTAGAAATAGGCCATGTTGGCTTAAACACCAAAGCAAAACCAAAACTGCCTTCTCTGGACAATCTAAAAACGTACTGCAATTACTATTCATAAGAACTGCAAACAAGGGAATATAATATGTCACATTTGAAATTCCATGAAGTATTGCTGCGACAGGCATTTGCAATTTGAAAGTTTGATAGTGGGTCAAATAATGTTCACTTTACAAAAATCCTTGAACTTCAGTGGGAATTATATACACGTAAAAATGAGAAAGAATCTCTTCTTCCTTTTTCTTTTTTTTAACAGAAAACTAAATCCATTCTTGGGATTTCAGCTTCTGAAGGCTGATAGAGTGATTTAAACCTTCTCACGAGGCATAAACCCTTGAGTTCAAACCCACTTTCTGGGGTGCCCCAGTACCTCTGCAGGGTTATGTCTATGTGAGTCCTGAAGCCAGTAAGAGTAGGAAAGAACAAAGAGTATTTCGTAGGCTGTTCACAAGGTTATCCTATTGTTAAATCAGAACTGTAACTATAGTACCATTTCATGCGTCAGTGTGAATACCTGCTTTATATTTGATAAGCATCATGTATGTCACCATGTACCACTTTTTATAGGGAGGTTTTCCTTCCTCTTTAATTGATTGTATTAATTTTATGTGGGTTATTCTGAAGTTCTGTAATTGACTTTCAAATACTTACAAATATTAATGGTTTCTTATTAACCTGAAGCATCCCCAAAATTGCCCAAATTCACCAAGACAGTGAAAACCACTTCAAGAAAAATTCAAATTAGCATTGGCTTTAAATGGCATTGGCTTCATATAGGCTCTCATACTAAACCCTCCAGGATGAACATGGGGAGGAAGCAGCCAGCTTAAATTTACTAAAATAGTTGTGAAATCCAGAAGAAACCTGCAGAATTGCAGAAACATGTGGAGTCTGTTTCTCACTGAGCCAGCATCAGTGATTCATTAACCACTTGCTCAAACTCAATAATCAGTTCATGAATTGCTGAGTTCAACCATTATGAAAACAATATATAGAATCAGTAAATAATGACCTCTGATGAATCTGCCACACTGTATTTCTGTTTGAGGAAGAGCAATGGACAGAATTAGTAGAAAAGGGAAGCAAATAAACCCACTAATCAAAATGAGGTATAGTTTTGTACTGCATATATGTTTTTACCTTGGGTATGCAACTTCTTTACATGGTCTAAATTATCTTAGGGGAGGGAAAGGAGGGGAATTGTTTTGTCTTTGTTGCTGTTTCATTTTTTAAAGAAACTTTGAAAGTTTTTATTTTGGACATCATCTTAAACTCTGAGTTGTATTATTTCATATGTAAAGAAATAATATATAAAATACATATTTCTGACTTAAGCGGCAACACTGAAGATATAATCCACATAAAACAATAACTTTGCACTTCAAGTTCTCAGAAGAAATCCTTCAGGGCTCAATAACTGTGCATATTGTCAAGTTCTTATATAAAAAACCAAACATCAATTGCTTCTATTAGAAACTGTTTTCTTTTCAAAGAATATCTCTCTCACAATGTCTAACCAGAACAATATCTGAAGGTTACTTTTTAATATATATTTTGCCAATACTAAATTTGATATTTAATAATCTTGTAAAGATGTTTGGAGCAGCAAACAAATCTAACAAATTTCTCTAGTACTAAAAAGAAGGCAAAACCTTCACAGAATTTCTAAACCAGGTTATCTTTTCTTTCCTCTGAGTTGTAGTCCTGGTTGCCTCTGGTTTTAAGTTTAAACTTGGAGGTTTGCTTCCTTGAATTAGGTTCTTCAGGAAATAAAAAACTGTCAGCCCCCTCCAGCAGATATTTCAAAACTGATTTTGAAAAATTTAACCTCCCTAGAGTCTTAACAAAAGGAAATTCTACTCATAGGAAGGGATGATTAATTTGAGAAGCTCCAATGCATTGTATGTTCTAATGATGAAAAAGACGTTCAACAGGTCTAAGCCTTTCGAAGGGAGGTTCTTACTCATCTTTCCTAGGTGTGGTTGATGAAGCATCTTTGCCTCTTGACATAGCAGAGGGCACCTCAGAATAATACAGTCACTCTCCAGGGAACAAAATGAATCTCTAAGCCTTTTCTTTATTGGGTTAACATTTGACAAGCACACTGTAATGCTCTCATTCTCCCTGAGCATGTCAGATGAGGGACACAAAAAGTTTGTGGCAGATAAAGATGAGGGAAAAAAAATTCCAAGATTTTCAAAACAGCTTCCTGAAAGTCTGCTGCTTCATTAACCTATCTCTCCTCACTGTAAAGATCAGATAATAAGTATGACCAGATATACTAAGGGTTATTCTGGATGCTTGGGCCAAAGGAACTGGGTTTTTGTGTTCAGCTTTCCACACGCAAGATTTTCTGAAATCTCATTGCTTAGTACACGCTTCAAATTGTACAATGCTGAAATCAAATAATCCACAAAGCCAGAAGACCTCTATTAGGCCACCTTCAACAAGATATCCATTTCCCCACCCCAAAATTACTATTTATCATTTATATATTGCCATAAATGTGCTTGGCACTTCGCAGAAAAATAAAGGTGTAGTCTCTCTCCAGAATAGTTTACATTCTAAGTTCATCCTAATATTGATAAAAATAAAGGAACACACTTTTGCTGTATAAAATGGCAGTCAAAGCAAATTGGGCATTCTGAGCTGGCTCTGGCAGCCTTTTGTGTTGCTTTCATTAGAGTGTCAGACTCTAAAAAAATAATATGACAAAGGAAGCGTGTGGATGGCGAGCTGGCAATCATATAAGCTGTAAAGATCTGAGCTCCTCTGTAAGGATCATGTGTGATTTAGAGAATCAAAGGGTCAAATTCTGCCCTCAATTACATATCTATTGCTAGGTGGTAGGTGGTGCACTGCCATCTGGCACAGTGAATTAAAGTTGTTATTTCATTTCTAAAGAAATGGACAAATCATCTATGGCCTTAAGACTTATGAATTCAGTATTGGTACCATTTTCAATAATGAGCATATAAGCATAAGGCAATACCAATGTATTTCATACTGCTGTATCATACCTAATTTATATATATTTCAAATAATCTGTCTGTTCCTTCAGAGATGGCACAATGTTCTTAGTTTAGTTTTCTGCATAGCCATGTGCTTCAATACTCAATGAAAAATAATAATACAAAAATCTTTGGAGCTTATTAACAAATGAACAACTTTCATTACCACTGGTTCTCCCATCTGTAGTATACATCACAATCCCCTCCTTCAGAAGTCATTGCCACCATGTGCAAGTTAAGATGTTTTCCACACATGGTAATGTGTATGGCCCTCACCAATAACTGATGCCTCCCCCTTTTACCTATTTTTCTCACAAATTCATTTACACAAGTCATTATTTAATCCACTAATCATGCATTGGGTACTTATACTTCAGGAACAATGCAAATTCAACTTCTTGCATCTTTGTTGTTTGGTTTGCTTGTTTTGTTTTGTTTTGTTTTCTTTAGTTAAATGGCTACCATCATGCAGGCTATGATTCTGATCTAAAACTTGCTGAAATCCATGGGTCTCTCTCCACTGACTTTAATGAACCTTAATGAAATTAGGCCCATTGAGAGACACTGTAGTAAGAAGGATATGTAGGGTTGAAAGACAAAGAAAAGCAAATTTTGATTGGCTGGGAAGCATTTACATTCAATTTAGCGCACATTTTAAGTCAATGATATATTTACATATGAGAGCTACCCATAGATTCTTATTAAAATAAATCTTTTGATCGTCATTCCTCTGAATTAATTAATACTTTTTCTCCTCATACAAAAATAACTAATGTGCACAGGTAAAAACTGAAATTTAATACATCTAACAAGTCCAAAATGTCTACAAAAAGGTTATTTTTAAGTTGTTTATGTAGATGTTTTGGATTTCCCCTAAGTTTACCTGTATCTGATTCTGTCACCCAGAGAAGCCAATCTATTGCACAAACAGAACATTGCATAAACAAAATAAGCTGCAATTAAGAAACATCTTTGTGTCAATACTGTATTTTTTGCAATTTAAATGTTTAGAATACATTAAAATGTAAGTTATCATTTGTTTCAAAATGTATCTCAATTATATGACTCTTTTACCATTTATATGAATATTAGTGTAATTAGTAACTATAAATGAATGTATTTAATTTGTTTTTTTTTTATAAAACAGACCAACTTTTTCTATTCCATTGAAACAAAAAATATCCATATAGACTTAAGAGGCTGCTTGGAGATTATAGATTACTTGCACAAATTGAATAGTGGAGTAGATAGAACAATGGCCATGGAGATAAAATAGGGTGAAAGAATAACTATATTGATTTGGGCACACCTCTAAGACCTGAATGCTCCATGCATTTTACAGTTTTTACATACAACCGTGTAGGGAATTGATCCGTAAATTTGGTTGTCAGCATGAGGGTTTCATTGTTGAAATTTTTAAAAGTAAAATTATTCCTTAATAAAGTCAGGATCATTTTCCAATAGTTAAAAACACCTCCCTCCCCTCCCCACATACATACTACCCATGTTAATAACTTCAGACCACAAGTTTAATTTATCTCAGCTTTCCACCTGACATCATTTCTTGTCATGTGGTACATACCCATCCGTAAACAAAATGGGGATTCATTACCATAGCAACAGAGTGTGACTTTGATCAGCTTCAATGATTATCTGTGGGCACATATATTTACAGATATCAAAATTATAAGTAAGGGTGGAAAGCTTTTTCTTTTTTTGTTTCAATAGAGTTGTGTGTGTGCAAAAAAGAATACATGAGGAAGAAACTAAAAATTACCTGCATGCAACTGCCTTAAAACTTGGTCTAGTGGTCATTTTAACCTAGTAGATTTCAATTATGGTGATTCTTATTATAATTTGATTTATGTGTCCTGTAACCAATAAAGTGTTTTCTTTTTGTACCATGGCAGATGTGGTTGATATTTAAGGTGTGTGTGCAGGTGTTTTGGGGGTTGATTTGTGTGGGATGAGAAGAGGTGGTAGCCTGTAGCTTGACAGAAGAAGAGAAAAAATCTGAACAATGTGTTGAAAAAGACTACAGTCTAAGCTGCACAGGACCAGCTGTTTTTTTTTTCTAATTAGAATAACAAAAATAGCACATGCTAAAATGTTTTTCTCAAAAGCAATGAATGCTCTAGGAACTATAAGGAAGTAGCTTTAAAATCTATTTAAATGGAAGGATGTTTCAGGAGCCATATGGAGAAGAAAAAGGAAAAGGAGAAAGGAGAAATGTTTGATTTTTAGCTGAATTTTTGAGAGCACGATAAATCTGCAGCATTTCAATTCTTCATCCCATGTCTCATAGGAATTAGCTTTGATTCTTCTAAAAATGTCACTGCTGATGTTACTGTACAGTAATTTAAACAGCATTTAAAATATTTAGCACATTTAAGTTATATGTTCTTTCAAGTACTGTAAATTCCATTGTGTGTCTTGAGTACACCGAGGTATATTGTTATATGACATGTCTAATATATGTTCTTGTAGTATACGATACCTGCACATACAACAAAATATATATGACAAATGCTTAACACACGTACTCTATAATCAGTCTCTCCCCTCATGTTTTCTCTGAACCACTAGCAGTTCAAAACTTTGAATACAGCAATAACATTTGCAACAGCTACAATGTTCCGGACATCTGCACTGTTAGAGAGCTTTAGAACAAAGTCACATGGCCATAGGGAAATTTCACAGAATTAAAATCACAGTAACTTGCCAAGGTGTATAACTATTTTGTTTTCAGCTGTTCTTCTCATGAATAATTATCAAGCAGGCATATCCTAAAGCTAGCACAAGCTGTCACTTCACCAAAAATACTCAATATTTAAAACAGAATTTAGAATTTCATAAAAGAAAATAATTACAGATCTAGCACAATAATACTCAGGATAGATGTTTGAGTGTCGCAACGTAAGTATCTCTGCCTTTTGCACAGGGCTTCCAAAAATTAACACTTCAGAGTCAAATTAAATTATTTCTTACACATTTGAAAGGGGGTGCGAGAGAGAGAGAGAGAGATGCACTGTGGATTGCAGATTTTTCTTTTTACACCCACCAGTCCAAGTACTTGTTTATATTGATCTTTAGTACTTCACTACTTTCTTCTGGATCTGTCACAGAAAAATAAATACACACACAAAGATATGTTATATGTTGGTAATTACCAAGGCATGGCCAATGGTAGCATAACAAAATGAAAACCCTGCTGCAAATAAGTTAGAATCAGCAGGAACTCACCCTTTTTCTCCAGCAGATGTCAGGCCACATTCCCTGGTCAATCTGTACTCCCCAGCCAAGAGGGTAATAGCAAAGGGGTAGTACAGGTTAACAAAGAGCATGTCTTCCCCTTCTGTATGGAGCCCAATATTTGCATTTCATTATAATACTAAGAAAATCTTTATTAGAGTTTGAATAAGGCCCTGAAACAGATATTATGCTGGTTAATAAATTACATTTTCAAATGAGAAAGATTTTATCACCAAAACATCTTATGATTAATTCCTAAATGTGAAGCTTATGGCCCTAACTTAAAACAGTTGGTTTTATATTTGTGTTCAAAGGTTGAGCACTCATAAAAACTTTACTAAGAAATTTGCTGCATTTTTTTCCATATTGAAAAATATCACTAACCTGTTAATCCAGTGTAACTTCCTAACCTCAATTATAGCTCTTGAGATGAAGGTGATTAAAAATAAGCATTTCCCCCCACTTTTAAAGAACAGGTCATACCTTCCAAATAAATTCTGTTTTAAAATTCTTCAGTGATAAATTAATAGTAATAATTAGAACTGGTCAGAAATGTTCCACAAAAAATGTTTTCCATTTTCCAACCAGCTCTGACAATAGCAAAAATGAGTCTCAGCTTTTCACTATTTAAATTAGGGGAAAGAAAACAACGAGATTGAGAGAGAGACTTTACCATACTGACAGTGAATAGTTCAAACCCTATGGTTCAGTTGTGGAAGGCAAACCTAGTTCATAAGTACTTAAGCATTTGCTTAAATCCCATGGACATCAGTAGGATGTAATATATAATGAACTGGCTTTTTGAATTCTGGCTGTCTTGTGCAGGTAGTATTAACAGTAGGATTACTTGTGCAGGAAAGTAACTGCAAAGAAGTTCACAGTAGGCGCATCTACATGTTTATTAATGCACTTTGGCTAATGTGCATTACATTTAGTAACTTCATTGTGAGGTACTAGAAAAAGATGCATTAGCCTGTTTTAACATGCATTAGCAAAAGTTCATGGTTTTTTGTGATCCTTTAATTGCCATTAAAATAGGCAAAGGTGCATTAAAGTGCATGTGTAAACTCATCCAATAAGACCCAAGTATTGGAACTTAGTAGTTCCAAGCTTCCAGTCCTGCATTTGAATCATAATCCAAAACCTCTGCTTCATTTAAGCCTTTCAAACTTTTTTTTCCCTTTAAAACCTTACTTTGGGTATGTGCAGATGTTACATTTAAATCAGCCTAGGGTGAAGCTGATCTAAATGCTAATCTGTGCAGATGTCTGGGGAGGTTAGATTGGGCAACACAGTGGCAGACCCAATCTAAATTAGTTAACCTGAGGTCTGCTAACTTAGATCAAGAATGGGTTAGCCCAATCTGGTGAATGTCTATACACATTTGGAGTATGGCCCTGGGTCTAAGAAACCCTAGCCACTTGCCCCAGTCCTGGGGCTGTGGTCTTCCTACCACCCTTCCATGACTGGGCTATTTTTAGCTCCCTGATACTCTAACCACTTGGTGAACAATTCCTTCCTCCCTGCCCTACTAATCCCACCAAACCCTCCTGTGAACCCACTAGCACGCCTCCTCCACTCAACCCTGCCCACCCCTCTCCTCATTCAGGCTTACACTGGGTTCCTAAAGCAGCTCCCAGCACCAGCAATGTCTGCACATGCTGCTTCCAATCTATGATTATGCAGCTTAAAGCAAGCTATGTGCTAGTAGACTGGGTGGAGTGAATGGCAGAGCGTACCATTTATGGTACTTTAATTAGTTTTGATTGAAATACATGGGGCAATTTTTTGCTGTAAATTGCTGCAGTTGAACTACAGAGTCTTTAAGACTTTGAGATAAAGTGGAGGAAAATATGAAGCATATCTATTCAAGTCCTGTTTAGCATTACCTTGCTTCCTGGTGGTTCCTGATGCTCTCCTCTTTTGTCACTACCCATTTATGACATATTTGAACCTCCATCCTTTGCTCTTCAATATCCAATATTATTTTAAACACCTCACTATTGCATCACTGAAGTTGATAAGTTTTGCCATTAGCTTTCTGGGAGAAAGATCAGGCCTCAAGTTATAAAGTTCTTCCCTATTTTTAACAAAGATATTGATCCCACCACTCTGTGCTCGTGGCATCATCAAAGCAAGAAATAGATTGTGAATTCCATTATGGAAAAATTGTCCCCATGATCAAGTCATATATTACCTGATGCAGTGTGATCATTTGCACCAGAAGAAAATCAATTTGATCACTTTCAAAGTGGGGAGGTAATCCACAAACATTGTTTCTTAAAATTGTGTCTATCCAGGTGGTGTGTATAATAACTACAATTTGACCCTTTGCATGCAAAATTTTAGGGGGAAAAAACATTTTAACAAAATGTAGAACCTGACATTTTCACAGTTCTTAATTACTATTACAGTTATCTGTCCACAAAAACATAGAGAACAAAAAAGATAAAGCAATAATGTACAGCATAACAAGCAAATATTGTTGCAGGATAGCAGTTGTACTGTAGTGGTACTGATGTGTTACTAATAAAAGATTTCTTCAATTGCCTTTTAACCCTGATCACTCAATAAAAGCATCACCACAATAAAAAAGATAAAATGAGATTTTCATAGATTAAGCATGTAACGAAAGGTGGAGAGATCATTTTTTTTTGCTTTGGTATACAATTTACTTGATAAGTATACTGTATAAAAGTTAGAATATGTTCAATATACAAACAAAACCTGTATGACATCAGGAAATATAAAATGGCACACTAATATAGGCATTCAATATCCTTATATGTAGGAATCATTTATACTTGTTGCCTGATCAACCATTTACAATCTTCATTATCTAATAAATGAATTTTGGGTACAAAATAAATAATTACTACTTAAAGTGATTAATATAAAATTGCAAATATCATTGTTCTGTGCTATCTAAATTCTACGTGATACAATAATTCTGAACTAAAAAGTGAAAAGAAAGTTTTATTCCATGAAAACACACAAGTTCACATTTTCCCTACTTATTGTTACTTTGGAATTGTTTAGCTTTGAAAATATTCGCTTTTTGATTCAATGTTCTTGTGCACATGAAGAGGGAAAGTGTGCAGGGGAGGGTAGAACTGAGTCTCTTAAATAACACTTATCTACTTGTGAAATAGTCATTAAATAAAAAGAATAGATTTGCTTTCAGTTATGTATCCTTGTCAATGAAGTTTACTGGATGCATACACTAAAGTAGCTTTCCAACCACAAGGTGGCATCTTCTTATTTTTATATAAAACAACTGAATATTTACATAATTTGAATAATTTTCTACACCTGAATGTTTCCAATTTTTTTTATGACAGCCGTTTAACAGATGCGCAGATACCTAGCTATGATGTTAGACTTCACCTCAGCAAATGCTTGTGAAAGTACCTGCTGCAGATTTTTTATCTACCTGGAATATGTGAACTGTTGAGTCTCTAACTGAATAACGTGTTGCTTAGAATATAAAGATATACTCCTTTGTTTCAAATTGTGTGCCATAGAATGTAGTCATTTACAATACACACACGACAAAATAAAGGCTTCCCTTTGGGAAAAAAATAAAATACTATTCAAGACGGATATCAAGATGTTAAGGAAATCATGACTGACAAGCACATAGATTTGTTAAAACACATACCATTAGTATATATGCAGATATCACACCAATTTCAGAATCATAGCACAACTATATCCACAACTGTTTATTATTTTTAAGATATACTAGGACCAAAGCTGATATAACATACACAATTCTTAGGACCAGACTACTTTGAAGTTCAATTTTCCAGTGACTTTGACTCATTTGAAAACCATGCAAAGTGAAAGTGGCTGTAAGATATTCACCAAACAAAAAAGATACCGTTTATACTCATTATGTATTTTGTTTGAACAGATCAGAGATTAGGTCCTGGAGAACCAGGTTTACTATACAGAATTTTTAAAAATATATTATTCCTACAAAACACACACACACACAGAGCGAGAGTGAGGATTTGATTCATATCATACTTGCACAGGATGAAAGCATTGGAGTTTACCCAGTGCCCACCGAAATCAACCAAACAATTATCATCAGTTTCAATATTGCAGGTTCATACCCATGTTCTTCAGTGGACTTTATCCTAGATATATACTGTGAGTTAAGAATCATTGGCAGGTTTCTGGTACACGTATACAAGAAATGATAACTGCACTTAGAGCTTGTTAAAACTTAAGTGGAATTTCCATCTGAAAGCCATTCCCTTTCCCCTAGAAAAAATATGGGGTTTTTTTAAAGTCAAATTTTTTTTTTGCCATTTGCAAAACAAAATAATTTGATTTACCAATTTGAAGCTAAGTTTTTTGGGGGGATTGGGTTGGGTTTTTTTTTCAATATTACCTTTCATTTTACTCCAGGGGGAAAACCAACTTAAAAGACTTGAACCTAAACAAAACATTCAGTATTTTATTCCAATTTTTAAGCTTGCCAATTTTTTTCAGTATTTTAGAACTGATAATGAATTTTAAAAATCAGTTGTTTACACAGCTCTACAAGCAACGTTTACTTATTCTGGGATATTACATATTTCAGAATACTACCTAATATTGTATTTTCTTAAAATGAATCTATTTTACAATGTAAACACTGTTATGCATTAATTTACTGGATGACTTCTTTCAAAAAATGTAAAAAATTGTTCTATATTTATATATCACTCTCTGTTACTTTACATCACAAGTAACATGAATTTAATTTTATGCTCATTCTTTAAAGATGGCTTCTGTTCTGTGAATACAATTTCAGGCATTCATTTTTGTGTTCTAGACAAACTGTAGGCACCAATGTTAGTAATTAGACATCTAGTTACCAAACCTACTCTAGTGTTAGGAGAAACTCCACTAAAGTCTGTTAGGCTGTAAGTGTAAACACTGTGAAGGATGAAAATCTCACTGTTTACAACTACAAATTAAGTAGTAAGTCTACCCACAAACACTTGTCTCAATTTTTTGCAGCTCAGGATAGTATTTTACACACATAAAATTGCATCTGCAAGCATAAAGTATGGTCTGAGGCCCAGTCAAAAATCAGTTCACATATGTTATCTGGTACAATTTTCAGAAAACTATATAATGCAACAGAACGTACAGGAGTCTGGCTGCAATGAAGTGACACTTGTGAATTAATAAAGTTAAAATAATATTTTAAAAAATACAAAGATAATATAATTTTAACTGAGAAATGGAAAAGCTGTCTTCATGTATACAGATATTCAGGTATTTCCAGGGTGAATAAACAGCCCCTAGTATCAAAATATAGGCTTTCATGTACACAAGTTGCATACACGACTTGACATGTAGATTCAGGATTTAAGCTTACATTGTTAATGGTTATAAAAACTGTGAATTTAAAAACAAACTTGTCAAATTGGGTATAAATCTTTCGAACATTTTTTGGAATGTTGTCTACTCCCTAAGCCACTACTTTAATTTGTTTCTATTATATTTAATTAGGAAAAAAGAGACTGCGCCTGGTCCAACTTTATATTGTAACTTTTTTCGTGTGCTATATAAACTTAATTTTATATTATCAGGTATTCACATAAAAGTGCAATAATATATTTCTACACGGAGTTCGGTTACTTGAGCAGTGAGGCATTCCCTCAGGGCCAAGTACAGCATTTTGCAGGATCCCAGGAGAGCTGTAAAATCTCATCTGTCAAACCTAATAGCACTTCCAAGATGGCGGCTGTCAAAACCTCTGATCAGGCCTCTTGAAGGCAAATAGAACATAGGTTATACTGGCAATGGTCAAATGATTTTCTCCCACTATTGAATGCCTTTTTTTTAATTCTTTTGGTTATCCCAAAACACGTTTTTTTCAGAATGCAATGGGTGTGAGCAGCCACTGGATGGTAACTAACTTGAGGTCCTTGAGCAGGGGCTCCAAGTCACTTTCACACCTTCGCTGTTTAACACTCGGGTTTGAACGTAGCATACGCAGTCTATGCTTTATGTTCAACCAAGCTGGTTAAAAGATGGTGTAGATCCACAGAGCATCTAGATAGATGGGACTGAATATTCTGTTGTGTATTTTTTAAGTGTCTAGGAATACATATATGTTCAACCATACTAAATACATTTTTCCAGATTCCTAAAGAGAACAAAAGTCTGATAACAATTCTATCAAAGTCTTTTCAGTTTTAGAAAATGCCTCAGTCAAGGACACCCAATTATCCTATTTGCCTTTCTATTAAATGGGTATAAGATTTATTTACTAGTAACAGAAATATAGGGGAGAGCAGAGTAACTACTGTTTGGAAGACACAATGAATATGGAACAATGAATATGGAAAGCTGGTTGTAACTACTTATGAATCAATCGTTTAAAAATATTAGATGGCTTGTAGTTGACTTCAGCAGGGTCAAGTTGTATAAATTACTTCTGCAATTAGCCTTTGAAGTATAAATCACATACCAACATTTGTCATGTCATCCTTCTCCACATTTTCAATATTTATTAACATACAATGCACTATATGAAACAAAATCTCAGCTGTGCAAAAAGTTTAATTTTAGTTAAAGAAAAATAACCATTGCAGGGATTACACTTGTGACCTCCTTTTTCCCAACATCACATCTCCTTTTCTAACGCCTTATTTCAGCAAACCACAAGTTTACACCATAACTTTACACTGATGCCGAGTCATATTAATATCTGTGAGATTGCTTATAACCTTAAAGTTTCTTCCTACACTTATTTATGATCTCTCTTGCTGTGAACGGAGCAGGGGCACTTTAACTTCAGCAGATGGCCGCAAATGCTCCATAATATTTGAAAAGATAGGCACTTTTAATTAAATGTAATTAATTTTGATTCTTTCGGTCTATGTGGCAACCTTACTATGCCCAGCAGCAGTGTCTTCAACAGCAGCTTCCTCAACCTGAAGCAGTGTATCTGCTTTCACGCAGTCTGAGAGTCGGCTAATTAGAATAGGGAACTAATTGTAGCTCACTAAGCTCACTAAGGAGTCCCTGTTCCCCCGTGCGCTGCCAGAAGTGACCAGGAATAACGGTCACAAACTGGCGGAGGGTAGGTTTAGATTAGATATTAGGAGGCGCTACTTCACAGTCAGGGCAGCTAGGGCCTGGAACC
>NW_017728943.1:42408507-42436829 GCF_001723895.1 Crocodylus porosus
CGGTGCTCTTTCCTGCCAAGGCAGGGGGTCGGACTAGATGATCTACCTAGGTCCCTTCCGACTCTAGCTACTATGAAACTATGAAACTATGAAACCTACCTTCCTGAAGCACTGTACAGATACAGCTTTACTGATTCTGGTTTAACCAGCAACCTCCTTGGAGGAGAAAGCATGTTTGAGGGTACCACTCTCTAGTATGGTAAATTTACTTTGTAGACTGTAGACATGGCTTTTAAACCCCACACCCCCAATGGCCATATTCTCAGCTGGAGTAAATCAGCATCATTCCATTAAGTTCAGTGCAGAACCAGCTGAGGAGCTACTCCACTATAAGCAATGTCTACAGGGTAGGATTTGGTTCTTAGAAAAACAATGAATGATGTCAGTCACTTTACTTAGAGGTCTTTACTTGCTTGCTGCATATATGAGGCAGATTGCCATACTTATAAACCCTTTAGGGCAAGGGGTATCATACAGTGCCTAGCACAATAGGTCAGAATCCACCAAAGGCAATAGGAGGTTTACCCTTCATTTCAGTGGGGCCTGGATTTTACCTATTAACATAGTTCAGTAGAATTTAAATCACTAGAGAAGTATTTTAATCTGTGAAATAAGTATAGTAAAACTGATATTAAACAACCACAAAGACAATTAAAAGGAATACAGTAAAACAAGAAAATGCTGAGAAAATGGTTGAGAAATCTTTGGGGTTTTTAGCATGACCTCCTTTCGTTAGTCATGATTTTGCACAAGTAGTAAAGCCATTCAAAAGATCCTGTTTAGGTAGCTGTGATGGCTTAGGTATGTCTAACATGACACTTGTTGGCACGTATTTAACCTTTTTCCACATAGTATCAGAAAACAATGGCCATGAGTAAAAAGCCAATGGTGAACAGTTTTTAGGTAGCATATATGGGATGCAATAGCTACTTCTAATTAAACAGAAGAACTGAGATGTATCAAGGTCTCAATGGAGTGAATGTTAATAGATTTGACTTTTTAATACTAACTGCCCTGTTTTGCCTAAACAGCCAAAACATACCAGTAGATCAAAATACTGAGTGAATTTTCCATTTTGCTATCTTTTCTTTCTGGGCTAGTCTATAATTCTAATTAATAAATGTAGCAGACATTATAAGTCTCCTTATAGTTTTCTTCTAATTTCTTTTAATTTATCAATGGAAAATAATTTAGCAAAGAGTCATTAATTTAATTTCTTCTGAGAGGGAAGCATTACTAGATATGTTAAATTTTGAACAACATGGCTTCAAAACAGCTGTAGCTATGGGAAAAAAATTTAGGTTTAATTGAACAGCTGTGCTTTTAATTGATTAATTTGAACAAAATGCAGGGAAAAAATAAAACAACAATAGGTAATATGAATGTAACAAATCAATTTTAGTTTTCTGAACTCCCTTAGCTAATGACTGTTCAATATAAATACACAAAGAACATTATAAACATTAGCATTACATAATACTTATTCTGCTATGCATTTGCAAATACACTAAGACTTGATTTAGTAAAATAGAAACAATTTATGAAATGCAATGTCTGTATATACACCAACACATCATCCCAGATAGGCATTAGCCATGTTTTAGATTGTTCTTTATCTTGACTTTCCTATTTACTACTCAATTGAGTTCTAAAATTAGATACCAGCCATTATCATAGGCAATCCCTCACAAAGATGATAGCCTTCCATGTTTGTCTCATCTGTGGGTCCAAAGATGGCTGGCAAGGCCAATCCAGGATCAACAGATTCTGCTGCAGCTTGGGCACATGCTTCCACGAGACATAGATGGCTCTGGGTTCTTGATTTGGCCCATGATATGTGTTTCTGCCACTCCCACTTTTCCATCCCCTGTTGTCATCGTAAGGTTTCAAAATACTAAAATTTTGCAGCAGATACTTCCCTCATTTGGGGAGGTCCTGGATGAGAAGCTCCCATGAGTTGATGTTGAAGTTATATTTTTTCAAATTGGCCTTGAGGACACTCATGAAGCACTTTCTCCGCCCTCCTCTTGAGCATACACCATGATTAGGCTAGGAGAATAAAACTTGCCTCCAGAATCTGGAGTAAGATATCTGGATGATATGGCCAGTCCAAGAGAAGTTGATGCTGGAGAAGTTAATGCATCGCCTCAATGCTAGTAATGTTTGCTTGCAAGAGGACACTAATGTTGATGCATCTGTCTTCCCACTGGATTCAAAGGATCTTCCACAAGCAGAACTGATGGTACTTCTTCACTGACTTGTCTCCTGTATGTTGTCCACGTATTAGCTCTGTATAGTAACACAGGGATAACAACTTCCATGAGCTTGGTTTTGGATCTGACGTCCCGATGTTCAAAATCCCATTTCCTCAGCTGTCTGAGGAATATGCTGCACTTGCACATTTGAAGTGATGTTGCATTTCTTCACTGATGTCAGCCTTCTGCAAGAGATGGTTTCCAAGGGGCGGAAAGTACTCAACATTGTCCAGAGTCTCACTGTGAATCTGAATTACTGCATCTGGGGACTGCTCATTAAGAGCTTGCTGATGGTGACAGACCCATATAGGGGCTTAGGCATTTTGATACTAAGTATCACAGTGCTCCTGGCTCCAAGAGGATATTCCATTGCCCTGAATCAGGTGTAAAAGCTCATATATATAATGCAGAGAGAAGACAAATTTCTAACTCAGGGTTGCAGAAATGTACTCTCTCAGATTCTGATTCACTGCTTGAAACCCATCTCTGTACATGGGTGTTTAAGTCATCGCTCTCAAAGGTAAGAAAGGTCACTTTTAATATGGAAGAAAAAACATCCAAGTTTTATCCAATAGCTCAGTGGTTTTGGCACTCCCTTAGCCTGAAAGACATGGGTTCTAAATACCATGAAAATGTTGGTCTTTATATCTAGTCCAGAGAAATTTTTCTCAGAATCAAAGAGTTCAAACTCTTATCCCTCACCTCCCAGGAGTGTGCCCTTTTCACTGTGGCTGCAGACTTACACTTCCTGGCAAAATTAGTCTTGTATTCTTTGCTACATAGTAGCAAAACTGCAACAGGCACTTTCCTGTGAGATAGGAGATGTGCATATAAACCCTCTCAAGCCAAGGAGAACCTAGAACTCACAAATCTTACTTCCTAAGCAAGTGTTCCAGCTACAAAGCTGCTAAATAAAAGACAGTGCCCTCTGTTGCTCCAGCTGTGCCCTTGAATGAGCGTAGCTCTGACCACTGCATTCTGCATGGAGCTCACTCCTATAGTGGTATATGGGGCCTATCAGATTGAGACCTTCATGAGATTCAGGAAAAGGAACACCAATGTTTAGGATCCCAAATCTAAAATAGACAGGGAGCTCTTCAGCCTTGCCAACTGAAAAAAGTGGCACGTGCACATGACATAAGGATTGCACACTTGGATTTGGGAGTTTAAATCCTACTTCTGGCACCTAAGCTCTTTTGTGGATTCTGAACTCCTATGTAAATTGGTAACTAAGTAAAACAATTTCAGAGCTGCTAAAGTAAACGGGTAACAATAGGTACCTATAACCTCCGAAAATCAGGCCACTTATATATAGTCACCATGAAAATGTTGGTCTTTATATCTAGTCCAGAGAAATTTAGTACGGCTGCATGCCCCTTAATTGAAAAAAGCATGCATGAGCAATGTTTTCAATACCTATTTCTACTTATTAAATATTAACACCATTGCCAGCACCAGATTTTGCACACAGTGCCTAAGCTCTTACCTACATGCAGAGCATACCTCTTTAAATATACTGATATAGTTAAAGCTCTACAACCTCTTTTGTGTGCATGCAATTATATCAGTTTAAAGGTTCCTTATGCTGATATAGCAATTCCACTACGGTATCTTAGTATAACTCACTTTTACACTGACATAACTGTGCCCATATTGCAGATTGCACCTATTTAACTATTTTGGTCATAAAATTATACCCCAAGCCAAAATACTTAAATATAAGTACTTTTTGCAAATGAGGCCTTGGAGAGATTTTCCAGATCTCCACCAATGTATCCAATTAGCAAAACCTCAGCAACTTGACCAGCATATGGCTCTCTCAACCAGCACACACACACTAAAAAAGATAGCTATATATACATATTTTAGACAACTGAAGAACAAACAACTTACTTTACACAAAAAAACTTCATCCCAGTACCTTTAGTTTTTCCTTTTCTTTCACAAGTGTATCACAGCTCAGTTTTCACGAATGCAGCCTGGTTTATTTCATATTTTAAAAATCCTAATTACTACCTAATATTCCAACAATAATAATAATAGTAATAATACTAATAATAATGATAAACAGGAAAGCATTTTAATATGGATTCAAAGATTAATACAATACTCAAAAGCTTTTCTTCTTGTTCATGAATTAGGTAATCAGTACTATTAAACAGCATTTTGAAATACTTTTCATAGTTCTAGGACCATTAAGGTCACGTTCAAATCACTCTTTCATTTTGTTTTGTTTTACTATTCATAGGGATACAATGAGTCATTGGCACATCTCCAGTGCAAGATGCATTTGAATAATACATGACATGCCCTTTAGCTAGCATCATGATGCCAGATTTAAAACAAGGTAAGAAGTTTCCTCCATATACACTTCCAGTGTTCAGCTGTTCATAATCTATAGCGTTAACAATTTATCATCAAACCCAGAGACTTGCTGCCAACTTATCAAAGTGGCCACTGGATGCATATGATCAAGTCTGAGCATCTGGCTCTTCACTGTTCCTGACATTAGCACAGACAACAGAATCAGTGGACTATTGAATGCAATTACAGTAAGCGAGACAGACAATAAAGATTGATAGCGCCTTCTCTTTTTATCACATACAAAACTAGTGGGGGTTAAAGCTTTGCCTTGAGCTGCCTTCATTTAACAATGATTGAAAATATGCAATTGTGTTGGTAAAACACTGTAGCCTGTACCACTTCATTTACTGGACACATTATCAAATTAAATGAAAAGTGAACTGCCAAAAGCAACAGTTATTATATATTAATGATGAATATTTACTTAGCATTGTTCACAAATCATATAGAGAGCAGAATCCTTCTTGTTATCTTCTTTGCAGGTTACAGATGAGTAGGTTTAACATTTCTATGTTTACGTTAAGTCTTCTGTCTACAAATCTCTAAATACAGACTTGTGCGATTGGTTTTGTGACTATCCATGTGATTACAATGTGTAATTAATAAAGTGCCCCAGTTGTAAATGAATCCTAATTACTGAAGGGATTCTTTACTTCATAACACAGTTGGTATTCTTGAAGGTACTTAGCTAACCAAAGAAACTTAAGAAGGCTAATATTTTGTTTCCAACATGTTTTTGTACTAGTGGTTAACATAGTGCATAGCTACTCTGAACAAACACAAAATGCAGAGGAAGCAAACAAAAGCAGTTTATCCCAAATCTCTCTCAAGTTCCATTATACAAGATTGCTTGCTGGCATCAGTGATGTGTGCACTTGGATGAGCTAAGAGAACATAACTCTCTTGCAGGTACAACATAAATATGTTAAGGTAGGCTATATACCTTTGCTAATAGTAGACAAGTCTTTCTCCCCTGTACTACAGTATAAACAGACATTGTGCAATGAATAGGACAAATTAAACAATAGGTTGGAGGAAAAACGGTGGTGACATCATTCAGACAGCATGCTTGCTCAGCCAAGGCACGCGCTCATTTTAGAGGAGCAGACTTGTTTTGTTGTTCTTACACAAAAAATAAAAACAAATAAAAAACACTAACAACTAATTTCTTATGAGCTTATAAAAGAACAGGGTATTCAGAAAAGAAATTAAACAAGGGAGACTATGGCCTTACAATGAGATCAGGACTAAATTGAAGAAATAACCATTTCATTCCCTAAGCTAAAAAATATCATCTCAATTTTGGGTATATTGTATTTGAATAGTATGTGGTTTCAGTACTATATGGATTGGAGTTATATAATACTACCATATGGTCCCCATCACACAATGATAACCATGCAAACTGATTCCTATGTACATATGGGCTAGGGACAGACATTACACATAAACCAGTACAACTGATAGGAAACTGGTTTAAACCTGTAACAGAACAGAAATTCAGTGCACGTAGACCTGCTTAAAATGGCCAAAACCAGCTTAGGATAGATCTGAATGGGTGTAGCACCAGACTTAATTGATATAGGTTAAACTGGTCTATCAAACTTCTGCCCCAGATCCCCTCCCAGTACAAGTTGGGTCTCAGTCCCCTGCATCCCAGGATGCCTTGCAGGCCCCGCTAACCCCTCCCACAAGGGTCAAGCAAGCTAACCTCCCCCACAGCTTTCTTCCTCCAGCCCATATGGGTGGCACCTCTCTGGCGGTCACAAAGCTGAGGCAGCCTCCTCTGTGGTGGCAGTGGGGTGGATGAGTGGTAGGAAATGAACCCAGCCCTGGCTCCCCCACCAGGGTCTGCACAGTGTGTCTGTGGGGGGGTAAAACCCAGGATGAGGGCATTTTCCCACCCAGAGCACAGCTCTGCTGCCCCAGTCCTACCCCTTTGCTGCCCCCCTCAGCTATGGGAGTGGGTGGGAGGAGAAAGGGACCCTCACTCCATAGCTGCCCCCCCCAAGTAAGGTTTGCACAGTGGGGGAGGGGGAAACCCCCCGAGGCAGAAGCTTCTTCCCCCACAGCATGGCTCTTCTGGCCTGCAAACAGCCAAGCCTTGTCCCCTCACCAGCCCTGCCCCACACTTGTCAGCCACTGGAAGGTTGTTGGGGGTGGGGGGAATATACCTCTGCCCCTGGTCCCACACCAGGGTTTGCACAGGGCATAGAGAAGAAGTAGGGGATTTCTCCCCCTCAGTGAAGCTCTGCTATGCTGCAAATACTGCAGCCCACCTCCTTGCCCACTGTGTAGACCTCAGCTGGTAGGCTGCAGCAGGGTCCATTCCTTGCCCCCCAACTGTCCCCTATGGATGTCAGGCAGAGGGGGCTGGTGAAGGGGAAGGGCTGAGCTATTTGCAGCCTGGTGGAGCCTGCTGCAGGGTAGAAAGCCCCCACCTTGGGGGTTTCCTCCCTCAGCTGCTGTGCAGGCCCTCCCCACCCCACATGCCACCTCCCCTGGCTGTCAGGTTGGGGTCCGGTAAAGGGTGGGGTATTTGCAGCCAGGCAGAGCTGGGTGGTGTGTGCTAGTACCCCTCTTTGGCCAGTGCAGGCATCTGCCTGCCTTGGCCAACCCATGAGTGTATTTTCTTCAATAATGATCCAATCTATGCAGCTCAGAGAAGGCTGTGTAGATCGAATTGATTCTGCCTTGGGCTTTTTGATTGTCTGTACTTAGCCATAGAGATCCACTGACACCACTGAAGCACTGCATGGGAGCAATGATCTGCCCACATGGATGTCATTGTGGAGTATCGAAAACTAAACAGCTAAACTAAGAAGTCCCATAAAAATTGTGCATTAGTTTTTCCCTCTGCCTGAACTATATAGTAAACGTATTTACAGAACACTCCTGCAGTTCTCCTCAAACTTGCTTACTTCACTAGGGAGATTTGACTTCATTGGTACACTTTCCAATACAAAGGCAGGATGGAATGATCAACACAAAGGAAGAAAGCATAATGAAGTCAAAGGAACTTTGCCTTTCTGATCATAAAACCGTTTTAAAAAAATCAAAAGCATACAAATATACGTCAGAGTGGAAAGCTATGTACCAGTTCTTTGCAATAAATCATAAAAGCAATATATACTTTGGTAACATTTACTAGTAGTGTAAAAATAACTATAGGAAACTTTGCTCAACATGGCATGTAGACATTTTCAGAAAGGATGCACCTTCAAGATGCAGACTAAAAAATAGATCTAATTGATTATTTTACACTCATGCTGAAGACAGAAAAATCAAGGATACTCGTCTGTTTCTATTTTCAGCCTAAATTTATCACATTAAAAAAAAAACATAGGCTAGCTTTTAACAGGACTGTTTCTCTCCCTCTCTCTCTGAGTGCATATCCATACACTTGCAGAAGGTATCATGCAAGACCTTAAGCAAATTATTTTTCACATCTAGGTTAATTTAAGCTAAACTTTTCCTTTAACTAAGTAGTTTTCCCACACTTCAATTTCCATTAAATAAAACTAACAAAAATGAAGTGCAACCCAGAAAAAGAGACATGTTAAGAGTTCTGCAAGGACCTACACTCCCTTTATAGTCCCTACAGTGTTCCCCTTTATTTTTACCTCAGAAATTTAGCAAAATTAAGAGACAAGAGGTTTGTAAAAACAAAAATCCAGCTCCAGTTTCAATTTAGCCTTCAGAAGTTTCCCAAATCTACACTCAATTTTAGATGTCTGCAATATTGTCCAACTCTAAAGTTGCAACAGTAATATTAGAGTTAAATAACATTTTTAAACATGAAGATATAGATTTAGACTTAAGGGCTGAATTTCACCAGTTCTGATGCTCATGTTTTATTTTCATAGGGCGCCTATACACAAGTGTGAAGGCTGCTCTGGCACGCTGGAATTCCAGCACATTGGAGCAGACTCAACTAATCAAGCTGGAACATGGCAATTGCTGTGCTTCAGCACCTCTTGCAGCTCATGTATCACTACCCCCACACTTAAAAATAGAGTTAGGTCAACTGAAGTGCCAATGTGTACAGATTGGTGATGCTTTATGAATGAGCTTTAGTTCAAATGCCATCACTGCCATTTTTAAACACAGGGATGCTGATACATGAGACATGGAAGTACTTTAATTAGAGTGGCTCCAACAGCTGCTGTAATTGAAATGCTGCCCCCTATCCCAGAGTACATGTAAAAGTGCCCACAGATGTTTGTGGCACTACCATGTTGATGTGACTGTTTTCCAGGATCTAGCAAAGAGATTCAATGATGCCAGTGGACTCCACTATTCATTTATGGCTGGATGAAAAAGGTGGTGCTATTAAAAATATTTTTTAAAGGGTAGATTTAATTTTTTGAAGGAATTAAGACTATTTTTATCTTTTTATTTCATGTTGCTGTCATTAAATGGGTCAAAGATACAACCAGGAATCAAGCCTCAACTCAAGTTTTTCAGCCTTCTTGGAATAATACAGTATAATGATGCAGCAGACCCACAACCAGGCCTTGTTAATGGCCTAGTCAAAAACTTGTTAAACAGGTTAAGCAATCTCAGAAAGTGTGCGAAGAATACCCTCGAAGTGAGAGAGGGGGTGATATAGTGATCCATAAGGCAAGGATTCCTGAATTCTGTTACAAACAATGACACTAACTTTCTCTGTGGCCTTGAACAAGTAACATAACATAAAGTAACATCTCTGCCTCCAGTTACTTTTCCCTAGTTGCATACCGCCCTAATTGGAATTTGTCAACATCTTTGAAGAGAAAAATTAACACTGTAGATGTACTAAGTATGACTTGTTGGAAGATTGCTATTTTTCTTTTAAAAAACAAACTATTTAAAAAATCATTTCTGTTCTTGCACTTTTTCTTACACACTGACTTCTACAAACATTTCCTTAACACCTTGTTTCCAAATAATTGCAGAACTTGATAGCTGCTCAGGTGAGAAATGTAACCAGTCTATTTGATTATTCTACCTTGGGAGATAAGGTAGAGAATGTAAATTGTGTAATTTCTATGGAAAACATGAAACAACTAGCATGAAGCAAGGGGATCTTCTATAGCCACTGGATACGTACACATATTTCCAGTACACAATCTGTGCTCATGTCTTTAAGCTGTGTGACTGTGGATCAGGCATAGCATGTGCACATGTTCACCTATTCCAAAAGCTGTGCCAGGAACCTCATCAGGGTGGCTGGTGGGTCTGCTGGGGGCGTTGGTGGATCTGCAAGCATGACTGAGGCATGGGGAAGGGGGAGGCTAAAAAATAGCCTGGTCAGGGTTGGGTAGGAATAGCATAGCTCTCGGACTGGGAGAAGTAGCTGGGCCTTCCCAGCCCCAGGGCTTTGCTCTCAACGTGTACACATTGTGTAGACTGAGCTAATGTGTTACTGATCTAACCCAGTTCACTTCCTTAGGCCAGCTAAGTTAGATAAGGCCAGCCATTTTTTTTGCCTGAGCCAATCTCCTGGAACATCTGTACACATCAGCATTTCAATTGACCTAACCCTAGTTAGGTCAATCTAAGTGTAACATTTCCATATACCCATTGTTATTATGGGCAATGAACAAGCAGACCCATTGTTCCACCAACACAATAATATCAGGTGACAAAAAAGCAATAATATTTTATTGGATTACTGGATAATAATCAGACATAGATTATGGACTTTTTTATTTTATTAGTATGTTCCATTCAGAAAAATGAAATATGATGATTCTTCATTAATATTTTAAACAACTCAAGTCTAAAGGTCTCTAACCTGGCAACACCATGCCATTAACACTGTACAAAAGTTGTCCCTTATACTTCAGAAGAACAATCCATGTGCATGAACCTAAACATGTTCTTAAAATTTTTGCAGAATTAAGGCTTAAGGTCTTACTTTGATAACAGCATTGGTGTGATGTAGCCATGATGGTCCAGGAAATTATTTTTGAGGATATTACCTGTTACTGGACCATGTTTTATTGGTTAACCTTTCAGTTAAGTCCAATAAAAGGTATCACCCACAAAAATCCTGCATCAATATCAGATAGGACATGTATGTCATCCACTGGACAGGGAGACACTGCCCTCCTGTTCCAGAAAATTCAACAGAAACACCAGCAGCTTTGACGTTTCACTTAACTTCTGTGTTCATTTTCAGGGAAAGCATGGTTATCACCATGACCTTTTCTTCACTGTTAATTTAAAAGTAGAAGCATTGTTCAGTTTTGATGTCTACATGGAACTAGTTCCTTCTACAGCATTGAGCTGACAGCATGCCTTCTCCTCACCAAATAGTTTTGCTTCCTGTTCCGTTTACATCCATTATGATTCTTCCCCATCTACTTCATCTTTGTGCATAAGTACTAAGGATATAAACCATCACCCCCAAGAGTAAGCAGAAAGGGCAATCAAAGGAAAACAGGATTCAGTTCTAGAGTCCTTACTAAAAGTTGCAAGAAAAAGACCCTAACACACACAAAAAAGAAGTGTTTTGCTACTATAAGCAGTATGGGCACCCACAGAGAGAAAACCTTATCAGGGAAAAATGATAATATAAGTGTTACCTTAACAATTCACATTCTTACTTTCCATTCAACATAATTTCTTCTAAGCAGTTGTTTCAGTCTGAAAATTAAAACAATAGAAAATGCAATTAATTGTTTCAGTTCTTCAATTGCTTATAAAAACTCCAAAAAGACAATTATTTACTTAGTTTAGAGCTATGCATGCTCAGGTAAACGCAACCCAACACCAACACCGATGCATAGGCAATTTGAAAGCTAGGAACCAATTAAGTGAATACTTTAGTTTAAGTGCAAGGTTAGTTTACCAAAAAAGAACCAAAACTAAAACCACCCTTCTTTTTTCTAAATAGGATGAAATATGAATTATTTAAAAATTAAAGGCATTTAGAATAATAGCCCTCCAAACGCAAAGTATTTATTTTTCCTTTCATCTTCCATAGTTTATTGCATTGATTTTTTTTCTGCAGTTTACTTAGTATTAGACTTGCACTGATCTCATCAATAAGAAATGAAATTTGGTAACTTACAAAACCGCTATATTATTTTTCCTTTTATTTGTACTGAATTTTTCTTCTCTCAGTGGTATTACTGCAATAAGTCAGTCATTATTTCTTTATGTTTTCCCTCCTTTCTTTAGTATTTCATTTCCCTTTACAGCACATCTCATGATCACAAAGAAAACAGAGACACTTATTTCTTTTAACAGTTGAAATTGCTGCAAGTGATTTAACTGTCATTTAATTTGATTCCTCTCTTCTGTCTGTGGAGAAATATGTTTAATGTACTGGAAATTATGTTAATAAGAAAAAGCATTATCTCATTTAATGAAATAAATATACAAATATTTCAAAATAAAATAAAGAGGCAATCTTCACTGAGAAAAATGTCTCTTATGGTTTGCATAAAATAAACAAATGAGAAAAATTAATGAATACATTGAAATATACTGACAAAAATTATGCCTAAACTCAAAAGGAAATAAAAAAAAAAGAAGGTGACTGAACTGCATATCACCTAATCAAATGCTTTTAGAACAAAATCAGAAACAAACATGAACGATCGGGGCACAAATGATTAAATTTATCTTTCACATTACCCTAAACTAAACTTTTCCCCTACCTATTAAAAATCATTCTGCTTTTCTGGAATTTCTTCTCAGTTTCTTTAAAACATATTGTAATAACATTTATTGTCTAATGACTGCAATTGCTTTATTCTTCAATTTGCTATGATCTCCTGCCACAAAACATATTTAAGTTATGGTAAAGAACTCTGAACCCCTTTCATTCAGTTAATCATAACATTCAATACTATTTTCCCTAAGCTTTCAGATTATGAAATATGTAACTAGCACTCACTAAGGTTAAACAAATGTTGTTAGTAGTAAGATCAAAACTTGCAACAGTTATGTAATAAAAGCATGACCATTGCAACAGAAACACATAATTAGGAATTTAATTACATGCATCAAAACAAACTAAACATGTCAATAAAAAAATCTTGTGTGACAAACTGATTTCAGTTCCCTGTTCTGCAATTCTAAATCTTAATTCACTTCTTTATACTTTAATGTGTTTCAAAAAGAAAACAGTGCACAACAACAAATCAGATTCTGGATGTCATCTGATTGGGTGTCATTGTGCTGGAGCTTAAGTATCAAGTAACATATTTATTTTCTCATTCAGACTACTCAATTTTTAATTCTTTGTACAAGAATAATCAAAATGTTTGTTGCAATTGAATTAAGAATAATGCTAGTTCTTTTGCTTCAAGAGCAGTAACAGTAGATCCACATTCCTCTGAAATCAGTGTCAGAACTCTGCTGGACTTTTTCAGGGATCTAATCCCATGTTTCCAGGCGCACTGGTATCACATATTGTTCCACCCTTTGAAGCATTTAAGTTATTTTCATGTCCTGAGATATCACTCATATCTAAGCATTATGAACAAAAAATGGCACACCTACATGTGACATTCTTAAAAGAATGAGAAAGAGAAACAGAATAGGACATCCTATATTTTCATACACTCTTTACCTTAATAACTCAAGTTTTCATTGTCATATTTCTTTTATAACTAGAGGGAGGAAAATTCAGCCATACAGAAAAATTAGGTAGTTCCTTCCCTTTGGCAGAACACTTTGTATATTGTTAACATTCAGATATGCTCCAAAACTACAAAGTCAACCAATGACAAAGAATAAGAGGACTGGTATAAAAGCCTCTTCACTTTAATAATGTGAGCATCATTGATTAATATATAAAGACAAGATGATACCAAGAACTCTAGATCCCCGATATTCAGCCTTAGGCCCTGGCTTTGCACTCCTAATCTTTAAAACTTCCTTGTTACAACAGCTGGATAAGCTGTCCAAAGAATTTGTGTGGCTATGAAAAGCCTTGTAGAATTCCCTCAGCTCACAAACCACTGTATATAACCACAATCTCCTTTCTGATGCCTCCCTTGTAAAACTTAAACCAGGTGGTTTGCCAAGAAATACCGTGTCATGATGGGGACACAGCATGAAGCAGTATGCATATTATAGGCACCTCTGTCCATGGACAGATACAGGATTTTGAAAAGGTGGGTGTTAAATGGTGTGGTGCGCCGTTACATGACATTTTTCTCCTGTTAAAGAGAAACTAGAAGATTTACGAATATGCTAGGGGTCCAGCATTATGCTATTCAGTTTAAGATCAAAGCCAAAACAAATACAACTTTATTGGAATGTGCTAGATTTGCTAGATAATATATTAAGTTTCAAAACACAACAAATTGGGCAAAAAATAGCCAATGTATTATTATGCATAGTCATGATAGTTAAATGTACATCTCTTATTCAGACTCATAAAACAAAATCTAGTCTTCTTGAACTTCTTGACAATGCATTCAAGACTTGCCTGTCAGTCACTGTCACACCCAAATTAACAGTTTTAGCTAGAGCCAAAAACAGTGTGTAGAATTATGAAATAGAAGAGAGATATTATCAGATATTACAGCAGAAATGCAGAAAAAGGGTATCTTGATTAATGAAACATCAGGACCATTAAAAAGGAGAGAGGGTTATTAACATGTGTGGAGGAAAGAAATAACCAGGAAGCATAATAATAAGCCATAAAAGTCAATTGACTCCATCAGCACTGCCTGAATAGAAATGCTGCTGCTGCCACTGTCAGGCAGTTGGTTTTAAACTTTGGGTGGAGTAGGAGTCTAAGGGGGGCAGGGGGTTGGAGGGAGGAACAACTGGAATGCTGCACCCCCCACCCTTGGATCCACTCCTGCTTCAGTCTCTTACAGGGTGACCTAAGGGCAGGTTACTGTAGTCACCCCCTCAGTCTTGTCTAAATTATGCTGAAGGCTGCTAGTCCACAGAGCTACCATGGATCATGGGGCACAAAGGTGATTTAAAGAAGCAGAGAATATCACCCATTTTGCTTTACTAATGTGCCGTGCAAAACACTAGGAGTACTAAGAGTTAGTACTATCAATAAAGACCTGACTGTTGCCTAAAGAAAGACAATAATTTCTTTGTCACACTAGGTACCATGTACAACATCAAAAACAAGATGTTAAGCAACGTATGCATGTGTGCACACATACTTGCACACACACACAAACTCATGCAGGAGGAGTGAGAGGGAGAGAGTAAGTAAGAGATTAGCTTAATTTAAGACAGCTACAATATCTTGTATTTTCATTCAAAAACACTGAAGGAAAAATGTTTTTTTCATGGAAAATTAAGGGGGGTTTCATTTTTGGCAGAGAACAAAATACATTTTATTTTCAAAATACAAAAACATTTGTAGTTTACTTCTTTACTTGACTCTCTTGTTTTTCCTCTCATCCCTCTTTTCAGTGAGAAAGTAGTCAAAAAGGGACAAAAATGGAAAATAAGGTGATGTTGGGTTATTTTGGTTTTCAGTTAATTTTTTTGTCATCCATAAAGTAAGAAAAGTTCATATTTGAAAAGAAAATTCAAGAAAAGAAACTTTTTTTCTTTAGACATACTAATCATTTTTAACTAACGTATGCCTTAAACTTTTCTGGATTTAAAAATGCAAATGGATGAAATTTGCAGAATCCTTGACAGGACAAGGAATCTATAAATAAAACCCCACCCACCATAGGCTGACAACTAAAGTATTGCAATTGATCCTGGATCTGTAAGCCTGCAAAAGCACCCACACACCACACATCCATCATGAAAGAAAGGATGCAATACACAGTGAATCCTTTTTAGCTGCAATACCACCTCCACTGACACTCTCCTTTTAGCTGCAATACTACCTCAACTGATACCTGCTGCTTACTTTCTTTGCATTCTGAAGTATGTCAATTCCTGCCTTCAAGAGGTCTGAAAACTTAGGCATTCTTCCTGTACACTGAAAGAAGTATGAAGTCTACTGTGAAAAGGACATTTCAAACTACAGAGGCAGGATTTGCCCATAAGAAAACTAAACAATAATTAACTATTTAATATTCATATGGTCTGAGACATAACGGTATGAGAGCCATTTTCTTAAATTCTAATAGCAATATAAAACCATGAGAGCAAACATGTAATGTTTTGTGCTTCCTGCCAGACCACAAAATAAAAACTGCTGATTTGTATTACTGCATTTATAAACATAGTTACTTTGTACACTCCATTTCCAATCTCCTTGCTCTTTCTGACAGAAAACAGCAGAGCAACACAGCCTGGGACATCAATACAATTTGTGAAAGCTAAAAGTAAAAAGCTAATGGTATCTTAATGCCCTTCTGAAGTTTCCTGCTTCTTTTACGTACTTCTTGTAGAATTTTTCACAGTCTTTTTGTTTTAAAGATGTATTTGCATTTTTGATTTTCAACAGTCTCTGTTCCTTTAATAAAAACAAATGTATCTGTGTACCTTTGAAGGCATCTCTTTTCTCCTGTATGCTACAACAGGCCATTCTCAGAATAGTAGTCCTAACTATGGATCCAATTTTCAAGCCTATATGTTTTAGTTACGTACCCAGATACTGCATCTGGAACAATCAAATAGATGCTTTGGCACAGCAGTCCAGTAAATTCCTATCCGAGCATACATCCACATACGTCACTTTGGAAGCCGTGTTTGCCTTCCCCACTTCTGTCGTAACTGGCAAGGTTATATCCAGCAAATCTATATGACATCTATATGACCTCAACAAAATACTACTTTAAAAGTGTAAAATAGAATGACAAAACAAGGAATAAATCAGCTAAATGGAGAGAGATTTAAAAATATGTACCTTCACACTTTCAGGTCTTTCCATATGTAGCTATATTCTAGAGCCTCTACATATGGCTTTGGCTGAACTTGTACTAAAAAGCATTTGCTACAAGAAATCATTTATGTGTGCTAACAACTCAAGGATTCACCCTCAGGTTTTCAGAACTGCCCATTGATATGGGGTGCCTCAAAGTAGTGCCCAGGGACTATATCCTGTTTCAAAGTGGTATTAATAGCTAAAAAAAAAAAACCCCAAATTCTACCATGACTCCTCTTCATGAAATACCCTTGATTTCAAAGAGTCAGCAAGGGCTGAAAGAAAAGGAAGAATTTGGTCCTAACCTGGTGGAGTACATTTAAGTGCTAGTGAAGGCTGTATCTTGCTATTTTTCTCTCCTTAACACAACTCTGCAGTCATGTATTAAAATATAGCTGAGGACAAGGCATATTACAACACTGTCTACAGCATGGGCAGGCAATTATTTTGGCTGGAGGGCCACTTAATGAGTTTTGGTTAGCTGTCAAGGCTTCAGGGGTAGCCCTGCTCTCTGGCTGCCATCTTTAGACTGGAAGGCCCACTCCCTAACCCCTGACCTTTGCCACCGTAAGTCCCTCTCCTTGCCCCTGGAAGTAGTCCTTTTGGGAGAGGGGTGCCAACTTGGAAGGGGAAAAAAAATCATATATTAAAAGTCAAACATCTACTATTACATACTTGAATTTTATTTCAAACAATATTTTTGTCCTAATTTATGTGCATTTTGCATAGTGTATATAGAGATGACAGCTCAAAAATAAAGTCTTACTCTTGTATACTGTGTGGGGGGAGAGGAAGAGTGTGTGGCATGCAGTTGGGGGAGTGTATGTGGGAGGGTTGTGGGGAGGTGTGGGGTTAGTGAGTGTGGCAGTGTGGGGGGGGCATAGGGTATTTTGTGGGGGTGTCGGTGGGTGTATATGTTGGAAGATTGTATGGGGGTGGGCACATGC
Organism: Crocodylus porosus; assembly: GCF_001723895.1. NCBI lineage: Eukaryota > Metazoa > Chordata > Crocodylia > Crocodylidae > Crocodylus > Crocodylus porosus. The sequence continues at coordinate 42,425,880 of NW_017728943.1, forward strand.
TGTCCCATGATGTATAGCCCCTACTGCCACTGGCAGCAGCATCAGGCGGCAGGCCATCAGGGTGTTTGTGGCCTATGACGGCACTGCCACACAGCAGCACATGGCTCTGGCCAGTTCCAGGAGCTGCACATGGGGGCAAGGAGCAGAGCCAGGCCAGCCCACCCCAATTGCATGGGGCTCACATGCAGCTCTCAGGATGAGCATGCCACAGGAGGCAAGCCCACCATGATAAAGTTGGTGGCCTTCCCTGCTCCCTGCAGCAACATGTAGCTGACAGGACTCCACCAGAAGTGCTTTCTGGCGGAGACCCATGAGCTGCATGTGGCAGCAGGGAAGGTTGCCAGGTCCACTGCATGAGGCTTCCCCACGGTGGCGCACACATCCCAGGAGCTGCACGTAAGCCTCACCCAATAGAGGGCATGAGGCCAGCCTGGCTCTGCTCCTCTCCCATGTGCAGCTCTCAAAACCTCCTAGAGCTGTGTGTCTCCAGGTGGCAGTGTCTGCACAGGCCACAAGCACCCAGAGTGCCTGTGCCTGATACTGCTGCTGCTTGTGGCCATGGGGGCTGTGCATTATGGGGGGGTAGGCATATGGTGGGTCCCCACACCTCTCTGCCCCACAAACCACACCCTGCCCACCCAAACTCTGCACTCCCACTGCCCCGTGCTCCCACCAGCCCCACGCTCTGCATTCTCACTCATCTGCAGCTTCCCTACTTGGTGCCCAGAGCAAATGCTGCACCAGAGACACAGGAGATGCTGAAGGCTGGGGAAGTTGAGCAGGTCCCCTGGTGGCTGCAGCAGTGGCAGCAGCAACCCTGCCGGAAACTGTGCGTGCTGCCTGGGTCTGGGGCCTTCCCATGCAGGAGGGTGGGAGTGAAGTGTGGGGGCTGGGTGGGGTACAGTTAATTGATGAGTGCATGTGGGCTGGATGAAACTATCTGGTGGGCTGAATCCAGTCCATGGGCCATATTTTGCCCACCCTTGGTCTACAGACTCCCAGTCTCCCACAAAATGAGCTCTATACTTTCTTATCCTTAAAAAAAAGGGGGGGGCCTTCCCAAGTTGGATGTCAGCTAGTCTTTCTGCTCCCTCATCTTTTGGGAGCTTCTCCCCTCTCCAATCTCTGCTGTTCTGTAGCAAACACAAAAGAATATGCAGGTCTCTTCCTAACTGTGCTGACACAAAATTGCTGCAACTTTCCACCAAAACCCTAGAAGACACTAAACATAGAAAACAGGTGCATGCTGCCTGAACACCAGAGAACAATTTGAAGTCTTCTGTGAGAAAGACATTAGAAAAGGATTTGCCCATAAGCAAACTAAACAGTAATTCCCTATTTAATATTCATATTGTGTGAGACTTAACAGTATGAAAACACTTTTTCTTAAATTCTGATGGCAATATAAAACTATGTGAGCAAACATTTAACATTTTGTGCTTCCTACCAATCCACAAAATGAAAATGAGCGTATTCAAGAGTATTCAGTGCTAAGCCATAAGAAAGGAAATGGAAGAGTAAACAGGAGTCTCCAAGTCTGCTTGCAGACCACATAAAAGGAGAAGTCACTGTTCCTGGTCTGGCAAGCTGATTTTTTGCATATGCATGTAATTACAGAAAGTCAACACACTAGACTGACTCCATGCTGGTAAGTATCTATCACCAAATGTGTGAATTTTTTCACATTATAAAATTTGTGAAAAGATTCTTAAAATAATGCATAAATCCATCAGGTTTTCTTCTGAAAATGCTGAACTATTTATGAAACACATTAAAAATTCTAAAGCAGCCACAAAAATGAAGTTCTGCCAACTCCTCAGAACCTTCGGATTGCTCGAAGTTTCCTGATTCACAGCTTGCAGGAGATTCCCAGAACTTCCCGATCCTCATCTAACAAGACCAGGAGAAGTTACAACAAAAACTTAAAACAAGAAAAATGTCTATTGTGTTCATTTCATGCATCTGAGTCTGACACTCCAAGGTCAGAAAACAGTACAGAGGTACATCTGAAATATTTTTCAGGCATTAAAGCATGCTTGTTTCAAATCCAACTCAAGTTTTGGGAAAGATTTAGGCTGATTCATCCTTTAGTGTTATTTTTTTCTTTTTAAACTGACTTCAACACAATTATAACAGTACATTGTTGGGCAATAAGACTAAGACATCAAAAGGTGCCTTATCCAATGAAAAGTATGCCTAGCCCATGCCTTACTATGGGGATTTCCAATGCTTCTGGGCTTGCTGGATACAGCACAGGACTGGGAAGGATATTTTTTCTTGTTGTTGCTATGTCAAGGTTTTATTGTTGTTTGTTTTGTTTGGGGTATTTTTTTTGCTATCCTTAGAAGCACTGGAGGTTGGCTGCAGTGAAGGCTGGAGATTTTGACCTGGGTGTGCCAATGCTCCTAACGGGACTTAGGGTGTATCCCCATGAGCATGCATGTGTGGTTTGCAACACCACAAACCTGTCCGCAGCACTACAAACTACATGTGCACAGGTGCACGCATTTGCCACACTGCTAATTTGAAGCAAGGCTGATTTTTTGACAATAGAAGATCCCAGTGTAAAAAAAAAAAACATGTGACAAAAAAAAAAGCAGCATGGCACACTTGGCTGCAGCATGTGCTCCCTGAAATGGGAGCCTGGCTGGGAGGCCCCGAGAACTCCAGTTAAGCCCAGGTGGTTGCCCCAGCCTCCCCTACCCTACATGGGGCAATTTGCTGTGCATCAGAGTGTGTGTGCTGGGGTGTGCCAAGGAACAGCTAACAGCAGCACAAATATGTGCTGCTCCTGGTCGTCCCCGAGGAAATGCACATTCCTGTTAATGGGTCAGACCGACTGCCATATCTGGAGTCAAGAAGGAATTTTACCTGATGGTCAGAAAGGTACAGACTCTGAGGGGGGTTTACTTCCTCTGTGGCTGGGGCATGCCCTTGGCTCTCTGGAGCTTATTTTAGCAACCCTTGCAGAAGCTACTGTTGTTCCCCTGACTGACTTGTGCCACATTAGGGTGTTATGCCTCATGGCTTTGTCAGGGTTGACTGTGTAGTTTTGACTAACAGGTTAGACAATGGATTTGTATCAGATGGTTTGGATAGGGAAGATCCTGCCTTTAGCAGGGGATTGGATTAGAAGACCTCTGGAGGTCCCTCCCAGCCCTATAATTCTAATACTATGCAATTTCAGTGTTCATTGTCTTTTGGATTTCTATTCCTCAAATAATCATATATTGACACTATTCTGAAGCAACAGAGATATTTAATTTTTTTAACAGTATCTGAGGCTCAAGGTATTTTTTGGTAATTACATTTTAACTCTTGGTTACATCTGCTATTTAGTTCTACTCGGTCTGCTTCTTTCACAGAGACCTAAAGAAAGGTACTTGTTATAGATTTAGACAAACTTTCAGGTTATCCCCACCATGCAGTTGGTGCATAGAAGATATCACCCACAAAACTCCTTAACTTAGTTTAACTTGAATACTAACCATTTCTAAAAATAACAAGTTTTCCAGAGTTGGTCAGCAGAACTATATCTCCTTACAACAGAACATGGTCATGGTCCATACTCAGTGGAGCCAAGACGAAATCCCAAACTGTTGTGCCTTAACTGCTTTGGATGTAAAGGAGGCGGCAATTGGGAGTATATCAAAAAAAGATGCATTTCTGAAAATAGCATGGGGAACAATGCATTTTCTTAATCCATCATATTTCTCTCTCAAACAGATTTATTTAAAACAGTAAATGACGTGCATCATGCCACCTCTGCCAAGACATTGTTGAGTGTGTAGAGTAGAAATCAGTACCTATGGCCAGCTCCTCAGCCGGTGTAAATAGGCATTGCTCCATTTGTTGTTGTAAATTTAATGCTGATTATTCCAATTCCAATTTAGTAACTGAAGAAACAAGTTTGAGTAAACTACTTCTATCACATTTATACCTGTCATTTGGGATTGGCTAATCCCAGCTCATCACTGCACATAATATAGAACTGCATATCAACAATATCAGCCTAAAAAATGTATCTCATTTATTCTAGCCGTTTCCCAAGTTAAGCATTTTTGGTCCTGATAATGAACCTCTTGTTGCAATGAATATGATTCTGCAAGGATGTTAATACATGTAAATGTAATGACATAACAATGTTACATAACTAGTCTCCTACAGGAGTTTATACAGTACAGAATATAATGAAGCTAGAGTATAAATGATGCATATACCTGCAAGGGAAAAGGACTTTTTTTTTAATTGAGTCGAATTTCTATAAATAACGGCATGGCAGAAAGTGTTTTCAAAGGATTCAAAATGTTCAGAGAAAGGGACCCATTCACGCTATTGAGAATCATTAAATATACAATAAAGAAATGGTTCAACATTTCAGAATGGGCCACCAACTTTCTAAGAAACATATTTAATGAAAATAAAGAGAGAGTCCTATAACAAAAAACTGCTTTATAGATGTTATAGAGTTTTCTTACCATCTTTTTTTTGGTGTTGTTTAATGGTGAAATCAAATTCACATTACATATATTGTAAGAATTAGAAAATTCAGGGCTACATATGCAGGTCAATCAACTGTATCAGAACAACATCAGTTTTACATCAACTGAGGATCTAGTCCATTTGATAGCTGAGTAGGTATTTTCAGGACTGCAAAAAAGATACCATTTTTACAGTTTAACTAAATTTAGCATCTGCATAGCTTTGCAAAATATAATCAGTCATTTTGTTTCCTTTTTTTTCCCTGGGAACAACATTCTTTTTCTCCCCCTCAAAAAAATTTAGAAAACAAGACTACACATAAGAGAAAATCAGATGCAAATGATCTCAAAATAGTGAATCATGTCCCTGAAAAATGTTCCATTTGTTTACACTTAGATTATTGAAAAGTATATTTATTTCTCTAACACCTAATATTTCTCATACCTGCATTTCTCCCTAAAAAAAGATTCTATCTATTTTAAGAGGTACAGCTGTGCTTTTTCTAAAGCCTATATTCTTGTGTTGTTAAGAAGTGTCTCCATACTCTTGCATTTACACATGTGCACACACAAAATACTGGTATAGAAGCCACAAGGTGAAGACACAATGGATTGTTTATTTGCATAATCTCTCTCTCTCTCTTTCCCCCATGGATTCTGTATTTCAAATATAGACCATTTTTATTTAACTCTACCTCTCACCATTCACTTCCGTTAGCAATATTACTAAAGTTAATGCAGAGATATTACTTAAACTTGCTACTGAAATTGAACAATACTGCAGAGAAGTTTCTGATTTGCAAAAATCTCATAAAGTAGGATGGGGCAAGGTGAATGCAGTACACATATTTCTAAATATCATAAAAATCTAATATTAATAATTCTTAATTTTTGTAATCCAGCCAGAATTAAAGCTGACCATTTCAAAGCTATTTTTAACATCTATAAGACAGGACTTTCAAAACAGGCTCTGTAGAAAAAGTTAAAGTCCAAATATAATGCAAATTAAACCATGTTAAAGTAACATAGCAAAAGAATTCATAAAATATACCTAACTTTATGGAGAAGCTATAAGTGCACTTTTTTCCCCCAGAAATTTACTATAAAGAGACCAATATGGTTTTGACAGTGCTATCGGAAATCTGGAAGCAGTTAAACATAGATAATGCTGCCAGGTGAGCTAGTAACATTTTCACACAGTTTAAAAGATACAAGGGGGGACAGGTTGCTAAATTGTTGGTGTAGAAACTGGTATTTTATTTTGCATTCTTGTGCACTGTAGTTCCTCCTCCTCTAGCACATATTGAAAGCCACCTGAATAATCTTAAAAATTGAAGTCCAAATTTACACTCCTCTCTCCCTACATGGACACTTGAACAGAATTCTAATTTTCAAGAGAATTCAGCACCAACATATCGCGCTGATCTCAACAGGATTTGTCGGTTTCCAAAGCAAGACATTTTTATATGCAAGTGCTTAGTTAGCCTTGTACTAAGTCTTAATTTTGGCATCTTTAAAATTTTGGCTACTAGGAATATCCCTTGCTTGTCCATTAGAATAGTTTAATCAGACTATTTATTCCAGGAAGAACTCTTTCCCCCCAAAATATGAAGCCCTGATAAGTAAGATGACATAAGTAAGATGGCATTTCAACAGCCCCTGAGGCAGCTAGAAACTTGGACTGCAGGCATTCAGAGCTTTCAGAGGTAATGAATACCATATCAAAATCAGTGCAGGCTGTTGTGAGTTTGTCATGTTCAGATTTTGAGAAAATATACATTGTCTGGTATAAATAATTACTTTGTTGTTATTTACATGGCACTGTATTCTGTTCTGTTAATATATACACAGTAGTAAAAGCTAATATATTATTCAGTAGCTATAATGGTCCTTTTTGATAGTTAATGTATTTCACATCTAGTCAGGTCATTAAGATGTATAATGTATAGACAACTTCCTGCACAATACCAATTCATTATGACACAATATGTTAATGTTAGATGGATAAATAAGTCTACTGGCATAACTTTATAAAATATGTACTTTACAGGTTTGCCCTTTCGAAGCAACTGAGACATAGCAGCACTGACACTGAAGCAAGATAAAGAGGGAATTATACCTTTGAAGAATGATTCCTTCCTTGACCCACCATACAAAACAGTCTGCAAGGTGTCCACAAGTGCTCTCTCTCATACCAAATCGTTATCATTGATCAACATATTGTGGGCAGAGAATGGGAGTCAAGACTGCAAAACAGGACCCAATACCATTGCTCAACTGACTGCTTGCCTATCACAGATGACCTGGTTACTTCGCCAAATGCCCACAGCTAAAGCCAAAGCCCACTAGAGCACATATAGGAGCAAGTCATGCTCTCCCTTACACTTCAGCACAGGACAAACCAAGTTCTCTTCCTCAATGCATACATCATCAATATTTCTACTATAGCTATTTTTAATATAAATGATAACTAATCAACAGAATGTTTCCCAGTTCTCATGGTTTAACATAGTCCTTTTTATCTTTACAAAAATTGTGTCCAAGTCACAGCCCATTCACCATTCAGCCCAAAACGAGTGCCTAAATTACAGCTGGATTACAGCTGATGTTGACTCCCCTTCCAAAAGAAAACTATATGATATAAACAAGTGGCTCTATAATTTGTGTTTGTACAATACCAGGCATAGTAGGGCACTCATTCATGATTAGATCACCTATATGCTACAAATAATACAAACAATAAGTAACAATGACAATACAGTAGTATAGGTATTTTTAATGATACAAACACTGTATGGGTTAAAGAATGTTTTTATCAATCATGCACCTGTAGCTTTTACTGTAAGCTGGACTATTACAAGATTGATGAGAAGCTCAAACACAATACTTGACCTAAATACATTATGTAGCAGTGTATGCCTGTTAAGTAGGTCAGCATGGGCTCTTAAAAGTTATGCAAAACTTATTGCTGCCACATAGCAGACATGTCACTAGTCAAGTAGTATAAGAATCAGCTTTATAAGCTGTGGAAAATTTCTTCTCATCATACAGAAATCTGTTTTGCCAGACTTAAAATGTCTTAAATACTAGAATGTGCTTCTTGTCATATGTCTTTAGGCCTCAGAATGTAACAAAAGTGAGCTGGGCAGCTGATGAAAGGACTAACAATCCTGAGGACAATCCTGAGGCTCATGTACAGAGATTTCTCTTTGAAAATAAATGTACAAATACATATTTTTTTTCATTCTTGTAGTCAAATTGTTTTACAGGCTACATCAGGCTTAAGCTGTTAAACTAAGGAGGTTTATATTTTCACTAAATGTAAATTCTTACTCATTAGCAGTAACTAATCAGAGATTGCTTTATCATTGCAAAGCTTGATCTTGAAAACTAGTAAAGCAGTGAGGATGGTGAGAGAAAGACCAGCAGCACAAATCCTGATAGGTCTAGAGGTGATGCAAAGAACACAGTGTTCAACAAGACATACTGGCTCCTATAGTCACATCCCTTTCTGCAGCTGTCTGTACCACCCAAAGAGAGCACACTGAGCAAGAAAACCTCCACCAGCATGCCTGGTATAAAGTGGGAGTTGCTACTCACATCATGGAAAAATGGCACTCAGTAATACATTTAGATAACTGCCACATGAATATGAGAAATATTTTCAACCACCTAATGTTCTGCACCTTTCTGCATAGCATGCAGAATCAAGCCCCTTCTGTTGAACCCTTGCCAGTCCCGCCAAAGCATTTTTCACAAACCCAGTCTGGCCACATGAACTAAATCTTTATTTCTATGCAAACATTTGGGATGGCTATCCAGTCCTTTCCTTTCAAGTATATTTTGAGAATTCTCAAAATAAAAAGTCTGCAAATCTCCATTTGCTAAAATAGATGTATGTGTGTGGTCTCCTGCCTACCTAGTTTCATGCTCATTAGTTAAATTCAATTCTTACATACCATTAACGTCAGTAGTGAATTTGCTGACTGTCAGTAATATTTTGGCTAAAGATGTCACTCCTGTTAGAAGTTAAAGCTTCTAGCCATTGAGCATCCCCCTGTCTGAGTGGACATCCCCTTAATCAGAGTCAACTTAATCCAGCAGTTTTCAATCTGTGGTGCGCAGACCCTATTATATCTGAGGGGTCCGTGAAAGGATGATTATGATCAATCAAAAGTATATGAAAACCCACACTTACCATTCAAAGGGGACCACACCTCTGTTCAAAATTTTTAGGGGTCTGCAAATGAAAAAATGTTGAACACCACTTGCTTAATTGCTCCAATACCATTGCTGTAGAGGCACACAACTCAGAAAGTAATGGGCCTGATTCTAACCTCACACCAGTTTCAAAACAGCTTGTCATGGCACTTACCAAATTATGTCATCATGTCTGCTATTCCCTCAGTGCCAAACTCACTGTTGCTGTGGAGATATATTCACATTGCTGAGCAATGTATATGTTCCTTTGCAGAAAGAAAAAGCCTCTTTACGAATAAGTACACAGTGCTGAGGGTTAATGCACTGGCTCTCTGCATTTCTCTTCATTGTGCTGAACAGCTTGAAGAATAGAGCCCTTAACAAATTATAACTATTTACTGGTACCAAATAGATAGTAAAAACAGTGACAGAAAGAAAATTCAAAGGAAAAAAAGAGTAAATAAGCTTTAGCAACCCTACATAGTCAGAGTGTATCCCACAAAGCCTTTCCCATAGGCCTCTTGATGATGTAGTTCATGTATGTAAGTTGCATATTGTAGTTAGTGTTTAAGTCAAATGCTGTTCCTTTGAGACAAGTTATTATTTTCTTTTTTCTGTCTGACCTAGTGAATACTGCAATGCTCCAGTATACAGTATTTCTGCCCTGCAGGCACTCATGTCCCACCAACTTACCACCAAATGCTCATAATACTAGGCAGAGGGACAAAAAAATAAAAACCCGAGGAACATTATTTTGCATATTGAAAAAATACTATTGTGCTGCTGCTTTTATTGCTTTGTTATTTCATCATTATTCACCACAGTCCTTTCCTTCATTTGCAGAGTTTTGGTTTTAATGTAATGGCCATTCAATAAAAATGTTGCTTTTAAGGGTTTGCATATCATCCCATTTTCTCTTCAACCCTTCAGCAACCATATGGCAAGCAATCAGGTCTGCAATCACTAGGTCCATATTATGTAGAGCATGATTTCAGCATTATGCTATTACCCATCTGTTTCTGTAGAAAAAGACATGAACCCTTGTATAAGAGGTCAGTGGTTTCATTGCACACCGTATTCCAGAAATCTATCTCTGTTCACTTGAGATCACTTTTGTGATTTACTCTAGTCTCCAGGCCAGGCTTTTTTTTTTTTAAAGAAAGGAAAAAAAAAGAAATACAGACAATCAGCACAATTTGTCTGTCTGACTATTGTATAAAATTATTTGTAGCTATTATTCTATGCACTTATACTTTCTTAGTTAAAGATGCTCTCCTGAGATTCATGCTATTTTTTTAAACAAAAGAAAAAATAAACACATGAAACTAGGTGAAGCTGACTTTTAACAGGTAAGGGAAAATGCTGAGGTTAGGTCTGGGGAATCTGTGATCAAGTATAGATAGATAGAGGGAGGGAGAGTAACAAGAAATATGTAAACTGGTATTTCATTTTCTTTTACAGCTGTGAAAGGGTAGGCATAATTTAAGGCTGGTTTCTAATTTGACTGAGTACTGATTTCTATGTGTAATATAAAGACAAGTCATAATAAACTTTAGATGTCCCCATCAAGCCAAAAAAAGGTCCACCAATAAGGCATTTAAACTTGCTGTGGGAACCTTAGCTAACCATGTCATGCCACAAGATACTTCAGAGTCATTCGCTACTGAATCATAAATTCTATGTAACAAATGAAGAAACACAGAAACAAACCCAGGTTATATTTCATGCAATGGAGTACATCTCTTATGTGTTATGCTATTCAATACCTATATATGGACTTTAATGAACGATCTATACTCCATTAGAGAAATAAAATGAAACTTTATTTAACACCATTTTTAATACAAACTATGAGCCCCATTTGTAGAAGTATTTGCCTAAACTGAATGCAAAAAAGTCCCATTTTGGCATGTGTAACCATGCCATTTGTGTGTGTGAATGTGTGTTTTACAAGTGCAGATTTTGCAGTCACTAGTAAAATACTTAAAGCCGACCTCTCTCTCAAACTACAACCACAAAAACGCCATATTTAAAACAACAACAAAAAAACCCTAGCAACATGCCATTGGTACAGGATGAAAGAAAGGGCAATGCTAAAGGCTCTGGGCGGCGTGCTGAGGGAATTTGGTGCACAGGTGGTATTCTCTTCCATCCTACCAGTGAACGGACTCGGAAGACGGCATGAGAACTGCATCCGAGAGACCAACTGGCGGCTTCGGCAGTGGTGTCTCGAGGCAGGCTTCGGCTTCCTGGACAATGACCCACACAT
>NW_017728943.1:42436840-42438713 GCF_001723895.1 Crocodylus porosus
GCACTCTTTCCTGCTTATGCAGGGGGTCGGACTCGATGATCTATTGAGGTCCCTTCCGACCCTAGCATCTATGAATCTATGAATCTATAAAGTCCTATTGCTATAATGGAAGGAGTTTGCTAGGTTAAAATATATTTAGGTGGTCCTAGGAAGAGATCCATAGTACACAGGCAAGGCAAAGCAAAAAAACCCCACATACCATGACAATCTGACCTGGGGAGATAATAACCTCCTGACACCAAATCTAGGAAGCACTGGTCCACTCATAGAGTACATGACTCAGTCTTTTACAACCGTCTTTAGCCAATACAAACACAAAGGGTAGTTCTACAGTAGAGCTTTTAAGGGGCACTTGAATTTTTCTCCACCTCATGAAGCTGCTTGAATGAGGGAAAACTCACAGAATTCTGATCCATTAACAGTTGGATAAAGCTATTCTAATGCAAGCTTAGATACCTAATGCTAAGTGTCATTACAATGATAAAATCATTAGAAAAATGGTACATAGATTAGACAGATACAGGCAGGCAGATTAGATAGGATGACCAAGAAGAAGAAAGTAAATATGAAATATGAAGTAAGGGGAGAAAAATGAGTCTAGAGGGATGTTATAGATATAGGAGCTTGGCAAACAATTCCAGATCCCCAGAAGAAAGAAATGTTAAGCCAACTAAATAAAAATTGGTACCTCTTTTTCAGTTTTCCTCTATGCTATGACTATATATGGTGCAAACACCAGCAAAATTAATGAAAAATGTAAAGCTTTTGAGACATGACCCTGGTAGGTGAAATTTACAGGTTGACAACCATCAATTACAGAATAAATGCTATTCAAAAGCTGAAGTAATAATAGGTGGCAAGATATATTAATACAGTTTGACCTACAGTTTTATTTACTGCTTTCAGGCAACCTGTATGTCATAGTGTTTACATAAACAATGCTAATGCTTCAAACTTTGGTAAAATACAGCCAGAGTCAATTAAGATGATAAAAATCAATATATATTTCTTACAATATCATAGAACAATACAGAGAGATTACTCAGTACTTATTTTATATTCTTATAGTTATTGGCAAATAATTATACTGAAAAATGCTAAAAATCACTTTTAAAGATAACTTTTTAACCTGAAAAATCTTTTTGCTTTGATGTTTGTTAGTTGCTCAAATTAATGCATTTTGGAGCAGTTTTTGGCAAACAAAGTTTTTGGCAAACAGATTTTAAAACCTATTTTTCATTAACATTAATGTTTAACACTAATTGCTAAAGACTAGAAAATTCAAAGCTTATGCTCAGTACTCTAGCTTAAAAACCATATAGCATTTGGGTTGAATATTTCAACTGGCTTTTGCTTAATTTCCCTTTTTACTAATTTCTTTATTAGTTTTGGGGGAATGGCAGTCACAATGAAGTGTCATTAAACTGTCTGACAGATGGAAGTCTAATAGGTTATCAAGTCTCAGGGCTGTGACATGATTGCTTACCTTTGTATTGGTTTGTGTAGCCAGGAATTCTCCCCTCTGATTGGGTAGAGGACTAAACTACCCAATCTAAAAGTTCAAAGACAATAAAAAGACTCCCAAAAGTTCTAACTCTCTAACCTTCTTGCAGGATTAGAAAGTCCTTTTTCTTGACGGCAAAAATCTAACCATACTAGCTCTATGAGACATCATAGAGATGCAAGATACTTGTGTCCTCTCTCTACCGTGGGCTCCAGTTCCTCAATTCTTAATAGAACAGTCCCAAAAATCAAACTTCCCTACTTTACTGTATCCCTTCCACTACTTCCTACATATGCTTGTCTGGGGGTCATCACTGACTCCAAGATGAACATGGGCCGGCAGCGGGAGGAGGCAGTCAGGAAGGCCAAC
>NW_017728943.1:42439122-42457066 GCF_001723895.1 Crocodylus porosus
TACTCTTTCCTACCATGGCAGGGGGTCGGACTAGATGATCTGCTCAGGTCCCTCCCGACCCTACAAACTATGAAACTATGAAATTATTAATTTCCATGATAAATTAGAATTGTTTTCTGTGGGGAAACTACAGAGTCTCTGTCTGTTCCTGCTTCTCCTTTTCTTTTCTTTTTTTTGCACCACCCTATTCCAGGACTAAAGAAAAGGAGAAAGAAAAACAGGGAAAGAAAAGGAAGAATGTGTTAAAAAAATAAATAACATTTCATTTTGATTCTCTTCAAATTTGTTGTTCATCAAACTGATATGTATGTTTTTCAGTTTGGATTAGTTTCTCAGAGAACTTACACTGCTTCAAGAATATTACACAACAGTTTTCACATTGTTCAAAAACCAATGTCAATCAATAGCATTGATTTTTGTTAACCCATTTTAAATTCTGCCTTTTAGTTTTTCTTCCAAACCCCTTTTTTCTTCATTTCTAGAATGCTGTTTTACCCTCTGTGCTAGGAGAACCATTGCATGTATTTTTCACATGCCAATCACTCCCTAACACCTCCCCAGAGCTCTCTTCTACAATAAGAGAAGCAGCCCTGCCAACTCTTATGATATGGTGTTTTTGCTAATGCCCCAGCTTCTCAATTCTTCTGATTAAAGTAGAATCACTACTTTCATTTTTTTAATGAAGATTTTAGCCTTCGTGGATTCAGAGTCAAGCCTGAAAAATGTTTTAGGTTCAAAACATCTGAAATCGAATAAAAAGAACATGACATATTTTTCAAAGCTGCATTCAAGCTACTTAAACAATTGGGGCTGGCAATATTAGGTAATGGAGATCATTTACACCCCTTCTGCCAAGTCTCTTTGTGTAGGATAGCTAATAAAATCCTTCTGTTCTGGGTCAGAATTTGGAACAGCAATGTGGGGGATCAAGACCTGGCATAAACGGCCCAGTAGATCATCTGGTGGGTTTTAATCCACAAACTTGAAGAAAGCAGACAGTCTCATTTTGAATCAGGTCAACTTAATTAGAAGATAATGACAGTCTATTGTAGTAAATTAAGCCTGCCCTCAAATACTCAGCATATTTACAAACCAAAGAAAGCTTAGGAGACAAGATCTCACACATCATCCCAGGTTCTGCACTTTGTAGCCACCTACATGTAAACTTTTTTGTGAACTGCACTCCAGTAACAGAATAGATTCCAACATTTTAATAATGTCAGTGAAAGTTAAGACAGCCAGCCCTAAGACTTTTATTAGTGACCAGACTGCACTCTGATTGGGAAAGAGGAGTGTTGCAGACTTGCAGAAGTATTTTAATGAATTCTGCCTCATCAATTTCAAGGACATCTGTAAAAATATATGTTCCTCTCCAGCCCTACTGTTAAAAACTGTATCCAAGCCTTAACCATCTTGTGTGTTGACTGTAATAACTTCTTCCTCTAGAGATTTTCCAAAATCCACCTCAACCTTCCTCTAATGCCACCTAAACCTCCACTGAAAAAAATCATCACCTCACCCAATACCACTGCCACTTTCAGTCTTTCCACATTTCCATTTGATATAGGTTCTAACAGAGAAGCTGTATGTTCCCTTCTACAAGACCTACAGGACAAGGAGGGTCATTATCACCTGTAGCGTACAGGAAGAGTTTCAGGAATCAAGTAGATTATAGTTTACCATAAAATCAGTATCAGTGTTTAGTCCTTGCTTGTAGTGTCCAGACAGCTTATATTTTTTTGTTGCCAAACTCACTTTTTAAAGGTGTTTGGTATATTTCCCTTAAGAAAATTGAACTGGTCAGGCCAAAAACTACTATTTGATCTTTAGTTTAACGCCAGTGTGTACAGCCACTATTACCCTAGGCCACACACTAAGCAGATACGTGTCTAGACAATCTCATCTCTCACCTAGACATACCTGGCCAGACACACCATCTGCATATTCACACTCTTTCTATGCATGCCAGACAATCACACCACTTTGCCATTCATTCACTATTTAGCACCACTATATTCAGTCCTGATTCCTCAGTTCTTTTCCGTTAATCATATTTAGTTCTCTTCCACCATTCATCCAGGGTACACACAGATGTTATATTTAGCTCTTCCTAACTATGATACGGTCAATCTAAATGCTGACTTGTTCAAATGTTCAGGGAGATATAATTAGGGAGGTGGGCCTAATCTAAATTGGTTTACCTGTGGAAGTGAGCTATTTTAGATTGGGAGTGGCTTACCCCAAGCTAATGAATGTCTACATACATTTGGGGGACAGCACCAGGGCTGGGAAAGCCTAGCCATTCATCCCAGCTCTAGGGATGCAATCTTCCTACCTTATCCCCATCCCTGCCAAACCTGGCTAGGCTATTTTTAGCCCCTCAACGCCCTCACGTGCAGATGGACAACTCCCTCCCCACGGAGCACAATAAGGACTGGGAAGATATGGATTTTCATCCCACCTGTGACAAACTTGCTATAAAATAGGGAAGAAATCAAAGGCAAGCCTCTTAATTCATCTGAGTTTTCCAGCATCTAGAACAGAGTTAATAACACTATGTATTTGGTTGAACTCTCACATCTTACCTAACTCTGTTCATAAGATGATCAAATATTACAGAGCATACTGCAGAAATTAACAAATACAGAATTGATGTAAGTCAGGGAGACTTTCTTTTGTTTTCAGTGGAATTAAGATCAAACCCAAACTGAGTAAAATGCCTGTTGAGAATGCTTACTGTATTTTCCCTCCTTGATTTCCTTTTGTTTTGTTTTTCTTGTTCATATATTATCTTACAATGTAAATGTTTTAGGACTGAGTTTCTGTCTTGCTATGTTTAGACAATCCCTAACAAAGTCATTGCTGCTGTACAACATACAATAATTAATACTTTTTTGTATAAATCTCAGGTACTTCTTGATAAGTTACTGGTTTTTGATAGCTCATTACACATAACATTTCTTCAGCCCATAATCTTTTAAAGGAAGGATGTCAAATACTTTTGGTTAAAATTTGACCTTAAAATGCACTCTGGAATGGCTTGACCAAAAGGCGATACGTTTCTCTTTGATTAAATAAAATATTTCCATTATTTATGGGTATTAAAGACAAAGCAAAAAGTATCCTTTATATAGGGCCTACACACAAGATTTCCAGATCTACAGAGAAGATGAAGTCCACAGATGAAACCAGGAGCAGGTAGAAAGGGAGATAGATGGCAGGATGTTGGTCCCTGTTGAAACAACTCATTTCAACAACCACATCTATTTGAATGCTGTGTTTATCGCGTTATATACATATGACCATCATATATTGATGTGATCAACTTTTATAACAGTAACAATTCAGAAAGACTTATAAAAAAATTAAAGTGAAATTTTAAAACGTGAAAGTGTACCAAATGACAGAGCAATCTTTAGTTTAGTTGAACAGCTTCCTCAGAATATGGGGGAGTAATTTGTGCAGGTCGCCACTCCCACAAGCATTTTTTGCCAACCCATCTGCCACCCTAAATGCTTAGTTCTAGAAACCCCAATAGTAGACTTTTACTCCCTCTGGTGGATTTCCGGTATGAGTTATGCAATATTAAACCCAATTTTGCTTCCATTGAAGCCAATGGCAAAAAATCCATTTGGTTTCAACAAGAGGCAGAATCCTTTTTCCACATTGAGCTGGGGATACTGATGAAGCTGGCTCACTAATACACAGCAAATCAACAGCCGTAATATTTTAAACCAAAAAACACAAGTGAAAATTAATAGCAAATTATGGGGAAAAACAAAAATAGAAGCATAATTTTTATTTAAACAGTCTAATAAAGTACTGCATGCAATGGAAAAAGAAATGCAATCTAAAGTATTTGACACTATCCTTTAAGCCTCTAGCATTCGTTAAAGATTTACCAAATGTTTTATCCTACAGATGAGCATGCCATATCATGACAACAAGCTCACTGCCACACGTGGATGGGAAACAATAGTTTTTGTTATTAACATGGACAATAAAGTTCAGCTGTGTCTCTTCATACCAAACCAGAAACAAATAAATATAAGAACATCATTTAAACCTCCCCATCTGAGGTTCTGCCATCTTCCCAGCCTTTGCTTTGGATGCTTTTAGTGCCTGACTACTTAGGAACAAGAGCACTGAACTATTCCATGATTCTGATCTTCCTATCAGTAAAATGATCCAGTGGTAAACTGTAAAGGAGCTCGTGCATTTTTATTCAATTAAGTCGCAGATCACAAAAGATTGGTAAACTAAGCTACAATGCTTTCAATTTACAACATCTGAACCTTCAAAATAATGATGCATGTTTAAATACTCAAATCCTTTTAAATATAATAAATGTCTTTATCAACTAACTAAAATAAGTTCATTTTTTTTCTTTCCTTCAGTTGAACCTCTGTGTCAGAGATCTTCATCCTCTACCCCAAGTGCTGCAAAATGTCACACTAAAGAAATCATAAAGAATGAAAATATGACTTTTTTGCTTAAATGTACTATATTTTTGTGCATTTTAAACATCTTCCACAAACTATAGCACCAAAATTACAGTGCAGTGTTCCTCCCAATTGTTTCAGTGAAAAACTGTGATTATAATGTCTTTAAAATAGGTGAATGGTATTTTCTGGATAAGAAATCTTCAAGTTTTTGGTGTTCGTATTGCAAAATCTGCTACCACTAATGGCATTAACAATGCTAGTTATTAGCATATTTTGAAAAAAAAAAAACGCCAGATGCCATTAGCATGGAAACAAAACACCCCTCTCACGCTTTCAGCTCATCCTTCCTGGTCAAGCATTTTGGTTGGATGCTGCTGTTCTATCATTTGGCATGCTTCTGGGACTAGAGAACTGTAGTTTCTAGGACTGTTGATACTGTGCTTTGGACTACATTCTCTTATTAAATGTAATTGAAAAAGTTAACAGATTCAATAACTACATGGGGACTTAGCATGTTAAATATTACCTTTCTGATGAATCCTGTTTATTTTCTTAGATTATTTTCTTGCACTACTTAGAAAGAGTAGCCAGTTTTAAAATATAGACTCATAAACTCAAAGATTTTTGCATTGCAGCAAAAAAAAAAAATCTTACATTTTAAGTTCAACAGAACTGCTTGCAAGAATTAAATTACTTAGAAGCTTAAGTCCCTAGAGGATTGTGCCCTGAATTATCTCTCCATAATTTTAGAATTCACTATCAAGCCCCTGTTTGATAAAGGGACTCAAATATCAATGTATACTTCAATATTATTTCTCCAATGGTTTGTTAGGAACATGCAGTGAACTAGCTAAGTGGAAAACTTATCATTCCTTATTGCATATGTAAATTATCTTGAAATGCTTTAATAACATTTTAAGTTTGTAAGAATTGTTTTAATGTACTTTACTATAGTTTCATTTATAATGGTAATGGTGATAAACAATCATCCCGTAAATACATACTACAAATGTTTCTCTATATATAAAGACTAATTCATATTATTTTACATATTCATAAAAAATCAGGTATATTACTTATATTGCCCTCAGTACATCTGTTTAGTAAAGTTACCACTCAGTAATGCAATAATTGTCCTCTTACAAGAAATTGACAAATATGCCAACAGAGGTTCTAAGAAACCCAGTAATTGTGTAATCTGCTACATGTATAAATACTATAGTGGTATCATATTTTCTTCATGTATCAGGGAAATAAAGATGAAAACTATCCAACTTCAGTTTGAAATGCTTCATTTCTGAATGTGCAATTTGTTCATTGTCATTATGAAAGGGTTCAAGAATACATCAGATTCATCACTGCACATTCCTTCGTGATGCTAATCTCATCTCTCTACTGTGATATTGCTCAGCAATACTGGTCATCTAAATACTGTTAATCCTTTTAGCAAGCACTAATAATTATGCATTAGTACAAATAACATTAAAGCTTTTTTCAAATAATTACATATATAATGGATGTGTCTTTAAAAAGTTGTTTACAGCTAATTAACCAATGAATAATTGTTTTCTCTTCCTGAACCAGGAGAGAGCTTATCTTAGAGTCACAGTTAAAAATGCTCCCCCCCACTTTTAAATAGTTTTACAGATGTTGTTTGCAATTAAAACTGTTAAAGCACTATTAAAAAGAAATTTCTATATTAAAGGGCTTACTCAACCCAGTTGCATTGGTTTTTAAAATAGTGGATCATTTCAAATAATTTCCCATTTGAAAGATCAGTGAATGGTCTGAACATAGCAAGACCCCATTCTAAACAGTTCAGATCCTTTACTATCACAACACAGGCTGCTTGTTGCTATATGACTAGTTTAATTGTGGGCTGTAATAAAGGTCATAATTAATATCCCAACACAGACACTAACAAACAATTTTAAATTGCCAGCATAATCAAATGATGCAAACATCTATGAGCTACAAAAGTTCATTGCCGCAACTGACAATTTCTTAATTGTATTCAGTCATTCATGGAAATTTTATTAACATCGAACTGATGTATCCTGCCCTTACTCTGTCACAACACCAGGGATCTAATTTCATTATTTTCCACAAGATTTGCTTGACTACTGCCATGATTCTAATATTGCTTTAGTCCAGATGTTTATGCTATTTAAATTAGGAAGAAAAGGCTTTTGGGTAAACACAATTAAAGAAGTTTTTTTTTTTTTCAAATTTAGTTTAACAAACTTCTTTTAATTAATGCATATAGCTGCAATGTGGATGAGCTTTTTCCCTCATTTTTTATGTTCATCCCCCACTGTGTGCAACATACATTGAGTGCATGGCTCCAGCTATTTCTAAATATAACAACCTTTTAATTTTTCACTTACATTTGAGTGCTCATTAAAGTGAAAGATAGCAGTGCATGACAACTGCACTTTTCATCCTTTAAATCAACCCCCAATATATTTTGAGCATAATAGGCCCAGTTTATACCTTCCCCTTTCTCCCTCCTCCTTCAGTGTTAAACCCTTGAAGTGGATCTCATGACAAAAGGCTGCCCCATATTTCTAATACTTTAAGTGTTCAGAATTAATCTACGGCATCACCTTTTGTAACTGGAAGGAACCTGTATGGTTGTTACATCAGGATTGAGGAGAACAATTTCACTTCTGTTTTTTATATTGTTTAAATATATTAATCTATTTTCTTCTCTTATTAGACAGGAGTAGTTTGTAGGTGTAATTTATTTTCTAGAGAACAAGACTAATGGATTAACTGGTTTTCCCTTCCTTTCTTCTCACTCCCTTTAACTGGGTGTTAGACAGGGAATCAAGCTAAAGACATCTTTTACCATTTTTCCACTGTTAAAATATCATTGTGTAGTGAGACTATACTTTTAAACAGAAATATCTACACTCTCAACAGCATTCCTAAATGCAGTGAAAAAAATATTGACATCAGCGTACATAACAAAGAATTTACCCAAATCCTCTCCCAAACATCCCTTAATTCCCTTTTTATTCTCAAATACTGTGCAATAGATGATGTCATGTTCCAAGCCAGTCTTTCAGAAATGAAGGTAATTGTCTACAAAAACACAGGAGAAAATATAATTTATTTTGCAATAATAAATGCTAATTTCAACTGAATGCTACAATAATTTTTAAAGGTAGTTCTGACTCAATTTTCAGATTAAATCTCATGTTTGTTGGGCGGGGGATTACATCTCTTTTAAGGATGAGGAAAGAGACTGAATAATTTGCAGTTTCAGCTTACCGAAGATTTATACCACATTGTGGCAGTCATCATAGGCACTGAAAACTTTCTGCTGTATTAGGTGCTGAATGCCTTTGTAGTTCATCAGCACAGTGGTATTTACAAATAATCACAATACCTGCTGTCTTTGTGAAACCTCACGTACCATTTATGCAGAAGTGGTCACTATCACTTCCTCAGTGTTCCATATAAAGTTATTTCCTTCCAAATAGCCTAGTGGAAAGAAAATACAACTCTATTGACTGAACTAGCTTCTATTTTTCCTCTCATACATTGCTCTTAAGAAGTTGGTTCTTATGCTCAGATTCACCAACAAAATGTTAATATTCAGGAAGCTGTCCTTTTTGTTAAGTTAGTCTGCTTATTTAAATTTCAGGAAAATATTTCTTAGCCCATTTCATTTCCTTTGGGAGCCATGCAATGATGTGGTATGTGTAATAGTAGGGTTAGCATTTGATATGAAATGCTGCACAACACCAAAGATATGCTGCTAATTTTTTTCCTTACCATCATTTAATGTGTATGTATGAATAAAAGCTAGGCAGCAGGCTACACTTGCAGACAGAGGAGACATTCTGAAAACTTAAAACCTTCATATTCATTTTACTAAGTATAATGCACCTTATGGAGAATTATAAGAAACATTTAATGTGCATAATTCAAATGTATTTTTGGTAAAATACTTCAAAAAACTTGTACTGTACCTTTAAATGTTGGTCTATTTCCATCATGTGCTCTCTATTATGGAGATCTATGTTTGGCAATCTTTCCATGTATACCATGTCAATTTTACAAAAACTAAAAATATTGTTGAAAAAATATTATCCCAAGAACATACGTAAAATTATAAATATTCAGCACATCAAGCTTTTGATATACTTTAGTGCACATGAACTGAGTAGCTGTCAAAATTACAACAGGCAACTCAAGTAATTATGCAGATTTATGCAAAACATTAACAAGAAGAATTAAATGCACAAATGAGGTGGCTACACTTGAATTGTTAAGATTATGAATAATTACCATGAATCTTTTTGCTCTTAATATAACTTGTTTTTGATAAACAAAGCCTTAATTATCAGAATACTTTTGAGAATTTTGGTGACCTTCATTAATCTTACAAAACAAGTCTCTTGTGTTCTGCATTGTAAAAGGCACATGCTTAGAATAAGTACACAAACCATGGGAAAAGCATATGTTAATGGCTACTACAAACCAGTGAATGATACCTAAGGTTTTAAGTACACAGCATTCTACCCACGTAGATGAAATAACATTGAGTATTTGGAAGTACCCTAAACTGAATAATATCTGACAAAGGGTAGAGAAATCTGCTATATGAGAAATTATTTCATTTTGCAAAATAACAAGTTATTTTATGAATAGAAGGGAAATATCAGCCTACTAATTCTTCATCTCTGAGATACAATAGGTACAATAAATCATTTACAGAAAAAAAATGCAGAGCCAAAAACGTTCACCCATAACTCTTATTACTCTTCTCTTTCAGCCATCAGTTTTCTTTAGGTGAACACAGATTTCAATGATATTTTAAATACAAGCCCAACTGCTATGCAAAATTTTCAGAAAAAAAAAATCTACTCTGCTTCACTGGTAATTTTTACACTGCCCTCCTCCTTTCAGATAAACAGTAGGACCTCTTCATGTCCCCTTAGTTAATTTCAGAATTAATTTGCAATGCTGTCATCAACAGTGTAACAATTCACTGATCAACAGTTGCAATTCTTCATAACACTGTCAAACTCCCAGCTGCCACCATGGCAGCCTGTTTTACCCAGGCCCAGACACTATGCCTTGGGACTAGTAGTAAAGGAGAACTTTAGAAGCATTAAGTCTTTAATGCCAGCTACACTATCTCTACCCTAGAGAGCAAGCTGTCAGATCAATGGTATTTTTGTCATAAGATTCTCTCCAAGGGACTTGAATTTGTTTTGGCAAATGTCAAATAGCTTTGATGCATAAAAATTAACTTAAAGAGGTCATACTTAGACAAAATACTAACTTGCATTTCAAAGATACTTGCAACATTTTATATTATTACATAACAAAGCAGATCCAGTCACCATCAGGAGAACTGCAAAAATGCATGGTGGGAGTTGATGGAAAACACACTGTGTTAACTGCAATTCCCAAATTCTTGTTCACCATCACTGTGTTTAGAGTTAGCATTAACGTAAAGCAAGTATTCTACATAAACTCTGCTCACTGTTTCTATATATAACAGGTTGAATTGAATTTTGCTTCAGAGACAAAATCTGGTTCCTGGTTTCCTTTTAACTCTGGAGAGGGAGATATCCATCCACTATGCCAATTGCCTTTCTTTCCATCCCAGTTCATATGATTCCACTGGGAATTCATAGTCAAGGGCACTCACCCCTTGCTAGATAGACTGTGTAGGACAGGAAGTAGTGTCCCTTAAAGGTTGTTCTTTCCTTCTTGTCAGTATCCAGATAGTGAAAGGGCATACTTTATGCTGTTTTACTGCTCATACACACATGCAGAATGGATTAAAACGTCACACTAACTGTATGCCCAGACAAATGGTTCTGTTCATTTTAGTTAGAGATCACTCTACGCTAAACTAATACAGCAGCATTAGCTTCCTTCCATACCCTCTGCCAACCTGGTTTTGAACATCTCAAGCTCAAATTATATTTTAAATTAAACTCTTTTAGTATGAATGCATTTAAGTACTAAAGAATTAGGCAGCAGAAGTGCTTTTCACCTAAAGCAAAAAACTCAGGAATTGACAATGGTGAATTACATTTTTGCAAAAGGTAACAAACTGACTGCTACAGTGACTGAAGTGGTGTTTCTATGCTCAGATTAGGTAAAATATGAACAATCGCAATGATATATCACCTCCCCATTGCACATCTTCATGTCAGGATGTCTCTTGCACACCCTGAAAGGATTACTCCCATGGTCATAAGGGAAGGACTGGTTTCCAGAACCGTTTAATCCTTGGCTTCTTTGTTGAAACTATTATTAGGACAATCAACTATAAAAACTTCTTAGTGAAAATTACATTCAGCATCTGGTTATTGGGCTGAAACATACAAGTTATTACACCTAAGCTAAAGAATAGCCAACAGATGGTAAACACTTTTCATTCACAAATTATTTTTATATATACAATATGGAAGTTGTTTACATTTAGCTAATACACGTGACTCGTAAGTGGGACCCAAAAGTTGCATTTAATAAAAGTAATGAAACATGCTGAGTAATAAAGCATTTTAATATATGTTGAAATATAATTACCATATTAACCAAAATCCAAGATGACATTGAATTTAAGATGCCCCCCGCAAAAATTACATTCTATGCATGAAAATGTTATAAATTTGTTATGATTTGCCATGTATATAATCTAACTATTGGAAGATCATCTTAAATTCACCTCCTCCCCTCCCACTGCAGTGGATTAAACGGCAGGAGGGTGCAGGTGGTGGGGGAGTCTAGTGGCCTGATCCCTGCCTCTTGCCACTTGTTTCCCCCTCACCCCCCACCATTTTTATGTCCCCTGGCACCTGAATCCCTCCCCCGTAGTGCACATATCCCATGGCATCTGCCCCACTTCCTGCCTGGCCTTCCCTCCTGCCTGTCCCCCTCATGACACTGCTGCTTACCCCCTGCCCTCGCTCCAGCCTGATATGGTTACTCTAGCTGCAGCTCAGTAATACAACAGTGGTTGCATCAGTGGCAACTCCAGCACTGGCCCCAGACCCATGGCTAGAGCTGCTGCCACTGTTGCTGAATGGCTGGGCTGAGCCCAGAGCCAGCACATTCTCCGTACCCTGGGCTGGAGTAGGACTGAGGTCAGGGCCTGAGGATAAGCGGAAGCAGGGGTAGGGTGGGAGGAGCACAGGCAATGTAGGGTGTCGGCCAACATCTAAATCCAACTCGGAGCCCAAGCTGAAGTTAGGGTCAGAGCTGGAACCACAGCAGCAGATACCTACTCCCTGCTTCTACATGCTAAATGGGGAAAAACCTGATTTTGGATTTAAATAATACAATGAACTTCATGTGCCAATGAAATTAACACGTGTTTTGCTGCACTTATAGTTGTGTTTATGTACTGTATTTTCCACACCCATAAGTTTGTAATGAAAATTAGTTAAATCTCAACCAATCTTTAGTGACGCAGTCCTACTAATATTATTTGCAAGGTATACCCTGACACCACCAAAGTCAATGGTCAGCATACCAACTGGCTTCAACAAGGCCAGGATTTCACACACAAGATGTTTGCTGACTTCAGTATGTGTAATAGAATAGTAACAGAATCCCAAGTCATGAGGGGGAATTATTGAGATTCAGTTTACATGCTTGACCAAAACTAAAATACAAATGGGCAGACGCTTTATAAGCACTGGCTCTTTTACAGAGAAATAAACAGCAGTTGGAAATTTGTGCCTTAAAGTAAGTACATATAAAGCACAACTTTTTGGTAGTGAATACCAGTTTGTTTCAGAAGAACTACTTAAGACAAAACATGTTTCTAGCCTCTGACCCTGTACATGAAGTTTTTCTCTTCTTATAGCCCAAATTTTTATAGTAATATTTACAAAAATCTGAAAAACAAGTTTTATAACGAAAATACTGACAGACCCTTAATGATAGCAGCACTACTGGGAGCAGCAATAATAATAATATTCTTATTGCTACTTGAGCCTATTTTCTTTAGATGCTCAACTAACGGCAGTCATTTCCTAGATAATGAGCCTGTTTTGGAGAGGGGCTAATTTAGAAAATCAGAAAGGGGTTACCACCAACAGACATTGTTTTCTTAATAAATGATCATTTTATTTTGAATAAATGTGCAGTTAGACCCTGTCAAGATTCTGGTACTTTACATGCATTTCTGAGTATTCAAAAGGTTACTGTGGTAATACATCTCCTTAAACAGAGTGGTGTTGACACAGTTTCTTTACCATGGGAAGTAATCAACTTTACTAAGTAGCCTTTTAGTTATAGAGAGGGATGAGACATTGCTGAATGGCTAACTGCACCTTGATTTCCATTGGAGTTTATGCATAGTTACCATACAGTTGCAAAATATTGGGCAGCATTTCGGGGTAACAATAAATCGCATGGGTTACCACTGTACCTGAACCATTAAATTGCTAATCTAAAATTGACTTGTTGAGTTTTTTTAATCTCTATCAGACTGGAGTTTTCAGCCTGATATACTGTAATATGACTTTATCTTTAGTGACTCAGGTACTATATTAAACCTGACAAATGTTACTGTGCTAGTTATTGATGGAAGAGACATAGTAACCAAGTCAGATTCACAATACTGCTTGTATTTGAATGGACCCATAATTGACTACTGAAAAAGTCTCCTCAGCATTACTAGTATAAAGTGAGGAACAATGTAGGAAAAGAAAACTACAACCTGTTTATTCTATGATTCCTTAGTATCTCTCTCTCAGATGCCTTGTAATGTGTTCTGTGTTGATTACTACAGCTTGAGCTAAACTACCAATAAGTTTGACGTAAACCATGGTAATCCAGAATTGAAATATCATGCATCTTGTTGGTCAATCTCTCTATCAAGCTTTTAAAATTATTTGCTCTTGATATTTGGATAGATCATTAAGAACAAAACCCATAACAAACCAAAAAACAAGAACAAAAGGTCCCATCTAAAAGTAGCCATCCAGACAACCATGTAATAAAAAGTTCCTATCATTCACGTTCTCCAGACCTACTTTTCACTCAATGCAACACTTTCTTCAAAGACCAAATTTATGTATATAGGCTTGGCTGCATTCCTTGAGGCATTAGACTACATGGAGGAGTGAATTCAAAGTTCAGAAGCCCCAGTAGGACATCAGCTTGTGTTCTACTGATCAGAACTGCAACAGAGATGCAGGGTGATGTTTCAGACAAACACATCAAACCACAGGTCAAAGCAAATATATTAAGTTTTATGTAAAAACCAGTAAGAAGCCAATGAAAAGAACAAAGCAATGGTGTTACATCCCGTGACTACAATACTCCATTTAGCAAATGAGCCTCTACATTTAGCTCTCACTTCAGTTTCTGCCTGGATTTAGGGAATAGTTCCATGTCTAGCATATTGCAATACTTTCATCTCAAGGTGATAAAGATAGGGATCACAGAAGCAAGATCAGGGTGAAATACAGTTTTGTGGAAAGATGGGGAGTGCATGCAGTTGTTTTCTCAGCTCCATCAGGAGTTCCTCTTTGTTCCTAAACAGACTGACTGACTGAGGGCTACAGGCAGTAAAACAAGCTGAAGGAGCAGGTGTCCCACAAGTAAAACTGATAGCTCTCAGGGTTGCTTCAGGGTGGTATTTCCTTCTCTCCTCATATCTTGTGACTTACAATACGATCATTTTTTCTTTAGATTATTGTATCCCAAAATTTGGACTACTGATACCCAGGAAACATCCTTTTCCACCGTGACCCAATATACTTGATATTACAAAGGCCTATAAGTATGAAGGATACTGATGTTTGATACGTGTCAAAATATAAAACAGACACAAAATATCAGCTCTGAAAATTCAGTGAAATATCCTCAGGTCATGGTCTGGTAGAATGCTCTCTAAATTGATATTCCAAATAACCAGTTAGCAGCTGCGTCTCATATATTATGTGATCTTTGAAATACTCCTAAGAAAGCTGCCAAATGTCAGAATGGAAAAAAAAGTGTCTCCCATCATCATGCCTTTCCAAAAATGCAGATATATTAAGAACATAGAAAATCAAAATGTCAAGAGCAACTTAGCTTTCAAGCTCCCTTTAAAGTCCTTCATCAAATCCTAAAGCCACTAACAAGTGGACTAAATGCTCTCCCTTCCTTTGGCAGATGTATAATTGAGGTTTGCTTTTAAAATAAGGTAAAAATAAACAAACATTATTAGAGGGAATTCATTCCTGGAGAGCTTTTACAGATGAACATTTATCAGTGTGTCGGAGATGTTACATAAAGTGCTTTTTAATCAAAATCCTCTTGATCGCCAACCACAGTGTTCCTGCTCTCTGAGTACTTTTCTCCGGATCTCTGTGGCTAGGGTTTTAACCTCAGCCTTTTTGTGTGAGAGTCTTCTTGTCCTGATATGAGCCAGAAGGACAATAATATAGATCCTGCACAGATTCATGCCAAACTCCTTTCCAATTTACATTCAAGCTTTATAGTTGCTGTACAACTAAAGAACTAATGTCATACATCAGTTCAAGTAATACATTTACAGACTATTTTAAGAAATAAAAATAAATGGTAATATATCCCTGCAAGATGTGAGCTTCTAGAGTAATCTATTTCTGTGAAGAATTAATGCAATTATTGTTTCCCATTACTATTAATAGGAGCACACACAAAGAGCACACATTTTCCAATTGTTACTGAAGATAAGATGTTAGACTAAGTGGTGACAGTTAACTCCTTTGTTTCAGTCAGGCATTTTGTTTTGCCTTATGACAGTCTCACTTTGGGCATAACGAGATCGAGAAATAAAGTGTTAACTATTCAACTGTAATTTTTAAGACTCTATCATCAACAATCTGATTAACAACCACAACCAGTTGAAAAGTTTTAGTTAATGAAGTGCTCAGTTCCATCTTCCAGAAAAATGGAGGGTTGTATATACTCCACACACAAGCTAACTACTTCCGGATGAATCTGACCCCTGTATAAAAGGTCTGCACAATCCCAATACAGCTCTTTAACGGTTCTAATGGGACATAATTGGAGCTTGTGGCCTTGTGTGGGTTCCATTGTATAGGGGATAATGTATAGACAGGAATTGCATAATGGTGTAACTCCATAGTGCTAAGGTCAGAAGTATTTAATCTGACCTCCACAACCTTGCCCACAAAACTTTACTTCAGACCTTATGCATCAAGCCCTTATTTTTTTTGTTGAGATACAATGGATCTTTTAGAAGGTATTTAAATCAAGAATAGATATCTTTAAGTCACAGAGATACCAAAACATTATTTCATTGGTTTGTCTCAAAGATTTGCACCTTATTTGTAGCTTGAATTGATCTAACTTCAGCTTCTAGCATTTCGTGCTTGTTATACCTTTGTCTGTTAGATGGCATCTGTCATGACAATGTGAATTCATCACAGTTAATTAAAACAACACAATGAAATATGACGACTCTGAATCAGAATGTCATCAAGTTACATTGAAACATTATCACATAAAGAAACAACATTACACCATGCTGAAATTCCCTGGCGGTTAGCGAAAGATTTTGGGACTCCTGGAAGTTTTGTAAGCAGTAAAGGATCATCTTATTAAAAACAAAATGATCTCAAAAAATCTGGGCTAAATGGCAACCCTGGTACATTCTTTCTTGGATAAACACTCTATGCAATACTGCAACATGGGAAGGCTCAAAGTCTTTCATCATTGCTTTGAACCTAAGGTTGCATAAAAGTGATTTTCTTGATTTAATGACAGTTTCAATAGTTCTTCTGCCTGTCTTTAATACAGCATACACTTCTGCAATACCCTTCCACAAGATTGTGTGTGTTTAGAAAGATGAATTATTTAAAAGAGCTATTCCTAATATCTATGGGCATCTGTAGATGAAACGGGGGCCCTAAATTGAAGCGGTGGGTTTTTAAAAACACTGCTTCAATTTAGGGCTGATTAAACCCCCATGTTGTGCACACACCCCACCTCTCTGGCAGCAGGAAGGGGAAAGCAAGCTGCCAGCAGGCAGAGTGGTCCCTGGGCTGTGGGGGGTGTGGGAGAGGCTGGTGGTTCCCTCTGGAGCAGCGACGGGCCCCCCTGCAGGCGGCACCCACCTGCAGGCACCTGGCTTGAGTGGTACCAGGGGGAACTGCAACTGCGGAGAGAAGCACTGGGCCCCTGTGCACCTCAGGCAAGCAGGCAGGCTCTGGGAGCAGACAGGGAATCAGGCTCGCCACTTTTTGTGGACAGAGCCTGCCTCCCCAGGCTGCTGCCAGGCTGCCTGCAGGGTTTCCTGCAGAACCACGGAGCTATACAGAGCCCAGTGCTTTGCTCCACGGCTGTAAGGGCAGCAAACTAAAACCTCTCAGAATAGTTTTAATTTGCTTTGCCCCAAGTCATTTAAGGTGCATTATGGCACCTGATTTCCTATAGTGGCTGGAATTAATGCGCAATATGCCACTGAGGTGTGCAAGCACTGACAACATTTAGGTGGTGCAAAAGCATTTAGCCCACTTTAAAGGGTTGTGCGCATGACCTATATTTCTTTCCTAAACAAATCCTAACAAACAACAGCATTTATGTAATACACCATTCCAACAATCTGTGACCAGCCACTGACTAGATTCACTAATAATCTTAGATTAATCTCTGATATGTCTTGTACTATTATTTCCATTTGCAAATCTCCTCTTAAGGTATCAGTGTCGCTGCTTTTAGGAGACAGTGGTCGCGTCTACACAAAATGCTTACTGCACAGTAGCTCATTACTACTGGGCAGTAGGCCTGTGCAAAGCGGCTAGTACTCGCTTCAGATTCGGATTTGGCCGATTCAGAGACAATGATTCTATTCAGTCATAAGAATCACTGTTCTGATTTGATTCTGCCGAATCTGATTCAGAGATCTGGCAGCAGCCTAATCTCCAAATCAGCCAGGCCAGGCCCATCTCCTACCCTTCTCCCAGCCAGGCAGTGGCTGCCCCAGTTCCCAGCACTTGGGAGAAAAAAAGCCTTGGCTCAGCAGGTGCTACCAGGCAGGGGGACGATCCCTGCTTCCCCCCACTATCCCATGCTGCAACAGGGGGCTCTGCAAAAGACTTCCAACCCCCCCACTCACTCCCCCTCCTCTCCCCACAGGTGCCCCGCATTAGCCAGCTCTGGCCCTTTAAAAAAAAAACACCAATAAAAAAACCCAGGCTCAGCACTCCTACCGGCGGGGGTGATCCCCACTGCCCCACACCATGTGGGGGTTCTGCACAAGTCCCCAAAGCTCTGAGGCTGCTGCACGAATGGTGAGTCCTGGGGCTTTTATTGGCTTTTCCTTTTCTTAAAGGGCCAGAGCTGGCCTAAGTGGGGCACCCTTGAGGGGCTGGGGGAACAGGGAGGGGTTGGGGGCTTGTGGCAGAGCCCCCCATGCAGTGTGGGGCAGTTGGGAGGAGCAGGGATCGCCCCTGCCTGGCAGCCTCCAGTTAGTTCCAGGGCTTTTCTTTAAAGTACTGGGAGCTGGGGCATGGGGGAGG
>NW_017728943.1:42457166-42462508 GCF_001723895.1 Crocodylus porosus
AGGGCTAGCAGGGGCCCCCCCATGGTCACCTTCCCCAGCCTCCCTTCCCCACCTCTAGTACTTACCAGCTTGGAATCAGCTGCAGCCACGGGGAACTGCCCAAATCTTCAATGTTCTCTGAATCTTTTCCAAAGATTCAGGGAGCTTTGAATCGATTCAGACCTCTAATTTAGTCCCCTGATTCAATTCAGATTCAGAGATTCGGCCACCGAATAGGGCTGAATCTCCTCTGAATTGAATCACCACCTGAAGCTTTGCACAGCCCTACTGGGCAGTAGCTCATTAGTGCTGCACAGTAGCATCAGGGGGCCTGAACCGTGAGGCGGCACTACTGCACAGTAGTAATGAGTTACTGTGCAGTCAGCCACATCACAAAGCCATGCAGAGCCATGCATACTTGGGTATGCAAGTACTAAATGACTGCACAGTAACAACTGCTCAGTCAGTGTCTCATGCAGATACTGTCAATAAGTGCATTTGTTTTGACAATACCATGTCCTGGGGCTCAGTTGTCTTAACCTGTTGTTGCCTGTGACCTTCTCAGGGTTCTCAGTATACTCTGCTTCTGTCTACACAAGGCTGCCTCTACTCTCAGAAATTCTCACAGCAGACAACAGGCACCATTGCCAAGATGCTTAGGCAATAGCAGTCTTCACAAAATTTCTCTCATTGTCAGAAGTGAAAAATAGTACCTCTTTAAATATTTCCTTAATTTTTTTGAGTTTGTACGTAAGTTCATGGTTCTATCTTCAGTGACCAAGGGCTCTGCTTGCTCTATGGTCTCTGGAGCTGTAAGCCTATCCAGCTCCTTTTTCAGTCTCCCCTGTGGAATCTGGCCCCAAAGTACGCAGAAGACATTCCTTTTATTCAGTCCCACTACCCCAGCTGCATTTACTTAGCTGAGCATGCTTCTGCAGCAGCCCTCCTTCAGGCATGCAAGGTTGTGATACTAAACCACATAAAGGTACAATTCCCAATAATGTAAATACTGCATATGAAGAAAATATCAAAACTCTGGAATATCTGAACGCATCAACTGACCAAGACATATACAAGGTAAAGAGCATACAATAGGAAGTCAAATAGGAAGCTGCATTTGCAGTTTATATTGAAAATCAAACTTATTTGGGAAGCCTAGAATATACGTGTAGGTGTGAAGATTTTGTAATGCCACTGAAGTAGGTACACAGTTGTTTGGCCCTATAATCTTGTTATTTTCAGATTTAATGATGTTAATTTTTTTTACATCAGCCATTTGAACAGATGATAAGTGGGTAGGGATTTTAGTCATAAAAGTTATGTTTTGTAAAGGCCTCATTTAAATATGTCTTAATTAGCATTTTCATAACTGAGCTATCAGCTTTCCATTAAATCTTGAAATTCTCACTTCTGTTCCCACTGGACAGATGTCCACATTGCAAAAATTAAAACCCTACAAAATCCTATAACACTACAATTGGCAATAACTGGAACCTTTGGCAGTAATCTCAGAAGAGGGAATGAATGGAGACAGTGCTATTCTTTCACCACTCCTGTTTAGTCTTCGATCCAACTAGTGGGGAAGTGTGAGAAAGCTCAAGCTGTTGCTACCTGCATCCGTTCAGATGATAAGGGGTTTCTCCCTTTATGTTCTTCAATCTGGCTCCTTTAATTTCTATTATATTAAAGAGAGAAAACGCCAAACCCTGAAACCTTAAAAATTTGAGAACTATTCATTTTTTTTTTAAATTATACTCAGTTTTTAAAAAGTGGGCCAAACATTTTGTACCATATTTACATTGGTAAACCCTGGTATCTATAGAAGAACTATTCCTTCATAGCTGAGAGGAATATACTACTTTCTTTCCAAGAATACTTCAGACTAGCAGCTTGTTCAATAATATGTGAAGTGGACACATTTTAATTGATATATTCTGCCTATTCCTAGCATGCAGCAACACAGAACTGTTTAAAAAAATCTTTGTATTCTAAAATTCAAAAGAAACAAAACTTCAGCCACCCAAAAGGCAAAACCTAAATATAAATAACAATACTTCCAATGATATAAACAACCTTTTTCTTCTTTAGAACTAAAGTATAAAGAGAGAGTAATCAGCTGTAATTGTTGCTTTTGAAACTGTGAGCTTTACATTCCACAAAATACTTAAAAATAAATACAGGAAGCTTCTCAAAATACATTTTCTCAATTCAACAAAGGAAAAAAAACAAACTAAGTTAGGACACTCAAGTGTTATTTGCAGCAATCATGATAAGTCAATTTTGGCTTAAACCATGATTGTTATAAACACTCACAAAACATATTATTTACCAGATGGCAATCTTACTCAAGCAAACACATCAAACTTATGTTTCATTATTATCAAATAAGGATGAACTTGCCACTGGGATAACCTCCAGTACTTAAACAAACACTTCTACATAAAATGAATGCTATGTTTTCGTTATTTAATAAGCACACAGGACTAAATAATTCTTAATACTTTCCACTGATATCCATTATTCCAATGCCAAAACTTTCAAAGCATAAATGAAGACTTGGGTTTCAACATCCCTGTAGTAGTTTTCCAGCTTTCACTAAAGCAATAAAATAAAATGTATATATAATAAAATATTTATATAATTTATCATTGCTAAAAATTTATTTAGGAATGGAATGAAAGGAAGGAACAATGCTAATTTATCTTTGCTAAAAACCTACAGTAATCTTATCCGTTCTACAAGTTTATACAAAATTACAAAATAGCATATGAAGATAGAGAAGATAAAATGAAGTAGGAAACATTAAAATAAAACATGAGAATTCTACCTGACTTTGGCCTTATTTTGGGCAACTAATGCAAATACAGCTAGGGAGTACAGGGCAGGCTCTGAAATGTTAGAAGGAAGCCTGATTGTTTTTTCTTCATTAACCCAGTATTTAAAATGTCCCATGAACAGAGAAATCCATTTTGCCCTTATTTCTTCAAAAAACAAACAAGACTACAGGAGCATATTCTGTCTGAATACTGGGCCCTATACCACCTGCCCATTACAACTATAGCTCCCATCAGAGTGAATCTAGTTAATCTTAGTCTAGTAATGGCCTGTCATTGTTTGTAGTTTTACATCACAGCTAGGTTTCCAGGCCAAAGGAGTGTTTGTCTCAAACTTCCCCTTTTTTAAGATTAATAAATCTCATTGTCAAGCATATCCAGTGCTTGCTGCCAACTTTAATTCTTAAATTGATGTCCTGTTTTAAATATAAAAGAAATATTGCATTTGTCTGGAGAAGAACATAGATACTATTCAATCACCCAAACTGGGGTGCATTTCTTGGGGTATCTGGTAGGTGCAAAAGATCTATTTTTTATCAGTATTTTAAAGTTCTTAGGTGAAGTAAGTTGCTCACTTTTAATATCCCTATAAAGTTGGACTGACTACACAGCCTGATACCTAGAAAGGGCTGCCTTGTAATAGCACATCAGAAAAAATTCTACTTAGCCGCACTGGCATGAACCTGTCAAAGCCAACATGGTGACAGAGGCATGAATGCAAATGAAACATTGTCTGTTATTTATCAAGTATATGACAAAATGTAAGAATTAGAAGTTTTAAAGAATTAATTGCTTTAAAAAAGATGCAGGCATACTTAGGTATTAATTGCTGATGCTGACTCTGCTGTTGATTGCTTTGTAACCACAATCAATTCACAAAAGATCAGTATTTTCAAATTTAGGCCCCTTATACTGAGGTTCTTAACAAAAGTGGCCTGGTTTCATTGGTGTTGAACACCTATGACTCCCACTAACGTTATGCATAAGTGCATACATTTTAACATGAGCATCTAAATGTAAGCACCTATGCTTGAAAACCTTAAACATGCTGTACTTAGTTATCAATTATGTTTACCCACCTTTCAAAACCTCTGGTGGGAAAAAGGAGCGTGGAGAATTATTTATTTTTACTGGCAGCAGTACATGTATGTGAATTACCTGATATCTGCAAATCCTGTAGGTAAGACTCTGAACCTTTTGTTGTTTGCATATTTTTTACATGTATAAAATGTTTCCTAAATGTATATGTTTACATAATTTAAAACACTATTGAAGCAAGCTTTACTATGATCTAGAGATATGCAAGATTGGGAGACAACCACCTCCCTTTTCCCCAGTTCCCAAACCCAGCCACTCATTCTTAGGTACAAGGTCTTTGAGCTCTCTCTGTCCTTCTCTTACATACATTACCATGAGTGACAACAAGACCCTGTTTTTAGTGCTGTGCAATTTAGGTTAAAGTAAATTTACATTAACTTCATGCCAGCCTTCTTTCCCACATTAAAATAGGCTTTATAATAGCTAGTTTTTATCCAAAAATACGAGTGAATAATGAAGGCCCCAGTTCAGGGATTCCATGTTTTTTTACAACATCTATAAGGCAATGATCTAATCAACTCTGCTTACATTTCAAGATGAACTACTACCTCTTGTGACAGTGGGCAACCACTGAGTAATAAGGGCACCTTGATGACATTGTCTAAAACTGTCACTACACATCATTTTTAATCTGAATAATCCCCAGTTATACATTTTATGGACATTAAAGAAAAAGTAAAAATGAAATATTTTTATACCTATAGAGGATTAAAATTTATACTTCTCTTTTCTATCTTATCCTCCCTCTCTTTCATGAGTTGAAGTACTAAATAAATACGGGCTCAGTCCTAATGTGGCTTGAAATTTAGTAATACATTGGTCTCTCCAGCAGACCATTTGGAAATATCATCTATATGCATTTGTGCTACCAGTTTCATATGCATCCCTCGGTGCTCTGGGTTAATAATGTGATCATTTCTATATAGAACAAAAGGGATGGTGCAATGAACCTTTAAAGGGAAGGATAACATGAAAATCTGAGGTCTGATCTGCCATGAAGTTGGTATCTTTCTGCAACTAAAATTGTGCAAATGTTTTGGCTGGTCTTCTGCAATCTCTGAAGATAGTCTTTCATGTTCTTTAGGGTTCTTCTAGATACACTATGTTTTTCTGTGCATCCAGGTTGATTAAAAGGAGTGCTGTTCTAGAATTTTTACTGACAGGTATTTTGCTAGGTAAGAATTAATAAAGAAAAAGGATTTTTAGCATTCTAATAACTGTGAGTACATACAGGTTATGAAGAAGAAACCTTCTTTTGATTCTGGTGTTCTTGTCTCTAAGGCTAAGTACAGACAGTCAAAAAGCCTGAAGCTGAATCAATTCAGTCTTTGCAGCTTAGTCTAAGATACAGAGATTAAACTGAAAAACAACCGGACAGACTTTTCGTTCAGGAAATGCAGCCACATACCTGCAGTGGCTCAGGCCAGAAGC
>NW_017728943.1:42463214-42471379 GCF_001723895.1 Crocodylus porosus
CTCCCCTGTGGCTCCCGGGGGAGAAGGGCCTGGCAGTAGGAGTCTATCTCCTGCTTGCAGTCCCTGATGGCACGCAGTCTCTGGACTGTGGCCTGGAGCTCCTCCAGCTGGCGCGCCAGAGACCCCAGTAGGGAGCAGACCCCGCAAGGGGAGGTGGCCATGCTCCCGGGCAAGTAGTAGGAGGGCAAATGTGTAGACACATTTAAGCATAATCAAAACATCAGTAACTTTCATTTTCTCCATGGATCCTAAAATATTCAAACTGTTCCCATGAAGAAATGCCTGGATGATATTGAGGTACCATAGCTCCTCCACTAAATATAGGTCTCATTATTGCTTAATGTTTGTCACAATAACACACTATTTTGTGTTCATGCTTAGTTAATGTACACATCCATGAAGTCATACTTCTAATTCAGTGACCTTATATCACTTTCAATGAGGTCTTTCAATGACAACCCTGCAGACATTGAAAATGATACAGAGGAGGTGTATCTATATATACTCTAAACACTACTTACAACGATTATGTCCTTTATTTTCTCTGTGACAAACTCACAATAGCCTTTGCCCTTCAGATCATAACATTTGATTACTGCAATTCTTTCCTGCAGGGCTATGAGAAAAACCTTCTCCAACACACTGGAGTTTGTTCTGCATGCATCAGCTGATTATCACATTCATTACATAGTTTGGGCATACAAAAGCCTTCGATGTTGCCCTCCTACTACTTGAAAGCCTACAAAGTTGTTGCTTGGCTTAAACGATTCCACTGATTTTTAAGTGTCAGTACTGCCTGCCTTTAATGCCGTTTTCCCGAAGTCTTTTCCTGATGCATATCTGTGCTCACACACTATTCATTGTCAAAAGATCTCATCCAGATATGGATTAAGACAGGATGTAGGCCTGAGCTAAGAGCAGGCCTATGAAACCACAAACTTGCTGGGCTCCATCATGGCAGGGGTCAGAACTATCAGGGCACAAAGCCAGGTGTGCCATGAAAATTTGAGCAATGTGTTAAGCACCATTTGATTTGTATCCAGGCCCTATTTAATCTGTACATCTAAACAATGCCACAATTGTTTCTTAAGTCAACAAGCAATCAGACCTTTGCTATGCCAGAGTGAAAATTGCTTCTTCTTGACAGTGTATGCACCCTCTTGCTCTGTGGAAGTAAAACGTCTACTGACTTCAAGAATAGCCAAGTCAAGATGGACACCAAGGCTACGTCCACATGAACAAGTACATACATTTTGAGGTGCCACAAAATGCACCCCGCACATGTGTTTTGGTTCTCCACCCTGCATATTTGTAGAGCCAAATTTAGACACTGGGAAATCCTAGTATAAAAAAAAATCGTGGAAAAAAAAGCAGCATAGTGCACATGGTGGCAGTATGTGCAGCCTGAAACAGGAGCCTGGCTGGCCAGAGCCATGCTCCAGCTACCAGCCAAGCTCCATGCACCCAGATCACTAACACTGGAGTCTTGGGAGGCCCCCACAACCCCAGATAAGGCTGCTGAGGCCAGTCCAGGTGCTGGCCCCAGCCTCCTCTATTCCACCCAGAGCATTTTTTCCTATGCTAACCCCACATACAGGATGTGCATTGGGGAAAAAAAGCAGCGGTGGCACAAATTTGTGCAACCACATGCCCCTACTTGTGGGGATACAGCCCACATGGCTTTAAAAAATCTCTGACCCAAATGCACTGCACTTTGGGATGAACAGGGCTTTTCATGCTTAAATATGCATTTAGGAATGCAAGCTATAATCACATCTCTCCAACTCAATTACAAAATGAACTCTTTCCATTTTATTCTTATCTTTAACTAGGAGTCATTTATTTAATAGATACTTAGTATGAAAATACTAAAATTACTTATACCATATATATGTATTGACTTCATCATAGATCAATCAATATGCTGTAACTGGTAAAGTACAGAGAAAACAATATCTAAAAAGATAGATATCTTCATTAGAATAAAAAAATTCTGGATTTAATTTTTCACTTGTTATATTATATTCACCCCATTCAAACTAACTGATTATGCCTATTCAGTTCTGGTATCTTTTAAAGAGGGAAACATCAGTCCAGATTTCAATGGGGTGATGCCTATTAAAGACTCTGTAAGTTACTGGAGAATCAAGCCTTCGGATCTGATCCCACTGACTTCATTGGCATGGGAAAAGGCCTTTATCTATCAATTATAACCTTGTAGTTCACAGTTTCTTAAATCCAGAAAAGATCTAGTTTCCTGTATTTAGTGAATGACCATGTAATGTAGGAATTCTTACATGGCTTCTCTAAGAATTAAAATGTGAAAGATTATTTAAGGAAACCCTTTTTTTTAATGATCTTGTTATCACAATTTGATCAATTAATTAATGGTGATGAAAAACGTTGTTTGTATGGATAAGAATTAAAAACTCCTAGGAATCTTTATATTTCACATGAACAGCAGCACCAACAATAGAAATATCAGACTAAGTCACAAGTGCCTATAGGTCTTTGGTCGCTCTGAGTGGAGGCTAGAGTAAAATAAAGGCAAAAGTTTAAAACAAAGTCATGAATGAAAATGAATGAAAAATAAAGAAAGCAGTAAATCAAAATGGGTTTTCACTTTTAAGTATAAAAGTATGTTGGTGTCACTGGGCATAACCCTGGGTAACTCAGAGGGATGGAAGACCACGAGTGTCGAGGAAGTCCTTCTGCTCCAGGCTCAGACGAGCCAAACCCCGCCCCCCCTTACCCAACCTTTGTAACCCTTTCTTTGGCGCCTGCAATCTCCTGTCCTTCTGGAAAGCAGGCGAGCTAAAACTGTTATCTGTGGAATGCAAGGGCACCGCTCGGAGAGAGAAAGGAGGAGGGAAAGGGGAGGAAGAGGGGGGCCAGCTAGTGGAAAATCACTGACAGTGAAACTGACCGGGGTATAAAGATCCTGTTGTTGCAGGGTTAGGTGTGCAGGATTTGAGACTATACAGTCTCCCTGCGCCTTTTACTTGAGCTCAAATAAACTCTGTCTGCTTCTCCCCCCCGTGTGTTTATTTGGCGTGACGTACACCGGGCAACGAACCCAATTGTTGCCTCCTTCGGGCACCTTGTGCCAGCAACAAGCATATAACCCTTGTTTAACTTCCTCACCATCCTGGGAAACATCCTGATACTCAAGGAAAACAGAAGTATGAAAATGGGACAACTTAGAAAAACATACACTGCTATTCTAAGAAACTAACTGTTTATAACAGGGGTGGGCAATTATTTGGACATGTGGGCCACATAGGCAGTTCTGGGGAGCTGTCACAGACTGGTTAGTGCCCCTCCTCTCCCCACAATAGCCCAGAGCCTACATGCCCTCTGGCTCCTTGCCACCACCACCAGCACCCAGCAACAGCTGAGTGCATAGCTCGAACCCCAACTAGCCTGCCCCAAACTCATCCCAGATAAAACAGACCAGCCAAGACCCATATGCACAGCCCCAACCCCAGCCTGCTTCTCCTCTGCCACCACTGCCCCGCTGGGCCGCCTGGAGCTGGTGGTGATGGTGGCAGAGAGGACCGCAGGGCAGCCCAGGCATGGGCTCTGGGTGGCTCCAAGAAGGGCCTGGCAGTGGTGGGTGGGAAGGGCTGCTTTTCCCCCACATCTAGCAGCAGCTTCTGCCCAGCCACTGCCACTGCTCAGGATAGGTGGGTGGTCCAGAACAGGCATGCAACAGGGTGGGGTTAGAGCTATGCATGTGGGTTCTGGCTAGTCTGGACCTGGTCTGCTTGAGCCAAGATGAGTCTGGGACAGGCGCGGGGCTGGGGGGGATCAGTGTTGGGGCTGTGTATGTGGGTCCTGGCTGGTCTGGAGCTGATCCACTCTGGCCAGAGTGAGCCTAGAGTGAGTGCGAGGTGGGCTAGGTTTGGGGCTGTGCACATGGGTCCCCACCAGTACCATGGCCATTGCCTGGGATGCTTAGAAATTCAGTCCAGCTGTGGAGCTGCCCCAGCCCCCCTGTGTACTCAGGGGTGGTGGGACTTGCCATGGGCCAGATGGCACCTGGGCCAGGTGGGACAGAGGGGCCTGCTGTGGGCCAGACAAAGTCCGTCCATGGGCTGGATTTGACCTGAGAGCGATATTTTGCCCATCTTTGGTTTATAATCATCAGGGTTTAGAAGAAGTTTAAAGGTTCTCTTGATATTTAAAGAAATCCTTTTGTTTTCTATCCTTGTGGATATTTTACATGGCTGGACAGTTACAGTTCCTGCTAAATACTTTGTAATACCAACCTCCAAAATGTACAACCTAATGTCAGAGCATAGGTGTGGTTTTAGTCTACCACATGCATTTTAACAGTGACAAGAGCATGAGCATTTAAAAGAACCAAGCAACACTAAGCATTCACTACTTTATGTAATATTTTGTCATAAGTCAGACCCCATCACTGCAGAGAACAGAGGAGCGGCTGTTACTGCTGAGAGTGAAGCCCGCCCGTCACTGCTCAGTACAAATAATTTCTCAAGTATCATATACCATTTGTTTACAAAGAGGTCTTACCTCAATATGACACTCAGAGTTAACAGCTCAATCAAATTCAAGTTTTTTCACAATTTCCCATACTGCCTTTATTCCCTATTTTAATATATTTCCACTTACCTTATGGTTAACTGATACTTGGGTTTGTTCCCCCCAGTCGGCAGATCTGGTCACAAGGGAAGCCTATCCTTACAAAGACCTGAGCTGCTTCTTCACTGAAGCAAGACTTACATTTTGGACAAGTATCTTTCCTCTTCTGGAGATGAAATATCTCTAAGGGCAAAGTCACATGTTTCACTTAGATAAAATGAAAGGCACTTAAAATAAGAGTCCACACTTTAAAGCTTGTCAACTTGTGCTTAGTGTCCTCTGAGCATCTCAAAGTTATGCAGCTTCAGGCAAGGTTTAACTCTGGGCCATGCTCCCTAGCTCATGTTAGGGTAACTTCAGTCTGCTCCACAAAGATAAAACAAGCAATTTGTGGTCCTCCAGCATCCCAGGATGTACTGCTCCCCTGCCCACCACCCAGAGCAGATATAGAGCCCAGATGTCCTGGCTCCTAGCTACATCCCTGCTCACTGGACTTCTAGCAACAAATCGGGGCCAGGCAGGCAAAAAATGGCATTAACCCTTAATGCTCAATTATTCACAGCACATTCTAACTATGACACTACTTAACATTCTACAGATTTAGCATAGTCTAAATGTGATGTGTAACTTCAGCCTCTAAGTTGTCTCACAAAATTATCCAGCTCCACTTCAGTACACAGCTGGATAATTTTCTAATGCTCCCAAGTGAAAATCTATAGGGATTGCTCCTCACATGCACATCAAAAGCAGGAATGCTACTGTGATCACAATTAACAGCTCTGCTATTATACTTGAGCCCATTGTGGAATATGAATGTTGTATTACTGTGGTCACCAGACTAAACTTCTGTCCTCCATCGAGTATCACAATACCATGCTGCTCCTACTACAGAAATGATAGTCTACATACTGGGAACATATACCCTATACTGGATTACTATAGTTTGCTTTATGGGGCAGAAGATAAAATATTCCACCCACTTCAGTGAACGCATAATGGTAGCTATTGCTTTAGTTGCTTTATACTTATGTTGATGCCAGTGTAGAAAGAAATCATTTTCTCAGTTGATTCGACTTTTAAAAGAGGAGGGAACTACAGGAAAAAAGGTGCTAAAAAGGTAAACCAGAGGAAATTCCCCATTGATTATATTAGTCTTTTCCCAGAAAACTAAGGTGGTTTTGAGAGGGCCTCAACATTAACATGTTATCACACAAAAACAAAGAAAACAGACTAGTGCTATTGATTTCAAAGTCACCTGAAGTATAGTCTTTTATAACAAATAGTAAAACAAATGGCAACTTTCACTGTTGTGCGTTTTATAATATTTGTTTAGGATAAAGTTATTTTTATAGTGTCTTTGTATGTTTTTAAGCTTTCATTTTCTTATTTTCTTTGCTAAACCTGCAGCAGCTTCTCATCTAAATGGTTTGAGTTCAGAAGAGAGAGATTTGTTTTCATTTTACAATGCAGCAAACTGCATTTCTGCTTTACTCTATTTAACTTACCCTACTGTGCTGATAATTAGCAAAGAATTATTACTTATAGGGAAAAGAAACTAGTTGTAATTGTTTAATTGGTATATAAAGGAGAGGTTTATACTCAAAGTGGATGAATTATGGAAAAGCTAAGATACTGATTATTAACACCTTACAGGATAAACCATTTACAAATGACTGCAGGAAGAGAAATGGCAATTTACAACTGGAACAACTACAGTGCATTCTGACACTATCGGTGCACAAACATTAGCTTAAGTCAGCAATGAACAGGATGTACAGCACTTACTATCCACCCAAATGGAAAATAAAAATGCTTTAAGTGTGTGTTTCATTCATCAAGATTCATCATTCAAGGCTCAAAAAGAAATTTAACACATTTCCCCCCCACCACCCTCCACCCCAAAAAGCACAAACATGTTGACAACTTTATTCAAATGAATACCCTATCCACTGAGTCAGATCCCCAAGGCCACATTCTCCTGCACTAGCCTTCTTTCTACCCTGTTTAGTGACTATTGTGGCTATACACCACCTGAAGATTCCCATCTGTCTGGGGAATTTCTCAGCTGTATATTATCCATTACAACTGGAGCCAGGAACCGGTATATAGATCCAGCTCCTGCTCACTAATTGATCTAGAGGCTCACTGCACTCTGAGACTACACACTGACTTCACTGTAATAAAAGACACACTTCCCTGTCCTTTAAACAAGGGCTTCCAAGACCACAACAGAATGAAATATATGCAGGTCTAGTTGTTCACCACACCCTTAGCTCAAGATCAGATGAACAAAGAAGAGTGGATAGACACACGTTTGGGACAAAGGGTGGTTCTAAATTTGTTGTTGATATGAGCAAATAACAATTACTTTCCCGACAGAGCCAAGTAAGATTTCCTTCCTTTGGCCATTCTGAGTAGCAAAGCAACCCGCTGTATCTTGCCATGAACTGTGGCCTTGGTTCTGACTGTAAAATCAAGAGGATTTGACACACATTCAACATGAACATAAGTCACTCACTGTAAAAATAAATCACTTTGCCTCCAAGTAGAGCTAATATGGATATTTTGCATTGCTTTATCTCTCTGAGTTTCCTGAAAATGACCTTCCACATTGATCTAAGCAGACATTCAAATGGCCTTAATCATAGTCAAATTCCCAATGAAGTCAATGAGCATTTTACCTCAGGATAAATCTTAAGTGAAACAATCACAAAGTATTAAAATAATTAGTAGTTCTCCAACATACTAGTACTCTACTGCTTGTCTCCTTTCTGTTTAGACTACCACAGACTGTAATAATGACTATAAAACACATGGCCCATATAGGGCAAATATACTGATGGCAACCATTTTTTTTGGTGACCCTTAAAAAACCAGGCAGGTTTTCCCTCCACAGGGAACAGGCACTGGGCCTAGAGGTACTTCAGTATCAGGCTGGCACCAGGAGGGCCAAAGCCAGTTCTGATACTCTCCCTTTGCTAACAAAAATGCTATATTGGGAACCTACCAAGAGGATTTCCTAGATTTCCTAGACATTAGGGCTGGAAGGGACCTCAGAAGATGATCAAGTCCAGCTCCCTGCCTCAGGGGCAGGAAGTCAGATGGGGTCATAGGATCCCAGCAAGAAAAACATCCAGGTTTCTCTTGAAGGCATTCAAAGCAGGTGCTTGAACCACCTCCGGCAGCA
The DNA here is from genome assembly GCF_001723895.1 of Crocodylus porosus. Taxonomy (NCBI): domain Eukaryota; kingdom Metazoa; phylum Chordata; order Crocodylia; family Crocodylidae; genus Crocodylus; species Crocodylus porosus. The sequence continues at coordinate 42,471,010 of NW_017728943.1, forward strand.
GGCCATTCCAGACCCTGGGAGCTCGGACAGTAAAGAAATTCTTCCTTATGTCCAGCCTGAAACAGTCTTGCAGGAGTTTATAACCATTTGACCTTGTCATCCCTTGGGGCGCTCTGGTGAACAAACGTTCCCCTAGGTCCTGGCGAACACTCCGTATAAACTTATAGGTGGCCATCAGGTCGCCCCTAAGCCTGCGCTTTTCCAGGCTGAAAAGTCCCATGGCTCTCAGTCTCTCATCATAAGGTCTGTTTTACTGACCTCAGATCAAGTGCATGGCTCTCCTCTGGACTCTCTCAAACTTCTCCACATCCTTTTTGAACTGTGGAGCCCAAAACTGGACGCAGTACTCCAGCTGCGGCCTCACCAAGGC
>NW_017728943.1:42471479-42506289 GCF_001723895.1 Crocodylus porosus
GGAGCCCAAAACTGGACGCAGTACTCCAGCTGCGGCCTCACCAAGGCCGAGTACAAGGGGAGAATGACTTCCCAGGATTTGCTTGAGAAGCATCTATGGATGCAACCCAGCGTTTTGCTCGCTTTACTGGCTGCAGCATCACATTGAAGGCTCATGTTCATCTTGTGGTCAGTCCTGACCCCGAAGTCGCTCTCATCCGTGGTGCTAGTCAGCGTAGCACTGCCGAGCCTATAGACATGCTGCAGGTTTTCCCTCCCAAGGTGGAGAACCTTGCATTTTTCAGTGTTATACACCATCAGGTTCTCATCCACCCATTTATTGAGCCTGTCAAGGTCAGCCTGGATCACCTTCCTGTCCTCAGGTGTGGATGCTTTATCCCAAAGTTTGGTATCATTGGCAAACTTGGCCAGTCTGCTTCTGACTCCGATGTCCACATCACTAATGAAGAGGTTGAACAAAATAGGTCCAAAGATGGAGCCCTGGGGGATCCCACTGGTCACAGGGCACCATGATGATTGTCTTACATCAACCACTACCCTCTGGGTCTGACTCCGGAGCCAATTCCCTGGCCAGCTGATTGTGGTGGACCCAAGGCTGGAGTTGACCAGTTTTGCCAAAAGTTGATCATGGGATACCAGATTGAAGGCTTTTTTAAAGTCAAGATATATGACATCAATCTCTTCCCCCTTGTCCACGTGATGGGTCACCTGGCCGTAAAAGGAAATGAGATTGGTCAAGCATGACCTACCCACAACAAACGCGTGCTGGCTGTCCCTCAGAGTGTGGCCATTGGCCTCCTTGATGATTTTTTCTAAAACCTTCCCCAGGATAGAGGTAAGGCTGATGGGTCTTAAGTTTGCTGGATCCACTTTCCTCCCTTTCTTAAATATAGGCACCACATTGGCCTTCTTCCAATCATCGGGCACTTCACCAGAGTGCCAGGAGCTCTCAAAGACCCATGCCAGGGGCTGAGCTATGACGCTAGGGAGCTTCTTGAGTACTCTGGGGTGTAAATTGTCAGGGCTGTTTCTTCACAAGGTCAGCATTGATAGAGGGCAAGGAACCACCCTCGCTTAGGTGTCCCTGTCCCATATTGGGCAAAGGCATCCCATGGGACTTGTGAAAGACTGATGCAAAGTACCCATTTTGCAAGTTGGCTTTTTCCTGGGCATCGGTCAACAGTTCTCCCTTTTGGTTTAGCAGGGGTCCAATGTTGCCCTTGCTTCTCCTCCAGCTCCCCACATATCTAAAAAAGGACTTTTTGTTGTCCTTGATACTTGTGGCCAGTTGGAGTTCTATGGCAGCCTTGGCTTTCCTGGTTTGCTCCCTGCAGTTCCAGACCAGTGCAGAGTATTTCTCCTTGGAGATGGATCCCGTCCTCCATCCTTTGTAGGTCTGTCTTTTTAGATGCAAGAGGACAGCCAGTTCTCTGGAGAGCCTGGAGGCTGCCTTTCCTCAGAGATGGAATAGCCTTAGCTTGTACATCTAGGATCGCTCCCTTGAGGAGCGGCCACTCTTCCTGGACCCTCCTCCCTTTGGGGTCATGGTCCCTTAGGATCTCACTGACTAGTCTCCTGAGCTTGTCAAAGTCAGCCCTCCTGAAGTTGAGAACCTCTGTACTGCTGACTGACTTGACAGCTTTTTGGCGGATGGTGAAGGTGATCAGCTTGTGGTTGCTGTCACCCAGCTTCCCTTCAAACGTTAGGTCACTGATTAGGTTGTCCCCGGTTGCCAGCACCAGGTCAAGCAGCACTTTGCCTGTTGTTGCCCCATAGACTTCTTGAGTCAGATAGAACTCATTCATGCATGTGAGGAAGCTTTGCAACTGTTTGGATTTGGCCAAGTGCTCTTCCCACAAGATGTCTGGGTAGTTGAAGTCCCCTATGATAACTATGGACTGGGAGCATGCAGCCTCAGCCAATTCCCTGGTGAACTCCTAGTCAAGCTCTTGATTCTGGGATGGAGGTCTGTAGTAGACTCCCATCATTGTGTCCCCTGTGCCATGTTCCCCATGGATTTTAACCCACAGGGTCTCTAGTCATTCACCCTGAGTGCCAGTGTCAGCTTGTATGGATGCATAGTTCTCCTCGACATAGAGAGCTACATCTCTGCCTCTTTTGTCCACTCGATCCCTCTTGTACATACCTGTCTATACCTGTGGTACAGTCATTGGTGGAGTCCCACCAGTACTCCGTTATCCCTGTGACATTGTAATTATTTGTGTTGAGCAGGAGGACAAGTTCCTCCTATTTATTCCCCAAGCTCCTGGCATCAGTGTACAGGCATGCAAGTGTCCCCTTGGGGTCCCTTGCCTTGCCTGCAGCTTGCTCTAGGGCTGGGGCAGGGGTGGGCTCCCTTAAGTGCTTTGGCCTGCTGGCTTTGCAAGGGTTTCTCAGTGGGCCAGCAGTAGCAGTAGTTCCCCCACCCCCCAGTGGGCTTAGTATAAAGCCCGGTGGAGCAGATCAGCCAGCGTGGCTGAGAAGAGCCTCCTCCCCAGCAGAAAGAGGTGGAGGCCGTCCCTTCCCAGCAGCTCACTGCCTCTCTCACCAAAGAGCACACTGTGGTCATGGAAGCTGAAACTTTCCCAATGACACCAGCACCACAGTCTTTGGTTCACTACCTCAATCCTCCTCTCCCTCAGCCCATAGCCTGAGACTGAGAGGATTGAAGAAAACACCACCTGCACCCCAAGACCCTTTAGCCCTGCTCCCAAATCCCTGTAGTGGTTCATGACCCAGCTGGGAGTGCTCTGAGCCATGTCATTCTTGCCCACATGGATGAGGACCATAGGGTAGTGGTGAGTGGGCTGGAGGAGCTCAGGGATCTTCTCCACAATGTCCCAGATATGGGCTCCCAGGAAGCAGCAAATTTCCCAGGCCAAGGGGTTGGGGCGGCAGATTGCTCCCTCCGTCCCCCTCAGGATGGAGTCTCCTATGACAAACACTTTTCGTTTTGTCTTAGGGAGAGCGGGGGTGGTAGCTACAGTTGAGCCTTTGTGGCCTGCAGGACCTGGCACTCAGCAGGCTCTGCTGGGGCTGCAAGAGGTTTGTACCTGTTGCAAAGCTCTAGCAGGGCAGGGGCCTTGGTGCGGTGGGCCTTGGGGCTCTTGACCACCTTGGTCCATCCCCGTGGTTTGACAGAATGGGATCCTTGTCCAGGAGGGAGACTGTGATCTACCTTCCATCCCCCAGGGGAGAAGGGCCTGGCAGTAGGAGTCTATTTCCTGCTCGCAGTCCCTGATGGCATGCAGTCTCTGGACTGTGGCCTGGAGCTCCTTCAGCTGGCATGCCATAGACCCTAATAGGGAGCAGACCCCACAAGGGGAGGTGGCTATGCTTCCGGGCCCCAGAGCCTGAAAAAGCGACAGGCAGCTCCTGCATCCAGAGCCAGGGGGTCCATCTGCGTGGAGCCCCAGAACCATGGGCTCTGTCTGGGTGGAGGTCTCTGAGGTGCTGGGGGGGCCTGCAGACCCCAAGGGGACCCAAGGGGTGCGGCGTGTGCCCTTCCGTGTCATGCCACTGGCTATGGCTGGGACTGGCTTCCCTAGGGGGGCCCACAGGTAGGGCTGTGGGCCCTCCTGCTTACCCTCCTGCGCAAAATCTGTGCTAACTCATGTGCTGGGCAGTCAAGCATGCTTGTTTGTGCACCCTGTTCAGGCAGCTCCAGTTGCGTGGCTCCTTGGGGGGCTGGGCCAAGTAGGGCCCGGGTTAGGGTGAGACTCTCCCCGGTTCCTACTTAGCTGCCTCCTGCAGCTAAGCTGGGCTAGTCCCCTCCCACCATGGGCCCTGCTCATCTTCAGCTGCTACTGTGGGTCAGCGGGAGGCTCCACAGCAGTTGGGAGTCGCTGGGGGGCTTTGGGGTGTGGGGGCGTGACGAGCTTTCACCGGTGCATCTCACGCTGCTCCCTATGCCTCCAATAGTTATTGTAACCTATCTCAATAACATATAAGCTAGTGCCCATTGTGCCCAGTCCCCTCAGTGCTGAGTCTTTCAAGTCATGGTGAACCACTACACTGAATACATTTTGACTTCCTCTTCACTCCCACACCTAAGCTGTACCTCTCCTTCCCATTTCCAATTATTCTCACTTCTTCACCATCCTTAAAGGTCTGGCAAACATCACCCAATGGGGTCCAAACTGTTTATTCAGAAGCCTTTGGTTACCTATGCTCCCAGCCTGTTGCATATAATTACTGTGGTGCTGCCCTCCATGCAATGGGGCTGGACCAGGTTGCCCTGCACATCCTCTGCATAAATATTTTTGGAGGATCCCAAGACTCCTGACAAGAACACCCAGGTTCAGTCATTATTGGGAAGGGGGACATAATTAGCACATGAATCCTTTGTTGGTGGGTATCTGGAGTATACACAGTGCTGGGCTATGGGGTCATGGTGGGTTGAAATGCTCTTGGTTCTTTGGAGGCTCAGCCAAGTGAACTATGTGGTAAATCATAAAATTTTTGGCTTTGGACTAATATAATTAATAGTTTGTAATATATAAATAGGACCTACTGAAATTGCGATTTCATGGATTTCATGGAAATTTTTAAATCCAGCATTGCCCATGAAATCAGACAATGCCTGTAAAAGAATAGAAAATGCAGTATTCTCCAGATGAAGGGAGATTTTAAAATGTTCTCCTAATTTTACATTTACTAAATTGCACAAACCAGCAAAACAATCAGTTTTCACAAGTATTCACGTGTGATCCAGGAGATGCTCTCTGAATAATCATAGATACAATTTCAACATTTCCACAGGCAAACATATTTTTATCCAGGGGAAAAATTAAATAAGATTTTAATTATATAAATTTATCTCAAATAAAAAGTCACCATTTCTGTAGAGAAGAACTGTCCCTTCCATGATTCCAGTTTCACTTTTCTATTAGCAGAATTTACTAGGGCTGTGCAAAATTTCACCAGCTGTTTTGTTTCAACATTGTTTTGACTCATTTCAAGATTGAAACAGCAAAATCAAAATGAAACAAAGGGCTTTGAAACAGCCTCAAAACAAAATGAGGTTAGTCATGACTCTTCATCCCCAGTGCTGGATCAGGCGGGGAGCAGGGAGCCAGCCCAGCTAGACTGATTTCCCATCCCTGGCCCTAGATCTGGATGGGGATGGGGAGCCAGCCCTGCTGGGCTAACTTCCCATCCCTGGTGCTAGATCCAGCCGGGGACGTCACCTGGCCAGCTGGGCTGATTCACCATCTCCGGTGCTGGATTGGGCAGGTGACAGGGAGTCAGCCCAGGAGGGCTGACTCACCATCCCGGGTGCTGGATTGGGTGGGAGGTGGGGAGTCAGCCCAAGTGGGTTGACTCACCATCCCCAGTGCTGGATCATCCCCTGCCCCTGGGTTAGCTGAGCTGGCTCCCTGCCCCCCACCTGATCCAGCATCAGGGGTGGGAAGTCATCCCAGCTGGGAAAAATCTGTCCCTGGCCGGATCTAGTACCGGGTATGGGAAGTCAGCCCAGCTGTGCTGATTCCCTGTCCCGGGCAAATCTAGTGAAATGTCGAAACAGAGTTGAAACAGCCTGACTGTTTCAACAAAGCAAAACAGAACAGCTGTTTCAAATCAAAATGAAATTCAGTACAAAACACTGCTCCATTGAAACCTCAAAACTCAAGGCCAAATGGAGCAGTGCCACTTCGCACAGTCCTAGTAATTACTTTGATAAAAATAAGACCAAATGAAATAATTCCGTTAAGAAACACTGATATAGACAACTCCATGTTGCTGGTACATGACTACTTTATTCTTTGAATGAGCAGGGTGAAATGAGTTCAAATGGTGGCCTCCATCAGGGATGTGAAGAACAGGTTCTGGTCTGAATGGGAAACAGGATCACTTACCAAAGAAAAAACCTTGTTTAAAGCCCTTGAGAAACCAGTGGTGGTGGAAGAGAGACTCACCTTCCACCAAACAATGGTGCACTGAGAAGGTAGTCAGATATAGCAGAATTGAGCTTGAAAATGACCTCTGAGGCTTCAACTCCTATAGGAGGTCTAGGATATTTGGCATAAAAGTCTCAAAAAGGGACAGGAATATCATACATGGACAGGTTGAGATCTTGGTCCACCTAGATACACAAATTTATCCACCTGAATTTTTCCTGCTATGGATGAGAATACTTTGATGCAGGATGACTGGACCTCATCTTCTATCAGCAGTCATTCTTTGTATGGATGATGCATATATCCAAGTGGAGTGCCCTCTCTGCGTTCTGGGTGACAGGTCCGGGAGCAGCAGGAGAACAATAGGGTGCTTACTGAGATCTTCTAACCAGACTAGGCCACCAAGTTCAGACATGAGATCTGCTGCCAGTTGATTAAAAGAATCTAAAACAATGAAATCCTTGATTTGTCATTGGAAGTGCAAGGAGATGTTTCTATGGAGACTGTCCACCTAGGTGTTCTGAAAGTCCAGAAAAAATAACCCCAAGAGTTGTAGCTGATGACAGATGCATTGATTCCATGAATTCATAATCTTCATGCACAAGGGAAAAAATCTGCACTTCCTTGTTTGCTTGCTCAGGTTTGTCATTACCTGATATAATGCAAGGGACCTGGGAGACCCCACAAGCAATACCCAGAACCCTGAATGGGCTGAACAAGCCCACAGTAAAACACAAAATTCACCCCCAGAGCAGGAACCAGCAGGGTGGCAATGACGTGCTTCACCTCTGCCGCAGTTCAAGAGCCAGCTGTCAATCAAGCTGGGCAGGGCTGGGCTGATGACGTCAGCCCCCAGCACCACCATGGGAGATTTAAGAGACACCCAGAGTGCTGGGGGAGAATGAGAAGAGCCTGCCTCTGCACCAGTTATGGGAGGTGTCAGAGCCCCAGGGCTTAATATATACAGAACAGTAGAGGCTTCATGCTCCTGAGGCTACGGAGTGAAGCCTCAGTTACTAAAAAAAAATCCAGTGGCTTGAGGGAGCTGGGAGTGTTGCCAACAGACTAAGAAGGGCATTAGCCAGAATAGAGGTAACCCACCAAGAAATTACGTTTCTCTTCATTTCTTTCTTTTTCAGTTTTTTGGGTTTTTCTGAGGGAAGGCTGCATAGGATCAGTGGAGTCCTAAGGTCAGGGCTTAATCCCAAGATTAACCCCTTGTCTGCAAGGAAGCAAGACAGCAATCCAGACAAGGCTAGGAAGTGCCTTTGTAATTGACTCAGGTCAAAACCCGGATCAAGCCAGAACCCCGCATCAGTCCATCATCTCAACACCAATGGCTGGTGTGTGGCGGGGAATGTAGGGGAGGTGGAATCCCGTTCATCAAACACTCTTGGATCTGTGAGTACCGCCAAGTGGACCCCCTGTATTAAAACATGCTGAACCCTTCCTATTCAATTGTTTATCATCAAAGCCATGGCAGGCAAATTGAGGGGAAGCCTAACTTGTTAGGGACTCAGGAAAATGCCACTCTCAGGTAACAGGTGTTAGGATGACAGGATTTAGATCTTGGGGAGCACTGGGTGGGCAGATGAATAAAGGCTTCTTCCTTTGTCTCAGCAAAAGCTGCTGACCACAAGGCAGAATGATATATTAAAAATAACTTTGCAAATACTTAGGCAAGCAGTTTTCTAACAAGGTCATAGTTTTACAGCCCATTGTGTATGAAGAACAAGATACAGCCCACCAGCTATCGTCAATAGATAAAGCAGAAGCAAGACCTTAAAGATGAACAAGGAGTCAGCCAAGAACCAAAAAGAACCAGCAAGTGACCGAGAGAAGCAGAGGTCAAAGCCTTATGCATGCGCTCTTAGCAGAGAAGCATGTAAATGAAGGAAATGCATAGGCAATTCCATGTTAATAAAGTAAACAGTACACAGAAGCAGAGCTTGAGATAGGAGAAGAAATGGGTAAAACATAAGGAGGTGCAAGGGTGGAGTGGATGTTAATGAGCATGAACCAAGGTGTATAAAATGTAAAAAGAACTAATGTTCAGCGTAGGTCCCTGGTTTGTTGAGTTTTAAGACCTTTGCCTGAAGCTATCTCCCTTCTGAATAAAGCTGTTGCGAGCAACATGTGCTGGTGTTTGCTCCCTGCTTGCTCTGGCTAATGAGTAACAGGATCCATGAGCAATTGGATCATCATCTCTCTAGTTGTTGGGTGCTGCATGGAGCCAGGGTCTAACAACAGGGAGCATTTCATCTGGACATGATGCTACTGGACATGGTATGCTCTCTATACTACCCTGAGCTGCATGAGTTCACCTGTCTCAGAAGACCATAGACCTTGGTAAAGATAAGTTTGATGCATGGTATTGATATATGCCCTCCAATAGAGAAATATCAGTCACAATGGTTGCCAATGGCAGAGACAGGAGAAATGAGACTCCTGTACATATACTAACTTCATCCTTCCACCCTGCCATGGAAGTTCTGACTAGGAAATAAATTATCTACATTTAAGCCTCCATCCATCTGAGGGTGTAGACACATGTACATTTGGAGCCATATCAAAGGGGGAACTTTTTAAATATAGCAGCAGCTGTTACATGCTAAACGTTATGTGTGAATGAGCTGAGGATGATATAAATGTAATAAAACCTGCTCCAACTTTAGCACCACACAAACGGCTACTACCCATTTGAAACTCTTTTTGAAAGGGCTTGAAATGTACACAGGTCTACATGAAATGGACTCCCTTATGCAAAATCACATAAACTTAAGAGTCAGTGGGGTCTCGGATGGATAGGCAGATTCTGATAACCTACTTCAGTGGTTCCCAACCTATTTTTGCTGTAACCCTAAGTGGGCCACCAACAGGACCTCCCAACTTGGCACTGTGGGGGCTGCTGGGAGTGGAGTGTTTTGGTGGCAGCAGTCCAGGGACAGGAGCAGGGGAACTGCCATTGACCCTTTTGTGTACAGTAGTGCTGCCCCGCCTGCCCACCGCTCCTGGGCCACATGCGTAAATGTGAATGTGCATGTGCGTGGGCTCTTCACAACCCTAGTGAGGATCCTCCACAACCCTGATTTGGGTCATGCCCCAAGGCTGGGAACCAATGACCTACATGGTAACTATTCCAAAGGTTTTGTAACAGGTGGTCTCTTGGGGGAGCAGCAGCAGAGACTACTTCCTCTTTTGGAAGCACCAGTGCTTTCTCAGAGTGGTCAAGGGTATGGATAATACTGCTACTTGCTCTTCCTCTTAAGTACGGGTACCTAGGTCCAAGGGAGTGCAGAATGGCTTTGGCATCTTTGAAGCACAAATAGTGCCTCATCCATTTTGGTACTAAATAGTTCTCCCCCTCAAAAGGGAGTGATAGGTCTCTTATTCAGAAACCAAGAACCATGAAGCAAGGAGCACTTCATGACTGTAGCCAAGCTGAAAGAACAAGAAGCAATGTCAGCCACACTCATAATGGCTTGCAGCAAGGTTTTGATCAAGTCCTCCATGATGGATTCATTGATGGACATCTTATTTTCCACATCATGGGCTCCTTGGCCTCAAGCCACAGAAACTAAAAAGAAATGAGGAGCAGGAAGTGTGCTCAGCTGTTTCTACTCTGGATGCAAAGCAAAAAGAGGCAGTAAGTATGTATGCTGTACAAGTACTGCTGGGGCAAAGTGTCTCCAAACTTGAGTGCTAGAGGTGCACCCTCATTGGTGGTGGAACATGCATAGACAAGCATGCTGGAAGGAAAACAAGTCGTACTTTTTAACTTCCTGACAAATGACATTAAAATAAATACATACCCTGTATGTAGTTAAAACAGTGTCATTTTATTAAGAAGTTTGCTATAATGCATTCTGGAGTTTAGTTCAAGTTTAGTACAGATGATGACCACTAATAGACAAAAAGTCCAAGGTGTAAAAGGACCTTAAACATTTCTTTAAAAAGTCACATTTTTCTCATCTAATAGAAAGTTATAGATGTCACTATTCACTTGTGCTATCTCAACCATAACTGTATTGCTCTGAAATTATCCTTACATAGTCAATAACTAACTGTATCGTGTCATGTAAATGCTCTAACATGACACTTAACGGATTTGTTTGTCCTAAAGTAAACTTAAAGAGGTGACTGTGATAAGACAAAGACAACTTGAGGAAGGCAAGGATGTCAAGTATCATCTCTTAACTATCAAGAGACTTCTCCGCTGCACAGAAGTTGATAGAACTATGTTGGCTGGCAATGTCAGAGCTGTACCCTGGACTTTATCAACTTTTAATTACTAAAATTGAAATAAAAACAAAAAAGATGATGGTGGCTGACAGTGTCACTTTATTAAGAAGCTTTCTGTAAAGTGTTCTGGAAAATTCTACTTCAACTGAGGAACATCCTATGGTTCAAAAATCTGCTAATTTAGTGTCTGACATTTAATAATTATGCTGAAGCCAGCGGCTATGGCAGTGTACAATATATAACATGCACTGTAAGCACATCGCAGCAATGGCCAAGTTCAACTCTTATATTGCAGAGACACTAGATGGTGCTGGCTGGGGGAGAAGGAAGAAAGGCTGAGGAGAATGTGTGATGCAAGAATTATAAGATACCTTAGAATTATAAGATACCTTGCGGGAGGATACCCTTCCCTCCCACAAGAGCACAGGCTGGGCAAACCCCAGACCAGAGCTCCCTCACCTGCCTTCTCCCCACTCTCTTCCTGAAGATGGCACCAGAGTGGGGAGTGAGGATAGGAGAGAGTGAAAGAGAGGCTGCAGATACACAGCCTGTCTCCACTGGATTGGCTCCCCCCCCACCCCCAGCCAAATAGAAAATGTTTGTTGGGTTGGGTCAGGGGGTTTGCTGCATCTCACAGCACTTTATGTGAAGTGCCATGAGGTACAGCAGGGAGCTGCGTATCTGTCAGTGCCCATAGTGCAACAGCAGTCTCTGCCTCAGGACATGATAGCAGCACCATGCACATGCTCCTTCTGAAAGGACCAGACACTAGGCACAGAGTGGTGTCAAGAGCAGCAAAACTATGACACAGGGAGCACCCCTTCTATCCTGCACCTCTGAAGCTGAAGGCATGTAATATATTGACAAAATGCTCCATGCATCAATAAATTCTGGCAGGAAATCTGCCTTCCTGAATTCCACCTCTACTGTGAAGCCATGTCTTAAAGGCATAATTAAACCTTAACAGCACAATGTTGGCTGGCTTGCAGAATAGCAGGCAAAAAACAGCTGTTGGTGTAACTTCCAAAGTAGCGTTACAGTGCTGAACACTTAATGCCAATTTTTTTTTCTTGCTTCTGTATGGATGTACAGATTCTCCCTGAGGTTATTTGGGAGTAACTGCAGTAGCATCAGAAAGTAGAATGCTCTTTAGCAGTTTAGACAAAGTTTCACAAAGTGGAAGGTGGCAGAGTGGTGAAATATTTTAGATGCCTGCCCACGTGCATACAGATGGCACATGTAATGCCTAGAAATGCTGCACTAGCGTCCCACATATCCCACATAATCAAGTGTTAATAAAAGCTGTGGTATTGCATTGCACTGGCTACATGAGTATTGAAGCAGTAACTGTGAGGCTCACTTGAGCTAAGCCAAACACAGCCCAAATGGACAATGAACAAGCTTGTGGGAAGAGAAATATGCCTGGTTTTAAGGCTTCTTTTCAATGACTTACCTGACCACTGAGAGGCTATCTGCTAATAGGCACTACAAAAACTCCAAGATAAAGGTAAGTACATAGGCAGCTCCAGGATTTTAAAAGGCAGGGGGAAGGGAGAGCTGTGTGACCAGTGCTGCAGATGTAGCTTCACTTACCCACTCCCAGCCTTCTCCCCCTCCCACTGGGGCAAGCAGACTATGCTGTGGGAGAAGCAGCTGGAACCTTTAAGTCCCTAAATTTCTTCTCTTTCCCCCTACCCTCTTGGCACCCCTTCCCTTCCCCTCTCTGCTCAGTGGCACATCCTCTCCCCTCCCATATATCTGCTCTTCTCTACTTACGCTTCTGTGCCCAAGAAAGGGAGACCCACCTGCCACCACTACTGTCCTGCCACTCCTGACTTTCTCTAGCTAGCATTATGGAGAGGCTCTGGGGCAGCTGGGGACAGCAGCAACAGCAGTGGGATTTCCCCTCCTTGCACCTGTTCCCAGAGGAACCAGACAGGGAAAGGGAATGGACCCATAATTACAGTTGCTGCTGCCCCCACCTGAGCCCAAGCCTCTACACAGGTCAGCTGGAGTGGAACAGGAGTGGCTCTGGAGCTTCCCTTGCCCCTGGGTCAGCCTGGGGCCTTACAGGAACACCAGCATGGCAGGGGGGGAGGGGCAGAGGGGAAAGACATGGTATTTGCCACTGAGTAGGAAGGGGAAGGGAGGGAGGGCTGAGCGTGCAGGTACTTACCAGCTTTTCGGGACGTAAAATAAGTTTCTAGCTGCTGCTCCTACAGAACAGCCTGAAAGTGGGCAGGGGGTGCAACTGTACCATTGCAGTCCCTCTGGATCACCATTGAACAACAATGATATGCTAACAAACTAGAAACGCTCACAAGTTATTCCTTTTGGCAAGAGCAGTAGTCTGGTTCATAGCATGCATAGAAATGAGAACTTTGTGGAAAATGTTGACACCATGCATCAGCTCTCTCAGTCACTTGCACACCTGCCATGACTAACTTGCACCCCTGCTACAGTAATACTATCATCTTCATCTCTGAGGGATACAAAATGAGCATGGAATTCTGCCCATAGTGATGCAACCTGAAATCCTTACAAGTCTAGTATAAGGTTCACTCTCTGCACTGAGGAAATCACTCCAACGGTCTATTCCCACTGATCATATATTAAGAAAGAACAAAAGCAACATCTGTGGTGAAGGAGGAAAAAGAAAAAACATAGAATATCTGTGGAAGAAGAGAATCATTCTCCCAGTCTAGCTGTTGGCCTGAGAGGATAACTTTTTCATTTGAATCTGTGAGACCAAAAATAACTAAATACATTTTTAAAAGCAAACTATACAAGCTCATAGAAGGCTTTCTTAGAACAAATACATGAACCATAGATCTAAAAAATTTGCAAGTCCAGGCCTTATAAGCTATATATTTTCATTCCTCCCCCTACCCCAGCCCCATTACTGCCAGAGAAATATGAGCAAAAGCAAAGAGGAAAGGATAATGCATAATTCAGAGTCAGAAATATTGGCCCTTGCCAACTGGACAGTTATAGGAATCTCTCCAGTGGTTTATTCAGAATTTCCTCAAGTGAAAGAAGTCAGTTTGTTAAAAATGACACCTTAGGGATGCATATATAATCCCTTCCTGACTTCCATGTCATGTTTCCTCAGTTTACTTCAAGTCAAAAGACATTTTTCCCTTGCTCTTAGCCCTGTAGGGTCAGCCCAGCTAATGAAAATCAAGCTGTCTTTTTTTGCTATCAACAATAGTCAGATAACAAAATGCAGGTTCTGATCTTGGCATGTTTATTGTTGGTGATGATGTATAAGCTGATAGCAGACAGCTTCATTTTCTTTAAGCTAGGTTGACCCTGAAGAGAGAGAATTGAAAAAAAAACTTTTAGTTTTGACTAGTAGTAAAACAGTTGAACAAACATGACATGACATGAATGTCAGAGTGCATAATATAACTGTATGAACTTTAGTAATGTCAAGAGAATATAAAGAAATGCTAACAATTTATATAACTAACCTTTGGAATATGCCTTATGATCTTATTTTTTTTTCAATTACAGATATTAACATACTGATCTGAGATAAATAAAAAAGAAAGAAAAACAGAAAGAACACATAGCCCTTAAGCATACCCTCTCCCATTTTTTCTGCATTATATAATGCCTGACATACTTTTTGAATGCTTTACAATGTGTAGCATGAACACTGTAATCAAAATAAAAATAATACGAAACTATCTTATCATTTGTATGCACTGGGATTTGTACAACAACATCAGGGCAGTTATAGGGGTACCATAAAACTACAGCACTCCCATAATGTTTTTAGAACCTGACGAGAACAACTGCATAATTACAGAATTTTCAGCTGTTAGCAGGACTTAAAGTCATCATGTAACAGCATGAAATTACACAAGAATTACAGTTTACTGTAGTTACTTGTTGAACTAGCAAGAGGATGTTGGATCATACCCCCTTGTGGGAAAATTCATGCAGTAAGTAATATAAAACCAGAACAGAACATTTGGGGAGCAAATTTGGGTTTGCTTCCCAAACACAGTAAGATCACAAGATCTAGCTGCTAGCTTGCATAAATGTTAAGATTTTCAGTTGATGCCAGACATGACAAAGTATTCAAGCCAGTTTACAGCCCTGGCACAGAGGATCTCTCCTTTGTGTAATGTACCAGATCTTTCCTATTGTCTTAAACACCATAGCAGAGACCTAGAAGTACTGGAGCAAAATTATCCACCACTCTTGGGGAAATCTGAAAATGAGGTGAAGAAACTTGTAGTAATGAATAGCAAAATGTCTTTCCACCAGCTGTGTGTGGCTGGCGGAAGTAAAGCTCAAACCAGCAGTATAAATGTCTAGTAGGGCTGTGCAAAACAGCACCACTTTGTTTCAACTTCTGTTTTGCTTCTTCAATAGGACAGTGTTTCATTTCAAGTTTTGTTTCATTTCAAAAGCACTGTTGCATTTCATTTAGTCAAAGCTGTTTTGACATTTTGCCCACAGGTTACAATGGGGAAGCATGAAACTGCCTATAACTTTGTCATTTTTTGGTAGATTTGGATGAAAACAGCAGGGATGGTAGCCCCTTCTGAAAGCATGAAGCCTCCCATGTTTCAAGAAGATAGGTGCAAGGGTTTTTGGGAACCTGCACCTCAAGCTGATGACAAGCAAAACTCGTGTCATGTGTGACTGTGTGCGTGTTAAGGTGCACCTTCACTGGGGCTGGGGCCTCTACATGATATAGTAGTATGTCCCAATGAGGTCTCCTTCCCTACAGCCTCAGTCCAGTCCACTACTTTAAATGACAGCAGGTAATATTTAGTATGGAGCACAGTAGCACCAGCAGCATCTCAGGCAGCCAAACAGTCACAGTCGATATCAGAGTAGGCCTTCCTCCCTCTTCCTCTTCCCTTGCCTTACTTTCTGTTTCCCTGCAGGCAAGCCCAGCTTCAGCTTTCACAAAGTTTCAACTACCCTTGTTTTGTTTCAAAGCCCTTCGTTTCATTTCCATTTCACTGTTTCAAGCTTGAAACGAGTCAAAATAGCATCAAAACAAAACAGCTGTTGAAATTTTGCGCAGCCCTAGTGTCTAGTTGTAGGAAGTCTACCCAGCCAAGGATCAACATGTCTAAGATTTCTTCTCATTCCAAAGTGCTGACTCTAGGTTTTGCCACCATAATAAATTGTGATTTCAAATCTTTTATTAATATTTTTCCTCAAAACAAAATTGAACAAGATGTTCTAACCTTTAGGGTACACTTTAATAGTTATAGCCATTTGCACTAGAATTAGAAGGTATGAATACTGATCACAGTTTCACATCAAAGATTCTATGCTGTGACAGGACACACTCAGGAAAATAGGTATTTTTAATCTGGAAAAATATGAAACATAAGGTGCATGGAAGGAAAGAAGGGTAGGTATTGATGTATTGTTCTAGGCCCCAAACACACTATTTTTGTTGTTTATAAAAACATTGCCTTACTGCACTTGGATTTTTCCTAGTGATTTTTTTCCAAAGAGAGAATGGAAGGGGTGGAGGGGGATACTCAAGAAAAAGTCTTTGAAACATTAAGGTCAATGATGGAATAATTCCCAGAGAACGCACTGAAATTCCACTATGGTCACAAAGATATTTCACCAAAAAACCATTACTAGAATCCCGTGATTCTCCCTATCTTTTTTATACACATTCACATAGATTTTTGGTGTGGCTATTTAGAGGGAACATTGCTATTAGCTGGCATGTGATTAAGGCCCCTGGCACACATTACACTTAAGACATGATTAAGCAGTTAATCACATCTTAAGTTGTTATCCAGCCACACATTAATGCAATTAATGGCATGATAAAACAAGGCATAAGCCACAAAATTCTTATACAAACATGTATAGTAACTTTGGGGGTGGCTCCTATCACACTATTGACTGAATATGAGGCTAGGCTGGGGCTCTTAGCCACAAGAGCATACCATGCACCCCATCCCCTCTGGCTGAGAGACATAATCTGATGGGGCTCCCAGCTGAGGAAGCCTGTTTGCTATTGTTGGTGCAGGAGAAGGCCAGGATTAGGGGTGCGTGAAATGGGCCATATTCAATTCAGATTTGGATTTGGCCTAAATCGGGGACAGTGATTCAATTCATTGATTCGGATCACTGCCCAGATTCAATTCAGCTGAATCCAAATCTGAAGATTCAATGCTGATTTGGAGAATCAGCAATTTGGCCATAGACATGGCTTTAAATGTTTTTTCTACATGCCTTGAGGTACCAGGTATGGCTCATGAATGCTATGATGGTGGGGTGGATGGAGCATCCCACAGGAGTGGAGGGAGACCCCTTGCACACCCCCCCCCCCATGCTTGGCAATGAATCGGAAGTACTTCCAGTCCACTTCCGGGTCTACTACCAAGCATGCATGGAACCCCCACCCTGCACTGCCATGGCTCAGCAATCAGCTGTGGGGGGACCCCAGATGCCCCCCCCCCCCGAACCCAGGAGGGGGCATGCTCCAGCTGACTCAATTAGTTGAGTCTGATCCAATGCACTGTAATTACAGTGCATTGGAGCAGGCATCCTGTAGGACGCACTCCATTGTCAGTGCCACTCTAGAGGAGTGATGTTCTTTGCACTCGAATTAGAATTCTTTGCTCTTGCTGTTTTTGCAGGGCATGTGGTCCCAGGAACCACTCACAGGGGTTGTGATGGGCCAGGGGAGGGGTGGAAGTGGCAGCAGGGTCTATGTACATGTGTGATGGGCCAGAGGTGGCATTTGTGTGTAAAACTGAAAGAGAAGAAGCCTGAGACGGCATTCAACAGGAAAAACAAAACAATTCTCTCTCCACCAAAACTGTTCTGATGTCCTTACTTTTGTATGGTGCCTCATGGTTAGAGTTACCACTTCCTTTGGATTCTCTAGAGAGAAGTGTCATTTTATCCTTCCATCCCTAATAAGTAATAGGTCAAGAGAATGTCATTTTGGTTTCTTGAAGTTTTCGTGCTATTTGAGACCCTGTCCAGTGTAGAGTAACAGAATGAAATAAAGGTTCCATAGCAGATCTCAAAGGTCTAAGACAGATCATAAGTGTAATGAATAGTAAAGGACACATGGATTATTTCCAATATCAGGTCCTCCCACTTCCTAAGCATAGGCAAGTGCCCAGTGTTACTGGGTGGACTCAAAGGTATGTCCATATTATGGAAGCAGTGCATCCTAGCTGGGATATTCTTGAGCATGCCCTGCCCACTTGCTCCTGATCACACATGCCATCTTGTGTGCTAATGCAGCTGCTCCAGGTGTTCTTTTATTGCTACTCCCAAGAACAGAGTCTGGGTAACCCCAGAGTACGCTGCCATATATCCAGGTGTGAAGGGGTGGGGGTTCCAGGGTGCCCATGTGGCATGGAGTCCACACAGTGTGCGGCCCCTAGCTACTCTGAAGTTGGACAGCCCTCAGGTAGTCTTGCCTAAAGGGTCTAAAGCATCAAAACCCTGTTGCAGGATGAAGGAAAGAGGGTTGTTCTCTGTTCATATTGGTTTTTTACCTTTCATCACTGGGTGAATATCAATGAGATCCAATTACAAACTAGAGAGCACCTTTTCCTTGTAGAAGCCTTACCTAGAATTTTTAGCTGTTTAGGTTGTGGCAAGAGTATGCTAATATGAACTGAGCTGAGCCAGAGATCCTGTGATTCACAGTGACAGAGAAAGATCCTACATAGGGCTGCAAAATTTGAAAAGCAGTCCTTTCTGGGTCATCGTCTTCACCAATTTTATACAAGGGATAAAAGCTAAAGTAGCAAAGGAAACATATATATGTTAAAGTTCCAACAGTCTGGGGTAGCACTTGAGACTTAGATGGTCTTTTAGATTTCTGCCTCTTCTGCTAAAATATATTGGATTTTTTTTTCTGCCTGCAAACATGTATGTAGCTTGCCTAGATTTGATATTAACCATTTTACTTTTAACACTGATATCCTCTCCTCTGGGTATAAAATCTTTCTGCTTACTTTACCTTCTATAAGGCTCCCCATTTCTAGGGCCACATAGCACCCCAACTTCTTTTCTCCTGAAAAAGCAACATTTTCTTCTTTGGTAAATTCTTGTTCTTCAGGTCTCATTGCAAGAGACTTAAGCCCTTACTGATACACAGGCTCTCAGGGAGTTGTGCTGATGTTGGCTGACAAGCTTTATACTTACCAACACCACTCCATACTCTCAAGTGGGGCCTGGGTCTCTTTATTCTGCCCCTTCCTTTTGTTCCTTTCCCACTGTGGCCTTGCAAGAGCCTCAGAATGGTGCCCCTTGTTTCTTTGCTAATATTCTATGATGATCCCCTTCAGAACACACATGATTTACTAATAGTTCAGATTGAAGCCTCCATGGGTGGGCTGGGCTGGGTTGAGCTGAGTTTATCTGCATAAAAACACATTTACAGCAGTAATTGTTAGAGTGGATGATAGTGAAACTAGGATTGCAGGTCCTGGCAAGTCATTATCGACCCCAGAAGGTTCATTAGCAATTATTCTGAGGTTTGATTTTTCCTGGGCTATCTTTACTTCCTTTTCCTTCTTGAACATTTGGCTATCTAATAAGGAAGAGGGATTCCAAACCACTAATACAGTTTGGCCCTTAACTTGGTGGCCACTGCAAGGCCAGGGAAGAGTTAGCCTGGATGTTGGTGGTGACACCACAGCTGGAGAGAGTAAAGCTGATCAGAGGACTCCTGCCCCATGCCTGAAGCCTCACTGCCTCCATCCCTGCACCTGCCTTTACTGAGCACTCAGGGTTTATGCCCCAATTGCCTAACCAGCTTACTTAGGCTGATTAGGGATCTGATGTCAGCCAGATTCCTTCAGCTTCTGCAGTTTGCTTTAGCAGTTTTTTAAAGTTATCAGTATAAAAAGTTACATGTGTATTTGAGAATGTCCTTAAGTGGTAAGGAAACAGCAGTTCTTACAAGTATGCAAGAAGCCAAAAACCAGAATAATGAACCCTTGTAAAGAAACAGAAATAAGTAGCAGCTCAGCTACCACAAAGTGTCCACAAGCACCTTTGCCATGACAGTTGTCAAAAGAGGAAGCCCAAATGGAAGACAGCAAGACCTGCCTGGTCCTTACAGCCCCCTACCAGAAGATCCCACAGCACAAGTTACTTTAATCGGACACTCATGTTCTTAAAGTTCATTCAATATAAAAGAATCCCAGTTATTTTGGTGAATCTTTGGTTAAGAGTTTACAGCCACTGCCCTCAAAGTCATGACTGACTTAATAATATACCTCTGAGTGGTACTACTGAAGTATTAGTATCGTTTTAAAAACCATAGCAAGGGTGTTCTGCTGTTATTACCAGGGATCTAGGTTTTCCATTTCCTGTGGAAAAACACAGATTTTCCCTTTTGCAGACAGCTCTTTGCAGGCTGGCAGATTCTGAGGCTGCAAGAGACACTTTTAAAAGTGTGGGAAACCCTTATGCCTGTCCAAAGAGGGCAGGGGAAGTGGCAGGACCTGGGCCTGAGAATCCAAGTCAGCCCAGGCTGTCTCAGACTCGCTTTCCCTCCTGTGGCCTTTGGGGTAACTAGGACTTTTGGGGGCTGGGCCCTGAGGGTGGAGGGCAGCTGCCCCCCCCCCCCGAGGGGCTGGGGGAGGGCTGTGGGTTGGGTGACTCATCCTAGTTGGGCTTAGGCTGAAGGCACTGCCCAGCTGAGGTGGCAGCAGCTCAATGTGGGAGGGAGGGAGGGACTGTGCACTGCCCACCAAGACAGGTGCCCTCGGGGCAGGGTTGGGGACTGGGGCTGGGGGTGTTGCCCAGCTGGGGCACTGAGAGCAAGCATTGCCCACCTCATGTGCCAGTGGCCACTGTCCTGCTGCTCACCACACCACATCCCACTGGCCTGCATCTACACCAGCTGCTGAGGCTAGAACTGGAGGCTGTAACTCAGGCATAATATATGCAAGGGGAGGGGAGAGGAGAGGAGTGGCATGGCCAGCCCACATGCTGCCCTGCCCAGCCTGGGGCCTTGCCAGTCTTGCCTGTTCCAGGTGGGCTCCTGGTCCTGGGGACCACTCAGGAAGGGTGTGATGGGCCAGGGGCAGAGGTTGAAATTGCAATAGGGTCTATGTGTGTGCGCAATGGGGCGAGAGTGGCAGCAGGGCAGGACGCGCGTGCGCGCGTGTGTGTATGAGGGAGAGATGTGGGGGGGCACTCTGGGGCCTGGAGCCCCTGACCGGCTAAAGCACCCTGTGCAGGGGGAGGTTGGCTTGGAAGGGAAGGGGCTTGCCAGAAATAGACCCAGCCCAGTCCCTGAGCCCCAGTCAAGTGTTTCACAGGAAGGGCATGGGGACCACTGGAGGGGTGGGGGCTGGGTGGAGATGCAGGGAGCAGAACAGCAGGGGCCAGCACTATTCAGAGACACAAGGCAGCAGGCAGGACAACCACAACTGGATCTGTGGCCTGGTGCAAGGAGGAGAACTTCTGCTGGGAAGGAGTGAGTGGGGGGCAGGCAGGGGTGGGGGGGCTGTGGGTTGGGAGCAAGGGGCAATGGTATATAACCAAGCAGGAGCAGGGCACTGGCATATAAGTGCTGCTCAGCGCCCCAAAGCAGCTGTGGGAACAGCCACAGCTGGACCCACTACCTGGTGACCAAAGGGGGCAGGCAAAGCTCTGATTTTGTATGACAAAAAAGACCCAAAAATCAAACACCAAAATATATAGGTATTTAGAATGTAATGTATTATAATGATTGAGGCACCGATAGGCTTCCAAATTTATCTAAAATTGTAATTATATTAATAAAACACTGTCTTCATCTGATACCTATATCTGTAGTGGCCTTTCAGATTTTGAGCATTTTAATTAGGGAATATTGGATTTTTAAACGGAGAAAACCCAGATCCCTGGTTCTCACCATGGTAAAATTCTGTGTAGATATCAGATTAATGAAGGCAATGCTGGCATAATGATTTATGTTACCATAGTGGTGCTCTGGTTAGGGCATAAATCCACAGCCATTGCTGCTCAGAGGTGTGGCATTTTCAGCCTCCAGCTGGAGTCAGATTGGTGCAATGTGTGATATTGTTTCAGTTTCCTGCACCTAGGGCTACAGAAGAGAATAAGAGCTTTGTAGCAAAAAGGCCACTGTAAATTCAGTGTAAAGTTGTTGATAGGTAGGGGATTAAAATAATTTATTTTGATTATGCAGGAAGAAAGCCAGACCAAAATTTGCAAATAAAAGCATAAAGAAATATGTTCATGCCAATTTGATCATCCTATTTTCAAGCCCATCTCATTATGTGGAAGGAGGCAAGGAAAATGAAAGAGATGCCACCAGATACCTCAAAATTTTTGAGTTGAGAGCTGGAAGGAAAGCTAAACTTAGCCAATTACCCTTAGCAACTCTGAAACCTTAAACTGGAATGCCCATGAAATAAAGGGATGTTCTGACTTGGTCAAGCTACAGATGTGAACAGAAGAGTTAAGACCTATTTCTACTTAGTGTGCATCTTTCCCTTTTATACAGTCAGGCAAGAGAATAGCCTATGCATTCCTCCCCTGTAGCCAAACTGTTAAAGAATTTAAAAAATGGAACTGAGGCATACCATTCCTGCATTCTGTTAAAATATGCTCTTTAGCATTAGTGTTTTGACTGTTAGTAGTTTTATATTGATGAGGTTCTTAAATGTTTCCATAAACTGTGTGAATATCATCGCAGGGGGGTTTTTATACACCACTGACCATGGCACTCTGCAAGGAATTCAGGGAACAGAGTGATGACTTTACCCCTACTCACCTGTAAAACTAACCAAAACACAAACGCAAATTGTTACCAGCAAATGACCGCTACAGGCCCTGGCTTGCTCTTTTCCCCTTCTCTCTCTCTAAGACCATAAGAATAGACATATTGGATAGACCACTTATTCCACTACACAGTTATCACCAGTGGCCAATATCAGATGCTACAGATTAAAACATACACATACATGCACGTGTAGCATACACTTATGAGACAATATGCCCCCAGTGAAAGTTTCTTTTGGACTTCTAGAAGTTAGAGTTTGGTTAACTAAAGCCATGGAGAATGAGGCTTTAATCTGCCATGTTGCTAGATACCATACATCTCCTTTCCTTTCACTACATATTATTATCCCTAAACTTTTTAATTAAAAATAATGATACATAAAAGTATGCTTAAAAGCTAAAAATAAATATTACATTCTGCACCAAGTATTGATCTTCAACATACTGGCAAAATTGTTGCACCTGATGAGATTAAAGGAGGACAGAATTAACACTTCAATATACTTTTAAAAAAGTGAACAAACTTCTAAAATCTTGCATCTATGCAAGTAGTAGACTGCAATAATAATAATCACTTCATTATACTACTGGCAATCCTAAGATTGTTCCTAAGTATTAAGAAAAATAAGATGTTAATGTTCTATCTTACAGAGATGCAGGCCATTCCCCTAAAACATAGAGAAAGAATGTGTGTGCATACAAGATGTCGATAAATCCATCTTTGAAACATCCAGTAATTCAAACAGTGTACTGCACATTACAACTGATGTGGCAGTTGTTATGGAAACTATGCTTTTTGATTGAGTAGCAGAATAAATACCCACCTAAAGCCAGCATGATGGGCTAGTGCATAAATTAAGCGCACACTACAATTACCTCAATTCCTTACTTTCAGTATTTTTTTTTCTAGTATATAAACATTCCATGATAAAATGGGCTTTTTCTGGCAGATTCCCCTCCACCCCCCAGCACATCCTTTGTTTTTCAGGGGGGGAAGAAGGAGGGGTGGATAAACTTGCACAATGGAGATGAGACCTCTTGGGCACGAAAACCTGAATCCATTTGCGCAAAACCTGGTACTAATGTTATCTCAATTTAAAAAAAAAAAAAGAAATAATGTTTGGATATACAGCACTTAACCCAATAACTGTAGTCAAGTTTATGCAGGAAGAAGGTGAGCAAAATAAAATCTGTTACCTCTGAACCCAGCCCTTACTACTTTCACACACTTTTTCTACACATCAATTGTACAGGGAAGTGAGGTGCACTGTTTTCAATTTTTTTCAGTCATTGAGGATCTATAAATATGAAAGATCACAAGGAGCATAAAAAAAGACTGTTAAATATAGTTTTCATCATAGCATGTATTGTGGTGGGAGACAGTTGACAATTCCAATGATACTAAAACTGTCTGTATCTTAAAATAAACCTTTCCCCCACTTGCCAGCTTAATTAAAAGGCAGGTTGTACAACTTTTGAAATAAAACATATTGACTTTTGTTTTCCTCATACACATTTTTACATGGAATGATAGGCCAAACCAAAAAGTACAAGCGCAACAGGCACACATATCACAAACTTCACCATAATGGGCATGCATTCACCCATTGGATCAACATCTTTCAATTTATTAGCATGACAAAGGACACAATTATTTTGGATATGCCTGAATGCAATTTTCATTAACTTTGCAATGATTTATTAACAAAAGTGTCAGGAATGTAATAAAAGCAGCAGGACTCCTCAAAATGCCAAAATAAAAAAAAATTAAAAAAAATGAAGAATACAGCAGAATTTCCAAACATGCCTTGCAGCATCAGGTCAATAAGGTTGCTTGATTCTATCAAAAGCATCACCATGGTGAGTGAACTCTGCAATTAACAAAGAGTAAGCACAAAAAATGCTAATATCTCATTTGAATGTAATTATGCACAGATTACTGTTCACTGGAACAAGAAAAGGGATTTTAATTGTCACCCAAAGTTACGTGTAAACCCTGGATTCTAGTTAACTTTTTTTGTTTGAGAGAGTTTATAAGAAACGAAAAATGAATAGTTCACAAATTCTCATGTTCAGTGACTTCGCAAAATGAACTGACTCTACAGAAAGCATGCAGCTTCCTAAGTTGTTCTTTTATTTGTAATAACATCCCTCCATGTACGTTGGCAAGGTTAGTTTGTAATAAGTTTCACCATCGTTTGCATTTTAATACTATTTGATCTCATTTACATGTTTAAATTTGTTCCTGTAATAAAATTCATTAGTATGTTTATCATAACCACATAATGAATATAGCCCTTATGTAAAATAAAAAATTGAAAGTACATTAGAGACATAACAAGCTGTTTGAAATTACTGTGCTTTGCATATTATACCTTATTAATTAAATTATAAATTATTTATTTATGTATTTCTTTAATCAGGGGCAAGCACTAGAACAATATTATATTAGTATAAGAAACACAATACAACTCAAAGCTAATTCACACGTGGACCAGTTTTACATACACAGGCATACGGATTCATTTTGCCCTGGGGTAGCAAATGCCACTTCCCCTGCTGTGCATCAGGGGACATGAAATTGCTATTTAAAGGGCAGTGGGGAAAAAAATGTTTCTTGTGCAAGTGAAAACTTCACTACTTAAGATAATATCTCCTTTTGACTTCCCCTTTTGTGAGCATAATTAGACCAGATATGCAGATGGCAATGAAGGCTATATCATTATTCAAGTGAATGCCACACTCGTATCATATAGAGTCCATTGGTTAAAAAGGGGAAGATAAAGACATTTTGTTATAATTTTTCTTTTGGTGTTTTGTAAAGGTTTTTAAAGTTCAGCAAATAAAATTTAACATTTTGCCATAATGGAGAATGTTAGGGAAATATCACAAGACCAGCAAGAAATGCAGCTTGAGTTCATATGTTTTTTTTTTTTAAGTAAGCTGTTAGAAAGAAAAATTAGTCTGCTGATGTGCAACATGATTATATTTAGAAAAATTGAGATTATGAAAAAGAATTAATAGCAAGAAGAAGGCTATTAGGTATTCAAAAACAAAATTCAGACTACAGAGAAATGAAAATGCTATGAACCTGTAGAAAGCATCTGGGGATGAGGAAAGCCCGAGAAAGCTGTGATTAACACAAGTGGGTATAGTGAGAGGGCAGGAAGAAATGTATAAAAACTGGCAAAGTTATTGGTACAAAATCCAGAATTTGGTATTGAGGTCTGGTTTTGCGTTTCTAGCTGCAAGATCCCTGCTCCATGTACTGAAAAACTCTCTCTAAGAGGTTTATGTTGTGCAACATAAAATGCAGTTGGAACAAAATGCTGAGGGCTTGCAGCAGAGGGCCACTGGCTAGGCTACCTGCACCAGCCAGCGCGGCTTACCTAGACCCAAGGACACCTTATTCATGCCCTGTCTGCCCATCTCTGCAGGAACTCCACCTCAGTGTCTGGAGTGCTTGAAGGCAGCCCTTGCGAACAAGGTCAGAATGTTTTCCCCACATATTTTTGGTTTTAAAACATGCATAAAAGCACAGGCTGATGGGGTGCACTCATGCCTGTCCTGGCTAGGAAGCAATGCTACCATACAGCAAGTGAAGGCTGAATAGAAAAGATCTCTGTCAAATTTTTTGTCTCAGAAGGATTCCTAGACGTGCATGATAGCAGAAGTAAAAATCAAATTAAAATAATCTGTTAAAAGGTGTGGATAGGAACTTTTAAGGTAGATGATCATGTTATGGCCCAAACTCCACCCAGGAGCCTCCAAACAGTCTTAGTCATGCTCTCACTCAGGTGATGAGCATGGCAGATCACCTACTCCCCCAGGATTCTGGGATCAGTATGGTTTTCCTTAATTAAGATTCTTCCCACTTCTTAAAGTTCGAAACATTTGTAAGTACAATGCTGTGGAGCTGCCTTGAGCCCATAGATGCTCCTTGATTCTTCTTTTTCCAATGCAGATGTTATCTCCTATAACAGATGTCCATTGGAAGTGGGATGCAAAGCTTAATAAAGAATTTGAGCTACAGGAGTAGTTAGAGGACCAGGTGAAAAACAAAGGGAATGGCTATACTGTCAGTATAAAAATAAAATTAAAAATCAAAGTCTATCTATGTAACAAGAAAAGAAAAAGCAAATTAAACCTTTGGCTCCTACCCCACAATCAGGCTAGACCAGAGATGCTCAACGCTTCGCCTAGAAGAATCCCTAAGGGCCCAGAAATGTGGCAGTGGCAGCATTAATTGCTGACTCTGGCAGTTTCAGGAATTAATGCTGCTATCTTTCCACCACTGTTAAATTTCTGGACCAGTGGAGATTCTCATGAGTCAGAAGACACTGCCCCATGCATTGTGTTTAACCAGCTCACAGGGTCATTCCACAGCCAGATCTGGGCATGCAAAGATGGAGCAGGGTTAGATCCAGAATCCCAGGACTCTGGGGAAGCGGTGGCTGAGGCTTCTCTCCACTTCCAGCCCCTGTCTGTTGCTGCCATCACTGTCTGCCAGGGCTGCATACACCCACACCCTGCTCACCCAAGCTCCACACTGCCGCTGCCCCCCTGGATGAGGGCTCTGCCCTGCCACCCCTGTACTAACCACATTAGAGAGATTTAACCATTCTTCACCTACATACTCTTTCAGGAGAGGCAGCAATTTTAAAGTTGTTTATAATTTTTTCTAAAATTGCATATGCTACTTCCTCTGGTGTTTGTATTTTATCCAGAAAAGCTCAGAATTAATATTTTCTGTTCCCAGACACCATGTATTTAAGATGTTAGTTGTTCTCTGCTATTTTCTGTCAAATGACAAAGATCTGGAAAACTAAAACCTTGTGTAATTTTTATAAGCAGCAAGACATTTTGTAATATCTTTTATTGGATTAACTGTATAGTTGGGAGGACTGCTGGACATACTTTCAGGCACCAGCCTCTTGTGTAGACACGTCCTCTATAGCCTACTTATATGCTGACAGTGCAGCTGATGGAGGGCTGTTGTTTTTCATAAAATGAAATGGACTTCAATGGAGCGTCACAAAGAATAAATGTAATCTTGCGTATTAAGGTGGTAAAGCTAATACTGGTATCTGCAGCAAGCAAACTGTATGATATGTATGATATGTGTATGTATGATATGTGTATGATATGTCAAATCTTGCCTCTGCCCATACATGCAGCCAACAGAAATTAGAATGCCTAAAAATATAGTCCAGTATAT
This sequence comes from Crocodylus porosus, assembly GCF_001723895.1. Classification (NCBI taxonomy): domain Eukaryota; kingdom Metazoa; phylum Chordata; order Crocodylia; family Crocodylidae; genus Crocodylus; species Crocodylus porosus. Next base: position 42,498,605 of record NW_017728943.1, read on the forward strand.
TTACTATCAGAATAGTAACTTAATTTTCTACGTTAAAACTCACAACCAGAAAACTGTAGGTTAGACAAAACACTTGGCCGGGATGGTTTGGAGTGGGATGATCTCTTTGAATAGAGGGTTAAATTGGATGGCCTCCTGAGGTCCCTGCCAGACTTAATTTTCTAAGATACACAAGGTTCTTTACATTCTTTTTCACACAGCATGTAATAGAAGTGTGGAACCCCTTGCCGCCAGATGTTATGGAAGGTGACAGTTTAGCCAGATTCAAAAAAGAAATTGGGTAAATTCTTGAAAGAAAGATTCATCAGAAACTATTGAGCATGGGAACTAGGGACCCCAGAATTTCCTAGATCTTAAATGCTAGAGGCTGCCAGTGAGAGGGGAAACGGTAGAAAAAGCCCTGGTCAAACCCAGTTCACTCTCCCTTTAAGAATTCATTCTTTGCCACTGTGTGACGCAGGATACTGGGTAAGATGCACCAATGGTGTGACCCAGAAATTGGCAGTTCTTTCATTCTTACGAATGTTTTTATGTTCAATTTTTGTTGTATTCTGTCAGTAGCATGCAACACTGACTCCACTGCCCAATTGATTCCCCTCCCCCGCAAAAAAGATCATGGATAATTTCAGCCCAACAGGTGATTGTTCAGGAAAGTTATGAGCACAGACAGCATACAAGTGTTATACTGGCAACCTTTAGCTATTGCGGGAGCTGGCTATATCTCTATAATAAATTCTGCATTCTCCTGTACTATGTAGTAAAAATCTATTCAACTGTCCTTAAAGTATTAATTTTAGTGCCATGATTACAAGATTATTATTACCTTAATAAAAATCATTCAGTTTACAAGCTAAAAGGTCTATAGTTTGAATGCAGGAATAATCCAATTTAATTAGGATAACAATGTGAAAACTGCTCAAATAACAATTGTGAACAATTTTCTAATGGACTTAAATTATGTGCTTGTAAAGGACAGTGACAGATGATATATTTACTTTTCCTAGCAGCACACCGAAGATCTTTGAAGGAGGAATAACTAAGCCAAAGAACATTTGTAACTCATAGATGCTTTAAAATCTCTTTAAGGTTGTGGTCCCAAACCAACGCCATTTATCCAAATCACCTCAGTGTTTGGTGGTTTGGAATTAATGTGAACAAATCCACCCTGACTTTGTCCTTCTCCACTGAAAATAATGTAATAAAGAATAATAATTATATCTTAGACAAAAGTAATAATTAGTACCTATATAGTACTTTGCATTTTTAAATCCTGTGTAGTTAATTAAGCATAACAAGCAGTTGATTAAATGCTGTATAGTTAGTTGACATGGATAAGTCTTTTTCTAAATGTTCACTCAAATAGTTATAGTAACGGAAACTAATAACAAAACTGAATGTTTTAACTAATGGATATAATATATGTATATGTGTATTTTATCTAGTGGATATATAATAAAGACACTGGAGCCTTCAGCTGGGCTGGTCAACTGTGGATCACACGCGACAGAAGGGTCATAAGATTTAGCACTGTAGTTACACAGGCACAGTAGGAAAATGCATACTTCAGCAGGACCTGATCTACAATCACTCAGCATGCTTTAAGTGGTATGATCCTAGGTGGGGTCCCACTTGGGGGGATGTTTCCCCATGTCCAGAGCCACGCCGAGATCCTAATCCAAGTCAGTAAGAGTAGGGAGAGGGGCAGGCAGGAATGAGGGTGGCTAGCAGGTCTGCAAAGGGGTTGGGATTGGGGAGAGGGGTTGAAGAGCTAAAAATAGCTCAGTCAGGGGAGGGGTAAGAAGAGCGCAACCCAGGGCTGGGGCAAATGCCTGGTCTTCCACAGCACCAGGCTTGTTCTCTGAATGCATACAGACATTTGGTAGATCAGGCTAACCCATTCTCTATCTAACTTAGTTCACCTTCTCGTATGCTAAGTTAGGTCAGGCCAGCCATTTTTCACTTGATCTAACCTCCCTGAATGCCTGTACAAATCAGCATTTAGATCAACCTAACTCTAGTTAAGTCTATCTAAGTATAACACCTGCACATAACGGTAACAGAGCCCAGCAAAAAATGCTACTTCAACTAAAAGGCAGGGCTTTTAAACAAGATGCAGTAATACACATTCCACATGGCACTGAGCACAATGTCAGTGCTCAATATATTAATAATTGTTAAAGTCTTTATAGACCTTCTCTTTGCCATAGGAGAGAATTTTTGCAAATCTGCTCCGTCTCAAATTCCTTAAAGGACAGCCCTGAGGCTCTTGGCAGATTACCAGCTGGGCCTTCATTTTGCCAAAAACAAGAATACCCAACATATTAAGCGCTACTCATTATGCATAGTTTGTATGGCTGCACTTCAAGATAAAGTCCGTCTTCTCTTAAATGACTATAGGCCACATCTGTCCTTGCCATAAATCTACTGACTTCAAAGTAACCGAACAGAAAGGATAAATTTGGAGTAGTCTAACACAAGTGTCATACCATCACAGGGCAATTTAGAAAATACTGCAGAAAGATGCATACTAGATAACATCACAATAAACGAAGGCTAAAGTACTGTGTAACTGAAAACTCATGGACTTAATAATGAAACCAAGATGAACAGGATATGAACTTTATCCAACTACTAATATTAAAGTGAAAAAAAAAATCAAATAAATGCCTAGCAATCAAGAGTATTATTGCAAACCAATATATTAATCTTCACTTACACTTCATTAGGCAAGCAGAATTCTACAGTACATGGTAGTGGCTGGGTTTGGTTTCAAAAGTTTAAAAACCAAAAGGTGAAGTAATGCAATTATGTAGCCACTTACATTAAATTAAAGGATGGCATGCCATTATGTGAGATTACATAACAACCAAGATAGTTCAATTTAACTGTACAAAAAGTGTGGTGAAATACAAATGTGGATGAAAAACCCAGACAAACTAAATCTTTAGATACTTCAGAACCCATGTCTCTCAGACCATACCAGAGACCCCGTTTTTACTATCTAAAGGGGAAAATGATATACTCAAGAGACTCAAATGTACACAATTTGTAAATGTACAAGCATATATACATACCTATGCATGTACTTAATTTATTATGTAAATAAACCACATATGTCAATATTCATGACATCCGTGTGTGTTACAAACATGTCTATGAATGTGTGTGTGTTATGCTCATACATCCACATAGGAACACTGATATTTTCCACTTTAAACAAAGGGTTAAGAATGATGTGTTAGTTCTTAATAAAGGTTGTCTTAAATTGAACCTTGAAGTTATTGGTTTCTATTAGATTGGGTTTGTTTTCATCTTCATCACACCACAGCTTTGTGAAGCCAACAGAAACAACTATAATATTTTTTCTTGGAAAGTTTGTTTGCTAATCAGTAGTGGATCTAATCAAGGACCTAATAAGTCCATAATGGTACATTTGCTTCCCAGGAGAAACCACTGTTTCTCATCAAACCAGAAAATACCCCCTTGCAAGGTGCAACCAGGATCCACAGACTCACTGCAACAGTCTAATAATTTGATTGCAAGCCCTTAGGCAGGGACAACTTAAATTACGATTAGAGAAGCCCTAGCACTGTTGCTAACATCTGTGTGATGAACCACTGTACTGATTAAAGATTTTAAAGGAGAATTCAGCATTTCACACTCCACAAACAAGTCACCATACCAACTTTAAATCCCCTCTCTTGCTGTTTATATACTTTCACCAGTCTTCTGTGGAGAGCCAAGGAAACAAAGCCACATGTTGTCTATTCTCTGAGAGGTCAAGCTTATCAAAGGGATAGCAAGCTTTTGAGCACTCTGGGCAGAGTGCTGACCACTGCAGAGCATTCAGGGGTGGGGTGGCAAGGAGAAGGGTCTTACCTACTTTTACTTCTACACATTTGGGAGGTGCTGCAGTTGAGAAGCAGGCTCATTAAACAACATAGCAGAACTGCCAGAGCAACAACACCCAGGGGACATTCTAACATCCCCTCTAAGTCACTGCCTGGGTTTAGTGCCCCACTCACCCCTGCCTAATTAGGCTACTAAGGTGTACTGCTATCAGGGTTAAAAATTCCATAATTCAGCTATACACAACAATATTTCTCCCCGCAATATTGGAAGAAACAGCATTCCACTTCTTCCTCAAGATAACATCATCTTTTTTGGGAGATGGAGAGCAGAATTTAATTCTGGAGCACAAAAAAGAAAGACAACTCATGTCCATAGTCCCCAGTCATGAAATGAGTTTCTATTATATGGGTCCCATATATGGTATAAAAGAATTCATTTGTATCTCTTTAATTGCTCTGTAAGACCTCTAGTGGTACTCACTGGGTTCTATAGTAATATTCATACTAGCAAATTACCCGTTGAGCATGATGGTGGGGGGAGGGCAGGGGACAGTGGGGATCCCTCCCAACCTCTGCCCGTGCCACCACCACCTCCCAGAAATGGAGGGGAAGGGGAGCTTGCATGTGGCAGCGGTGGTGCTGCCACCGGCAACCCCTCCTCCCCTTTCCCCCATCGCCTCCCCCTCTCTGTTCTTGGTGGGGAGCCCTGCTCCAGCCCCTGGCTCCAAGGAGCAGGGCTGGGGTCGGGCAAGGCTAGTAGTGCTGGCCTCACCCCTCCCACTCTGTCCCCTCCATCATGGGGTGGGGGGTGCAGTGGTGCTTACTTCATCCCACTCCCCCGGCCCTGCTGTCCCCCTCTGCCTCCAAGGAGCAGGGCCGGGCGGTGTGGAGTGAGGTAAGCACCACTGCACCCCCCACCCTACCCCAGCCCCTCAGTCCCCACTGTCATGGCAGCGCTCCACTGTGTATCTCTGTCTGCGCAGAGCACTTGGATTGGTTGTCAAGATGACCAATCATAGTGTGAATAAAGTGTTACAGAGAAACAGACTAAAGCTTTTATAATATTAGAATTATGGCTCCATATAAAATAAAGTTTTAATACAGTGTTATGAATTTCCTATTGACTTCTATGAAAACAGCATTTCCTAGCACAGATACGACAAAAATATTGCTTTACTTAGTAAAATTCAGTCTAACCTGAATTTGGTCAAAGTTTAGTCCTCTGTCCAGTCTACATAAAAATAATCTTAAACCAGTGGAACATTACAAGGAGATTGTGCAGTTTTGGGATGACTCCTGTCATGCAGGAGAAACAAAAAGTCTTTGTGAGACATTACAGAGAACATTAGGAAACCAGTGATTACATCACAGATCCTCTCTCATATTGAACAGACGGTGGAACAACATGCCCTAGAAAAGACAGGTAAATGCTCTTTTAAGCACAAGTTCAGCAAGATTTTCTACTGCACTGACACCTTTTGGAAATACTGGGTGCCTTACATGTTCTAATTATAATGTGTCGGAGTGTTTTATCTAGAATGCTCCAGCAATCTGCAGCCCCACATTTCAAAATGACAATGGGGGCATTTTAACTAAATATCTTTCAACAAGTTTTAGTTAAAATGCCTCCACGGACATTTTGAAATGCAGGACAGTGAATATGCATAACACCTGGGTCTTTTTAGAGTGGCTGCCCATGAGCCACCCTAATTAAAATGACCCCGCCCCGAGCATGTGTATAGACACCCATTAAGCCTATGGCACAACCACAGATAGTGACATGAAACAACACCAATTAATTTTATGTCTGCAAGTCAACCTAGCACTACAGAGAGGAACATGTTCTGATACAGCTACAGGAAAGTACCACTGCTATTCCAGATTCTGCTGTTACAGATGGGATGTTATTCAGAGGGAAGTTATAATCCACCTCTCAGACTTAGTTTGTAGAACATGCTATAAATTAAATATAATAATGAATGCCATTGTGATTTTGTCTATCATTTTTATGTTAAGATGGAGAAGTCTGTATAGAATAGAAATCGGGTAACACCAAGATTTAAGTAATTGGCAGGCCACTGAGCAATGATCTTTGCCCTATGTGATTAGAACAGTGCTAAAGCAGCATTGTATACATGCAGCCTTATCTGCTGCACATTGCTAGTAAACATGGTTATGTAGACCTCACTGTGCCTGTGTGGTCCCTTTGTATTGTGCTAGTTATGTAAAGAGACAGCACTACATAAATCAGCAAGATTACATACAGGTACAGGACATCATACAGCTACTCCTCGCTTAATGTCGCAGTTATGTTCTTGAAAAATGCAACTTTAAGTGAAATGATGTTAAGTGAATCCAATTACGTCACAGTAGTTACCTACTAGGAGGTGGCAGCCAAACAAAGTTATAACCAAACATTACATGACCTTAAATGAGTATGTTCTTTAATAGATCAGCGACCTAATAATGAAACAAAGTTAACAGTTACAACATTAAGTGAGGAGTACCGGTACCAGCAAATCCTGATGAAGAACTGGGATTACACACGCGCGCGCGTGCGCGCACGCCCCAGTAGCACCAAATGATTGCACTGTCAACAACACTAACAAAACCCTTGAACTGTGAATGAGAGAAAGAACCAAGTTCCAACAGCTCTTCTTAGTTCTGGGCAAATGCCTCTGGACTACAACTCTGGAAACTGTTTCCAACAGCACGAGACTACGTGCAAACACATTCATTTGTAAATGGTTTCTGATTGTATTACAATTCTTATTGCTACAAGATGTTTTTTAAGGCTTACACTGTTTTTCTCCCTGCCCACTTGGAATGAAACCAGATTTATTCCCTATGCAATACCATAAGAGGGAGAAAGATCCTTGGGAAAGGAATGGGGGAAGGATACAACCCCCACCCCCAAAAACTCAACCATAACCAAAAGACTCTTTCAAATATTTTATTAAATACTGGTAAAGAATTTCAAATACCTCTTTATTTATATGGTGCCATATACCAGGAGGCCTCCAAAAGCACAGGTAATTAAAAGAAGAAAAGCAAATATAGTTAAACCGTTACTATAAATAGGAGATGGGGAAAACGACAGGACAAACTCCCATAACTTTTGCAAATGCACGTTACAAAGAGGGAAATATTACAAAGAAAAATCTTGGGAAGGGCCTATACAGAGAAGATCATCTCCTGCCCAATTAATCCTTGTTATCAAGAAACAGTTCCTCCACTTTATTGATTCCGTATCATCTGAGGCTTGGGATAAGCAGAAAAAACTGGATGGAAAGGATTTCTCTTTAGTGCTGGCACCTTTGGATAACAGTAATCCAAAGTCATACATAAGTTTCCAAAGCAGTGTTAAGTGATTTATATACACATCTTCATTTCAATGGAATGTATGCATTTAAATTCCCTAGATGGCTTTGAAAATCTCCACTGACACTTTTCAGGCTTTAATTCTCCATTGTCTTGCACTAGTGCAAAGTATATAACTACATTCCACATTTGTAATTTTGGGCAGTTCTGGGAGCTCTTAACACCTGAATTGTCCACACATTAACACCTGAAACCAGTTTTATGCACTTTTTTGTTAGACAACTCAAAGTTTCATATATTTCATAGACATTAGGGCTGGAAGGGACCTTGGAAGATCATCTAGTCCAGTCCCCCGCCCAAAGGGCAGGAAGTCAGCAGGGGTCATAGGATCCCAGCAAGATAACCGTTCAGTTTACTCCTGAAAGTGTTCAATGTAGGTGCTTGAACCACCTCTGATGGCAGGCTGTTCCAGACCTTGGGGGCTCGGACAGTAAAGAAATTCTTCCTTATGTC
>NW_017728943.1:42506389-42511455 GCF_001723895.1 Crocodylus porosus
CCAGGAGTTTTCAAAGATCCATGCCAGAGGCTGGGCTATGATGCCTGCCAGCTCCTTGAGTACCCTGGGGTGTAGATTGTCAGGGCCAACTGACTTGAAGGTATCCAGCCTCTCAAGGTGTTTCTTTATGAGGTCAGCATTGATGGAGGGCAGGGGATCTCCCTCACCCGGATCTCCCTGTCCTGTAGTGGGCATGGGTGTCCTATGGGACTGATGAAAGACTGACACAAAGTGCACATTTAATAGGTTGGCTTTTTCCTGGGCATCAGTTGTCAGTTGCCCCATCTGGTTCAGCAGGGGTCCAATGTTACCCTTGCTTTTCCTCCATCTTCCCTCATATCTGAAAAAGGACTTTTTATTGTCCGTGATGCTCGAAGCTAGTTGGAGTTCAGTTGCAGCCTTGGCTTTCCTGGTTTGCTCCCTGCAGGACCAGACCAGTGCAGAATATTTCTCCTGGGAAGAGAATCTCATCCTCCAACCTTTGTAGGCCTTTCTTTTTAGCCTCAGGAGGTCTGCTAGATCCTTGGAGAGCCAGGGGGGCTGCTGTGCCTCTTGCTGCCTTTCCTCCGAGCTGGAATAGCATTAGCTTGTGCATCAAGCGTCACTCCCTTGAGGAGCAACCACTCTTCCTGGATTCCCCTTCCCCTGGGGTCGTGGTCCCTTAGGGGTTCACTGACAAGCCTCCTGAGCTTGTCAAAGTCAGCTTTCCTGAAGTCAAGGACTTCTGTGTTACTGACTGACTTGCCAGCTTTATGGCAGATGGTGAAGGTGATCAGCTCGTGGTCGCTGTCACCCAGCTTCCCATTGAGCATTAGGTCGCTGATTAGGTCATCCCCAGTAGCCAGTACCAGGTCGAGCAGCGCTTTACCTCTCATTGGCCCATAGACTTCTTGAGTCAGGTAGAGGTCATCCACGCACGAGAGGAAGCATTGTGACTACTCGGATTTTGCTGAGTGATCCTCCCACGAAATGTCTGGGTAATTGAAATCACCCATGACAACTGTGGTCCTAGAGCATGCGGCCTCAGCCAGTTCCCTGGTGAACTTCTGCTCAAGCTCTTGACTTTGGGTGGAAGGTCTGTAGTAGACTCCCACCATTGTGTCCCCTGTGCCACGTTCCTCATGAATTTTAACCCAGAGTGTCTCCAGTTGTCCACCCTGGTTTCCAATATCAGCTTGCAGGGATGCGTAGCTTTCCTTAACATAGAGAGCTATGCCCCCACCCCTTTTATCTACTCAATATCTCCTGTACAAGGTATAGCCATCTATACCCGTGGTCCAGTCATGGGTAGAGTCCCACCAGGTCTCCGTTATCCCTGTGATGTAACTATTTGTGTTAAGCAGGAGGACGAGTTCCTCCTGCTTATTCCCCAAGCTCCTGGCATTTGTGTACAGGCAGGGTTGTGTCCCCTTCAGTGCTCTTGCCTTGCCCATAGATTGTGCCAGGGCTGGGGCAGGGGTGGGGTCCCTTAAGTGCCTTGGCCTGCTGGCTTTGCAAGGGTTGCTCAGCAGCCCAGCAGTGACGGTAGTCCCCCCGCCCCCCAGCAGGTTTAGTTTAAAGCCCGGTGGAGCAGGTCAGCCAGTCTGGCTGAGAAGAGCTTCCTCCTCAGGGGAGAGAGGTGGAGGCCATCTCTTCAAGTTACACCACTCCAGGGCAGGATTCTCTCTGATCCACATTACCCAATTCATGTTACACTCACGCACAGCCACTCAAGGTTACACCTTAGCCTAAAAAACTCCACCCACCCCACTTCTCCTACTGGCCCAGATCAGGCCCACTGCTCCCCACCTGCTTACTTGTGGCTGCCCACACTATCCGTCATGGAGGACCAAGCAGAGAAAGGTTATCCTGCCTGACCAGCCCCCCTGCTGCTCTCTGGACAGGCTTAGCCTAGAGAGAAGCTGCAGCCCAGCAACAGCAATGGTAACTGGGAAGGCAGGTTCAATCTTCCCTGCCTGCTCCCCTGGGACAGACAGTGCAGCAGCCACAAGTTAGCAAGAGTGAGGAGGACAGGAGGGAGCCCTAGGACCAGGAGGAACTGGGGAAGCCCCAGAGGAAAACCCATCATGGGAAGGGAAAAATCAACCAGTCATCCTCTCACAGCCTAAGGTGTAACAAGGCCCACAGTTAGCAAAAAATTGCAAACTACTACCTTAATTAGTGGAGGAGACACATGGTACCTGTGCAGCCTCTATTGGTTGTCATGTTGTAGGAAACTGCACCAAACTACAGGAAAACAGGATTGTGGGGAGCTTGTTTGGTTTTGTTTTCTTAATATTATTGGTGGGTGGGGGGAGAGATACAGAGAATTAGGGATTAAATTCTGTCTTGCTTTAAAGGTACGTTAAATCAGCAGATCCTCTATCCTAGTATATAGGTGTTGTATTTTGTGATTCTTTTTCTGAAACCATCTCTTTTTGTTGACAGTTACCTGGGATAGCTGGGGCCTCCAGCAAAAGCTGGTTTTTGTTTTGTTTTGCTTTTTATAAGTTAAAACAAAACAAGGCTCCTTTGAAGAAAATATAGTAGTTTTTCCCTTTATAGATAATAACTTGTGTGTGTGTGGGAGCAAACACTGTGATATGTTTATTTTGATTTACGTGATTGGATGGCAATGCTAAAAAAAAAACACAAGCAAGAGAGATTGCTCTCAGCTTCAGAGAAAAATCAGCAGTTGTTCCAACAGCATCTCATTTCTGTGAGCATGATAGAGCTCATAAATGGCCTGGAAAAAGCTCAAATGTACACACCTTAAAACAAGGCTCATGAAGTCAATTGATGTGCGATTCCTTTCCCCACCATAGAAAGTGTGGAACCTTCAATACAACACATCAGGGATCTTACCTTGCTGACATTAAAAAGAAGAGTACAATTGTCAGGGCCTCCTTTACAGCTGATGGACCTGAGCTAAATCCCAATTCCTGGTATAAAGCTCAAAAGAGCACAGCAGTTTAACAGAAGCAAAGAACAAAAAGGGACATGAATCTGTCCCTGTATCTAAGTACTGCCCACAGAAGAGACTGTAGAGCCAAAGAAGGCACATTCCATCTTCAATGCCATGGCATCCTGAGCCCTGCTATCTTCACAGACTATATGAAATACAGAGAGCTTCCTGAGCCTGCAGTGCAGAACCCAGGTGGTCCTGTTTGGCGGCCCAAAATACGACCGCAGCTTGGGCAGAGTTCCTGAGATGTGTTCTTAGGGGATTTCGGATGTTGCATAAATGAAGAGAGAGCCGTGATGTGCAACTTCGTTTTTGTCAAACATTGCACAAACCTCGGCAATACACAAGGGTGACAGCTATATGGAGCCTGAAGTGCGCAAATAAAACAGTTCCCATTTTCCGACAGGAAATTCTACTGTTTGAAACAAAACAACAAAACGGAGAGAGCAGCCGCCTTAAGATAAAGTCTATACAAAATAAACTTATTTAAAAAAAAAAAGAAGAACATTGGCATATGGTAACAAAAACTATATAATTCTCTTGATCTTTAATCTCTATGCCAATGTCTGTTTTACAGATTATGGCCTCAGCTACTGACAAATCTGCTTAGTGAGTTTTTGGCTGACAAATCTGGCAACACAAATGCTGTCTGAAATACATTCAAAAGGCTAAACATTTTCATAATAGCTACTTTACACAGCTTAGTAGGTTTCCCTTTAGGACACCAATTTGATTTTTTTAAAGTGACAGTGTTAATTTTTATGATTACACACAGAACTGAGATTTTTATTTAATACAGTGGGTCTTCTAAAGCTTTTCAAGGGGATCAACCACTTTGCCAACAGACGGGTGTTACAGCAGGGGTGATTATAGTAATTTTTCATGTAATTGGGAGTCACCATTTGGTTGCTATCTTTCACATGCTTGTTGCCTCATCATATAATCCTTCATAATGGGGGTTTGTTGTGTGTCACAAGAATGTGCCAAGCAGCCAGGAAATAATAAACAGAGGAACCCCCTGGCTCATGGGTAGCGCGAGTGTTTTAACATTTGCCCAGCTTCTTTTGACTGCAATAAATTTCAGTTGATAGCAGTGACCCAATACAGATGCATTTTTTGTTGATGTTTTTAGGACAAAAATCCTGAACATCACACTCCATTATCTCAGCTACCGTGGCATGATGTATAAGGACACAACTCGCTGACAAATGACATTGCCTGATGTGAAAGATCATGATTCATCAGAAATTATTAGAGACACCAAGTTCTTGCCCCAAGACTTCTGCACTCTCTATGAGTGGCAAGAGATGTCCTTTACAATTATTGGTTGCAGTTTGATTGCATTAAATTATAAATAATTTTACAGTAACAGTCTGAAGCCATGCCACCTCTGGTTGTGAACTCATCAGCTTTCCCCTAACAATGTAAGACTAAGTCTAATCAGTGCTGAGAACTGAGTTACCAACTTTGTTCTGATACAACAAAAGATGCAAGTACCAGCTTAATATTGAGACTGAGAACAGCCTGAAGAAAAAGCCAAGCAAATGTCTTTGTGTACTGCTGTACTGGGGCCCTTTGTGCCATTGTTATAGGAAACAAATTCCATCTTCATGAAATGTACGTTAACTATCTTCATATGCACATCATAGCAGTGTGTTAATGCTGCTTTGCGCAAGATGCCATTGTATACAACGTGATGATGCTCAGGCAAAAAGACATTTCATATCCCACTGTGGCAATACTTCATCTTCCCCAAATGTGATTCAAGGACTCTCAAACAGGCAGGAAGCAAAATAAAATTTTGGGTAATGTAAAAGGAAAAAAAAAAATGGCATTTATGATTTAGTAGTTGATACTGTTGTTTATGAATCAGTAGAAAACCAATTGTCACTACCATATTCTGGATGAGTGTCCAGTATAATCACAGTCCCCACTCATATGGTGCCCAGCTGTCAGTTCAAGACCATAGAATCCTGGACATTAGCTAGTCTACATGGTAGCAGTGGCATTGGGACCTGTTGCAATCATTTAAGATTCATATTCATAGATTCATAGATGCTAGGGTCGGAAGGGACCTCAATAGATCATCGAGTCCGACCCCCTGCATAAGCAGGAAAGAGTG
>NW_017728943.1:42511855-42567947 GCF_001723895.1 Crocodylus porosus
AGTATCACCTCCTTGGACCTATTTGTCATGCATCTGCTGATGCACGATAAAGTGCCATTGGCTTTTCTGATGGTTTCGTCTCATGTTCATCTTGGAGTCCACTAGGACTCCAAGATCCCTTTCCACTTCCGTGCCACCCAGCAGGTCATTTCCTAGGCTGTAGGTGTGATGCTACAGATTTTTCTTTTAGCATTAGCCCAGTTTAAGTACTGCCATAATTCCATCTTAAGTACTGGTGTTCTGTAAATTATATTTATAGCCAGACAGGCAGATATAGCTATAGATACCACCCAAGTTTGTTACAAACATAACTACACTTCAGTGGATGCAAGAAGTGATTCCTACACACAGTAGAAATGGCTCAAGTGTGAAGTGTTTAGAATTGAACAGCTCTCACTAACTTCAATATTGTGATCAAAGCCACCATTAAAAAACAAACCAATGCAATTCTGGCTGGGAAAATGCTATTACCTGTAGAAAATACTTTTAATTTGACTTTTACAGCTATGCTTAGGGTAAGATTACATGTTACAATTAGCAACCACTAACTTTCAGGAATGTTAGCTGTTAGCATATGCTGCAAGAAGTCATATGTTAAAAGTTAATATCCTCTCTAACATGCATTGCTCAGACCTGTGGCTAGAGGGCTAGAAAGCAGGGGTGTGGCTAGGAGCAGTCAAGTCTAATTTATGCCTGTCCCATTCTCCAGGTCTTTATCCAGAGTATAGGCTGAGAGGCATGGGGAGAGAAAAAGGACCCTGGACATCACTTGGATCACCCCCTGCCTCCCGATTTCCCCTCCACCCCTAAATCACCCCCTCCACCCCACTGGATCCTCAATCCCTGCCTCCCCCATCAGACCCCCTGCAATCACCCCTGGATCTCCCAGATTGCTCCCCTGCCACCACAATCTCCCCCTGCCCCTGCAATCACTCCTGGATCACTGCCTTGCCACCCAAATTAGCCCAAGAATAGATGCAGTGGCAGTCGCAGTGTCAGGGGAGGTTCCCCTTCCCTGACTGCTCCTGGGTTTTCTGCAATCTGTGCTGCCCCCACACTCACTAAGCCTTGAGGAAGTGGGGCAAAGGAGCTGCTGTGCAACTGCAGGGCCTGGATCCTCGCTGAAGGGGAAAATGTGGGCTGTAGGATATGCTAGGAGCAAGCAGGGGAGGGGAATGCACTCTCACCTGCGGTGATCTGGGAATGGAGGAGCTGATAGAAGACAGGAGTGATCAGGGGGACTATTCAGGGGACAGGGTGGCAATCTGGAGGGGCTCATAGGGGACAGAAGCCCAGCAGCACCCTGCTTACCCACTCCCCCTGCTCCACTTCCTCTTCCCCCTCCACCCTGCTCCCACTCTATGCTTCCCTGCACCCCCCTCCCCTGATCCATTGCCCTTCTTCACCCCTTTCCCCTCTGCTCCCACTCACCTGCTGCCCAGCTGTTCCCAGCTCTCAGTCTAGGACCACAGAGTCCTGATTGTTAGCTAGTCCACCTGGGAGGACACTGGGGGACCACAAATTGGTGGTTTTTGCTTATGTGAACAGCCAGAAATTACCTTCACTCAAGATGGGTAGTACAATTCAAAGATAATCCTTGCCCAAAGTGGAATAACTTTAAGATGCCTAGAGGCCATTTAAGCGTTTGTTACAGAGCCTTAATGGGTTTGTGCTTTTAACATGGTCTAATTGTAACATATAATCTCACCCTTAAATGTTTAGCTTCAACACATAGAATAAGTTTTAAATAAGGCATCACTTCTGAACATCTGTCTCAAAAGAAGAGATGAACCCTTACAATGCAATCCTTTCCACCTTTCCTTCAGTTTCAGGGATTTTAATTCCTAGATCATTAGAACAGGAGAGCTGTTTTTTTCACAGCTATGCTTTAGTGAAAGCTCATCTTTCATCCCATGTTGACTTCACTGGATTGAGGAAACGTGTATGACTTTCCTCTCCGATTCTTGCAAAGCTTTTTAAAGTATGCACAAGCAAATACTTAGAGCTGTAGAACAAAGTCTTCTGCCTGGGAATAGTCATTAAGAGAACAGGCAAATGCATTGCTGGCACTTATGGCTTTTCTTTCTAGCTGAAGAGCAGAGCAGCCCATTTTGGCAAGCCTAATAAAACCTATTTTTTATTCCTTTTAATTAAAGTTTTACAGCAAAATGCACTCCACCTCAGCACTGTGGACCAACTGCATGCTTGGTGTAGGATCCACCAATGTCAATTTGTTACTGCACAGATGACCTTGTTCCATAATTACATTAATTATAAAAGCAGACAAAAATCAGAAATTCCCAAATGAGTATGTATTACCAATCAAAAATCACTGGAACGGTACAGAACACAAAGCATGAAGAATGTGAGAAAACTGGTTCACTCAACAGTAGCCAAAGAGCAAAAATAGCAGTGCTAAGGCAGCGGGTGGGAAAATCATGGCATCTCTCAAGTTTCTTCCCCGTTTGGTGCAGAAGAACTTAACACTTGAAGTGCATTACAAACTTACAGAAGAGCCCTAGGTGAAAGGGATAGGAAAGTCAGCAATACTCAGGACTACACAAAACAATTGTTCAACATAACTATTTGCTAGAAGTGGGATTTTTTTAACGTGTCCTCAAACGTAGGCACCATTTTACCAATAGTGAGGTGCTTTACACCAATACACCTCATCCACGTTCCCATATCAGGTAGCATACATACATTTTTACTTGTATAACTTAATTCACACAAAGGGATTGGGGGGATATTATTTTAACTATACCAGAATTAATAAGATGATGAAACTTTTGTATGTGGAAAAGTGCTTAGGCTCTTAAGATTTTTAAAAGGCATTTAGGTGCCTAACTTCCCTTGATTGCAAGAGAAATTAAACCCCTAGCTACCTTTGGAAATGTATCCACAAGTCATTTTAAAAAAATAATACTTCCTGTGAAATGTTATTGTGTGCATGCGCGTGCACACTAAACCCAATTACCAATATTTTGTCTTTGGAAAACAACCTAAAACCTTGAATTTAATTATCTGAACACCTTTTTTTCAGGAGAGATTAGAACAATGACCATGTCTAGACCCCTCTGTTGTCTCCTCTTTATTATTATTTTCAAGTGGAGCCCCTGGGCTCATTAAAACCTCCCCTCCAATTCCTCAAATACCGCCAAAAAAACAATTACCGTATTTTTCGGACCATAAGACGCACTTTTTTCCCCCCAAAAGTGGGGGGAAAACGAGGGTGCGTCTTATGGTCCGAAGGTGTGGTACCCCAGAACATTTGTTTGCGGTCCCATGCGCCCGCTTACTGTCTGCTGTCCACTGCCGTTCCCATGCTGTGGATTGCTGTGTGTGTGGGGGAAGTCCCGCCTCCTGGAGTCTCAATGTCAGTCAGTCAGTCAGGTCACATGATCGGCACAGCGCACGCCTCCCCTGCGTGTGTGTGTGTGACACTGACAGACTGACAGGATTAGAATGTTGAGACAGGAGGCAGCTAGGTACGGTACCAGGTAACGTCCCGGCCGGGACTATGTGATGCAGCACAGTGCCCTGACAGGCAGGCAAGGAGCCCGTCATGGCAGGGGAGACACACATAGTCTCTCCTGCCATAAAAACTGGGTGCGTCTTATGGTCAGGTGCATCTTATGGTCCGAAAAATACGGTAGATGTCCAGTACCAAAGAGTTCTCTAGCCAGTTCATACACATCATCTTCCAGCCCCCACCAGCTCATGGTATTGATCAGCTCACTAAGTTGAAAGAGATGGGCTTATCTGGGAAGCTTCCACTGCTGCTGTCTCAGAGGTTGAAATTTGAGGCTGGAGTAGACCCATGGTTGCATCTGGTGCCACTGGTGAAGAATCGCAGCCTGAGCAGCTTTCTTCTAACAGAGCCTGAGGAATCACAACTGAATGAGGGAACAAATAGCAGCCCTACAACTAAATACTCGGTGAACATGTGTCTCCTTCCTACCCTGTGTAACTGGAAAACTTCTGTCTAGAACTTTCCTCAGCCACCTCCTTCCTCCACTCCAGTTTACACACTGGGCTGTAGCTGGCAGCTTGATGCTGCTGTCTGACCAGCTACCTCTGCCCTGTTCACCCGTGGCATGGGGCTGCAATCGCAGCTCACAGAAAAGTTTGCAGCCAGAAAAAGGGCACTTGCACTTGGAGTACCAGTCTGTCTTGCTCTGCAGAGATCCTGGGCACTCTGGCAACTGCTGGTACCTTACAAGCTCGGGGAATCTAAGTGTGCAGATATGTCCAGAAGGTAGGAAGAATGAACTGAACTTTGCTTTATGTCCATACTTCTTTGGAGAGCACCAAATACTGCTCTTTACCAGCTTGCTGAATAACTTTACAGAATAACAACCCTGGCTTGGTCTGCTCTTTTCTACCATTTGTAACACTCCTAGCCAGAAGCGTCTTGTCCTGTTCTGCATCTCACTTATTCTAGAAAGGATCAAACTCGTTCCTGGCTGGAGCCTTTCGGGAACCTTCCCAGCTGCCTAACCAATCACACCCAGCACAGCCTGGCCAATCGCTGCTTCTGCAGTCTTGTCCAGCTTCAAAACCCTGAAAGCCCCATAGAGTCAGCGAGAGCCGTGTTTCTCAACCCATGGGTCATGATGACTCAAAAGTGGGTCACAAGAATATATGAAAGGGTCACAAACAAATTTTACAAATGGATTCTCCTTTAAAGGAGAAAAAAAGTGGGAAACTGTGGCTTTTCCCTTGCAGGGTTGCAGAGCTCTAGCCTGCCAGGGGCTGCTTGCGTTGGGGGGCAGTGGGTCGGGAGTGAGGAGCACTGGGTTGGGACTGGCCAGCAATGTTTACAAATGGGTCCTGGTACAAAAGAGGTTGAGAACCACTGCGCTGCATTGCATGACAAACCTATTCCCTTGGAAAGAATATAACCGGTGTCAGCAGCTGCACACTGCGATTAAGTACAGACATTCAAAAAGCCCGAGGTGGAATCCATCTAAGTTATACAGTTTTCTATAGGCAGTGTAGTTTAGATAGGTAGCAAACAGAACACACTTTTGCCCTGGAGGGGGGCAGAAAAGCAGGGCAAGTCTTTGCCCAGGTTCTGCTATTTTTAAACTAGTCTGTGTGCTGAACTTCTGTTCTGTTATGGGTATGGACTACTTTTGTGCACCAAACTTCTGTTCTGTTACAGATATAGACTGGTTTCTGATCATTTATACTGGTCAAAGTATAATGTCTGTACCTGGCCTGAGCCAGGGTTTTACCATCTTAATGTCTTCCCTCTCTAACTTTACTCATAATTTCTCTTCATTTTTATCTTACAACACAGTGGGGAGGCCAGAACTGCATTTTTGACTTTATAATTACACAAACAATGCAAACATATGTAATTAAAGGGCCCTGATAAAAAAATCCAGTTAAGTGAAATGAACATAAATGCATATTAGGTTGTTTGGGGGATGAGAGTAAAATGGGGTGTGAAACCAGGTCATGAGATACCCTGTATAACCTTCGCAATCCTCTTTAACCCAATCGAAATGGGTGGACACAAAAACATTCCCAGATCTCTGCTGTTGGCTGCTGGTTCATGTTAAAGTACTAGCACATACTTATACTAGTACCTAGACTACAGCCACACTATTATTTTGCTGTTGGTCAGAAAAAAGACCATTTCTACCAGAAGGATAGAACAGACCAGGCCCCATGTTCCTAACCCATTTTTAGACTCTTTAAGGACACTATCCTACTCTTTGTCAGCAAAGATAGCTGTATTTAACATGGATACTAAGAAGGATCAAATACCTCTTATTTACAGTTTAGACATTAAAATTCAAGGTTAGTTTCTTTGCAGATTGAGTCCCTTGACTTTCCATGACCAAGAGTGGTACTGATTTTGAGGTATCCCCAAAACTTATTTCACATAAGGTATTAAGATACTTATAGAGTGATTACAATTTTCCTTAGCTGCAGACCTGGGCTATATTTGATCCATCTGCCACCTGGTTAAGAGATCAAGCTGCCAATTCTCAATTGGTGTAAATTGTTATAGTTCTACTGACTTCCATATTGATTGATTTCAGTGACACCTGGCACCAGTTGAGGACTTTCCCTTCAATCCTATTATCTGATCTATTGAATCCTCAGAACTGAAAAATCTTTAAATTGATACAACACTAAAAATTTCCTCAGTTTTCCCTCTAATCATCCAATACTGCTACTTGACAACACAAACTCCTGGCTTTCTACAAGATGGGACTGTAGATGGACAAAGCTTATGTGCTCATTCCATTTTTCTTCCCAGCTTCACTTGGTGCCCTCAATATGCTATTAATGACACAGATTTTCATAAAAAATTAGCCTGGGTATTAAGTCAATAAAGGATGGTTGGGTAAATTCACTTCCTATTTTGCTAATCCAGTGACATTCCACACAAAAAACAGAAGGATCTGTTGTGTCATGAAGTTCAGATATATTCTTTATGACAGAGGTAATATTAGGCCTTTTCACTTTACTCCCATCCCCAAGAATTTTACCCACTGCATGACCCCATTCTTTTTGTCCTAAAAATGCATTTAGATTTGTGATTTGCACCAGTGTAGGAATCCAAACAGACATCTTTTCTGAGTCATTTTTACCCACTTCAAACTTCCTGCCATATAAAATGGAGAAAAATATAATAGAATCTGACCAGTTTTAGGCAATGCAGCAAAACCTTCCTCTTCTGAAAAGCTCTTTCCACCATTGGAGGAATAGCACAATACTAACTCCCTTTCCTGTTTACCTATACTAAGCAAAAACAACCCCAGAGTAAAAACAAAAACAAAAGCCAACTATCCAGTCAATGAAAATAAACTCACTACAGGTAAAGCAGCAGATCTTTTTATACCTCAGAAAGTTATATGAAGCAAAGATTCCAGTAACTCCTCCTAAGATATAGATGCTCAAATATCTGGCAATGAGAAGCATTATATAGCTTCCTGCTGGGATTAGGACTCAGGAGACATAAATTCTATTCCTGACACTGCCACTGGCCTCTTGAGTTTCCTTGGCAAGTTACATTACCTCTCTATGCCTCTGTTCCCTCATCTAGAAAGGGTTTCAAAATCGACTGATAATTTACATTACATAAGGGCAAGGTGTCAGCCTGAGAGCCAATTAAGGTTAGAAATCTCAAATACACACCTAAAAATATCCAATCATTTCAGTATTTCTCTTTCCCCTCGATAGTTTCAAGATCGTGTGTTTTAATGAACTTCTCACTGAATGAGGCTGATCAAACTTCTGATTAGAGCATTAAAAGGGTTAGGTTCTTTTGTAAGTTCTGAGATTTGCTACCAATGACAGTTTTCAGGTTTCATATTTCAAACTGGTTCAGGCCCGGACAGCAGTACTTGAGATTACTTTGTAAAGAAAGGTCTAAAGCCTGTCAAACTCTTTACTAGAGGAGGAGAGACAGAAGAGGAAAAAAGAAAAAAGAAACCAGGGTAAGTCTGGGCATTAACTTGGTAGAATGCATAAAAAGGAGAGGCTGTTTATATGCTTCAAAAAACAAACAAACATTTTCTGGCCGAGACATTGACACTCTGCTTACAAGTGACAGGTGTTTAAAGCATTGCTTCTGATAAGGCAGGAGTTCAGTCCAGCAGCTAGACACCAATCTGTAATGGCTACCAATCTGTAAAGCTTTTTCCCCTTTATGAAAGTCAGCATTGCCTGCAGACCACCATGGCTAGATATAGACATTCAAGAAGCCTGAGGAGGAATTGATCCAAGTTACGTGGTTTTCTGTAAGCAGTGTAGTTTAGACTGCTTCATCATTTGGTGGGTGGGGGTGGGAAAATCTAAGACCAGGCTCCACCATGTTGAAACCAGCCTGTGTGTGCCAAACTTCTGTTCTGTTATGGGTACAGGCTAATTTCTAAGTACTTATACCAGTGAAAATGCAGTCTGCGCATTACCCATTTGCCTATAATAATAATTAAGTGCCTTGTCTAAAGGTGGAGGCAAGTAAAAAGATGCTGATTTGCATGAAAACATTGTTCTGCACATGTGCTCAGAAGTGTTTAAGCATGCAGGCAGAGGGTATAAAAGATGTCTGAAGTAACTGTCATGTCTGTCGGATCAGTTATCTCGGTAATCTGAGGGACTTGCATGACAGGCCATGCCAGTGTTTCTAGAACTTTATTGTCTAGTAAGTCAAAATCTGCTCTTCGGTGCATGCCTGAAACAGCTCTACAAAATGTACAATAGCCACTATGAAGGAATCTCTACCATTTAAAAAGGAAATATGCTACATCCTTGTAACAGTTGCATGTGCTGTACTGAAGACTCACCCTCCTCAGAGGAAGAGGACATAACTATGAGGAACAATTACATACAAGCGCTTAAGGAAGGTTAGACTTGCATAGTGCAGCTATACATATTAAAGTGTCATTTGCAGGAAGGTACCCTGAAATACAGAGGCTTTTCAGAGAACTCGAGGTCTTTTTGAATTTAATGGTAGCTGTAGATACCCAGCATCTCTGAAAATCAATCCCTTGTATTCAAAACTGGACTTCCAAACCCAGGGGTGAAGCCTTGCCATCTTTCAGCTCGTAGTGGAGTGTATGCTCAACACACACAATGGGGGTGAGAAAGGCTGACGGAAGGAATCCTTTCCCAAGTGGCAGAGATGCTACAGAGCAATTGAATGGAAGCTAATGGCTGGAGAGAGGTTCTTGCACTTGGTGGCTGTACTAATGAAAGAAATGAATGTGGCCTGACTTTTGAGATAATTTACAGACCAATAGCCCCTAGAGGCCCCACTCAGTGATCTGGATCTCAGAACAAAATCTGCAATAAATATTCAGCAGGAATATGTGGCTTTTCAACCTGAAGGAAAATGCTCAGGTTTACCCTGCCCCTGGTTGGGTGAGTGTTGCTATCTCTGGTGTCAGCTTGTTGCTTTTCTGTGCCTCCCAGTTTACTCCTATGAATGCTAATGCTGCCAAGCTCACTGTTCTCAGCCACTGCTGCTATCAGTTTCTTTCCAGCCTATCTTGGCAGGAACCATATCTCTGTTCCTCTAGTGCCATGGATGTAGCTACTTCATGAATGGATGTGGTCAGACCTAGGGTCTCTCCCATCTCCCAATAGACTGAGAGTCCTGCTATTGTCTTGAATTGGAATTGGAGCAGGCCTCAGAAATAGAGGCCATTCTGAGAAATTTTCTATCCATTAAAACACCTAGCAAAGATGGAAGTGCCCATGAAAAAGCCTTTTGAGCCCTGACTAACCCTTTCTCTCACTCAAAAATAAACAACTAAATAAATGGCCTAAATATCAACCACCTGTGTTCAGGCAAATGAAAAAAGAACCAAACTGAATTTTTTATATGGCGATTGGCATCAAAGAACACTTTCATGAGAGCATGTTGACTGGAGACATGCAATTAGGATGAAGACAATGCAACACTGCTATGTCCTTCCTGGGCTCTTACCCTTGTCTAGAGTAGGAAATGCCATCAAGACCAGATTGAATTTAGGTAGCTGATGTTAGTTCAACCTTAGTTGAGCTAATGCCTGTGCTGTTATGGATGGCATGGTGCAAGCAGGCCAAGATAAGCTGAACTCATTTGGATTGACAATTCTGAGACTGATTCTTTGATTCTTTAACCAGCACTTCCTGGCACCTTGCATAGATGCTAAGTAGGTTTGAAACAATCCTGCTGTGTTTTGGCTGTGGTTTTACACCCAATGTGTTCTCATTTGCATAAGAGTAAATGTCTGTACAAGGGGTAAGGCCCTACACAGAATCTGAATCCCAGCTTGTCACCAGTTTTGCTCTGTGTAATATTGTAAATGTACTGAATGCCAGCTATCAAAGCCATAACATCCCCTTTCCACCCTCTAGCTAAGTGTACCTGCTGCCCAGAGCCCTCACTTCTGCTGCTGCCAGAACTACTTGGTGTATGTTGTTCCATCATTTCCTCTGGTTCCTGAAATGTGAGATAAATTGCATAAGCAGTAGAGGAAGGAGTATTTAATAATTTTAATTGGTGGTCAATGGAAATTGCTGGACAGTAACACATAGGGCTCACTACATGTTTTGAATCAGTCACCTGGCTACTGTAATAGATACCAGTAGATTCCACATGCAGGTACAGTGGTCCATATGGAAGAAATTGTAGCATTCATTGCAGAGCCTAGCTGTGGGAGGACACTGCAAATTGCTGCTGTTTTACAACCTCCATACTGATGCCGCTACCTTTGTGGTCATGCTGATTACAAGTCACATTTTATACATACCATTTCCAATGAAAGCATTCCAAACTGAATGTTTTCAGAAAGCAGGACCACTTAATACAGTTACTTTTTCAGTATTTTGGCATATCATCTTGTAAGCCTACCCATAATTAATACCCACCAATGCCATACTGCAGCTGGCAAATCAAACAAAACTGGCTTGCATCTACCGATGCATCTTAAGCAAGACCCAGGATGTCATCCTCCCACTGTTGTCAGCCTTGGTGAGGCCGCAGCTGAAGTACTGCAACCAATTCTGGGCACCGCAATTCAGGAAGGATGTGGAGAAGCTTGAGAGAGTCCAGAACACCTACTCTGAACACTTTTAAATAATATTTGGATGCTTATCTTGCTGCGATCCTTTGACCCTAGCTGACTTCCTGCCCCTTGGGCAGGGGGCTGGACCCGATGATCTTATGAGGCCTCTTCCAGCCCTAATGTCTACAAAATGTATGAAATACATAGTTCATAACCTTTCCTGAAAGGTCTTTACTTTATATAGCAAAACAAAATGTACTTAAAAATAAATTAGTTTTAACTGATATTAGCACACTGACACCACACAATTGGTATAGTGAGCAGGATTTAGTCTGGACTATGAATTCTCTAACCTTTTGGGCTAAGTACAGACAGTCAGAAAGCCCAAGGCTGAATTGTTTCAATTTTTGCAGGTTTCTGTAAACTGCCCAGATTAAACCCCTGGAGTGGCCCAAACCAGGAGGCGGGGGGTGCTAAAACATGTCTCCCAGCCAGCCAGCCATCACAGAGAGCAGGGAGATGATCGATTCCCCCAGCCATGCCAACTCTTCAACCTCCAGCCAGGAAGAGGCACTGGGGAAGGTGGGGAGAGGAAAGCCCCCAGATGAGCATTTCTTCCTCCCCCCGTACCATGACCTGGTCCCCCTAGCCAGGCACACCCCGCTCCTCAGTCTGGGCCTACTGTGGGCATAAGGGGGGGGGAAGAGGGAAGGCCTCATCAGGGCATTTCTCCCTCTTTTCCCTGCTACCCCCTGCACCCAGAGCCAGAGCCAGGCCAGTCACCCAGCCATGCCTCCTCCTTGACCAGCTGACTAGCCAAGGAGGGAGTGGGGGAGTGGGAAACACCTCTCCCCTACCTAGATCTGCACTGCCAGCCAGGCTGTGCTGAGTGCAGGGGGGCGGGGGGGAAGCCCAGAGTGGAGGCCTTTTTTCCTCCCTACTCAGCCAGTCTGGTGGCCAAGGAAGGGGCATGGCTGGGTGATGGCCCTACCTCCTGGCTTGGGCAGAGTGAGTAAAGCCCCCGTTGTGGGCTTCCTTGCAGCTGGCAGCCAAGGCAATCACCCAGCCATGCTCCCTCCTCAGCTGGCTGGACGGCTGAGGAGGAAGTGGGGTGGGGAAAACACTCCCCCTCCCACCCAGCTCCAGACCCCCAGCTGGGCTGTGCCCAGTGTTGGGGTTGGGGCAGGGAAGCTTGCAGTAGGGCCTGTTTTTCTACCCCCACTCCCTCGTCAGCTGGCCCACCAGTCAAGGAGCAGGTGTGGCTGTATGATTGCCCCAGCTCCCAGCTTAGGCAGAGGGAGCAAAGCCCCCAGCACAAGCTTCCTTGCATTTGGGAGCTGGGGCAATCATCTGGCCATGTCTCCTCCCCAGCTGGCAAGCTGGCTAAGAGGGAGTGGGAGGTAAAATGGCCCCCACTGCAGGCTGTCCCCCACACACCAGACACAGCCTAGCTGCGGGTACAGAGCCAGGTAGGGGGGCCCTTTTCCCCCTCACTCCCTCCTCAGCTGGTCTTCCAGCTTGAGAGGGGGCATGGCCAGGTAATCACCCTGGCTCCTGACTGCAGGGAAGACCGCAGTGGGGGCTTTACTCCACCTGCCTGACCCGGGAGCTGGGATGATCACCCAGCCATACCCCCTCCATGCCTGGTAGGCAGGATAAGGAGGAAGTGGGGGTGAAAAACAGCCTCTCCACTTGGCTCCAAACCCCCAGCTGGGCGGTGCCTGGTGCAAAGTGGGGGTAGCCAAAAGTAGGGGCTGTACTCCCCCCACCTGATCCAGGAGCTAGAGTGATCACCTGGTCATGCCCCCTCCCTAGCTGGTAGGCAGGCTCAGAAGAGAGTTGTGGGGGGGAACAGCCACCCTCTTCCTCTCCCTCCCTCCATTCCAGACCCCTACATGGCACAGGAGTGGAGCCTGCAGGGAGGTCTTTATTCTCCCTGAGCAGGGAGCTAAGGTGATCACCTGGTCACACTCCCTCCCTAAATGATGGGCAGGCCGTGGAGGGAAGGTGGGGGAAAATGCCCCCAGCTCTGGACCCCCAGCTGGACTATGCCTGGTATGGAGGAAGCCCACAGTGGGAGCTTTACTCCCCGCATCCAAACTGGGAACTAGGCTGATTCTCCTGGCCAAGGGGCCAGGGCTGGGAAATCCACCCAGCTTCCAGCTGCTGGCAATGGAAAAGCACCCCCTACCCCCCTGCTTATATCTGGAGATGGCACTGCCCTACTCTGCTGGAGCAGAGAGCACAGCCTAAGGCTGCACAGCATCTCAGGATGCTGGAGGACTGTGAGTTAAGTTGAATCAGGAGGGTTTCTGGGACAGAAGTTCCATAAACCACTTTGACTAAAAGTGTTAAGTTTGACACTACATCCAGGTTTATTTTAAATCAGTTTCAGCCATTTGAAACTGGTTTATGTGCACTGAACTTCTGTTCTGTTACAGGTTTAAACTAGTTCCTGATCACTTAAGCCAGTTTATGCGCAACTTCTGTCCTTAGCCTTGTTGACAATGTTCTGTTACATTCACAACATGATTTGAACACACCGGTGTCAGTCTGTAAGTATATAAAACAAAGGTCAGCAAACAGTCTTAGTCTTGAGAATACAAGTAGTCACACTCACTGAGATTCAGTGAGCCTATTTGGGGGCAAGTCATTCAACTATAAGGATCAGGACAGTTTCAAGGTAGCAGCTAGCTTTTTCCTATTTTAAAGAATTCAATCTTGTTCCCATTGAAATGCATAGCAAAACTGCCTTTGACTTCAGTGCTAAAAATCTGGCCTCATTTTGTGATTGTAGATCTTGCTCATTTATTCAGAAATTATGCCCCCCTCCCTTCATACTCCAAACCACTAAACGCCAACCAACAATTATGCCATCTGATCACTAAAAATAAAATAACTTTTCTTCTTTGTCTCTGGATGTATTCCTCCAGGACCCATTTTTTCTGCTGTTCAGTGAGCCAGTAAGAAGGATATTATGAGATCTGGGTGGTTAAAAAACATCATGACATACCGCACACCCTTAAAGAATAGAACAGTAGGCCTTCTGTTTTGACCACTGCTGATGTGGTTACATTTTTCTCAAAGATTTTTATTTGTATATTTGTTGAGTAATAATGGTCATATTTGGCATGATCTCATAAAAATATTTTTTTATGTCCAGAGGATTGTGTTCTGTTTAATCAATACTGTGAAGAAAGATAAACTACATTAAAAATTCCATATGCAAGAGTATAATAAATGTTTTCTACATTAATCAAGGGCTAGCTTCTGTAACCATTACTTCTGATGAAGTTAATGAGATGAAGTAGGTAGGTAAGGACTACAGGATCAGGCTATAGGCTCTGTTCAGTTCCACTATTGTAACATACAGTAGCTCCACATATCTTTCAACATCCCTTTAGCCATAAAGTAAATTGGTCATGTAGTAATTCTCCACTAACAAGTAGAACATAAAAGACTGTGGTATGTCTGAGAACAGAAAGATACCTTAATACTTAATGTGATTAATCAGGGCTGGTTTAATGTCTGAGTCAACAATAATTCCCATACAAAGTGTTTGCATAGCAGTGTGGGTATGCTTGCAGTAGTATACTTGTGTGCAAAAATCAAACAAAAAATGATCACATGTTCACAGCTGGAAACTGTATTAGGCTTTATTCAGTAAGGTATAAGGCACTATCATTTAGCTCTCCCACAGCAGGAGGAAAAATGGTGGCACAGAAGAGAACTATCACATCAGACACACTCCAGGGGTCTCTTTTACCTACATTGTTCCTCTCCCAAATGTAGCTCTTTAAATTTTAAATAGAAAAAGAACACACAGAAACATTGTGCAGAACAAAAAAGTCATGGTGAAAAAATGAGGAAAACATTTCCCATTAAACAAGGTAAATACTCCAAAGTTCACATGCTACTTTGATGTGTACAGTATGTGCCTTTAAGACTTAAAGGAACACCCACATCAAAGTGTTGTTTTAAGAAGGTGGGTTTTTTTTAGTTCAGACATAGCCAAGTTACACAATGGATTACATGGTGAATGCCGACACTATTTTTATACTGCTGAATACTTGGTTAAATAAAATATGGCAAAAAAGAGGGTGCAGACTATACTTTAAATGTATTTAATTTTGTTTAAACAGAAAAAATAGCAGTGTACTTTATAGTTAACAGTGCCCAAAATGTCAGTGCAACCTTCTGCCTTTGTATTTGAATATATACTTTGAAAATACTTTGTATTTGAAATACTATCTTAAGTGTTCAGCAAACCAAAAATACAATTAAAATAAATACCTATATATCAAAAATACTGAGAGAATAAAATAAATAAATAAAGGTAAAGGACAGTTTGTTCTTTACTGCATTAATATATTACTTTCACTGGGAAAGAAATTTCCTGTAGAAGAAAAAGATCCCACCTCCTGCCAAATGGGGTGAATGCTATATCCCAAGCTCTAGTGGCCTTAGTCATGAGAGAAGTCTACCATGAGTTCGCAGTGGGTGCGTCAACATGTGCCCACTGAGAGGCAAAGCAGTAAACTCCGGTGCTTATAGCACAGAGTTCATTGTTTCTAGGTGCTGTGTTTACACATGTCCCCAGGACCATAGCACATTGACCCAGGTCAGAGCAGCCCTGGCTGGCAGGAGGCCCAGGGGGTCAGTCTCCCAGCCCAGGGCTGTTCAAACCTGGCTCAATGTAATGCAGAGGGGCTGGCTAGAGGACAGGCTGCCCCCACACTGAAGCCCTCGTGGCCCCTCCAATTGTGTCAGCATCTACATGTGTGGTGCTGCAGAGTTAATTAGTCTACTCCACATTAAACATTTCATGTAGACATGCCCAATTATGACAAAAGTAATCCTGGTAGTTCTCCATGAGATGAGCAGAACATAGTCTACCATACAGGTAGCACGATACTAACTTTCAAAGGAACTGAGATAGTGGGACCAGTACATTTCTGAGGAAGTTTTTTATCAAAAGCACTCAGCATTGGTTTAACTCTACTCCCATTGGTATAAATAGGATTAGGTTTTGAACAGCACTTAGTGCCTTTCAAATTCTATCCATAGTATGTTTTATCATTAACTAAATTGATTACCTTTATAAGAAATACCCAGAATTGTAATATTATTGAATTATCTAGATTTACAAGGTAGTTCATATTAAATCTGTATAACAGTATAAACTGATATCAGTGGGGAAAGCATGTTATTTGCATTGTCTAAAATACTTGTTACATCTCAATACAAACCCTTTTCAAATATAACACACAATTAAATTAATTAAAGACAGAGATGAAAAAACTGTAAAATTAGTATTTACCTAAAAAGCTATAAAAAGTTCACAACAGAAATTTTTCTCTAAGTGCAAATATGAACTGTTAGACCCACCTCCTTGAGTATCAAAATCTGAATAAAAATATATCCATTAAACAAAGGTATAAAGATAAATTATTTAAAAATGCATTAATAAAATATTAAGCAATGCTGGTTGCAAAAGAAATACCCTACAAAGCCAGGCAATCACACCGTTAGATACCTTCTCTAGCCATGATGAAATCATAGAGGAAGAAAAAAAATACATAAACCACTTTATGTAGCTTGGTGATGTATTATTTGATAGGGAACACTTTACTGTGAGTGTCCATTAACTGATGCTTACACTGTAACTCATAGTATATGACATCCATATGAATCTCAAATGAATTCACTACTATCAATGCTGTTTGAATGAATACTATGTGACTGGATTGGGGCTCTTTTTTGAACAGATGCAATCTGTTCATGTATGATGTGTACATCTGAATTGAAGGAGTAGCAATGTACTGGATACAAGCAAAACACATAAACTTGTAAGGAAATGTTTAATCTGGCAGAGTAAAATCAGGAGACATGAACAAGGAAGACTATATATAAGCAGTAAGGCAAGAAGAAACACATATAAAATGAAAAAAAGTAATGCACAGATATATTCAGCAACAATGTTAAGAGCAGTGGAGCATATACAGGCAAGTGAATTCTGTTATTATTTACTGGAAGAGGAAAAAACTAATGAGCCAAATATTGAGGGATATACATTGGTCAAAATAAATTAAACGGAACAGAAGAGGAAGGATTAAATTTATGTTATATTTAAGTGATTGAGGACATGTTGGAGAAACACCTTTGTGGTAAAACCAACTCACTGTCTTTGAACAGAAAGTTCTCTCATTGATTATGGGCTTACAGGCAGGAAAGTTGGGAACAGAAGTTGAAAAGGTTTATGAGAAGAACTATCTAGACCAAAGAAACAATGCAACAACCTCTGCTGCTTTACACAATTAGAAATGAAGCAGCCATACAATTAAGGATCCAATTCCACAAGCACTTACTGGGAATATTTCTCCTGAGAAAAGTTTCCCCTTGGCAGTAACAACCCATGGTATTACAAAAGGTAGTCACAATATCCCAGTAAGGGATTCTATATCAGTTCAACCAACTCTTCTGACCATTACAAACTTACACAACTTCTTTCCATAACCTAGTTCAGTCAACTCTTCCTGCTTTACCAACCCTATCTCAGTCTTATCTGAATTAAGATGCAGATAGAAAGTCCTCATTTGAGCCTCAGGTTCATAAAGACCACACAGTATGGGTTGCATGGTGCAGTTTGAGTTCCTGTGTTCCACTGAGCTGACTAGGGCAGACATGGGAATATGGAAAGAAGTGTTACCTACCATGTTTCCTCCCAGAGGGCTTCTACCAAGGCTGAACAGTAGGGGTGACAATAGTGAGGGTACTATAGGATAGGCTGTCTAACTGTCTAACTGACTGCAGCTGAGATCTCCAGACTCCAGACTCCTGCTCCCTCCAACCCATGGGGCTGCAGGGAGCAGTCCACAGGCACTGAGAAGCCTCCAACATATGCGACAGTGAGTCCAAGGGGCCCATACCCCATGCAGTATGCAACCCATACAGTGTGAAACCACAGTCACTCAGAAATTGGACCAGCCTGATATAGGAGACAAATTGTATATATCCCACATATTTTTAGGCACCCAAAGTAATCTAACTATTCCATCCACCTTTGTTAAAATACTCATACATGTCAATAAGCCTTGTGATCAATGGTTTATAGAACTCAAAAGGCAAAAAGATCCAAAGGAATCAACATGGACAGTATATATTTCCTGGGGACTGGAAGTGTATAGCTCAGAATTTATGCTACAAAATGTTCTACTTTATTTAGGCTTTTAAACAGAATGAAAAGGAAGCAAAACAAAAATGTTGAAGAACAATTGGAAAAAATTGGGGAGGAAATAAGAAAGGAAGGCAATTCAGAAGGAAGAGAAAAGGGGTGGGGGATAATGAGCTGTTAATACTAGCTCATACAGAGAATGCAATGACGGGGACTTATATTGTGGATGCACTGATTGTGGAAGGAATATTACCAAAGATATTTTGAGGTCCTGATTCCCTGTATTAAATTCTATAGACTTGGAGATGGGCAGGATCAGTTTCCAACAGATAAATAAAAGAAGGTTTCAGACTGGATATAAGGGAAAACTTCTTCATGGTTTTGTATGATCAGACTCTGGAATAGACTCCCAGCAGGGGTGGTGCAGACACCTACCCTGGAGATACCCAAAATGAGACTGGACACATGCCTTACTGTGGTTATTTGACTCCAGCAGTCTTTCCTGCCCAGAACAATGGGGCAGACCCAGTGATCTCACAAGGTCCCTTTCAGTCCTATAGTTCTGTGAATCCATGAATATTTAAAAATATTTAATAATTTGATGGAATAGGTTACTACTAGAGAAGAATACCTTACCCATTACTCTCATTGCTATGCTTTTAGATTTTACCCATCTTAGGTCCCTTTTCAAAACAGTCTTTCTGTCAATCTCATATTCTTTCTTTTACAGAAACATGTCCCTATGTACAACCGTGATAAGTAAGCTTGCCTCATAACCAAACTCTAGGGTATACAGTATGCAATCAATTCACAACGTAGTTCTAAAGCAGGGGTGATGTGGACCAGATCCAACCCCTAGCACTGTGCCATTCAGCCCATGGGCAAATGGGGAGCCCTACAGACCACAGCTGTGAACACTACATTGGGTGTGCAGGGCACCGTAAGGCCTGATCTTGGCATGTGGGGCCAAGTAGAGGTGGCATGGGGCCCCGATTCTGTCATGTGGGCCAGAGGGAGGCAACATGGGGCCCCAATACCTACAAGTGTGCCAGACAGTGGTAGCATGGGGTCCCAGGACCTCAATTGCTATATGCAGGACCAGGAGGGAGCAATGTGATACCCTGGGGCCTGATCCCATTGCACGGGGCCAGATAGAGACAACATGGTTCCAAATCCCATTATGCAAGGGCCAGCTGAGGCTATGTGGGGCCCTCTCTAGACACAGAAGCCTAGTACTCAGGGTATTATTCAGTTCATGGACTGGCCCCATGCCACTCATCTGGCCCACATACCCAAAGGTCCGAGCACCACTGGAACAGCTGCTGCTACTGCCACATGCAACTCAAGCTGACAGTTCTTTAGTTCACGTTATGTCTAAAACAGACCATCTTGGGCTTTGAAGAGTTTGATCAATGGGGTGAAGAGGAAAGAAGTAGGAGGAAAAGATGTTAAGTTTCACTACAGACATAGCTCAGAAGTAAAACTGGTTTACTGTGGTTAGCTGTAAGCAGTGATGTACTCTTTCCAAAATACATTATACCCTGTAAGTGGAGGTCAGATGAGAAGCTAAACTGTTAGCTTGAACCTCTCTCTACCTGTATATGTATGAACATAATCAGCTTCTTTTCTTCTGCTAATTGTGTGTCTACTACCCCTGGGAATTTCTCTTACCTCTTCCCACTACTGTTCTTTACTATGCTGTGTCTGGCTTTTCTGGTCAGACCTGAGGAAGAATGTCTTGCATTCAAAAGCTTGTCTAACTCCATGATATAGTTGGTCTAATAAAATAATATCGCCCTAAGAAATTGTTGGCTCTTCATAAGAACATACACACAAACACTCACAAAATATAAATCCATACAGAAACCTAAAGTACATATAAGGATTAAACACAAATGACAACTGCTTGTTCAATCTTGCCCATTTCAGACAATATGCTATTCCAGTGTTACACCAAAATAAATCCAAAGTCAGCAATATTGTACTAGCATAAAACAAAAGCAACAAAAGGCTGAAGAGACCTGCTACATATAGGATAGTGCTATGATTTGTGCACCTTTGTCCCCTTTCTTCCCCATCAGTAGGTATATCTATTACCAGACAGTGGGCCCTCAGAAAATAATTTACTTTATCTTTTATTCATCAAAAAAACAAATAATATTTGCACCAGTATATTTTTAAAATGTTTACCATGTTTCATTCCCCCCCCAAATCTCGGCATTCTTTCCATACAGCCAGCTACAATCTCAGGCAGAGACATGCCAATCTCCCCCCAGAGCAAAATCTGCTTGCAAGGAAAATAGGCAGAAGTTTTGAAACTGCTCTGAAAATAAATCCTGTTCTAAAAGAAATGCTTTACAGCTTTGTGCACAGAGTTCAACAAGTTTAATACCTTCAGCAGGTTAAACCTGACATCACAGAACCATTGTCACCTGTTTCACAACAGAACAGAATGCTGACAGACTTGTTTTCTCCCTCTGGTTTTGCAGGAAGTAGCATTACAGTATTGTCTCCTGAATTCACATGTGCCTGAACATTCACCAAAATAAGGGACTTGCTCTGACATAAAACCCACTGAAGCGATTAGAGGAGTTTTGCATGAAACTTTCAGGATAGGGACCCACACAGATCCATCGTGGTGGTGGTGGTTATATAACCTAGTTAGATATGCTCCATGTAATATTTTAAAAAATACACAAAATAGTTGCAAAATGAAATGGGGGTGGGGGGGAATCTAACTGTTCCACAGTTAATGTTACATTCAAAGGTAATTACTTAACACATGCAAAGCTCAATTGCATAACCTACAATTCTCCTGCTTTGTATAGGCTCCTTTGCTTCTACTTTAAATAAAAGAAATTCTTTTCATTTTGTCAAGAAAACTTTTCTCTACCTCACTACTGCATGACAAGGGAACAGATGGCAATTTAAGGGGAGAATTTATGAGAGCCACAATCTTAATGTTGCATAAAGAAAAGAAAAAGACTCGCATCAAAACCACTGACAAATGTACTTGCTAATATTAATGCACTCCCCATTCATCCAATATGCTTCCTAATTGCTTTTCTGTACATAATAATGTGGCACCTGCTGCTCAACATTGCAAGCGCATCAGGATTTCTCCAAAGTCAAACAGCTCTGCAACTGGCCCTCTCCCAGTGATAAATGTAGAGCACTGTATCACGCACAGTTCCTGTCAGTGGCATAATTAAAATTTTATACTTACAGAAAAAGATAGTAAACAATCAGTTCTTAAATGGATTCACAAGAGGAACTCTTGTTACAGCCAACTTTATAATTAGTATGCATCATGTAATGCTAATATATCCATGACAAGAAAATAGGAAAAATGTAGAAACTCGGGTTGTTCTCTTTAATGCAATGTTAAACTACACAAAAAAATGAAAGCAATCAGCCTATTGTTATTTCACTCTTCCATTTCTGCTCTTCGTTCCCCATTGAAAAGAGCTAGGCACATTTTCCACTGGAATGATGGTTGTTCCCCTGTGCCACATCTCTGGAATTTTCAAACAGCCGCCAGGATGGGTCTAAGCTTTATGATGTTTATTCATTTTAATTTTACATTAGACCAAAAATGTAATTTATTTTTAACAGACATAGGGCCAAATCATACAGTTCTTATACTCAGGCAAGACTCCCCCTGACAGTGATATCCAGAACATTAAAATACATTTTTGTGCCAACCCGGTAGTGCATCATGTAAAATACGGAATATCATAAGCAAAACGCAAACACTCATGTTTAATGTACTAAATGAGCTCCTGATCTAGATAATATTAATTGAGGCTCCATATGCTGTATATTTTTATAGTGGAAAACTTCCCTCTATCTGTCTATTGTGCAATATACGTATTATTACATTATATTCCAAATATATAAGGAAATGCCAGTATTCAAGAAAAATATTGCATATAATACATCACACACTCACACAAAAATATACACTCATATGCGTATGTAAGTGTCCACACATACACATATATATGCCTTCATGTTTGCTGATTTTCAATTTGTCTTTATGGTGTTAAGATAATAATATTCAGCAACACAGCTTGGATGGTATAGATTCAGAAATGTAAAATTTGTTCTCTTCTGGGTAATAATAAAAATTAAGACTGCATATTTTAATATCTTTAAATCAGCACTTCTCTAATGCTCAAAACTTTAAAGCAACTCTGAAAGCCAAAGATGTTTAACTAATTTAAATATGTTGCATTGTTAAATACACTATTTACTGTTTTAAAAAAAACAAAAGGTATTCAAAGACTCAAAGACTTTTACTTAGTTGAATAATGTTATTTTAACATTAATTAGAAAAATAAAAGAAAAAGGGAAAAGTTAGACAATGCTATAAGCTGTTCAAAAAGTATTTTAAAATAGTGCTTATGATTAAAAGCTTCCTGTCATTTGAGTGGCCAAAACACAGATATTACTTTGCATTAAAATGTTTCAAACATTGCTGAATAAAATCAGATGCAAATACACATCTTTAATTTACAGGGGAATTTTTTTTTTGAAAGCACAACACAATGAAAATTTGCTTTTACATATGCCAGTGAAATATAATGCATGTTTTAGAAATATGTTGGCAGGCAGACAATTCACTATACACCCGATTCACAAAGACATGCTAGTAACCTGCTCGGAATATAATAGCTAAGATCTAAATCTTCTTTATCTTCACTTGGTGTGATCATGTGCATGCCAAAAATTAAAATATTCTTCCAACTCACTGCTATCGTATTACACAGAGGTACTGGTTTCTGAGCTCTGAGGCTAACCAAAAGGATTGAGAGATGCTTGTGTGCATGCTGCATTCCTTTCTCTGTGCTTTGCAAACATTTAACTGTGGGAGAGCATCTGCACTTTTAGCAACTACCCTTTTTAAAAGGGGCTATTTCTTTTAAAGAATGCTACAATAGAACATATAAAACTGTAAGTGTATGGCTCAAGAAGGTGCAAATTTACAAATGTGAACAGCAATGAATCATTTAGACATAAGTATATTCACTGTCCAGCTAACCACAGCCATCACAAGCTGAATTCTTACAGGCAAATGAAAATTTTGAAGTCACAATCTTGACAATCACAGGAATGACTCTAACTCAAGGGTAAAACATCTTAAGTTCCTTTACAAAAAAAGTAAATAAGTAGGTCTTTGTACTTTTAATGCACATAAATTCCAGTAAGTTAGTTAATGGGGACAAGAGAATCTGATGAGTAGCTACTTATAATTTGAATTTTAGTGAATCTATTTTTGGGCTATAGACACTTGCAAAACTGCCCAGTTTAACTTTAATAATCTGGCAGGGTAAGGATATATTAAGAAAAGACATCTGGTGAGTTAAAGAGGTGAAGTGCAATACAGTCTGGGGACTGAGAGCAAGTTTTAGTGCCAGAGACTGAACCTGACTTATTCTGCAGTGGGCCAATGCATAGTTCTCCACAGCAGTGAAGCCACCACAGCAATTGCTACTGGGGAGTCCTAGGAACAATAAATGTGTTCACAGGCTATGTGGGAAGAGTCCCTGTGCTGGCCTGCTTTATAGGATGTAGAAAACCATAAAGGGGGCTACTTGGAATTGGTCGGAGGGAGGGCCACTAGCACACACAACCTGTACAACTATGTCCAACAGGCCAGAGGAGAAACTTAGTGAAACTGGTCTTTGACAATTGGTGGGGAAGGCTGCAAAATGCCACTGGTCAGGAGTGCTGGATCTCATCCTACACTCTCCTAGGCTTCCACACTAGCTGTAACAGCCAGGATGCTGTGGATTTATGCAGGTGCAATGAATTTCAGCTGGGGAGGAAAGGATAAGTTGGGCCAAATTCATGCCTGGTATATTTTGCTGAAGTCAATGGCATTCCACCAAGGAATAACTTTAACACCCTGAATATAAACAGAGACAATCCCCGTTTTTGCTACAGCACTGATCCTGCTGCCACTGATGTCCACAGCAAAAATCCCATTGTTTTCCCTCCTGCAGGATCCAGCCTTACATAGAGTCACTAAAATCCCCAACCAAATAATAAAAGAATTGAAAGGTATTCATCAGTCCAAGTAAAAATGCATGTCATTCTCCATTACTGACAGGCGCTTTTTCAAGTGAACTAGAAGATGAAAGGAATAGCATTCCTATGTAAATAACAGGGAGTGGCACTAAAGTGTTGGGTTTTCTTCCCTGCATAGCGAGGATCCCTCACAGCAGGAAACATCATATTGTAATGCAGATTTCTTGGATTTCCAACAAAATCCCTTTTCAGTGCCCTGCACGCTGTATGAAAGTGTCATCAGGCAGCACTTGCAATTCTATTAAGCACCATTTTATATTAACCTAACTTCTATAACCTACATAATGTAAAACATAAATATTAATATATTATAGTTATTTCACTGTATCTAATTAGCTTTTCATTGTTTTAACCTAAGTGCAATATCACATCATGTTCTTCAGTCCTCTAATCTTGGATGTACTCAGCACAATATGATA
The DNA here is from genome assembly GCF_001723895.1 of Crocodylus porosus. Classification (NCBI taxonomy): domain Eukaryota; kingdom Metazoa; phylum Chordata; order Crocodylia; family Crocodylidae; genus Crocodylus; species Crocodylus porosus. The sequence goes on from NW_017728943.1 coordinate 42,536,059, forward strand.
AATGAAAACATGTTTTAAGCTAATTAAAACAGAGTTAAAATCTGTCTTAGCAGAAGCCAAACTGAACCCCTCAGTGTCTGGCAAAGACCATTTTTTTAATCTGATAATGTGATTTGATGTCACTGAAAACTTCTTCACATGAGAAGAGCTCCAGCTTGTGCTGAATGTGGCAGCCTGCCGCTTAGCAGGACAGGCTGATGCAAATGTATCATCCCCACGCTCCAGGTGCCACCGTACCGCGCAGAGCTGTCCAGCTTCATAAAGGACAAGGGCTGCACACTGCACAGGTCAGAGGCCCCGTGCAGCATACTGTGAGGGCTGCATGGGCACCCCAGGACCCCCCACCATAACCAGTCCCCTGACCGCCTGAGCACTGCAAGCCACCCTGCAGCCATCACCACTTGAGTGATCCTCCCCCTACACCTGGTTTGAATTTATCCTGAGCCTTTGAATGTTTAGTAATGGTGTAAAGTCCTAGCTTCTGGAGTCAGGTTGTAGCAGGGAATCTGAGCTTTTATCTGGGTTTTGTTTGTTGTGTTATATTGTTTGCTTTTATTTTTTAAGTACATTCCTAGCCCTCCACATTGCCCAAAAAAAGCTTGGAAATGTGACCTGAATTTATGCTAGATAGAGTGAAAAATATATCCTTTCTTTTTCACCATTTCTTCCTCCTCTTCTTTTTTTTTTAATCTCAGGACTTTTGGAGGGAGTTAATTTATGATTTTTTAAAGCTTTCTTTTGGCTATAATGGAAATGCAATCGCAGGAAACAATGACATTTTTCAGCAAGCAGAGGGAAACTGATGAAGAACAGAGGGAAACTGATGAAGAACAGAAGATAGGCAGCTGGGATATGATTATGGAACACTTCTGCCACAAAATACTAGACAAGACACGAATCTTGCCCCCTTCAGGACAATATATATATTACCAATCACATCTTCAGTGTATTTGAAATGCATCCTGGGTGTGAAGAGGGAAAGACAAGGAGGGGGAAAAAGGAGAGAAAGGAGAAAGCAAAAATATCCTACGCCATCCACCAAGTAGTCATGCTAAAGGAAAAGAAAAAAAGATGAAGGACTTCTTACAACTTATTCAAGGAAAAGATGATTAAAAAAGGGAAGACTCCCCTTTTTGTAAACATTCAGGACAACACTTAATCCAGTGTTTAACAATAACATGCCTGTCCTAATAATATTAAGCATAAGTCTATGGTGTTGTCAAATAGGATGCACATAAGCGCTTGTCTTCCTGAATTGGTACCTGAAAATTTACAATTATCTACAGTATTAATTATACAGAGTAGACATAGGGCATGATGAATTAGCATTTTAAGGGGGATACCTACCTTTGCAGAACTGTTTGGCATATGGGACATTTCTGAAAATCTGAGTTTCCTTTTCCCAAAAACATATTAATTACATTATTTTAAAAAGAATATTTCCTTATTGGTAAGCTTTGTTCTTTTTAGGCATGTTCTTCTCAGGGAAAAAAAAAAAAAAGAAAAATCACTGAGTTTGGGAGAACTCTTTTGAATTAAATCCCTATGAGAAAGAAAGCATGCTTTCCACAAGCATAAGAAAAAATGCAGACTGTTCTTGCACACCACCGTTTTTTTGTGACAGAAATGAGTTTAGAGTAAAAAAAAAGCTTGCATGAGTTTCATAAACAGAATTCTTAATCTCTGATGCTTACCCTGAAATATATTAAAAACAATGCTGCGTTACCATGGTAACTACTCTTTATGAACAGAACAAATGTGCCGAATTTGTACTACAATAACTTATATGAACTTTGAGTTTGATCCTGCAAGGCCTTTTTCTCATCTCTGTCACTGGGGCTCACTGTATGAATGAGGATTTACAGAAGTCCTTGACTCCTGCAGCAATCCTAAGGGATGATTCCACCTCCCATTCTTCCCCCTCCCCGAACTTTTGCCAGAGTTGACAGAAGTGTCTTTTCCTTGGCCTTCCCATCAGAGATATGCTACCTTCAGGTGCATAAGAAGGCTTTCCCTTGGGGCAGGGAGTAATGATTCATAAATCATAATTTAACAGGCCAGGAAGTATTTTTGATGGTCCCCTTCCCATCCCACTCCATGTTACTAATAAATCCTGATCAAATGTTAAAATATTGCAAATTTTCTGAAGGGGGATGAAGAATATTTTATTGTAATATGATTACTACATGGAGCTCTAACTAATTACTAGTTCTGGTTGTATAAATCTAGAACTATATTCCATTTTGATGTGATTATTCTAATATGTTGTAGAATAACCTTTTTACATGGGGCCTGCAGATAGATAAGATTTTATATTTTGTTAAATAGTGCATCTTGTAAAGCAACTTGGTTATCCTTTAAAATACTGCACTGGAATATGACTGTATGATATTTTAAAATTAACACATATGTAGATTTTAAAAAGACGGGCTTTTAATATTATTATCATGTCTGTGGTAAATATATTGTGTGCTAGATGTCATTTTCTCCTGGTTCTGCCATTAACTCCATAACAGCTGGTGCTAAATGTAGTAAATTGTAATATAATGAGCTTGTATATTGCTAGCAATTACAGAGTTAAGTTGAATAAATCCTCTGAGCACAAAATAAGTGTTCTTTCCAACTAACAATAAATTAAAGGTGACACCTGCCTTAATTTAAAATTGCCAGGGATCATATATAAAAATCAGCAACAAAAACAACAACAGAAAAGCATTTAAATTGAAACCTCCTCTTAAAACTTGCTTGGCTTTACTACATTCATTTCAAATATATTTATGACATCTGTCATCTCAATATATTATTTAAGCACTGGTTATATATTACTGAGTTATGAAGTGTATGATAACTACAGTGTTATATTTAAAAATCCTAAATTGCGACTGCTATATAGTGTCTGCTTGCAATATAGTTTTACTGTACAGAGGCTAGATCACTAGACCTTAATGGCATGTTAAGACTTTTTAAGGCCACTGTTAGCCTTGATTCAGCATGTGCTTAAGTTTCAGTGAACCAAGAGGATTTAAGCATATAGAATTAAGCTCACACTTCAAATGAATGGCCAATTCCTAAACTGGAGTCAGAAACGGCAAATAATTTCTCCATTTCTGATCATAATGGGACAACTGAAGTATTACTCAAATTGTAATTTTAGGATACATCCATTTAATCAGAAAACTTTATATCAATGAATTATTTTAAAACGAATTTGAATTATGGCTTTTTAAGCATCTTAACTAGAGGACAGGGTGTATAAATTAACTGTGGTTAACTGTACTACATGGCAATTATCTAAGACACATTTAGAGTTGGGTGAGTAATGCTAAAGGATTTTGCTGAATATTCATTCAACTTTTTACATAAATTTGTGTGCTCTATTTTCATTCCCTTCTTGAATTAACTTCTACAAATACTAGAATGATTATACCAAATGACACAAGTTACATGCTCCATGCACAAATACTTGTGGAATCATATGCAAATGAATGCGTGACTTCATCCAGACAAATAGTACCATGTGACCAATACACCAAATCACAACTGAGCTTAAATTTTAAAATAGTCTCAGTCAATGTATACAAAGGAAAATATTTAAAATTCTAGTAATCAAATAAGTGCAAATTGGAAATACAATAACAAATACATTTTAAGGAAATCAAAATAAAGACAGATAACCTACATTTAGAAAAAGAGAAGGGATTTACTGGATAAATTATTCTTTGAAAATTATTCCCTCAACCAGTTACAACTCAGCAATGCTGTTTTAACAGGACAAGGAATAGATCAAGTATTTGAATCCTGAAAGAGATACTAGAAAGTTAATAATGGGGTCAGACCCAAGGGTATGTTGCAACTAACCTGACCCAGAAAACGTATGTACAGCAGGCCAACATCCAATGGCTGAGGTCTGAACATAAAAAGATTCAAACTAGAATGAAGATGCTACTATATAACAATAAACACAAATAGCCACAGGAAGAGATTACCCAAAGACATGGTAAATTCACCATCATTCTGTGTCCATAAATAGAGATTAGCTGGCTTTCTGAAAGATGTGCTCCAGCATGACAGCTGAAGGGACAAGACCCATCAGAGTATTCCACCTACCAGCCATCGCAGTGAGGAGTGCAGTCTCAGGACCAACCTGCTGAAGAAATATCTTGATAATGACTACACAAGAGACATAACTCTGCCCCCTCAAGATCAATTTATGCTGCTCACCATCTCTTCCATTATATAACTAACTTTTTCTGCACCTAATGATAGGGTCCCATTCCAATCTTTCCTTCTTTTACCATGGCAGTAGCACACGGTTAATGCCACCCTAGAAATCAAGTCAACTAATTTTTTCAGTAGGGTGAAGGACAGAGAGACCAGCAGCATTTATGTCTTTTGAGCTCCCTAGCCATTTCCCACTAGAGATGCAGTCTTACTCCCCAAAGAGATTTGATCATGGTGCAGTTGCAGATACGCAAAGCTGGGTGGCTACAGCTGGTTGTAGAACACTTTAAAAACATTGTTAAAAAATTAGAAACCAATAATTTTGGTTTTCACCAAAAGTTTCTGTGGAAAAGACCATCTTAACATTATAGCAACAAGGTGTACCAAACTAAACACAGCATTCAAGGCAACCTCACACCTTGACCTACAAAGACATAGTCTGCTCCACAATGTAATGACCTTGTTTGTATAGTCCAAAATTGCACTGGCCTTTCCTGATACTCTATGATATTGCAAACCCACTAAAAATGTCCTCTACAGTATCATTGTTACTGCTTACAAGAGTCTTCAGCCAAATATATAGCTTGTTTCAGAGTATTTTTACCAAAGTATATTATGTATTTACATTATAGTGTCACATCATGACACATTATACCACCATAACATTAAGGCACATTATTACCATCACCTCAAACAAACACCACCATAGTGAAAATCCCCTATGTAGTGTGCACTACAATATTGGCACTACCATAATTTTTCCTGAAGTTAAGAATAAAGAAAGGAAACAATGGGTATATCTATATGAGACACTTAACTGCACAGCAGCATAGTTTACTGTGCAGTAAGCATGTGCGCCTACATGTGTGCACACTTAAAGTGCAGTAAAAACCCCTAATTGTACATAAATTTGATACCTGCAAATGCAGGTATCAAATTTATGCATGATTAGTTACTGTGCAATAATATACGTGTTGAGGCAACTCAGGAGCAAATTTGCTCCCAGGTCAGCCCTGCCACTAGGGGGCTAGTCTCAGGCTAGCCCCAGGGCTCTGGGCTGGGAGCTTCTCTTGCCCTAGGACTGGGCATGGTAGCCTCTGCCTCAGGCTTTTAAAAGCCTGCAGGTATTTTAAAACCTGGTGCACACCAGCAGGGAGCCTAAGACCACTCCAGGCCCCTGTGTTTTCCTAGACAGGTCATAAGCCAGCTGCACCAGCCTGCCTGCACACCAGCACTGTTCCCTGACACTGAAATGACATGCACGTGCCAGGTCCACACCATCCAGGCCTACAGACTGCTGCACGTTCGAGCCAGGCCTGCCAGCCCCCAGGCTCAGCTGCAGGCAGCTTCTGGCTGCTGGGACCAGCTCTACCTGCCCACAGCCACCCCCTACCAGCCTTCCTGGAGTCTGTAGGTATGTGGCTGTCAGTCCCATACCAGGCCCCTGCACTGGGTGCTGCAGGCAGCTGCCCAGGCCTGGCAACACAGGGAGAGCCCAGTGAGTCGGTGAGGGACCAAGATGATGATGTCCTTGCCCACACCCATGCCCATGCTTGTCCCCACCACCCAGGGCCCCAGCTGATCATAGGAGGAGACTGGCAACCTTGTGATGCAGTGGGGTGAGGCAGAGGTACAGTGCCAGTTTGAGCAGGGCAGATGCTCCAATGCCCATGTCTATGAGGGGCTGTCATCCCAGATGCAGGAGCGCAGGCACAACTGGTCAGTGTGGCAGTGCTGCATAAAGGTCATGGCTTTGTGAGCACAGTGGGTAGTCATCACTGACCACAATCATCAGGTGGGGAATGCCCATAAGTTCATGGCCTCTATGTGGGAACTGATGGACATCCTCGTGCTCCAGGATGCTGCCCACAGCCATGCTGTGTAAAGTAGCATGGGCAGCTTGTCCAAGTCCCCATTCCAGGCTGGCACTTGTGGTGACATGTCACTGGGGGATAGCCCATTGGGCTTCCAGCACCCCATCACACAGAGCTCTCCAATTGCATGCACCCTCCATCAGCAGCTTGGAGATCCTGAACCAGTACCTGCCATGCCAGTTCTGCAGCTCTAGCCCTCGCCAAGAGGTGTGGTCAGCCATGACACCACCAGCTGCCAGCAGCACCAGCTTCTTGGGGGGGCAGTAGGGGGGCATTTAGCCAACCATCCACCCGACACACCCCGCCATCTGAGGACACTGCCTAGAGCTGCATGCTGTCGCTGACAGCCAGGAATACGTGGAGCTGCCAGCCATGCCAGCCCCATCCAAGTGGTAAGACCTGCACTGGGGGGAAGGCCCTTTCTGCCCCTGCCCCTGCTCCCGCTCCCCGCCTGGCCCGTCTGCACTCTCCTGGCCCTGGGTTCCCCCCCACAGCACACAGAAAGGTGGCAAACAGTTCAAGATTTTATTGATCAGGCTGAGTCAAGCATCCCTCAATCCATGCAAACAGCTCTTCATGCACCACCAGGGGATGCACAGCAGAGGCACACTTGGGGCACACTTGGGGTGCAACAGCAGCTGGCCTCAGGGCACATCCCTAGAGAAGACTGCTGTAGGGAGGGCAGGGGTATGGGCAGTGCCTCATCCCAGTCATCCAGGAGCCCTGCATCCTCCGAGCCCAGGTGCCATGGGCTGGAGGGCAGTGCAGCAGAGTGGTTAGCCTGCAGGAGGAGGGGGGGCAACAGAGTCTGGAGCCATGGCAGCAGATGCTGCCAGAAGCCTGGCCTGTCCCATCCTGGGAATGGCGCAGGGGAGGCACACTGCCAGCACCCAGTGGCCCACCAGCCCCAGAAGAGTGAGTGGTGATGGGAGGCTTAGGTGGTGGCTGCCTAGGCCTATCTTCCTGACCTACAATGGTCCCTGGGCATCCATACATGCCCAATCCCCGATCTGAGTCTGGGCAGTGCATAGCCCCTGGTACAGAGCATCTTATCTCTAAAATCTTATAAACTTACACAAACAGCTCCTTTCTCTCAGCTCTACAAGGCCTGCAGCTGCATGCTGGGGAAAAGCCACACTTGACATCAGAGATGTGGCCTCAGGGTCACCGATGTCTACAGCTGAGGTCCTGGGGATGCACCAGCTCCATCAGAAGAGGACCCTGGGCAGGATTCTCCTCCTGGACAGCTTGGTCATGCATCAGAGGACTGGCTGGAGGACACTTGGCCCTGGCAGGTAGAGGACGTGGCTCACCAGATCAGCTATGTCGGGTGGCGGATATCACCTGTGAAGACATGCAAGACTGGCACTAGCAGGTACAGAACTGGCGTAAGGAGGCAGGGGGCTGGGCAGATCAGGAGTTCCAGGTCTAGGGTTCCCAAAAGAACCCTGTCACCACCACCATGGGGTGATGCACACACAGCAAAGTGTCCCCCAACACATCCTGGAGGGTGCAGCACACGTCCAGGATGGCCTCCCTAGCGGCAGCCTTACCCATGCCAAACAGGTGGCTGATGGGCATGGCCACCTTCAGCAGGGCAAGGGCTAGCAAGGTGTCCACAGGGAGGGGCAGCTGCATGTCAGTGTCCTGCCACACCAGGTGTGGCCAGAGCTGCTCCATGAGGTCCTGGAAGGTGGCATGGGTCATGCAGAAGGCCTCCAGCCACTGCTAAACATCCCAGGTGTGCTGGACTACATATCACCACCTGTCCTGGCTGGCTCAGAGACAGCAGGGCTGGAAGCCCAGGAGGTCAATAGCAGCCCTGGCAGTGGCATCCTGGACCCCATCATTGAAGTCCTTGCTAGGGTCCAACCAAGGGCAGGTGGTGGTTGGTGTGGTGAGCCAGCAGGGCCAGCACAGCAGCCAGCAGGATCCCAGGGCACTAGTCATTGCTGCCAGGGGCAGGGGCAGGAGCAGCCCTGGGAAGCAGCAGTGGTGAGGAAGCAGAGATGGTGAGGAGAGTGTTGTCCCTGTGCTGCGCACAGTGCTCCTGGCCAGGGAAGTGGCTAGCCAGACAGCAGGGAGCAGGACTGGCTTTTGAAGAGGGCTGCTGGCAGTCGGAGCCTGGAGCTCACCCTGGTGGTGGTAGGGGTCCATTGTAGGGCCCCTGGAAGCAGAAGCAGATTGGTAGAAAATCTGTACTCACTTCCCTGCACATGTAGACACCTGCCCAATACCATTTATTCATGAGTTATTTACTCACAAGTAAACTGGTATCACAGCAAATGCACATGTAGATGTTACCAGTATGGAAACCAAGGAAGGTACAGCACAGCGTGGAGCTTCTCTGTCTTCAAAGCAGTCAAAATGCAGGGCTGTCCTGGGCAGAGGGGTGGGTTGGAAATTGGGGTGACTGCCCTGGGCCCCATACTTTGCGGGGCCCCATGGACAGTGCTGTACAGGCCCCACCACGGCTGCTGTGCACCACCAGCTCCACCGTGGCAGCCATGTGCTGCCAGCTTTGTACTTCAGCCACTAGCCACCCTCCCCTCTGGCTCGCCACCCCGCAGCCCTGCACGGGCTGATATGGCCCGGGCTCCGCACACCCCCAGGGACAACTCCAAGTATTATAACCTTACAGCTATTTATTAGCCTTTTAAAACATTGCTATTAAAATTCCTTGCCCATCATTTTGCATATATTGCCCTCTTTTTGGAGTCCTTGCAGGGGCATTTCTATAGCAAGTACATGCTTCCCGTCCTATCCTTCATGGTCCTTCATGACTCTGCCCTCCTTCCCCCGTCCCTCCATTTCTCTCCCAATTTTACCCTGTTTTTTACTGTATCAGCTGCTACCTCCACTGCTATGACAGCAACACCAGCCCCTGGATTGATCTAAAAAAAGACCCCTTCTTTGGATACCTCCATCAGATTCCTGTTTGGTCTAACACGTAAAAAAAAGTTGGGTTTTTTTCATGATTAGTTTAAGGTGCAGATAGATATAGCTAGCACTTGCTTGGCCTATTCATACTATTTCTTTAAAATACAAAATTTATACATTTCACTGATTCCATCTGTGTACACTGTTTGTCATTTCTCTTTCTACACACATGCACATTACCTATACACACACACACACACACACACACACACGTATATAGAGTCATACTATGTATGAAGTTATACGAGATAATATTACTATTATCATGAGTATATATGAGAGAAATTATATATTATGCCTTTGGTAGGTGACTGTATGCATGTTTTATTTTCTTGAGTTACAATGACTCGAGAGAGGCTATGACACTTGTCCATGTAGCAGTCTCTAATAAGCATAAAACAAAGTATACACCACCCCTTAAAGGCATGTTTTTCATTCATTCCATAGGACTAGAATGTGCTTTAATGCTTCTGAAGGGTTTTAATAAATATGAGTGCATATAAAATGCTGCTGCTGATTCAATTACTAAATCACAAGTAACAGCTGTGGCGCTGTGATCTGTTTTGAAATAAATTATGTCATGGTGATTACCTAAAAAGATAGGTGCATTTCTTGTATGATGTTGTATGATGCATTATAGATTAAATAAGGTGGGCTGTATATTTTATTCTACAGCATGCATTTAGTAGAACTGAGTAGAATATATACCACAGAGATATATGTCTCTTTTATTATACTGTGTGAATGTCTGAAGGACACACATATACTTCTCTTTGATTCCTATGCTAAATTTGCTCATTTCATCAGTCAACATTTCCTTTCTTAGGATTGAGCAAAGCTTTAAGAAAAATCAGGCATTTACTCCTTTTGTTTCATCCACTGCATTATCATTGAAACATTAATCTTGCTAGAATAGATTTCATTTTATCTGGTTGCATTTGGTGGCAATGTAAAAGTATAAAAAATGCATTTTGAGTTTCTAAAGGAACATTAGTGCCTAACATTAATAAAGGAAGAAATAAAGCTCTTGTTGCAAATAAACTTAGCAAATACTTTAACATCAGATTCAGAAAATGGATTGCAAAACAAAGATACCTTTATTTTTGCATGAATTGTTTTCCTTTTTTTTTTAACCAGGAAGATATTATATGCTAGCAGAATTAAAGGGTGTTGTGTGTAAAGAAAAATAAAATGCGTTAGTTATTCATTGCTTCAAGACCTAAGTAATATCTCAAAGTAATCCACTATTGTTTAGCTATGTTTTAAAAGGAAACATTTCAAAGGTGTGAGAAAACAAGCTAACCTTGGCTTTTTGAGTCTGCTACTAGTCACTGATGTTTCTAACAAAACTATCAAAAAGCATCTTCATGAAAAGCTAAAAAATGAAATATTAAAGGAAGGATTGCAGGGAAGGAAAAACTTTACTAGAAGTGCTACTTTAGGGGTTTCTTTGCCAGGGCTAATGTCAAATGTTAAAGACTTGGAACAATATAACATGATCTTTTTAATCTTATAAACACAATTTTCAAACAGGCCGTTAAACTTTCCAACCACTGGCAAAAAAACTTTTATCAACTTTATGCCTTAAAATGAGACTTTTGTGGCAGGCCTCAACAGATCAGTATAAATTCAATCCAATTTAAAACACAGTAACGATGTGGGCAGTCTCAGACTATTACTTTCAATGGGATTGAGTCCCTAAGGATGACATAGACTTAGTCCCATTGAAAGTAATGGGGTAAGCAATCACATGCCATTACTTTCAAGGAGACTCAGTCTATACTATCCATAATAACATGGTAATATAAATCTGCACCGACTCATCAGCATGAAGAATGAAAATGTAAAAGAATGGCAAAGCGGCAAACGTGCACCCTGAGACAAAAAAACAGCCCCCTGGTTTCTCCACATCCATAACTCATCAATGTTGAAAGTTTATTACAGGAGAGCTAAAAAGGCATATGAACACAAGGTGAGACATTAAAACCAAGATAAGGTTTCTGTGTTTTACAGTGAATTAGCCCTTTCCTTCCATTTTATTTTAGGACTATACAAATTCCAAAATAATGGATCCTTCCCACCCTTAGAATCTGTTCCCACATCCAAAAACAAGTAACAAGAGTAATTCACGGAGAAATTCTCTTTACATTACATTTCATTTGCATTTTGCTTTTCCTCAAGGTCCAATATAAACAACTACAAATATTCCCTGCAACCTTCCCCACTACAATCAGAGACATGTATTAATATATTAAAGGGGTAGATAACTCAGAACAGGTGGACAAACACAATGATTGATCCAATACTGTGTAGATACCTTAATAATGATATGTGGAAAACTTACACATCCAAAACAAAGAGGTAACAAAGAATTGTCATTTCCTTTTTTTAACTTTCTACTAGTGACTGATAAGTGTGTAAGAAATCGTGAAGGAAGTTAAACTCCTGTATTCCTGATCCTAACCTGAGCACCTGAGTTATTGAGGCTCATAAATAAAGGCCAATGAGAAAAAGTAAAACAGAATATCCTGGCTGAGTTGGCTTAGTGGGGTGCACAATGAGATTTATGACTGAAATCGGATTTCTTCACTCTTACGAGGTTGCTCAAAAGCATTTCTTTTATACGCACACCATACTTCATGTCCCTCTGCTGCCTTAAACTGCTATAAATAACAGTGTCTGGATTAGACACAAACTCAACTTTCCTTCAGTCTTCCTGGCAAAGAAATTGGACAATTTGTTCTTTCACAATCAAGAAATGGAAAGGGATTCTTTGACCAGTAAAAAGGTCTGTTAAGAGAAGTCCTGACATAAATGAGGAAGCAAAATCTCTGCACAATATGGCTAGTTTAAATGACAAAACTATAATAAGTCACATGATCTAAAAAGCAGGAGAATGATTCAGCACTTTCTGCTTTTACCCCTAAGTAACTTCACCAATTTCAGAAGAATTATGTCCCATTAAAACCACAGTCAGTGCGGTAATGAATCAAACTTTACTAGTTCATAAATTACTATCATCAAGGAAACTGGCCAATGTGTCTCACCCAAAACTAATTGCTCCTAATTGGTTCCAATCCTTGAAACTGGACTGTAATCTGATCCACAGGAGAGCTGAATCAAATATATATCAAACTCAAATGATAACCTTGAATAGATAGCACTGATCAAAAACTACTATTCTCCCAAAAATATATGACAACATTGCGTAAGGTTTAGCCCTCCTACTACACATAAGAATTTGAGGATGAAATAAGTTTGGGGCCTTCAAGTTCTGGGGACCATGCACACAAATCTTTTGTTGACTACTCCACAACATTTCCTTGGGAAGATCTGCAGGACTGAACCCTATATTCAGCTTGGCATTACAAATTGTTTTGACTATTTCAGAGCTGGGAAATTCTTAGACCACAATGTCCTGCACTTGTTACAAGCCTCAGTAGAAAGGCCAAGAGTTGAATGGGCAAGAGGGTATGCTTCCCTGTCTTGTTTGTAGTGATCTGTCTGGAAATGTGTTGAAGCACAGTCTAGAATTGTGCATGCCTTTACTGTTAGGTACTTATCTTGTCATGCCTTGAAACCAACCCAGCACCAAATGCTGAGACACCATAACTGTATTTTAACCTTATAATCAGGTTGGCGGGGGGAGACTGCATTATTACTGACCTTATTTCTGGTTCTGAACGCTATGCCTTAGGACCCTGTTACAAGTTAATATTAGGCAGCTCCTAGAGCTGTTAACCCCTGGATTATCCACACTTTAACACCAAAAGCTAGTTTTAAGCACTTGTTGGGCATGTCTACACATGATGCTACATCACCGTAGCTGCCATGATGTAATTTCTGCAGGCAAAAACCATGACATCGCAGTTATGTCACCATAGTGATGCAGTATACTGAGAGAGATCATTGCTATGGCATCACAGCAGCGAAAAACAACCGTGAGCAGCATGCACGGTGTAGTATAGGCTGTTACTGTGCTGTCATTTAGTACTTCCTTTTGTTGTAGGGGCACGTGTAGACGCACCCTTTAGGTGGCTTATGCCACTCCAGGATAGGTTTCTCTCTGATCCAGGTTACCCAGCTAGTGTTTCACTAATGTGTAGTCACTCTAGGCTACACCTTAGTGTAAACACCCCACCCATCCCCTGTCCCCCGCTGGCCCAGACTGGGCTCACTGCTCCCCAGCACTCCAGATCCCCACTCACTACCCCCACCCCCCTTCTGGTTACTTGCGACTGCCAGCATTGATTGTCCCGGGGAGCAGGCAGGGAAGGGTTAACCTGCCTGCCCAGCTGCTGCTGTTCTCTGGCCTGGGCTTAGCCCAGAGAAGAGCAGCAGCCTGGCAGTGGTGGCAGCAGGGGGTTGGGTAGGCAGAGTAACCTGCTTGCCCAACAGGACAGGCAGCCACAAGGAAGTGGGGGGGATGGGGAGAAGTCCCAGAGGTAGGGGGACCCAGAGGAGCCCCAGGGGGTAGGGGCAAGCCCAGAATGGGTGTGTGTGGAGGGGAGGGGCATGTTCTTAACATTCAGTCCTGTAGGCCGCTTCTGGCCTGAACATATATGACTGCTTCAAATTCAAGCAGGGACTAGCACCCATCAACATTTGAGCAACTCGCAGTGTAATGTGTAACAAGGCCCTTAGTCTCTAGAAAAGTTAATCCAAAAACCTCTCTCAAGCATAAAGCAACTTTAAAAGGGGGAGGGGAAGTTAGACAGTAAAAAGAGGGGACAGTTGGAAGAGTGTGTCTGCTTCCCTTTGAAGACCTTGCATTTCTTAAAACAGTCTTTGAAAATGATGTTTTCCTACATGCCTGCGCTTGATGCTTATGACCTGATTGACAGCATTTTGTTTATTTCAATGGAGGGATGATCCATCCATTTTTGCCTGTTCATGAAAGCAGAGAATCAAACCTGTTATGTCTCAAGAGAGGATAATTTAAAATATCTAACTGCAGAAATATCATACTAAGTTGTCCCTTTGTTGTTTAGATTGTAAACATTTTGTATAGTCCACCAACTTTATCTGTTCCAAACAATGGTAAAAATGGCACTATTTTTCCATGTCCTTATTCATTACCTAATCCTATTATTTTAACCACTTCTTATTCTCATTTGAAACTTTCTTAGGGCTATAGTCAACTTTCAGCATCATAGTACAAACTAAGCACTGTTATTGTGAAGCAAGAACTGATGGATTAAACACTCCCGATATGACATTTACCCCCCTCTCTCTCTCTTTCTCTCTCTGCTGCTTTCAACTAGGAGTATTTTCCTTTCTTTAAAACTTGTAAAAGAAAAGCCTTTTCTCGTAGAGGATTAAAAGAAATAAAGACCATCATTCTTACAAGTACTTTAAGCACTGCTACTATGAGAAAAATACAAGCTGAAAATATAAAGTATTTGGATTGGATTATGCAAAAAATGTTTGATTAACTGGATATTGCCAAATGTTAAATTTATATAAAGTAGTTGTTGGTTTAACAGCATGCTTTTCTGAATATATTTAGTTATCTATTTGTGTACTTATATCTTTTTAAGTACCTTTTAAACTACAAAAAATCATTGAAAATGCAGGATCTCATTTACAGAAGTGACTTGTACTGGAAAAAATGTATTTAGAAAATATTGGCCTACTGAAGAAAGCAGAACTACACACAATTTATTAAAGAGATTTCAAGTTCTGAGCAATTCAAAGCATTCTAGTATTTTGTTTATTTTGATTGACAATAATTAAAAATAATAGATGAGGGGGAAATCTGTGAAATGCAGACTGCTGTTCAGGAGAAGTCCATAATCTGGGTCCTGTTCTAATGCCGTCTGTTAAATTAGTACAGCGCTGGCCACTGTTCAGTTTTACAATTTGCATCATGTAGTGGCTGTCCTTTGAAACACTGAGACAGTTACACTTTCCTTTTTTTTTAGATGTACATATTTCCATATAAAGTTCTGAGGACCAGGGAATGCTTTACATTTTTAAATGTGTGTGGAAGGAGGTGTGTGCATAAACTCCTAGGGTAATAGGCATACCTCACTGGCATCGTTTTGAAAATTTATCATCTCAAATGCATCTCTGTATTCAAAAGGTGCTTATGTTTTTATAGCTGAATATTTTCTTGGTTCTCATCCAAGGGAAGGGCTTGAAGAAGGCAGAACTCTCAGATACAGGGACATGGACACCAGTAGGCACCAATGTATCCTGCAGTATTATCTATTGTGCTCATATAGAGTAGCTGAATTTATAGTACATGCCAGGCAGTGTGCCCAAGTGTCTTAAGACAGGATTGAGTCTTTAGACCTGTTTTGCACCTGCTAACAACGTAGTCGGCATTCCCCTCCCACCCCCCCTAACTGCATATTTATAGTAGTTTGTATAGCGATGATACCAGTTCCTGGAGAGCATCTTTTTACAGAAATCTAAACTCCTTTCATTTTTGGTAGATCTGAATTATGGTAATAATAAGGGTGTTTTCTATGGTTTGCATATTTTAAGATAGCAAAAAAATATTCAGTAAATAAATCATTCATACATTAAGAGTGATTACCAGTGTGTAAAGTGGAATGCTGAATTACCTTAGATATATTACCCACAATGCTTTTCAAGACGGCAGCTAATTAGCAGCAGAAAGGTCATGCAAAAAATAATGTGATTAGAAGAGGTTGAAGGAAAAAAAAATAGCCACATATTTGGACATAGACCAAATTTCCTTTTTGCCACTGTAACTGAAAACCATTGCTTCAATATTTAATGAAATGCTTATGTTGCAGCACCTGGTCACATTGTCAGCACTGCCTAACCACTGCCTCCCCTGTGGGTCATTACTGCAGCCATCTGAAAGGGGGCAAACTGTTCATCGACTACAATAATGCCAGTCTTTAAGAATCTACAGCTACAAAACAGCAGGAGACAGAGTTACTTTGGCTCTGATCTTGGGAAAAATGGCTGGGGGCAAAATGCTGTTTCCTACCATCAGAGACTATACAGTTAGCAATAATTCTGTAAGTCAAAGCCCATGCACAAGACCCAGCTTGGCTGCCCTGTTTTGCTTTTCTCCCTTTGCAGAAAGCTAGCAGCTCCTGGTGAGAGATCCTTGTCAACAGGAAAACAGTAGTTCACGCTACCCTGCTAATGATCCAATGCATCAATAGCTCAAACAATCACAACAAGCAGATGTCCTAAGTTAATATAGACTTTCCTGGGATTTTACTAGTGAAACATGGCTTTAAAAGGCATTAGTCTTTTGTCCTCACTAGAGATCTGCTAAATCCTGGCACCAATTCCTTGGGTATGTGAACCCCAGCCTAATGGAATTTAATTACTTTAGTGGTATTAATCATCTGTACAGTAGAGCAAAGAGTATTTTATTACCACTTTTAAGGGTTATCGGCACATTTATTTCAAATGAACTGTCAAACTGCATTACGTGTAAAGCATGCCAGGTTTGAATTCTGCAGCTCAGGTGAAAAGAAATTTGCAGCTTAAAATTATTCTGACATAATGTAAGCAGAGTGGATGTAATATATTTAAAATGAAAAACAATTTTTATCATGGATTTTAATGATTCATTTAAATTTTTTTAGCTCATTTCTGATTTCTCCCATTTTTATTTCTAGCAACGAGTGTAGCTCTGTGCTGAGGAGACCAGAAACACCAATTGGCACCAAATAACCTGTGACACTATTACAGGATTAGTTACAGAAGAGCAATGCCAGTCTTGTCCATTATCTAGCAACAAGCATTGGCTCAGTAACATGAGGTTTCTCTAATTCACTTAAATACATAAAATCCTTTGAATTCACATAGATGGAAAATAGTATTTTAAATCACTTTCATTATCACAGTTTGTAAAAACAGCCTGGATATTTTGAAGGAATTTTAGTTAAACCAGCAGCATCATATATAGAAGTAACTAGTTTGTCACTCTTGAATTTAAACCTCAGACAGAAACATTAGTCCAGTAGTATTCACTTCACATGTGGCAGTGCATTTTATATGCTAGATCTAGAGTCTGTCAATAATTAATACACATTGAAAGATTCTTGTATCAGAGTTTGATTTCCAAAGCACCTTTCCTTCTTGGACCCCCTTGCAGGTTTCAGACCTGTTCTACACCTGGTTAAAGCATATCATTTTGCACTCATCGCTTCTCAGACATTTGGCACTGAGAAGCAAATGAGAGCAATTTGTGACATGAGATACTACGACATGTGGAAAAGACACATAATTAGTGTCAAAATGAATGCATTTGCTTTTTAAAGCCTATTTGTCCTAGGATTTCAAATGAATCAAGCTGCTAAGACTCTCTCAACAGCTCCATAGTGCTGTATAATGAATTAAAAGCTAGTGTTGCTAAAGTGTGTAAGCTCCAAGAATAAAATAACTACTATATTTTTCTCAAAATTCGGGATGAGATAATCTTAAAAGCCTCTAAACTCTCACGTCACATATTTTGAAGCTTTCCAAAAACTAGTTCATTTTGCTAAACAGAAAATTCTAGAATCAAATCACCTTTTTTCAAGACATGACTATGAATTTACAAAAGCTACTCTGAATCTTGTCTCATTAACAGGAAAAATCTCAACAACTATGCCCCCTTGTCCTGCATGTACCATACAAGCTTGAATGCTTTAGCACTTCTGTATACAGCACACACACGACATACCTCAGTGTTTCATATATGAATTGAAAACAATATAGTTCTCCAGTCTTTTGTTACTGGGCCTCTCTTCCTCCTTTACTCCCTCTTTCCAAGTAACTTCTTCATTCCCCAGTACCTCCCTTCCCTCCTGTCCATGAATTGAACAGATAAGTAGAATGATCAAAGGAAAAGCATTGCACGGTCACTGACAATACAAGCCCCTAGTCCACGGTTCTGCCAATATTCTTTATTCAACACCTGGAGGGTCTGCCTTGTGAATAACACAACAGTTTCATCTCCATGCCTGTTCACTTCTGTACATCTCATCCAAGACTGTCAACAAGACAGTCATTTTGATAAGGACATCTTCACCCTAGAACATGGGCCTTAACTATCAATTTCCTGTCTCTTAGGAAAGGAAATAGAACAGAATAGAACAGAACTGAAAACCTAGAAAGACTGAGAAACTTTTTAAAATTACTTGTTGTTTTCTTCTTTTTCAGGCCCCAGTATTGTTCTTTCTCTCTACCTCCTTCCACTTCTGAAGTGTCTATTCTTCTCTGAGTTTTGAGGCTGCCAACGTTCTCACACTGATTTCAGGATCCTATCACTCCGCATGAAGTCTGATTATAGAAAGCAGAAGGTTCACCTTATCTGATCACAAAAAATATTGGCCCATCAAGTCTGATATCATGCCTCTAATGAGAGCCAATACATAATGCTGCAAAGAAACAGAAAAATCCATCTTAATGAATTTCACAAGTTGTGGTCAGGAAAGATTGTTTTACAATCTAACCAAGCGATCGCCCTGAAGGATGAGATGAATTACTTAGTAGCTTGTATAGTTACCAATAACAGTTATGGTTATACAATTTACTGTCTCTTTCAAAATTCTTCTAGTATTTGACTCAATGACTTCCTGCAGCAGGTAGTGTTAGAGTGATGTTGTAGACATGATGGTCCAGGGATACATGAGAGGTGACAATTTTGTGGAGGTTATATCTTTTATTGGACCAACTGCATGGTTGAAATAAAATTAAAGAAGCTCTTGCAGCTCTTCTGATAAAAGATATCACCCCCCAAAAAACCCTTACCTTCTACAGCAGTGCTTTTCACAGATGACTATACTGGCAAGTCAACATGAAGCCATAATTTTTGATCTGCCTATAGATGTGCTCATTTGCATTCTAATTAGAGCTTTCCAGCATTGCCTCACTGTCATGTGTCTTGACACCCCCCATGTTTTAAAATGGTTGTGGGGGCACTTTAACTAAAGTTCATCAAATAAGCTTTAGTTAAAGTGCTCCCATGGCCATTTTAAAATACCAGAGGGCTTAACATACATGATAGTGAGCCGTTTTAATAAGAGTGGCTGTCAGGGAACTGCTGTAATTAAAATGGCCCCTCCCAACCCCCAAGCACGTGTATATGCCCTCTGAGTGACTCTTTACTCCTGTTTATTCTTTCACTCAGGTGAAAAAGAAGAGAATACCCCTGATATTCTTTGTTAATTTAACCAAGTTTTGTCTAATTCATCTCACTGCCAGGGTAAAACATCCTAACCTTTTTGACAAATGATCACTTGTAAAGCCGGACATACCTTTAGCCATTCTATTTCCTCAACTTTCCACTCTTGGCTAGTTCTCTCAGTGTGAGCTCATTGAAAATGTACACAGACCTCCATGCATGGTGGGGTAGGGGGTCCACTTCCCTTTTACTTGAGGCTGGTGTAGTAACAGTAGGCAGATAGACCATTAAGACAATGGGCATGCTTACCCACAATAATAGCCAAAGAATCAAAAGCAAGAGGTAGCTACAGTTGGCCTCAGAAGAGGTTACAGCTCCCAGCACTGGAGAGTGAATACTGCATTAGAGCAACAGAGACTGCCAAGCATGGCAGAGGGCAAGAGCTAGAAGTCAACAGGAAGATACTAAATGGTCAAGGCCATTCTGGTACAATATACAGTGTTTGAGAAGGTTACGGGACGTAGAAGGGGCAAGCTGACTGGCATGGGAAAGCAAGCCCCAGTAAATATCCTTCCAAGCCTGTGTTTGTACAGTGTAGTTTAGTAGTATTCTATGGGTGCATCCACACATGCAGGCATGTGCACTTGCAGCAGCTCAAATAGGACTGGCACAAATTTGAGCCGGGGATTTTTACCTCACCACATGTCCCTGGACATGCACTCTGATGTGGGGCAAGTTGTGCCATTTGGGAAAAAATAACCCTGCTCAGCTCCTCCCAGATCTTCTGTCAGGGGGAGCTAGAGCCTGGGGCCAGCACCTGTGCTGGTCCCAGCAGTAAAAAAACTTCTCTGGCAAGCAGCTCAGGGCTACTTGCTCTCAGGAGCTTCTGCGGGGCTGCCAGATTTCTACAAGTTCCTCCTCCAGGTTTGGAGGCTGGTCTCCACCTTCAGGTCCCCTGTGCTAATTGCCCAGGGCACTGACCTGCTTGTTGAGCCCATTCTCTGGAACCCCCAGCTGGAAGTGCCAATGGCAGAGGCACCCCAGTTGTGACAGAGGTTGATCCTGGCTGGTGTCACCCATATCAGAGACCTCCTGGACTATGATAGGCAGGAGCAGATGGACCACACTGCACTGACCCGGTGCGTGGGTCTACCCACAATACATGCGACCTGCCAGGAGGTGAAATCTGCCCTACCTCCTGATGCCCTTGCCTTTGTTGACCAGGTTCTGTGCAGTGGCGGTCCCCATCCTCTTCACCATGTTCTCCAGCCCACCAGAGTTTGTTGTGGGGCCGGTGCCTTGCCTGGCCTCGTGGCACTTCCTGCTCCACCACCTAAGCTGGCTGGAGGACACAAGACCAGTCTGCTTTTCCACCGTCCATTGCTGCCACCTCTACATGCTTGTGCACCACACAATCCATCATGCTGCCCTTATGTCCTGCCCAGACACCAAGTGGTGGGACCTGCTCAGCGAGAGCATGACTGGGGCACCCCAGTGGCTGAGTCTGTACTCCCTCATCCCATGAGCTACTGGGGACCTCAGCTGGTGGCCCCTCCATGGAGCTGTTGCAACAGGTGTATATGTGGCAAGCTTCACAGACAGTCTCCTGCCCCTTGTGTGGACAGAGGTAGAACCTAGCGCACATGACCCTTGAGTGTGCCAGGCAGCAGCCCCTCCACCTCCATCTTCAGAACCTCCTCCTGATATTCTGGTTGAATTTCACCCACACTTTTTTTGTTTTTGGTCACCCAATCCATGGCCCCACCAAGTCCCAGGACCTCCTGGCTCTGGCCAAGTGGGTCCTATACTTGACCAGGAAGGAGGCTCTGGCCGGGAAGGTGCCTGGAGACTGTGGAGCTCCTTTCCTCTCACTTGTCCATGCATGTTTTTGGGCAGAACACCAGTGGGAAACATCCACCAGCTCCTCGGTTGCCTTTGAAGACCATTGTGTGTAGCCCAAAGGGCTCTGCTTGGTGCACTTATTTTCACATTTTGACCCTTTGACCCACACAACACTCCTGTCCTGTTTCTTGCTATTGTTGTCCCAAGTATTTTGTTGTACCACTCATTCATTAGTCCCACACAGGGTTACTAGTTAGCTAGGTGGGCCTTAGGGTCCCTGGTAGGATTGTTACAAATAGACAGGAGCATCTGGGGCCCAGACAACTGGTACCTGGGGGCACTAGCCCTTGTGCCAGCTGGGCTGCTAAAGCAGCCCTGAGAGTTCCCTGCACCCTCTACCCACCGCAGCAGTCTGCCAGTGGGGGCTGCTGCCTGGCTATGACCTGGTGCCACTTGCAACAGCATGTGTCCCCAAGGCTGTGCACCTGCCAGGCCCAGACAGGAACTGCACAGCCACAGCAGAGGCATCTTCATGTCTGTACCAGCTGCCAGTGGGCTGTGGCTGCACAGTTGGCCTTTGTGTGGCACTACTGCCATGTGTGCTGCTGCCCTGCTATCTGGGCAGCTAGTGCCCAGAAGATGTTCTCAATGTGGTGGCCTGCTTTGAACTGTCAGCTCAAGCAGTGTGGAGCTACCTGAACTGGTGCGGTGTTGAGCCAAGCCGGGCCCACATGATGCAGCACAGACAGTGCCAGGTGCCAGATGGCTGTGGCCAAGCTGCAATGGGGGCGCTATTTCAGGACAGGTCCAAGCACCCTAATGGCTGGTGCTGCTGTGGGGGTGAGCTGTGGGCCCTGTGGGGGACTTCTAGCCTTAGCAGGGGGGCTATGTGCCCTGCAGGGGGTCTTGGCTGTGGGCCCTGTGGGGGGACCACCCCTCCCAAATAGCCACCCCACAGTCCCCCTCCCCCACAATCCCCCACACCTACACAGCCCCAGAGCCAGTCCCCCCCAGTCCCTACTTACCTGGAGACTGAGCCTAGGTCCAAGACACTGCAGGCTGCACCATTCTTTGCCCCACATGTGCTGCAGTGTGCTGCAGCACCAGGGCAAGAGGCAGCCATAGAGATGCTCTGGCAAGCTACCAGAGCATCTCTTTGGAGGACCTGAGCCTCTGGTTGCCTCAGGGCATGGTCCTGGACCATGCCCTGCCCCACTTTTTTCTGCAGGCTTTTTTGATACCTGGATACCAGGTATCAAATTTTGAGCCTGAACTGCAAATATGTAGTGCGGGGAATATTTTTTTGTTCCCAGCATGCCTGTTGCCGCAACTTGAATGGCTTTGGACATGGCAAGAGGCATATGCAGGCTCGTCTGGACATGCCCTTTGCATTCTTTGGTTAGGATCCTGTCAGTGCAATAGTGTAACTAAGTTTTGCATGATAGGTACAGTTAAAAAAATGTTATTTGGAAATCCACTGTGTCTGTGTGGTTCCTTAATATTAAATTTGTTTGGAAGAGCAAAAGGTGCCAGTGTCATTGTCTGAAATGGTATAATTCAGAAAACTTTATAATCACATTTTTTGTAACACACAAAACTGTGGGCAAAATAATTTTACTGAGGTGTTCATGATGTCTCTTCAATCATTTAGAAAGGTAAACATTTTGAAAGATAACTCTATTCAAAAAGAGAACAGTTCTTATTAATAGATTAATGGTTATTATTCTAAACTGGCTTGTTTTACATGTCAGTTGTTTTGGATTTAGTAAGTTGTACATTGCTGGGAGATATGAAATTACAGATCAATTTTTGCTGACCCATATTTAATTTTGGAAAGGCAGAAGGTTCTCAATAGTAACAAAAAAATGCAACCAGCTGTAGGATTATGGTTGTCCAACAGGATGTGACAGGAAGAAGACTAGTTAGTGGATAACGACCTCTTATAAAATACAAAGTATTTATAGTCTTTACATTCAGACCTTGCAAGGAGAGCCACACAGGCATATTCTGCAACCCACTGGGTGCATCTACACAAGACTCTAAATGTGCAGTAGACTAATTCTGCTGTGCATTAGTGCATCATGGCAAAAGATATGCTAATGCACTAATGTGGAACAGAATTAGTCTACTGCACATTTGCATGACTAAAAAACCATGCACCAGCACTACTATGTAGTAGCACTGGTTACTGTAAATTGAGTGAACTTAATGTGCTGTAACTACAATGCATTAATGCATGTGTAGATGTTCCCACTGACATCAAGTCTTATGACTCAATGCTTTTTGCAGGAGTGGGACTTAAGATACAAATTTAGAACTTTGTTGGCAAAAGTTGGTGATTAGAGCACTGATTGAGGGGTGTGTAAGAAAGGCAGCCCCAGGGGCATCCATGCCACTGCTACCCATGCCATCAAATGAGCAGCCTGTTTTGGGGAGCGTGTACCACCACTGTAGCTACAGTGGTCCATGTGTGAGGAGACAAAATTCAGCCCCCTCCCCCACATGAAAAGTGTTGCTGTGGTATGCCTAAGGGATTAGAAAATCATGTTCTATGGTGTTCACAAAGCATGAATAAATAGAATCTGGTTATAATTTTGGTCTCCCATGGTGGCAGGAAAAAAGAGGTGGCCAGCACACAAAGCACCCAGGAGTTAGCTTATAGTTACTGGTGGCAAATATGCACTCTGACAACAAGGCTGATGGTCAAGGGATTTCTACAGCTCATAGATCCATTTGCCACTGCCCTGGAATGCTCACAAACCCTCTCTTCAACCATTACATTTTAGCTCTAACAGATGCAGAGGTGCATGTGGGTATATTTCACTCAGAACCAGCTGCATGTGTGGCCAAATGACCTCATCAGCTAATAAAAACACAAATTTTTAAATGTCATTTTATGATTAAGTAACAAAACACATATAAACATATGCTATTGTGAGATAAATGTCTCGAGAGTATTGTGAGACAGATGCCTTCAGTGACCCTAAAAGACTGTTACTAAGTTGTAATATACAACTTGGAGCATCTTATTGTGGTTACCATAAAAAATGGCCTGTAACACAATTTTAAAACCAGTTTTGATATATCCTACCTCATAAGTAGCATAGTGGACTAGTAAGTATTTCACTTAAATATTTATAAAATACTGATAAAGAATGTACTAAATTTCAGAGGAAATTCTACTACCTTACCTAAAGTATTCAATAAATCACAACTCAGGCAATGATTACATAGGCAAACTTCCAAGGGACATCAAGGGAATTTTTCCTGCAATACAGAATGCAGGATTAGACCCTGTTGCTAGAATAATTAGTGTATAAAGGACAACATTACAAAATTTTAAAATCTGAGTTCAACAAAAAGTGAAGTATAAACCATTCACCTTATGTGGCATATAAGGAGCTAAGAAGCTTTTAAATCACGCCATTAGCCCACACCTGCTCACTGAAACTCAAGTTTTGTACAAAAGGAAGGAATTCGGCCCTATCTTGAATTTTCCTGTGTAAAATCTAGAAAAGGAGATCAAAGTCCAAATTTTCAGAGAAAAGGTCTTTGTCTTACCTGTTTTTTTTGCCTGTATTTCCTTTCAAATAAGCCTGGGACCACCACTTAAGACATTCAAAGACTTGCTAGATCTACCAATGATGTAGTATAACCAAAACAGTTAAAGCTCCTGTTTTTCACAGGAGTTTTTACAAGCAAATTTGGAATGCCCAGCCAAGACTTTCACACAAACTCAATTTTACAAAACAAATGGACACTCTCATTTCAAGTCAGTGGGAGTACCTATAACACATGTTCATGAACCTTTGCAAAATTGGGGTCCAAGACATCTCCCACGAGTGTGTGTTGCTCAACACACTTCAAGCAATTCCAAGGTGGTAGAGTTGTTCCTTAAAGAAAACTCTAGCATGCCAACTGAAACTTCATATTACCTACTTTAGTTCCAAACTACACAACTTTTTCACAGAGGATCCCACATTGGTGTTGCAAGCAAACTTTGAAGTATTACTTTACTGTTGGAAAGTATAATTATTTTCTAATGTGAAAGTGTACCATTTGCCTTTCCAAAACAATTTCTCTACACCATTTTGAACGTTTACTCTTTTCTAATTGTTATTGATTTTTATAGGCCTCTGTATTAAATAACAAGTTAAAGCATAGTGCTTTATACTGTGGAGTATTTCTCTGGCTTGCAGGGCTCAACTGAATATCATCATCATTATAGTGATCATCTTATTACTGTTATTTGGATAGCATTGTAGGTGTGCCGTTATTGGTGTTAGATTATAATCTGTGCAGTGATCAAATTGTCTGGGAATAAGCAACTAAGAACATAAAAGTGTAGTTATTATCCATTATCATCAAGGCTTGCTACCGTTATATGTTTTAGGGTATTTTATTAGGTTAATTTCATATTTTTGTTCCTATATTTTCTTAAATGTAACCAAGATTTTCCATCAGCAAATTAAAATTGCTGGGCCTGATTGTGCAGAGACCCATTAAAGAAGAGAGCATATAGTTGAGCATGGATCCATGTTTCTGGAACTCCTGGAGGAGGCCTGAGCTCTACAAGGCCAGAAAGCAGCTGTACTGCACAGCGCTTTTCCTTCCAGCAGCAGTTGGTACCCAAGCTGATATATGCACCATGGCTAATGCTTTAGCATTTGACATTAATAACAATGAACTCTAGCAGAATTAGCATTAAATCTGCAGGCCCCCTTAGAGAGGGAGACACAAAGTGGGTGGCCAACAGGAGCATGGTTCTGCAGACTCTATTGTGTTTTGGGCTATTGGATAGTTTAGTGGACTGTGTTCAAGCAGTTGGCTTATAAGGATGTGCACAGGCATACATAGATCCTAGGAAATATACTAGTCCCCAGAGCTTTGCACCTTTGTGACTCTCTCCCACTTTACATAAGAAGGGTTGTACATTATTTGTACAAGAAGGGTACTGATTTTGGATGAAAGCATAGGAAAGGCAAGCTGGAGGGCTTTTTAAGACAAAACTGCAAGGTATTCAAACAGCACAAATGTTTTCTAGGCAAGAAGTAAGGTTTTTGTTATCAGTGTCTTCAATTAAAAGAATAAAAAGTACCAAAACTTAAAATTGTTCCAATAAAGCAGTGGGGGACAGCCACACAGTGCTAGTTCTGGTTATAAAGAGTCTATTCTTAAAAGGTGGTGAGTAGGTGAAACTACTGTAGGGAATTGCATGGTTGCAGCATCTGCTACAAACAGTCAGATTTAGCTTAAAATGAGCTGTTGTCTATTAACGCACATAACAAATGATTTATTAGGATTGTTCTTTGTCTCCAATACTAGAGATAAGATGTAACTTAAGTTTTGTACAATAAAAGTAAAATAATTTTGCAGTGAGAACAACAGATCAAATCTTGACAGTTATTCAGGATACCAGGCACCAAGCTGGACTTGTCCTGTTAGTTTCAATTTAATTAGAAAATAATCAATAATATAAGTGAAGAACTATGCAGAAGTAGCCTTGCCATCCCTCTCACAGAAGTCTTAACTTTTCTAACCTTCAAGTTAAATGAAATCTCTTGATGCTTGATTTAAAATTATTACTGTAATTATTTGTTTTCCTGATTCATAAAGAAGAATTGCATCCATGTCATAGTAAGTAAATTCTGAACTTGGGGCACTTGGACAGAATTATACAAATCAATTTATATTTGGATTGGATTGAGAGTCTCCTTTGTAAATCAGTTTTTTTAAATAACTGAGAGGTGGGAAGTGTTGAACATAGTTATTCCATTACTTTAATTCATATTAAAATAATGCCCATACACCTGGATTAGCTCTGAATTGGAACAGATACACAGTGTCAGTAAGAAACTGGATTGAAAAACAGCTGCAGGGGGAAAAGAAACAAGCCACCTGTAAGTAGGTTACCTTGCCTGCTGGCTTCTGCCGGGCGCTTTTGCTCCCTTAGGAGCTCCTCAACCAAGTTCTCTCAAGTAACACAGTCTTTAGGCAACAAACAAGCCAACAAATACACAAACAACACAAAACCCTTCTTCCCTGTCTTGGGTACTCAAGGAAGACTCCTTTGGCTCTGGCTCTCAGCACTGCAGCCTGGCCCCTGTTTTTGTAGCAAGCAGTTGCATTCACATCTTGCTTCCTCCTCTCTTGATTATGAAAAGATTATGCAAAATTAAGTGCACAACCCCTGTGGGTTCAAGATTATACATGCACACACACACTAGCAGCACCTAGTATGGAGTACTTGGCCTTAAATCTGTCTCAGTGAGCAATAATGAATAAAAAAGTCCAAACTTATCTTTTTATTACACTAACAAATGGGTAACAAACAATAGATGAAAACCTTACAAAGAAAACATTCTTAAAAAAAACACACATTTTTTTGTGAGCTGCTCTCAGTGCAGATTGAATCCACTTTTTCTGGGGACCCTTGTATGATCGTGTATTATATTTCTTCTTCTCAGCTGGTTCTCAGAGTATGATGCATGCCTCTCTGACTGAGAGAAAAGTCATCCAAATTTCTCCTCAACCTCCTTCAGTTCCTGGGAGAGTGGACAGATTTGTTACCTCCATCAGCAGAAGTCACCCAGTCTGGATCAGTGTTTTAAATAGGACAGTTCATTTCAGTCTACCTGCCCCACTTCATTGTGCATTCTTTCAGAACACTATCTCTAGGTCCAAATGCCACACAATCTGCTGCTGGAAATCATGTTTTTCTCACTTTCCCCTCAGTAGTATACCCACCATGGTCACCAGCCACCACTGTTTCCCCATTGAGCATGCTCCAGAGGGTCTCACTGACCTTCTCAAGATGGACATATTCTGAAAGTTACATTCTACTGTTGGAGGCCAACATTCACTCTTCTGCAAGTTTTTTAAGGATTCTAGCAGGACACTCCCTGCCTATCCAAATGCCCTGCAGCTGGGGTCTCTCAATAGGGCTGATTGTTCCTTCTTAAAGAAACAGACTGCCCTGTTACACTAACCAAATAGGTAAGCTGGCTTTCACAATGGAATAAGGATTCAAAATATTTTCTGTGGCGATATTTTGTCGGTGGCAAAACTTTAAAGTATTGCTGGTAGTGGCAACTTTCTAGTATCATAAATGACTTGAGGGTGATGAAATTTCTGAGAAGCTACACTAAACAGGAAGACGTTGTTGTCTACTGAGCGATTTCCATATGTAACACATATGTAACATTAGCAATAGAAATACTAAGAGTTTTGATCCTGTTAAACAATAGAATGGGGATAAAGAATGTCATGCCTGAAAGGAAAGTGAAAGCACGTTCCATTGGTGGAAGAGAACAGATCAGACCTCACTAAGGTAAGAAGGACAGAGACAACCACCACCAAGAAGTAATGGATAGTGGTGGTTAGAGACTCCTTTGGGGGGTGGGGGGGAGGGGGTAGAGGACAATAGAGGGAGCTATGTGCTGACCTGACCTGTTGTCTCAGGAAGGCTGCTGCTTTCCCGAAGTCACGGAGGGATTACTGAGACTCATCCAGCCCTCAGATTACTACTGCTGATCATCCATGTGGGTACCAATGGTATTTCCAGGGGAGACCCTGAGTGTATCAACTGTGACTACAGGGCTCTGGGTGCAAGGGTGACAGGGTCTGTGGCTCAGGTTAATCAATCCTTCTGGTAAAGGAAAAGAGCTTGGGCAGGTGCACCTTGCAGATGAACACCTGACTGCACACATGGTGTCCTCAGCAGGGATCTGGCTTCTTCAACCATGGGAAGTTGTTCTAAGAAGAAGGATTGCTGGGAAGAGATGGGATCCACCTGACAAAGAGAGGGAAGAGTATCTTTGCAGACAGGCTCACTTACCTATTGAGGAGGACGTTAAACTACATTTGACAGGGAATGGAAACCAAAGCCCTGAGGTAAGTGGGGAAGTGGGAGACCTAGAGGAAGAGCAAGCAGGAGGGGGCAACAGGGAAGGTGTTGTCATACTTCCTGATAAATCAGGGCAATTAGTTACCTTAAGTGTCTGTACATGAATGCATGGAGCCTGAAAAACAATCAGGAAGAATTCATATTCATAGATTGTTTGGGGCTGGAAGGGACCTTACAGATCATTGGGTCCAGCCCCCATGCTCTAGGCAGAAAGACCCCAATGAGGTGACTGTCTAGACTCCTCTTGAAAACCTCCAGGTAGGTGATTGCACCGCCTCTGGAGAGAGTTTCATAGATTTCATAGACATTAGGGCTGGAAGGGACCTTGGAAGACCACTGAGTCCAGCCCCCTGCCCCAAGGGCAGGAAGTCAGCTGGGGTCATAGGATCCCAGCAAGATAAACATCCAATTTACTCTTGAAGGTGTTCAATGTAGGTGCTTGAACCACCTCCCATGGCAGGCTGTTCGAGACCTTGGGGGCTCGGACAGTAAAGAAATTCTTCCTTATGTCCGGCCTGAAACGATCTCGCAGTAGTTTATGACCATTCGACCTCATCATCCCTTGGGACGCTCTGGTGAACAAAGGTTCCCCCAGATCCTGGTGGTCACCCCAATAAACTTATAGGTGGCCATCAGATCACCCTGAGCCTGCGCTTCTCCGGGCTAAAGAGCCCCATGGCTCTCAGCCTGTTGTCTTAAGGTCTGTTTTCCTGACCTCTGACCATGCACGTTAATTCCACAGTCTGGACACCCTGACTGTGAAGCTTTCCCTGGTATTAAGGCAGGAGTTTGTATCCATTGGTCCTGGTCTTCCCCGGGAATGCCCTAGTGAACAGTTGTTCATCAAGCTCCTGATGCACTTCTCTGCTAAGCAGTAAGCTGCTATCAAGTCTCCTCCAACCTTCTCTTCTTAAGGCTAATGAGGCCCAGGTCCCTCAGCCTTTCCTCATATGGCTTGCCTTACAAGTCCCTGATCATACGGGTGGGCTCTTCTCTGGACTCTCAAGTTTTTCCATGTCCTTATTGAAGTGCAGTGCCCAGAACTAGATGCAGTTCAACTACAGTCTCGCCAGTGCTGAGTACAGTGGGAGTATCACTTCCATAGTTTTACACAAGATGCATCGGTTTATGCATGCCAATGTGTAGTTTGCCCTGCTGAGCACCACATCACACTGACAGCTCATATTCATGCGATGGTCAATCATTACCCGTAGGCGCCTTTCAGCTGTGGTGCAAGCCAAGATGTCACCACTGAGCCTGTTGAGGGTTGTTTACCCCCAGATGGAGCACCTTACACTTAGAAGTGTTAAACTTCATCTGGCTCCAGTCTGCCCAACTCTCAATCCTGTCCAGGTCTGCCTGTATCTGCAACCTATCTTCTGATGTCACCACACTGCCCCATAACTTGGTGTCCTCTGTGAAGTTGGCGAGCGAGCTTTTCACTCCCCAATCCAAGTCATTGATAAAGATGTTGAAAAGCACTGTCCAAGCCCAGACCCGAGGGACACCACTGGCCACTTTGCACCAGGACAACACAGATCCATTCATGAGAACTCTCTGGGTTCTACCCTATAGCCAGAATCCCACCCACTGAACTGTCAAGCAGCTGATCCCACAATCTTCCAGTTTTTCCACAAAGATATTGTGGGATACTAGTTCAAAAGCCTTTTAGAAGTCTAGGTATATAATGTCTACCACGTCTCCTGTGTCCAGGTGGCAAGAGACCTGGTCATAGAAGGAGATGAGATTGGTAAGACAAGACCTACCCGTGACAAAGCCATTCTGGCTGTCATTCAGCATCTTACCTTCTGCGAGCATATCACACATAGATTCTTTAATGAGCTTTTCCAGGATTTTCCCTGGGATGGAGGTTAGGCTTACTGGCCTATAGTTGCCTGGATCCTCCCTCTTCCTCTTCCTGAAAATGGGCACAATGTTGTCCCTCTCCCAACCCTTAGGGATTTCCCCTGTATGCCATGAATTCTGAAAGAGCATTGCCAGTGGTTCCACGATGACCTCCCCCAGCTCCTTCAGCACTCTCAGATGGAGTCCATCCAGTCCTGCTGACTTATAAATGTCTAGCTTTTCTAGCTGGTATTGCATTCATTCAGCAATTGGAAGTCCTTCCACAATCACAGAACTATGATGAGACTGTAATAACACAGACTTGGTGGGATAGCTCACATGACTGGAGCTGTGTCATGGATGGGTACAACCTGTTCAGGAAGGACAGGCAGGGAAGAAGAGGAGGAGGGGTTGCACTTTTCCATAAAGAGCCATATGATTGCTTAGAGCTCCAGTATGAAACTAAAGGGCAAGTCATACCTGACCAACCTGATTGCCTTCTATGATAAGGTGACTGGTTCTGTGGGGAGACCAGTAGATGTGGTGCACCTTGATTTTACCAAGACTTTTGATACCATCTCCCACAATATTCTCACAGGTGAGCTAAAGTAATATGGACTGGATGAATGCACTGTAAGGTAGATGGAAAACTGCCTGGCACATTGGGCTCAGAAGGTAGTGATTAATGGCTCAGTCTCTAGTTGGCAGCTGGTATCAAGTGGGGTGCCCCAGGGGTTGGTCCTGGGGCTGGTTTCATACAATGATTTCATCAATGACCTGGAAGATGACAGAGTACACCCTCAGTGAGTCTGCAGATGACACCAAGCTGGGGGGAGTAGTGGATAAGCTGGAAGGTAGGGCTAGGATTCAGAGTGACCTAAACAAATTGGAGGATTGGGACAAAAAGAATCTCATGAGGTTCAAAGAGGACAAATGCAAAGTGGGCTGGGGCACATGACTTCTGAGGAGAGGCTGGGGGAACTGACTGAGAGTGGATTAATAGCTGGCAAGTCAGTCAGCAACACAGAAGTCCTTGACTTCAGAAAAGCCGACTTTGACAAGCTCAAGAGGCTAGTCAGTCAGGCCTTCAGGGACCATGACCCCAGGGAGATGGGAGTTCAAGAAGAGTGGTTGCTTCTCAAGGAAGCGATCCTCA
>NW_017728943.1:42568047-42582034 GCF_001723895.1 Crocodylus porosus
TTCCTGCCCTTTGGGCAGGGGGCTGGACTCGATGATCTCCCGAGGTCCCTTCCAGCCCTAATGTCTAATGTCTATGAAATAGCTACCTTCAACTACCTGAAGCGGGGTGGGGTTCAAAAGAGGATGAAGCTAAATTGTTCTCAATGGTGGCAGATGAAAGAACAAGGAGCAACAGTGTCAAGTTGCAGCAAGGGAAGTTTAGCTTAGATATCAGAAAGCATTTTCTCACTACAAGGGTAGTAAAGCACTAGAACAGGTTACCCACAGAGGTAGTGGAAGCTCCATCCTTGGAGGCTTTTAAGACCCAACTAGACAAAGCTTTTGCTCAGATGATCTAGTTGGGGATAGTCCTGCTTTAAGCAGGGGGTTGGGCTAGATGACCTCCTGAGGTTCCTTCCAACCCTAATTTTCTATGATTCTTTGATACGTGTTACCTACTTGCAACAGATACATTTACCTCATAATGTTTATCAGATACAGAGCAGTGGCTAATAACACTACTTCAGGCAATCTCACCATGATCTGCACTGATCAAAAAGCATCATTGAAAACTATGAACATATTTTAAATTGTTCAGTGGCTTTTCAGTATTTTTCCCCCCAAAACATTGACAAAATGGTTTCAAACACTGAAGACATCTGGACAAAAAATACCCAAATATTTGGGGCAGTTTTTATTCAAAATGTTTTAAGGAGCAAATTCTCAATAGATCTGAATAAAAATATCAATCAATTTGACTACATGTACATAATCTCTCCTCTTATCTCTGCAACATAACAAGTAGGTCACAGGAATTTCCATGCAACTGTTTAAAACATGGATAATCCTTCTAAGGCTTGGTGACACTTCTGATGTGAGCAGTTGATGGAGACTTATCTGACTGAAACTGAAGTTATTACAACACAGGATTTTGTCTTTCTTTGTCTGTGTCTGATTCTGCTCAGTGAAGACAATGGAAGAACTTGTAACAATACTATTTCCTTGCTAAAAGAAATACAGAAACCACTGCCTAGAAACAAGCCCTGTCCACTTGCTCCCATGTGCGAGCCTAGCAATTAGGCAGAGTAGACAACTGTGAGTGGTCCAGAGAGAGGCAGGCTGGGAGGTAATAACCTCCCAGTAAGAGGTAAAACTGAATAAGTCCTCCGTAAGCACCTGCAGAAGAGATGGATTGGTCTTAAGCACACCCAGAACTCTGAGATGTCCCTGATTCTAAAGAAAAAACAACATAGCTCTGAACAGGTAAGAGACCGTGCAGAAAAATAAATTATGCAGAGAAAGCAAATCTCTATTGCCTCACAAAACGAGAAGTTGATTCCGTCTATGCCTGGAGTTTAAAAGACCTCCAGAAATTACAGCATCCAGAGGTGCTGAGTAGTTGGGGAGCTAAGGGCCCTAGTCCCCCTTGGGAAGAGGGCTATCGCTTGAAATGCATAAAACTTTCCACATGTCTATCATCTTAGCCCGTCCCTCCCCAGCAAAAATAAAAGTCGGTCTCTATGACAGTGTCTATAAAAATGATTATCAGCACATGGACATTTCATCTAAAAAGTAGACAGCTATGCTCAAAAGAAGGGGGGGAAAAGTTATTACCCAATAAGAATCTCCCTTGCAACTATGGCTATCTTAATGTATGTGGGAAAGTTAAAATCAAATAAATGTACTATGCTGGTCCAAATCAATGCATACACTGAAGTGTTTCAACTAAGCTGTTTATAATACTGAGCTTGTAACTCCTTGTTCTTATCTACAGAAACTAAGAAGCCACCATTTTTTGTTTAAGGGCTCCTGTCCAGATGAATATAGGTCTGCCCCTGTGTGGGTGTGTCATTATTCTGTTGAACATTCCTCATTTAAACCATAACCCACCATCTTTAAGAGCTGCAACACATACCCTGCAATTCCTTATTCTTCTGCTATTTTCTGATGCAGCCAAAACATGAAATAGGACAGAAGCAGCTTAGTCAGACACTGTTTCTCTGAATCATGGTGTGATTTCATTGGTGAAAATGCAAATATCTGTGGAAAGTGCATTTCTGAACAATGCTCCAGTATTTATTGTTACTACAGTAAAAGTCCTGTATTACTTTTGCCGCATTTGAATTCTTTGTTAAAAATAATGCATAACACACTTATAAAAAGAGAATATAATCATTTTTAACATAACCAAACATGACAATAAAAGTAAAATAGTATATGTGCAGTGAATTTGATTTTAAAGGCATGTAGTGCATAATAACCTCATCTTACAAGTGTCAGAGAATGAATGTCACTACCTGTATGCAACTAGTTTTAATATACTCTTCTAACAAAAAGAGAGAAAGAGAAGAGAGTGCTCAAATCCATGGCTGGAAACCATCAGATAAGAAACAGTAAGAAGACTTGCACAGGAAGGATGGTCTCATAAAGCACTAGACATGATAATGAGATGCTTCCTCTTCCCAGCCAAGCAGAATTTCTTGTAACCAAGATAAAAGTTTTAATTAGTGCCCATTTATTTTGGATGCCTCAGAGGATTTATGCCATCTTGGCACCCCCACATATGGCAGTGCATTTTTTGAATGCAGGGTCTTGGCCTGACCAGCACAGCTATCTACTTCAACCTACCATCCAGATGCTGTTCCCAGAAGCTGAATGGGGCGTCCAACAATGCCCGTGGCTCCACTGAATCCCATGATACCTAAGTGGCTCTTCCCAGATAAGCTGAGAAGACCAACCATTTGGGAGGAAAGTATGTCACACTTTTGGGTGTAAGAAGCAGAAAGTTAGTTACTAATAGACAGTCAAGTGAAAATTTCATTATTTAATTCCTTCCAAGGATAATTTTAAAACTCCTCTGAATGTACCAAACAGCAACATATCACAATGAGAACAGTTAATACCAGATAGGCACATGAAGCCACTCTGACACTGCATGTACCATCCTTCCGTAGACCCAGAAACAGAAATTGTGAAAGCCATTGGCCATCTCCTGTCTGTCCATTAAGTGAATCAAAGTGATTGTAAAAGGTGCCAGACAAGCTCAGGCCTTGTACTTTTTGAACCCAAAATAATGTTTTTTTCCTGCTCCCTGCAAAAGGATTTGGGAGTGAAAAAGAAAGGTTCTTTAGCTCTTTCTTTTTTAAGTGCTGCTGCGTCATCGCAAGGCTCAACAATCTACCCAAACTGTCTCACTAAATGGTTTTAATTGTGAAAGTTAATTTGAAAAGACAGGTCACATAAGTAAAACAGACAGAATATGCAATCTGTTATCCATGATCTAATTGAAACTGCTGATACAAGTAGCCTGTCATATTGTATTAGCCATCTCCACTATTAACAGAAATCAATAATAACTCAATAAGATTAAAGCCAAGTTTGTGGTAGAGGTAATGGGAGTGTATCAGAAATTTTGGCAAAGTGCTCTTGTCAACTTTCATTCCTGGATCCTGTACAATGTCTACATGCACCTCCAAAGTTTTCAAAAATTCTGTGTGAAATAGACATTAAAAGAAAAATCCAATATATAAACAAGAAAAGTGGAACATCTAGTTATCTACTTAGAAATGTCTAGAGATAATTAGCATCATGAATGTCTCCACAGTACACTTGTATGACTCTATCTTTTCTCAGATACAAGCAGTACCTGGTCTTTCCTTGTTATTTAAATGAGATAAATGCTGAAATTGTCTCTCTCACTTAAATTATGCTAAGCAAGGTTGTCTCCTTTGTAAAAATCAGCTCAGATCTCAAGACCTGCAGACTCTGCTCAGAGGTACTAGATAAACAAAAAGACACCAGGGATAGAGGGAAATTAAAAAAAAAAACTTGGGCCCACAAATAGATACTGTTGTTGTTCACACAAAACTTTTAAATACCCAAATAAGATGATTACGCAAAGTACATAGCTGCGAGTGGTCCAGAGAAAGACAGGCTTGGTGTACACACAGCCATAACCTCCCCGTAAGAGTTGAAACTGAGCCAGTCCTCTTTAAGCAACTGCAGAACTCTTTCTTCTCTTTCTCTTTTTTTAACATGTACCATGGCACTGCTAATGTAGCATATGCTAATCTAATGCTCTCCCATTGATCCATGTTTTGAATTTTTATTTCATTGACACAACCCATATTTGCCCAACATAGACATTAGCAACATTAAAAGGTGTCACCGTAGAGTGTGAGATCCTGTAGAAAATGAAAGTAATCTTTCATAATTATGGGTAGATGAGTTCATTTAAACAAGAACCTGCCCTCACTATTGTCCATTTGAACTTTATTTAAAATAAACCTCTTTGGGAAGATGAAAAGGCTTAGTTTACTTTTACATTTAGCTCTATGCATCTCTGCCTTTCTTGCCTCCTTCATGGAGGGAGAGGTGTAGAATATTACCTTGTAATTTTTGTGATCCCTTAACCTAACCAGTGACAAGAAGAATAAAAAGTCTTGCAAGAAGGCCCATTTCACCATGATATCCAGTTACGTCTCAAAAGTTGGATAGTTTTGTAAAGATTTCAAAGAACAATTAGTCTTACGTTCAGTTGACACCTATGAACATTGTCTACTGACACCTTTAAAACATGGTTACAAATAAAAAATACTGTATTCTTAGTCACATTATATGCCCACTTTGCACAGAAGTAAGTAGCTACACAATGTGTAAAGAAGTAGGGAACCAAGCTCTGGTATGGAAAGAGTCAAGTTAATAGATAAGCCTACAATTCGTACTTTATATGCTGTGGAAGGGGCATGGTATTTGTGTAGTTCCTCATAATCCCAATATTTGTTTTTTTCAACTTGATGGTATTTTTCTGCTGTTTCTAAATTCCCCAGCATATGACGAATCCATGCTTGAAGGAGGGATGCTCAGTTTCATTCCATTATTGATCTATCAGACAAGAACTTAATCAATCTTCTTTATAAGCTATTAAAGCAGAGCAAGAGAAATGAACTCACCTGATACATTCAACATTGATTGCTTCTTTCTAAGAACTGAATGTCAGTCTTATCTACTACTACAGCTGTGATTCAGTTTTTCAGAAACAAGTTTTTCCCTTCATTAGTTTCCCAGATATCATACAATTAAAAAAATATTTTAAATAAAATAAAAATATGTTATAAAAATTAAATGAACAATAGTTTCTTTTAAATATCATTAGCTAAGTGATCTCTTGAGGCACTGAGACCATGATGATAGGTCCAGTGAAGGATGTCCATGAGAAGGCATAAGATATACTTGATAGACTACACAGCTGCATCCAGACAAGCATGGGCGTTTGGCTCCCTGGGGACAACTAGCAGCAGTGCACCTTGTGCTGTTGTGCACCTTGTGCTAGTT
Organism: Crocodylus porosus; assembly: GCF_001723895.1. Classification (NCBI taxonomy): domain Eukaryota; kingdom Metazoa; phylum Chordata; order Crocodylia; family Crocodylidae; genus Crocodylus; species Crocodylus porosus. The sequence continues at coordinate 42,573,361 of NW_017728943.1, forward strand.
GTCCCTGGGGAATGCCTGTGCCATGTGCCCTCTGGGATGTGGCAAGTTACACCAGGTGCTGTAGGGGAGGCTGGGGCCAGCACTGATCCAGGGGGCCTCCCAGGGCTACAGAAGAAGCAATCTTACCGCTTGGAGGATGGGTCCAGCTGGCCTGGCTCCAATTTTGAGTGGAACAGGCTGCCCTGGTGTGCCTGGACTGCTCCCTTGCAGCACAGAAAACACCCGAACGTGCAGTATGTGGTGCTGCGGACATATCTGCAGCACCACATGCTGCACAGCTGCCCTTATCTGGATGCGACACTCGAGACAGAAAAACAGATCTAGTACTATAGCCACTCTGCCAATAGCTTCAGTGGCAGCTTTTATGAAGAACACCTGTAGAATCCAGGTACAGGTTATAGCTGGACAGCCATGTTCATCAAAATTATTTTTTTAATGGAAAACAATTTAAAACCAAACTACAAAATCAATATTTTCCAACCAATTTTTGATTTTGCATTCATTGTTTTAGGCTAATTTGATAGGAATCAAAATACCTTTTTCTTTGTTGAACTGAACCCAAATTTGTCTTTGAGTCATTTCAACATTAAATTGCATGTACCTTTCTCTGGTGCTGCTTGCCTGATGGAACTTGTTCAAGTGCCCTAGGCTGGACTGCTTCTCCCATGATGCAACACAGTACATAATAGCAGTCATGTGACAATGGATGCATTATGGGAAGTGTTGTCCATCCACAAAGCCTAGCTCATGGGAAAGATATAGACAAGATGCTGTGACAGTCCGTCTACTGACTCACCTGCCCACAACATCACATGCAGGTGAGCCAGCATTATGCAAGCTGGAAGTAACTTCTGATTGGCCTAGAGCCCCAAGTTCTTGGTTCTCCGATTGGTTTTTGCCCCCACCAGAGCACTCAGGGAAGAACTAGACTCTCTCCCCACTGTGGGGGAAGTCAAGGAGGTGCAGGATGTGTGCCCCACAGAGACTGTACAGCCAGCTGCTCCCCACATGTCAGTAAGGGAACCAGCTGCATGCCTCTTGATGGTGATTTGTGGGAAAGCCGTGAGTATGAGCCTACTGGAAGCACCAAAGAGATGCCACTGGCAGGCCCCTTGACAGGCAGAACCAAGCCAGGCCCTACCCATGGCACAACAGGGGCAGAGCATGTGCCCATAGACCCCTGCCTGAGGACCCTACCCCAATGGAGTGAGGAACAGGTACCCAGGGGCTGCCCACAGTGGGTAACTGAGACAAAACTCCCCAAAGCAGAACCCAAACTGCACAGGCCCACTGGAATGCCCACAGACCAGGGATTCACCCACAGGTGACTGGGAGGGAGCACAGGCCTCTTGGGGGCATCAGAGTAGCCACTCCGAGGCAAAGCCAGATCTGGCCTAGTGCCAGCATGGCAAAAGTCCACCTGGAGAGAGCACATTGCTAAGCAGCCCAAGGGGTCCAATAAGGAGATGAGAAGGGTGTAAAGCCCAAAGTAACTCGCACCTCAAGAAGGGGAAAAAGCTCAGGGCAGTGAGACACCAGTGCCCTTCCTGGCTGCCAAAGCCAAGCCAAGCCAAGCCATTTTGAGTTCATCTTATCTGTTTAGTTGCCATTCTTTTATGTTCCCGTATTAACATGAATAGAGGCCGGACCTCTAAGGATCCAAGACTCAGCAAAACACCATGAGGAGTCCCACATGGAAAAAACCTACAGTGTCTCAATAAATGGCAATAACACTCGAATGGAAAGGGGTGGAGGAGCCCTGCAAAACACCATCATTAATGATAATCCACTGAAGATAAGAATGGGTTTTCTAATCAGCAACTCCTCTCCGTCTCCTCCATTTTCTGGACACTTAAATGAAGCAGATTAGTAATGAATTTTTTTTCACTGGACCATGGAACCAGAAAGAAAGTCCAAAATTGATTCCCTTTATATTTTCTTTTACCAAAAGGACTATTAAACAAGCACATTTTCACAGAAATATACTCCATTGGTACTATATGCATGTCGTGTTTAAATATCCCCCTCCCCCAAGGAAGATACAGTGCTTAGGTCTTCTATTTATTTATTGCAAAATTCAAGAATAGCTGGAAGTCCATTATGAGAATGTTTCAGTAAATTAATTTGTAATTAATTTTCACTGGTATTTATGAGAGAGAAACCTTTAATCAGCATAATTTAGACTGAAAATTACAATATTAGCTAATATTAATTAAATGATAATTTATTAATTCCAATAGTTCTAATTATCTTTTTTGATTAAACTACTGTACCTGTTAGTCAATTCCATACTGCTTCTGATATTAATTAGCTAACTTAAGCATGATCCACAAAATGTAATCTCCTGAGGTTAAGGCATATTGTCTAAACAGGTCAACAACAATTTCTTCATAAATTCGTTTTTTAAATCATTTTGAAAATCTTTTTTTTTAAATTATGCTAGTTTTTAAAAATTATCTTTGTGCAAGTCCTGGGGGCTTAGTGTTAGTTTGTACAAACCAGTGTTCCAGGTCCTACCATTTCTCTTATTCCCTTTCAATCACTTCTATAGCAGAATCCTTGATATAGCTCTTGTGAGAACTGAACTGGTATGATCCTATCAGCATCCAACTATTGATGTCAGAGGAAAATGCCAGATTAGATATCATAGTCATTGTACTGCCAGCCCCAATTATTAATAAAGTCATTATTCAGGCTCCTTAAAATCAAATTTTAGCTGGAATATCATTAAATTAAATAAATAATAAATTCTGGGTCTTTGTATTTGCTTTCACATTTGTGATGCTTTGGGGCTTGAGTTTTCTCAACAATCATGAGAGATAGTAACTTACTTTGGATTTTAAATGAAAGCAGGGATTCTCATGTATGTGCACTATTTCAGATGCCCAGGTTCTGAAATGAAAAGACAATGAACAACATGAGATTTTATGATATCAAACACTGCAAGAAGAGTTGACAACACTGCCTACAGGGCATCTCAGGTATTCAACAGCTTGGGAGCCCCTTGGTCACAAACAAACCCATGTGTGAGCTATGGAACAATCTGAAATAATGTTTTAACATATTAAAAATGCTTTCGTTTCACATGGCTTTTCTTGAGTTTTGCTTGAAACCTGGCTGCAAGTAAAATGAAGTTGAAACCACATTTCTCATGGTTTTGAGGCAGAATTTTGCATTATTTTACTTCATTTTAAATTTCGCTATATCATTCCACTTCTATAATGGTATTCACAAATACTAAAAACTGGATACGTTCTGCTCTGCTTAATCATTCCTTTCCTAGGAAACACTGTTTTCAATGAAACTTTTATCTGTGTAAGGATTGACTGATGTCTGCAGGATCTGGATCTATATACGTGCTGGCATATAACATATACATGTTGGTTTAAAACCTGGGCCCCCTGTGATGTCAATACTCTCACATTGATTTCTGAGTGACCTAGATTAGGACCAGGGTGAGCAAATATTTCAGTCTTACAACAACTTCCATTCATCTCTTTACACTTCAAGCACAGTGATTTGCTGACTGAAAATCTTTTAAACCTTGACCATGAGTGAGTAGTCAACTCATGGTTTTAGGTGTCTGGATTAAGATACCTTCAACTGGCCTCATTTCCAGAGGGCATGTGCTCAGCACTTTTTGAAATTTGGGCCATGTTATGGGATCTCAGAATGGGTACTAAAAATCACTAGTCATTATTCTTCATTAACAATGCTATGACTAAAGGTAAACAAACTAGTTACCATAGGGAAAGAGGGTGGGTATTTTATTATGGTAGTGGCCTATGTTCATGCTCATACCCTATGGAACCTATGCTACAGTACCTTAATTGTCTTAATCTTTTTTTTTTTTTTTTTTAAGACCAAGCTATGGTGCTAATTTAGGGTGTGGTGTGTGGACAGGTATTCTTTTGAATCACTAAGAATTTTAGGGAAATTTGCTGTGCCACAACAATGTTATATGAAATGCACATATAGTTGTTCAAGTGCCAATTATCAGGAGCACCACAGAGCGTGTGGCAAGAGCTATCTGATACTGCCAGTGCTCCACAGCCAAGGGGGCTGCTGTGTGGTGATCCCAGCATATTTTCCATAGACCAGTCTCCAGAGGTTTCTGAGGATGCCTGAGTACTGGAAGTGCAGAGCCACAATGCATCTAGTCAGTTTCCACTGCTAAATACTCAATTTCACTTCTAGCTAGGCTTGCCAACCTTCCCGGATTGGCTGGAAGTCTACTGGAATCGGTATTGATTTCCTGGTGACTACTGAAAGCAATTCAAGAGCATGTGCTGCTTCATCAGGGTGCGCATGGGGCTGGGAGCAGGGCCACTTCCACATCCTGCAGGGCAAATCTCCTGGAATAGCTTCAGTCAGAGTTGGCAACCCTATTTCCAGCCCATGATGTATGGCTGCCACCACTATGCACTATGGCTCTCAATCCAGATGATTTTATGTTAGACTTGCTTTTGGAATGCTAGAGGACACCATCTAGGACACAATCCAGCAGTGCCAGTAGGTCCAGTGCATTCTGTATTCCTGCTAGCACAAAACCAAGTCCTCCACTGCTTCTTAAGAGAGCTCATTCAGCTCGTCTGTGGACAGATGCACACCTACAACTGTGTGGACCACCTACAGCTGTGTGGACATGATCAAGGCCCCAGTTTAACTCCAGTTGAACAACCACTTTGGTGTAGGCAAGGCCACAGTAAGAGTTAGGGAGGGAAGCGTGCTTGCTTATCTAGCAGAGGCTGGCACCATGATTCACCTGCCTCCCTCCACCACCCCCCCATGGGAATTGGAGGTGGAAGGGAAGAGCTCTGAAGCTGGCTCTGTTTCAAGAGCTGTGCTGTAGAGTCCCTGCTTCACCCCTGCCGTAGTCTTTGCAAATTACATCTGCCAGTCAACACACTAAGCCTATGTGGAGCTCCCAGCTGCACTACCCACAACACTCCTGCAGGACTCTGATCCTCCCTCCAGTTCAGAAGAGGCTCTGAAGAGCCATCCCTTTGCTCCAACCAAGGCCATTGCAAGTTACAGCAGCTGGTCACTGTACAAAGTATACACTGACCTCCAGTCCCTGCCACAGGACTCTGATACTTCCTCACTTCAGGAGGGAGGTTGTAGAATCATCTCTTTCCCCTTTATGCAGTGACTGGCTGCTGTAATTTAGAAGCTCCTGAGTGTCCAGATGTTCTCTCTGCTTCAGGAGAGAGTCTGATGGGTCTCCCCTTCACTCAGCCAGGCCTTTCTGAATTACATCAGTGAAGCAGGATACAAAGCACATGCAGACTTCCTGGCCAGGCTGTCCACAGCACTACCACCGCAGGGCTCTCATGCTCCCACCACTTCATAGGAGGCACTGGAGAGTCTCCCATTTGTTTTGGCCATGGCATTTACCTCTTATAAAAGCCAAGAACCAATGTTTTCAAAGTATCTGAGGCGCCTGTGAGAAGTACTTGTGCTTTGAGCCACCCATGAGCTCCTGATCTAAGCCCCTTCTTGGCTGGTACATTATGCCAGAGATGATGATACAACAGGGAACATATATTTTTGGTGTGTGAGGAGGGTCTGGAAGATATGGGTTTATGATATGGTTATTCAGCAGAAGGAATTTTATCCTGTTCATAAAGATAGTGCTGAGAAGCAAGTCTGAGTGGTCACCTGTGACCCCGACTCCACCTCCCAGGGGCAGTAGAGTTTTTTCTGACAGACAAAATCCTAGGAGAAATGGGTGGGAAAGATGAGGAGCAAAGCCTCTTGGGAAGCTGGAGGACCAAGCCATGCCCTTGGTGCTCTGTGTAACTGCAGAGGTGTAACCTATGGCACTAGAAACTGTCACATTCCTGAAAAGTTGCTGGTGAAAAGAGCTAGCTTTTTGATGGGAACCATCTTGTTTTTTTCCATGACAAGCCTGCTTGAATTCCTGCATGCTCACTGTTTGCAACTAAGGGCACATCGAGTCAACATGTGAAAGGGCACAGCAAATTTTCAGCACAGTGAATAAGTGCATGTGCACTGTGTTTGGTTTGCAGTACCTCAACCAGCTTTGAGGTGCCACAAAAGAGCACATGTGCCCTAAAGTACTGGACGTACCCTAAAAGTGTGTATTTCTTACTACGAATGTAATGCCTATCCATGGCTTTAGTCTTCCTGCACGTACAATAACTTCATGTCTTCAGGTACTAAATTGCAGGTAAAACATAGACTTTAGATAGGTCAGCACAGGACAGGACCTTGTAAATCTAGGAAGTAGGACATCATCATATCTCAAAGTGAAAAACAACCATGACTCAAAAGGCAAAAAGCAAAACGTAAATGGAAGGCCAAATCTTACAATGCTTACCCATTTAAGCATCTGTTATTCAGGTGAATAGTAATAGTTCCATGGCTTCCACAGACCTATTTAAGGATTATTTAAGGGTTACTTAAATGTGTAAGATTTTTAAACATATTTAGTTCTCTAAGGTTGTAGATAGGTTCTTAAGTGGGATTTTCAAAATTACCTGGCTACTTCGATTCTTAAATATCTTTGAAACTCTACCCTATGTAGCCTTGGTTTAGTGTTATACTACTATATGTCAGAATAAAAATACTGTTGTGCATTATTTTTGGGGGGAGGACTCTGACCTTTTAAACAGAAACTGTCCATAGTGCTGGGATCAGATTGGCACTCACAGTGTTAAACTGACTAAGTCTACAACAAAGGAGAAAATATTAGCATTACTATCTGTGTAAACGACATTAGTAGCAGGACTGAATTATCTTCTGAATTATTTTATTCCAATTATATTTTGATATAATTCAAGGTCTAGTGATTTTTTTTAATGTTTGCAGTCCCCTAGTTTAATACCAGAAAAGCAATCAGTCATTTGCTTTTCAGACACCAAGTGGTTAGAATAGTCTTTCCTTCCATTTGAAAAATATACAATCTGTATTTGCCTTTAAGAATATGTTAGATGACTATTGTAAGTGATTTGTAATTGTTTTTAAATTGTTGAACTTATTTTAAAGGTGTATTTGCAGCTGTATGGTTGTTTAAAAGCTTATTTTATAAGCAATTTTTGGATTAACACAAACTATTCATTCATCTTTTGATTTTAAGAAGGTAAAAAGCAATAGGACTATAAAATCCATTCATTAGAGAGGTACAATTTACTTATTAAAATTTCTGCTTCAGATAAGTGACAATTTAGAGAAAAAAGTAAACAAATCCTTCACTGACCCAATCCTGTGTCTACTGAAGTCAAAATAAAAATAGCATTGAACCAGTCTAAACTTCATTCTAGATTAAGTAGTTCAAAGTTGCGAGTTTCAAAAACTATCTGTCAAGAATACAGGTCAATGGAGATTGCTCATTCCATCTTATTTCTGAAAGAGATCAACTTAGAGCTTTTCTAAATGCACAGTTATACCAACATAATAAAACTTTTGCCAGAATAGACTCAGGTTTAGACTAGTTTCATTTTGATTTAGCTTAAAGAGCTGTTTCAAGCAATTCTTAAATAAAAATAGCAATGTTCACCCAGCAATTTTTGTTCATTTAACCAACCTAGTAATGTTAATGAATGATGGATCTCATATTAATATCCACTATCCACTTAGAGACCCAGTCCCAAACCTGCTGAAGTGCCCACAGGTATGTATGGATAATTACTCCTGGGCAGAACAACAGTAGGAAGAGACTCATGCTACTGGACCCCATTCTGGGTTTAGAGCCTTCATCCTTAATCATATAAAATAGCACATGAATTCATTATTGGGTATAAAATAAACCACTCTAGAACCTAGAAGCATTTTGGCAACAAGAAATCATTGCAAGGCCTTCTCATCGAGGACAAAATAATATTCAAATCCTAAAGTGTGTACATATCCTATTACATATATTTATGTAGGTTAAGGATACACTGTTAAGTATTCAGATGTAAAAGGATGAGGAAGGTACACTAGCACAGGTACCTCCCTACTTATAGCTGACAACTTTAACCACCTCTCACAACATAACATCAGAATAGTTTCTCTACAGCATTATATACACATTTACCGCCTCTTTAGATATTGTGCTTCACATTTTGTTCGCTGCTCAATTTTCATCAAGATAGCTTCTGTGTCTAGAATAAATTACACAAACACTCAACACTAGAGGCCATATGAAATTATGTTTTATATATTATATTTTCTGAAAGAGAATATGCATTGTCTAGTTCAAAGCTAGTGCAACCATAAATGCAAGGAAATCTATGCTCCCTTGTAGTAACACCTTCAAATATTTCCATACTTCTTACATGCACCCTCTCACAACCTGCTGGTGGTACTACACACTTCAGTAAGACCTGAAGGCTCAAATGAGATGGAGACACCATTGTACTCAGTGAGACACCTTGCACTTGTCTGTGTTGAATCCCATCCTATTCCCATCTGCCCACCCTTGTAACCTGTCTAGGTCTGATTATAACCTGTTGCATCCTTCCAATATGTCCACGTCCCCCCACATCTTAGTGTCATCACCAAATTTCAACAAGGTGCTTTTTACCCCCTCGTCCAAATTGCTGATGAAGATATTGAACAGTGCGGGCCCGAGGACTGAGCCCTGCGGGACCCCGCTGCCCACGTCCTTCCAGGTTGAGAAGGCCCCATCCACTACCACCCTCTGGGTGCGGCCCTCCAGCCAGTTGGC
>NW_017728943.1:42582134-42630531 GCF_001723895.1 Crocodylus porosus
TTCCTATCCTGTCCCTCCTGTACAACCTATAGCCCTTGACATTCACTGCCCAGTCATGCGTAGAGTCCCACCACGTTTCTGTGATCCCCACTATGTCCGGGCTGGTGTCAGCCATCAGCAGGGTGAGTTCCTTCTGCTTGTTTCCCATGCTACGAGTGTTTGTGTAGATGACTGAAGAGGAATGGAGGCAGAGAAGTGAAATGATCTGTCCACTGATACCTAACAGATCAGTGATCAAATCTATAGTAGAAGTCCAGAATGCCAGGCAGTGCCCTATTCACTAGACTGCAGGATGCACTACTCCTCCCTAGGGATGGCAACAAAAGTTGAAAACAAGCAAACACAGTTTTTAAAAACTGGATGATGAGTCTAGCTCAAGTTTCAGAAGAACCAAACTTGAATTTTTCAAAAGTTTCTACCTAGCCCACTGGCTCCAACTGAAGAGTCAAGTACCAGGAGAGCCATGTCTGCCTTGTGCTGGGCAGACAGCCCCAGGCAATGACCACAGGAACTTACCGAGACCACCCAGCAAGGAGCAAAAGAAGTTGCCTGATCATCAAGGGAATAATCCATCCTGGGAGCCAAAAGCCCCACACACAGACACTAGGCAGACAGCTCAGGGATCTCACTAGCCTACTCACTCATCCCAGATGCCAGGCAAACTATGGAGGAGCCATGAATCCCAGGGATCTGAGTAGACTGGCAAGGTAGCAGCTAGTCTACCTAGTTCCTACTTAAAGTTGCAACAAAATCCACATATTTCTGTGGAATGCTTCAAGTGCATCAAATCAACTTATTCCAACAGGAGAGAGATTCAAGGGCAAAAAAAATGAACAAATGTATTAAAAAACACTTGAACTTTCTAATATTTGGCATTTTAAAAAACAGCTACATAAGAAATTAGAAACTGAAATTTGAAAGTTAAAATTAGGTAGATCTTGGAAGCTGGAGTTTTACCCAAGAGCTAGGTACAACTTTAGTTCACTCTGAATTAAGAAAAGCGTAGTCCTCCATCCCCTGTACATATATACATGTACAATCACTGTCATTGAAATATTTTCTGATACCTTTACAATGATTTAACATAGGGCCTGAACAGCTGACATATTCATACCACTTTAAAAAAATACGTACTCACCCAAGGCAAATCCTTAAGCTGGAGTAACTGCCTTGTATTCATTGTATTCATTTCCCAAGGAGAAAAAGCAATACAAATACATCATATACGCACTCTTCCAGTCATAGATCATAGAAAATTAGGGGTAGAAGGGACTGCAAGAGGTCATTTTGTCCAACCCCCTGCTAAAAGCAGAACCATCCCCACCTATATAATCCCAGCCAAGGCTTCGTCTACCCAGGTCTTAAAAACCTCCAAGGATGGAGATTGGGTATCCAGTGCTCTCCTCATGAGAAAGTTTTTCCTCATATCTAAACTTCCCATTGGTGCCACTTACTACTGTTCCTTGGTCTGTCATCTGCCACCACTGAGAACAGTCTAGCTCCATCCTCTGTGGAGCCACCCATCAGGTAACTGAAGGCTGCTATCCAATCCCCCCTCAGTCTTCTCTTCTCCAGACTAAACAGGCTCAGTTCCCTCAGCTTCTCCTCATGTTTCATGTGCTCTAGCCCCTTAACCATTTGCATTGCCCTCCACTGGACTCTCTCCAATATGTCCACATTCGTTCTGTAGTGGGGGGCCCAAAACTGAACACTGATGTCGCCCCACCAGTGCCGAACAGAAGGCAATAATCATTTCCCTTGATCCGCTGGCGATGCTTCTACTAATTGAACCCAGTGTGCCATTAGTCTTCTTGGGAACAAGGGCACACTGTTGGCTCATATTCAGCTTATTGTCCACTGTAACCCCCAGGTCCTTTTCTGCAGAGCAGCTAATTAACCAGTCAGTCCCCAGCTTGTGTCCATGCAAGGATTGTTCCATCCCAAAGGCAGGACTTTGCACTTTTCCATGTTGAACCTCATGAGATTGTTTTGGTCCAACCCTCCAATTTATCTAGGTCACTCTGAATCCTAGCCCTGCCCTCCAGTGTATCTTCTATTCTTCCCATCCTGGTGTCATCTGCAAATTTGTTGAGAATGCACTCCATCTCCTCTTCTAGGTTGTTGATGAAGATATTAAACAAAAAGGCCCCAGAGCCAACCCCTGGAGCACTCCACTTGAGACCAGCTGCCAACTAAACATCGAGCCGTTGATTACTACACTTTAAGTCTGACAATCCAGCCAGTTTTCTATCCACCTTACAGTCCATTCATCCAACCTGTACTTCTTTTGGTTGCTTGCAGGAATGTTGGGAGAGACCATGTCAAAAGCCTTGCTAAAGTCAAGGTAAATCATGTACACTGCCCTCCCCATATCCATACAGCCATTCATCACATCACAGAAGGCAATCAGGCTGGTCAGACATGACTCTTACCCCAGGGTAGCTGTTTACTTAGTGCAAACAGGCTTTTACTAGTTCCCTCACAATGCACTGGCAAGGGACTTTAACAGCACCTACTATAACACCTGTGGTGGGATAATGGATCATTTTGCTATTCTGTAAATACAATCAGTGTTAATGTACCAGGTATCCTGGCCCAGAGTATCAGTATAGCCCAAGGATATCAGACATATACAGAAAATGTATGTATGTATTTGCAGCGAAAGGTATGTATTTACAAAGGCAATACGGTAAAAATTTTAATAGCAAACTTCATGCATACACATAGATTCCATATATTAATAAATCCAGGACTGGATTTATCCTTTTTCTTTTCCTCCTTAGGAAAGAACATCTGGCATGAGCTAACTAAATTGATTAAGATAATCAGTAGGCCACATTCTGTTCCCATTTATACTAGTGAAATCCCATGTATTAGATGTCTTTGATGACCTGTTAATGAACATTGTTAATATAATAATATAATGACAGCATTTTTTAGTGTACAGATCTTTGGCACTGTAGACCTCAAGGGGCAAAATATGACCTCTTTGTATGCACACATTCACTTAAACATGCAGTTTTTGCAAACCATAACTAATATGCACAAATGATAGAATTTACATAAACAAAACTCATTTGTCCATGGAAACTGAGCACAAATGAAGTGTGAATGGGCTTTGGAAATGCAAATTGTATCTTTTGTCTAAGAAAGGGATAGTACACAAAAATCACATTCACAGGTAAAAAAATGATTTGCATGCTAAACTGCTTAGCCATGTGCAAACAAAGGCTTGAATGAAGTTACTTTGAAAATTTGGCCCTAATTACCTACTGTGTCAATGCTTGTTTAGAAGTAAATATTCAGCATACTGCTTGGCGTTCTACTTACACAACTCCCATGCATTGTAATGGGTAACACTGGAGAAAGCTCACAAAACACTTTGAAATTTTATCCCGTAAATGACCTTCCAATATGTAGATTATTAACATGACAAACTGTGGACTCCTTTGGATGTAGTGCAAAGACCAAGGGCTTGTCTCCAAAGCCTTTCCACTGCAAAGCAAGCTACTTGCTGCTATTTAATGCTTAGTGCCATTTGTAACCTTTCTCCCAAGAGGATGGGATGCCAGACCTCTGGTTTGGTTTACCATGGTGCTAGTCTCTGATAGCTAAACTACCAGGAGAAGAACAGCATGATGGGGTCCTTGCACTAGTACCTCAAGCACAGGCCCCTCCCTGATCTAGAACATCAGCTTCAACCAAGGTCTTCAATTCCATCTTCATTAGGAAAATTTAGGTTGCTAGATTGAGAGAAACAACTAGAGGAAACAGTGTAACTCCCAAAACTGATCAGGTTTATTCACTCAGATTCATAATTCAGGGATCCTGCTGGGTCAGCAGCTGCTTTCTTCTGGATGCTTGGCCAACAACAGTGGTTAAAAGTGTATTTTTCCATCTGCACTTCCCTAGATGTTTCCTTTGGATATAGACTTTGACACAGTGACTCATGTCTTTGTCACTGCTATTGGCATGTGTTCTTTTTAGGGTAACAGCTAAGAAACACTCTAAAATTAGGTTCCAGTTCAGGAAAGCCCCAAATAACCTAACTATATCTATCCCTATCCAGGGATGCACCTAGGCAAATATTAAGTTTCCCTCAATTGGGGTGTTAGACTATGTGGCTGACAGACTATATAGCAATACTTCAAGAAAGAAACACATTAAAGCTATATTCCATTGTCTACACTGACTTATGACTAGTTTCAAAATAATCTATTACAGAACTGAGATTCATAATTCAACATCTGAGTTCTCTCTCATATGATGTCCTGGCGGTTGATATCAGCTGACTAAATGAAAAGGGGTGGCTAGATGGCAAATTAAAGTGTGCGACAGCAGAGGATAAACAAACACAAAGAGAACTCTGTCACACTTTGGGCATAATCCACAGGCTTTTTACCAAGCCTCTTCACTATGATTGAATTAAGTAATAGGAAAACATTTTCTTTCAGCTTAGAGCCATTAGACAAAAACTCCAAAGTAAATAACACTTTTTAATGTGCACCCCAACAATGGTGCCATGTTTGTGCTCCACTGTTAATGGATTGGTAAAAGGGTCCCTATTGTGTGTGGGGGGGTGCAATAGGGACATGTCACCAGTAACTGGAGGGGGGAATATCATTAGTTGGGGTGTGGCATGGAATAGATGTCATCAGTGTCTGGAGCATAGCATACCATGTTTAGGGGAAGATTTCTTGCCTAAAGGTCATAGGCATAGCATTAAGAGGGTGAAGGGGAATGCAGTCTGCAACTGTGGGCATATCATTGGAGGGCGGGGGCAGGGAGGGCATGATCACTGTCTTGGGAGCAAGGAAACCATACCATTGTCTGAGGGGAGCAGGGGAGGACAGATCATACCATCTCTCTGAAGGGCAAGGCAGGAACTGGGTTCTGACTGTCTGGGAGGGTTATGCACCATCACTAACTAGGGGGCTAAGGAGGCAGGCAGCTCTCTCTGGGAGCCCTCCATCACTCCCTGCAAGGTGGGGGGGGGGTCTGTTTATCTGTTGGGGAGCTCATAATCACTCTGGGAAGGGGGAACCTACCCTCACTAAGTGGGGAGAGGAACATATCACAAGACAGAAGAAAGGGTTCAACGTCTCTCTGTGGGAAGATCATACCAGCACTAGGCAATGGGAAGAGCGGACAGTATCAGTGTTTTGGGGGGCAGGGGTGCTATCACTGCCTGTGGAGAGCTGTCATTGCTAACAGGGTAAAAGGAAGGGGACTGACATTTCTGGATGAACAAACCCCCATTCCATTCTCTCAAGCTTCATGTTCTATGCTATTTAAATACATGCACCAAAATATAAATGCAGGCCACTACTGAATCATGAACTGTAGGCCACTGTGCAAACAACTGGCCAAAGGATGTGCATGACTCTATTGATCCAATGTGTGCAGCATTAGGCCTGATCAAACTGTGCTGGTAGACCCATTCAAGTCAACACAACTGCTCCAGCAGCAAGGTCCTACTCAATGCAGGGACAGAACAGGGCTTGATAGGGGAACTTCTTAGATTCCTAGATCACCACCAATGCACCTAAATAGACATGCTCTCGTCTTTGGAAGGATTGAGCATTAGCAGCACCCATGACAGAAATAGAAACTTTAGTACTGTGAAAGAGAAGGCCATGCCCATATAGATGCCTACATAATATAGATTTAGATATCTGACATTAGACACCATGACTTAAAAATGTTAATCTAAGGACCCATTCTCAGCAAAAGATTCTTGCTCCTTTCTTGCTATCCCATGCTTATTGACTGCCAAACCAGGCTGTGAGGCCTGTCTATTTTCTCAGGCATTTGAGGAGGAAGGTGGTTTATTGGGATCAAGTAAAGTTGTTTCAGTCTGATGGATATTTAGTGGCTTGTATGAAATTAGTCTCGTAGTCCAAGTCCAGCTCATAATCATCAAGTGTTCACATCAAAACCATCACCATACTCTGTGTCCTAGCACCCTTTTTTCACCCCTTTCAGTAGAAAGGCCAATGGTTTAGCAAATGTAGAGAGCAAAATTTTCCTGTTCTCTAACGGCAATCATTTCTCAATACAGGACTTTTGAAGAGCACTAAATTCCCATGAAAGGTTGTTTAAAATATCTTGACACCTCTGAGAAGAGTAATTAAGATTGCATGCATGCATCCATAAGATACTGATGATGCCACACAGCACTCAAGCTTCATTCTTGAAGTTACCTTGACATATGTCTATAGCCCTGCAATTACTACCTTTGTAGTATCTCCTGTCTTTGTCTATATGTTCAGAAACTATATCCGTTCCTTAACATTTTGAGCTTCATGTATGCATCTACCTGACCTTAGCAATGAATTCAAATGTAACCTTTTGCAGTATTCCAATGGGCAAGGTCAGATAATGAAGCCACCCCAAATAGCCTTCATTTAAGCAATAAACATCTCAAAACTGATCATGATCAGTTAACCTAGCTCACATGAGGTAACAATTATCCTTCCTTTTCTTTTGTGCCCTTTTTCCTTTTGTACTTATCTATGTAACTGAGTTGCAAGAGAGTTATTCCCTTGTGGTTAAAAATTGATTTCCTACCAATCAGAACTCAGGATGTGTTCTACTGGAGTTATGACTTTTTTTAAATTAAATTAATTATATTTTAAAAACCCAGCTAAAATGTTGTAATACAGTTAGCTACCTTATTCATTCTTCTACTTGTTTCTAATATTGACTAATTTTGAGTGAAAGTTGCCAAGAATCTATGGTTAATTGCCTTTAAATGGTTAGTAAGCATATATATGTTAGCTTGAGTTCATTATATCAGTTATATTTATTTGAATTGACTATATTAATTTGCAGCACAGCATTCTTTTGGGTTTTGTTGGGTGGGTTTGCTTTTTTTTTTTTTTTAAAGTTAGTAGTATTTTTGATTCATTGTCAGGGATCACAATGATTTAAAAAAAAAACAAAAAAACTCAAATTCTCTGATAAAACCCCCAAAATCCATGATTAAAATGAAAGGCCCCACACAATCCCCCCTTGCCCTTATTCCCACCCCCACCCCCAGCCCTGCCAGAGAGGGCCCCCAACTGCCAGGGCTATGGGGCCAGAGACCTGGGTCCACAGCCTCCTGCCCCTGGCAGGAGGCAGTGACTAGTGCAGTGGAATGCAGCTTGGCTCCCCATCCTGCTGCCTGCCTGCTGTAGCCTCAGGTGTGGGGGTTGGTGGCAGCTCCCCAATCCTGCACGCACTCCCAGGGGCAGGGGGAACCCATGCTCCCCAGATGTGTGTGGGGCTAGGGCAGGCACAAGCTACCCACTGTGGGTTTGGGCCTCTGCCCTGCTGCCCTCCCCCAGGGCCTCTGCAGCCCAGCAAGTGCAACCCAACACTGCAGGACAGAGCAGGACCATGCAGGGATCTTGTAGTGGCTGTGAGATCTGCACTGCCCTGGTAACATGTCTCCTGTGTGTGCAGCAGCAGTGAGGGGCACAACCTGCGCTGCCACCCCCATTGCTGCTGTGCACACAGGGGATGTGTTGCCAGGGCAGTGCAAAGCTTGCAGCAGCAAGCAGCTTCCCTGCATGGCCCCACTGTTCTCTGCAGCACTGGGTCACACTGCTGGGCTGTGGAGGCAGAGACAGTATCACCTACAGCTCAGGAGTAGATCTGTATCAATATTGGTTACTGTAGTTTCTTGATCTTTGCCTACTGAGAAAAGCATAACATTCTTCTGAATTTAAGCAATGATCTGTGAATTTGTTCAAGAGCAGAAACATTGTTACCATTTCTACTGCCTATTAGCTAAGCTTATGCAAGACATCAAAATTCCAGGAGTCATTTCACATCAACAGTTTGAAAATATCTCCTTACTCCACAACATAACTAAGCTTGACAGGCTTGGACTTGTCTCATAATATGATGAAAGCACATACTCTGATTGTTGGGCACCTGCAAGAGAAAACACACAATGCACACACCACCACTGTTTTATTTTTTCTTTCAAAAGTCTGAGAGACCTGTAGAATCAGTATAAGACAAGTTCCTTTATCTCCTTGTCTAGAAGATGAGAGGGTTGAATCTTCATCTCTGACTTCCTAGATTAGTGCTCTAAACACCATAACTTAAGTCAGAGCTCAGCCAGTCCCTTTTCCTCTGTAATCACTGTACATTATCTGAATTGCCTTGGTCACCAAAATCGAAGTGTGCTAATGCCACCATGCAATTGGGCTTCTGTGATATTTAAGTGTTCTCATATCAACATAAATATCCATTAGTGAGCATATATATATATGTACATGTGCACAAACATATCCAGGTAAAAATGAGCTTTTCTCAAATGGCTGAATTAATAAAACATCATTGGAAAGATTTTCTCTAAATAGAAACAAAGAGGAAGATGCAAATAATGTTGAATTGAATTTTCTGTTTTTATTCCTCAGGGCATATAAGGAAAGGTTGGTAGAACTAGATTATTTAGAGAAAAGAAAATTAGCTAAAGGCAGAGAGAGGGAGGTAGGGGGGATACATAACAGTTTTCAAATACAGAAAGGGATAGTACAAAGACGACAACAATCGAATGTTTTCCGTATTAAGACAGAAGTAATGGTTATGAATCGAAACAATGGATGAATACTAGGAAGATCTTTCTACTATGGGGTGGTTGAGGACAGATTACCTACAGAGGCTGTGGAAACATCATCACTGGAAGTTCTTACGTGAAGGGAAGACAAACATTCATCTGGGATGCTTTAGATAGGGAAGATCCTGCTGTTTTAAACAGTTGCACTACATAACCTCTTGAGATCTCTTCCAGCCTTGTTTCTCTATGGCCATTGACAGACTTTCATTAAAGGCACAATGGGATCTGATTGCTGATCCCAATAATTTTTGCCTCCTGCCATGCCACATGGCAGAAGGCATGTTTATGGGAGTGAGAATCAGATTCCAATCATGCCCAATAGTTGGTGTAGGGAGCCTGGGATTATGATCCTGGGAGTACACTGGAGTCTTGAAGGTCTCCCATGCACACCTGGAGCTAGTACCCATCAGCTGACCAGGCGCCAGCCACAGTTTCAATTTATAGCATGATGGGAACCAACCACAAAATTATTACACGTTCTTTATATAATTTAATGCAATAATATTTTGTGTAAATATATTTTGTGTAATTATTTCATTGCTTATTGCCCATTTTACTGTGCTACAAATTCCATAAACACGTAGCCAGGTTACTACTTATGACATGATTGACCATTAATCATGCCTTCAGTGTAATATCTGCCCAGGGCCTAAGATTCTCCTGTCCTTTTTCTATTATTTTTATATTTCCAGACACTGGAGGGAGGGGGAATAACCCCCCTCCCTGCCCCCTCACTTAAGGAGCAGCAAGGGAGCAGTGCCCTTGATAGGGGCATTACCCCATCATGGTGTTCAGGGAGTGTGAGCCTCTTCCTGACAGTGGGCCATATGGCGGGTAGGGGGAGGCAGGGAAAGATTCTGCAGACTGTGCAGGGTGAGTGGTGGCACCAGGGCTTGGAATGGTGGCCATAGCCCCCCAAACCCTCTCCAGTGCCACCACTACTTGCTTGGTGCGGTCTGCAGCAGCTTTCCCTGCCCCCCACTCCTGCCCTCACCCACAATGCAGCCCTTCCCCCACCCCCACCCCCGGATGAGGCTCACACTCTGGGACACCATGACAGGGGCTGCTGCCCCCTTGCCACTCCAGCAGCAGGGGCAGTTCTGGGTGTAACTTTGGTCCCTAGCCCTGTTGTCCTACATGCCACATCTTCATTGTCAAATGTTATGATGAAATTGGGAGGCTGCCTTTTGAAATTTCATCAGGGCTTCTCTTCTCCCTCCATCCCCAGCACAGTTTTCTCTGGGACATACTTTCCCTATTCAACCTCACACAGTTATTTGGGGCATGCCTTCTCCCTCAGCCCAGTTCAAAGTGTGTGCCTAAACACAGTCCTCTGAGCTGTTCACCCAAGCACAATAAATTTGGAGAGTGATGGTCCTTCTGCAGTGCTTCTCCAGGGTATAGTTTCTTGTCTGTTAGCTAGCACCGACCCTGACGTTTCAGACCCTTCTGAGTACACATGCAGAATCTTCCCTCACCCAACAGGACTGCTTCTCCAAAGCTGCTATAGCAAGCTTCAGGGACCTCTTCTCCATCTGTGTCCTGAGCCTGAACATTTCAGGCACCAGGCTGATAAAGAGCCCAGGGTTCCACCCAGGTCCAGTCATAACTTCAGGTCTCCCAACTGGGTCCAAGAGTTTTGCATTATCCCAGATGCACTGTTGCAATCACCGTGGGCACAGACAGAAGGTCAGCTTCCCACTGTAACCGAGAACACTTTCCAGGAATTGTTCTGAGTTGCAATGTTCCCCTGGAACACAAACAGAAGTTCACTGTTGGTTCTGTGGTGAGGGGAATCTAGCTGCTGGTTGCCAGACAGTTTGTCCCAGCAACAGCCCCTCTTCCCTGCAAGGCTACAAAGTTTCAGAATGGGAGGGGGATAAACAGAAGAGATGCAGCTCCCAGATGGTGCTAGAGGGTGGGATGGGTGAATCTGAACTCCGCAACATTGTGGGGGAAGAGGAGTTCCAATTCACCCATTCACCCTCCAACAAGGACTGAAAACTCCTTGAACCAAACTCCCCCCAGTCCCTTTCCCCCCACCCATTCTGAAAACAGCTCAAGGCTGGCAGGCACGGCATACAGAAAATGCTCTGCTTTGAAATGTCCTCATCTGACCCCTTATGCAACAAGGGTTCCGATTTTCACTCAGTCGGCCATTTTTCAAGCAGTCTGAGGCCATGCACTTATGTTTGGTCATAGCCATAAACTGTTTTCTGTGGCTAGATTGGGTGAATATTGTCACTTTTGTCTACACCCATATATTTAAATACCTGCCTGGGGTTCAGATTTTGATGCTATTCCTGCTTGCCCCAGGTAGAGTGGCTGGCAGCTTGGTAGTGCCCTAAAGCTATGATTCGTAACTCCCTCCTGCTGCCTATCTCTTTCAGCTGGCATCAGTTCTGCTGCTGGTGTTTTTGCCTTTTGGTGACTTTATTCCTATACAAAGCAACATGGGCTAGAGGCTCCCCTGTTACAGAGACATGATTTTCTCTTTGGACCTAGACCACCATAATTCAGGAAGGATGCTAGTAATACATGCATTGTCTAAGGATCAAGCTCATAAGAAGGGTTTGAGGAGGATATCTGTGATAGGATTAACAGCCAAGAAGAAAGGTGAAGAGATTGCTCTCATTTTGCTGTAATCCTAAATAATTTTCTACTAGCTTTCTAGTTATATGAAATGGAAAAATTCAAAAAATGTGTTATCAACAGAGTATAAGTGCTTGGTTAACAAATTAAACATTTAGTCCAAAGTGAGCTTTTATTGGTCTGTTGTTTATTGGGTTAAAAGCCTAGGCAATGCATGTTCTATGTTTACATACAAATACATTATTGATTTATGCTAGCTCATTCATTTGCTTGAAAAAGTCTGGATCTAAAATTGATCCTCAGTTTTAAGCCATGCATACTCTGAATTTGACAGACTGGATTGTACTTAAAAGGGTATCCCTCACAAAGGCAAAGTGTAAAAAAAAAAAACCCCAAAAAGCAAAACTGTAGTACAAAAAACTAAGAAGTTTTTTGACAATGTAAATTATGTATGGAAATCTGTTACATTTTGATTGTATATTTACAGGTTTTCAAAACATTATTTCTTATACACGAGTTGTGCTATTTTTCAACAATTCAGTAAACCACTGGTTTTCAACCTTTTTTCATTTATAGACACCCTTGGAAATTTTGAATGGAGGTGCAGACCCCTTTGAATTATGTGAATATCCACACTTATAATTCTGATTGATCATAGTCATCATTCACAGACCCCCTGACAGTCTGCAGATAGGTTGAAAACCACTGCAGTAGACTCTTGGTCAGACAATAAATTCCTCTTTTGTGAAGAGAGAGATTATTTGTGCTCATTTAAAAACAAATGAAATTAAACCTTGATTCTCATGTTCGTTATACTTTTTACTAAGAAAACACTCTTGTTTCCCCAAATTGAAACACTGTGGCTTGGGAGGAAAACAGTTTAAAAAACCAACACGCTGTTAAAGGTTCTAAAACTAAACAAAGGCAAAAGGATAAAGAAGCTGACATATTTAAGTATTCAAATAAATTAATTGCTGCCTGATTCTTTTTTTGGACCATACAAAGGAGCATCCAGAAAAGCCAGAGATGCAGTTAAAAGTAGCATATAACTTTGATACCCTACTCCTAGCTCACTGAAAACCTCCTACATTCATCTCCTGTAGAAACAACCACAATTGGGCATGGATCTTTTGGGGGTCAAAGTGAAGGGTGAAATTGTTTTTTTAACTTAATGCTTTTAAATATTTGAGAATTTTCTCAGTAATGTATTTAGGGGGTACTGCAGTCATTTAGCCTTAAGATTGGCAGGATTTGATGGCTAGATCATGGGCAGTCCAGTCTGCTGGCAAGGGTCAAATCATGGGACAAAAAGACAAGTCAAATCTGCAGCCACTTATAGCAGACTGAGACATAGGCACTCTAAAGGCGAGAACTGAAAGAATAGCCAAGTATCAGAAGTAAGAGGGACTTCATATTCCTAAGCTTGAATCCTACCGCCAAGTGAAACCTGAGATACCAAGGTGCAGTTCCCAGTAGCTTATTTTGGGGTTCCCCAGGCACAGTTGTGGAAACTAATTCATCCACCTATTACCACATTAAGTTTATTTAGGGCAGACTGATTGTGTACCAGCCCTAAGATCCTGACTGTACTAAATCCAAGCCAAAGACAGATTAGTAGAGGTCAGGATGACTGCACAGGAAAAAGACAAAAAAGCAGATGATGGTTAGTAGCATAAAAATGCTGTAAGAAAGAATAAGAATGGAGCTTCATTCCTAACTGTAAATTTCAGACTAGTTCTGATTTACATTAAACGTTTGAATAAATATTTAAAAAAGGGGGATGAGGGGTGGTGGTAAATATCTATCACACAGTACCTATTGGTTTCAAAGACACATTCCCACTGATTTGTGCTTAACAATTTTCTGAATACTTACATGGGAGTTTTCAAAAGGAACCTAACTAGTTAGGTAGGTTAGATATGTCCAAGTGCCACTGAAGTTCACCAGAGCGTTGGCATCTACCACCTTGTATCCACCTGAAAATCTCAACCACAGACGATGATGTTTGAACTCAGTGGTAACTTAAGAGCTTTAAAAAGTGTTTAGAAGAAAAACACATTTTTAATGCAAGTCAAGACAGCAAAGAAAGATAACATGTAAATCCATATTTAGGAAAGTTTTTGGATCATGTTAAACATTTTTCGTTTGACTCTGGACTATACTAAGATCTCAGTAGGTTGTTAGAGCTGACAAAATGTACCAGATATTATCTAGGTGTGTCATTGCCTTTTTAGACAGAATGTTATGTTTATGCAAGTATTTATTTGTGAAGTTTTGCCTTCTAGTGTTTAGTTCACAACCCTAAACACTACTTGTTTCAAGTGGTAGAAACTTGTAACCTTTCAGCTGAAGCTCCTAGATTTCATATCCAATGACACATGGGAGATAAAACTGGGAATATATGCAATATAGATACACTTATTCTGTGTAAGAATTTACAAGACATTATAATACATCCTTACATACACATTTAAGTAATACATTTACGGCAATTTCTTAAAAATGCACAGAAAATGGACTTTGCATGCATATGTAGATCATGCATAATTTTGCAAAAAAACCCCACATCCTTTACTGTCTGTGCACACTAGTTAATACACTGCATGCCCCAGAGTCACTTTCAGGCCATTTTTATATGTCCTTCCAAATGCCAAAAGGCATTTAAAATGTATTAGTGGGAAATGAAGTCTACAACTGCAGATCAGAAGCACATAAATGCTATCACTATCATCCATAATTATTTGTGTTACAATACAGCAACTGCAATTGTGAATGCAAATTTATATGTTATACTACTGTGTGATTTATTATTTACATGCTATGGCCCAATTTCTCAGTTAAGGTAAGGTGCCTCTAAACAACCAGGATGTCAGAAATAGGATTTGGTATAAGTGAGAATTAAAGAGAACTGGTTTGGGTGACAGAGGCAGAAAGAAAGATTGAGATTAAAGACATATTTGGACCAACAGTGAAATCCTGGCCTCATTTAAGTAAATGGCTAACATTCCACCAACTTCAATGAGGTCAGTATTTCACCTGAAATTTCAGCCTAGAAAAAATATTTATGTCTGAATTAGAAAGTACCAAAAATGGGTTTTAGCCAGAGTACTACTACTACTACTACAACAACTCCCAAACTGAAACATCATCAGGCATTATTGTCATACAGCTCTCATTTCATTTAGTGTCCAATTTTCACATGATATTGTATTCTTTTTCTGAAGATAGCCTAAGAAACAACCACTTGAGATTATTTGTCCTACAGGCTCCATCCTTTAGGGGTTCTACTTCATTTTGTAAAACTCATATGAACAGAAAAATGGGAGTGATATGTTTGGGGCCCTATGTCTGAAACAAAAGATCCACTTTAATCTGGAATACATCTGTGGGTTCCCCTCCCCCCCCTTTTTTTTTTTAATTACAGAAGAGGAAAAATATCATTTATGGAAGTACTTTTAACAAATAAATTTCTGAAAAGCATTGAACAAGACATTAATAACAAACTGAAAGGATAAGCAGAATGGAAGTCTCTGAAAAATTCTATATTTATATTATACAGGCATTGTTTTCATTCTTGGCACCTTATTTTTCATGTGCATAAAGAGAATGCAAGCTACGGCAGGGTGAGACAAAGATCAATGCTGAATGTATTACTTGGCACTGGTCAGACTCAGTTTAATAAGAAAAGAATTGATCCATTAAGCTAAACCTAATTCTTGGCCAAAAATGGTTGAAATCTCTTCTTTATATTGCTAGCTTCATAAAGACCTATAATATTTCGAAGAAACAACTCAGAGCTCAGTTTAATAAGATTAAATGTATTGCAAATATACTTAACAAGAATCTATCAAGTTGTTAATGATTCCTATTAATATCAAACAATTTTTGTATAGAATTTTTTATTAGAGTAGTTGTACAATATAGCCATGTGAAATGCAATATAAAAAGGTTTTTAGGTAATTTGTAACAGCTACAATTGCAGAACCAAAACCTTAACCTACAAGATATAGTAATTTATTTTATCAATCCAGCTTCTCACACAAGTGCAATTCAATTTGTAAAGTATTTAAGTGCCAGTCATTAACACTGTATAGCACAGTGCAGAAGGACAGGATCTACTATATGTGGTTGTGTTATTATATGTGAAGACGGAAATAAATTGCTTTTTGTCAGCAAGGCCTCAGATCTATTGTTAGAGCACAACAGAGCATTTTAACTTTATGCTCTAAGTTCCTTTTGTTTTTATGAACTTCTGGAACAGTTGTTACATAGCTAGCATAACTAAAAATAACCAACCACCATTGTTACTGTAATATCTTACACCATCAAAGGGACTTATCTGGCCTGAATTTGCCTCTAACATCTTCCTAAGGAAGTATTTCCTGTTCCAGGTCAAAACATCTACTTTACTCCAAAGTCAAAGCATTAATAAGCACCCCATCCTGATTTCAGTAGAGACAAAAAATTCCATGGGCTTGGAAACTATATGGAAACCTTTTTATACCAAAGGTGAATTACTGAAGGGCAGCACTGAGGCACAATGGGACAGGCATTGCTGGGAAGTTTAAACTGAATTATGTATCCTTTGTATTATGTACCCTTTCTGTAGATAAACAGTGAACTTCAAATTACCATCCTACCCATACAACAGTTTTCACAAGCTCTAGAGTCATTTCAGAAGGAAGGACTCAAGTTGGTAACCTGCTTGCACATTCAACACAGGACTCTTTTTTTAAACAATATATGAAACAACCAGAATAAGGTATATCTGCCCTTCATCTAGTTTTTTTGGTAAAAATGGATATAAATAGAATCAAATTAGCAGTGGTTATAATCCAGATACGCTCACAATTAAGGACACGAGACAAAGTTTTAAAAAAAAAAACCCCAAAAACCTCTCAACCTCAAGAAAAGGAATTTCAGAAAACTGTGGGTGAAACTGAATAGGAATCAGCATTGGAAGGACAGGACAGAGAAAGCAAATGGGAAGTGCTGAAAGTCAATTATTATATGCCTAAGGGTTGTGTGTGCAGTCTAGGAATGGAAACACTGTGTGGTAAAAATATATACTGTGGATGAAGAGAAAAGTGCAAAATATAATTAATATGAGAAAAAGACATATTTAAAGTTGAAAAACATCAGGTATACAGGACAGTAGAAAGATGACTGCCTGAAGTTAAGAGGCTGTAACAAAGTGATGAGGAAAGGAAAGAGAGAAAATGAAGGGAAGGGAGGAGTTCATATGAGGTGAAAATATTGTGGGTACTTTTTTTTTTATTATTATTTTCCACATACATAAGGAACATATGGTCACTGAAAGAGACTAAAGTGTAGTTAAGAAATTGCACTGGAAATTTACTCACAAAAATAAGAGACTGCTTAAAAATTAAATCTCTATTGTATTGTCCATAAACTAGGGTCAAGATAGATGACATTTCCTGGGGGAGGAAGAACAGACTATGAAGAAACTCACCATCATACCAGAACAATTCATCAAGAAATTAGAAAGTCTGAAGGACGATGTAATTTTAGGAAAAGACTAAATTAATTTGGAATTCAGAATGGTATGCCAGAAGAGAAGGAAAAGGAGCAACCATTAATTGATAGTGTTCAAACATGTTTGGCTATGTGAGATGGACAGAGCAGCAGGCAATGATTCCTACTGGGCGCATCTACAGGAGATGTTTACTGCAGGTGCCCAATTAGCTACACAGTAAATCCCTCCACATCTACACATGGCCCTATTAGGCTGCAGGAAACTAATAAACTCTACTGCAAGTTAGTACTTGTATTTATAAGTATTACCCTCCTGTGGAGCTTTTTTGAGTACTGCAGTGTATGTGTAAACACTGACCTGGCTGGCTGAGGCACAGGGGGGCTTCAGTGAAGAGGCTGCCTGCCAGCTAGCCCCAGCTACTCCCTCCACAGCATGCTGACTCCCCCAAGGTTGGAGTGTAAACGTGGTGCCCTGGAGCAATAAAACTCTAGTGCACTGGAGTTTACTGCTGTGCATTAATATGCACGTGTACACGTGTCCCCTAAGTAGGAAACAACAAACCTCTAAGATAGACTTCACATCTATGTGGTGTTCTTGAAATACCATTATTCAAGAAGAGAATAAGGGAAGAATTTTTGTAACTGCAAGAGGAGCTGCTAGCGTGACCTCACAAAAGTGATTTTTTGCCTAAAAATGCCCTCGGTGTTTTTGTGTGTGTGTGTGTGTGTGTGTGTGAAGAATTACAAGTTATTGATCACAGCGAAAGATACAGTTATAATTTTTCCAATTTTTAGTAAAGCTTCTGATAGATTACCACATAAAAGACTAATCTACAAGGTCAGTAAGTGTGGGAACAATCAGTAAGATGATAGAATACATTGAAGAGATAAAAACTGGTAGGCCAGTTGATGAAAAGGAGAATAAAATTTGGAATGACTTAAATAGACTAAAAGCCTGGTAAGGGAAGAGACATTCTGTATACACAATCCTACATTAATTAAACCAGCAGCAAATGACAAGTAAAGGGAATATACCCTTGAAAGGTGTATAGTAAAATTGGCAAGCCTGATCCGGCTTTCACTTATACTAGAATGCCACTGACTCTAAAATGAATCATTCCTGGATTTTACCTGAGAAACTAAGGGAAAAAAAAAAAAAATCAACATAAGAAAAATTAAAGTAGAAATGAAAAATCTTATATAAATCACCCAAAATTGTGAAGCACAAGAAGAGGAATCAGATCTATCTTTTGAATTTCCTTTTCCTTTAGTTCTGCCTTAATATCACAGTTTGGTGTTCTACTGTCATAATGGGCTTCATCCAAAAGCCCACAGAAGTTGATGTGAATTTTTCCCTTGATTTCACTCTGATTTCCATGGATTTAATATATGAAGTTAGGGAACTAAGAGTCATAACAAACAGACTGCCCTCATTAGGAAATAAAGATAGCAGATAAGATACATAGACCATAAATAATCCACCTGCTTTCTCTAGCACAGTTAATGAAATTTTTGTGTTATATGATAATTTTAACAAAGCTATATATACACACACTACAAAAAGCCAAAGCATTCATTCTTTGTGTGTATCTGGATTTTTACATGTATATCTGTAGTTATAATTCAGTGAAAATAAATGTAATTGTATTCACTTGTGCATAATTGTTAGGGGTGTGTGATGCTTCGGTGGCTGATTCGTTTCGGAGTTCAGCCCTATTCAGCGGCCAAATCTCTGAATTATATCAGGAAACCCATTTAAAGGTCTTAATTAAATTGAAAGTCTCCGAATCAATTTGGAGAGATTCAGTGATTCAGAAGGCTTGCAGCAAACAGAAACGGAAAAGAGGGAGGGAGATGGGATGATCTCCAATATATGGAAAAGGCTGCGGGGGGGGAGACTGCTCTAATATTGACATCTGTAGCTGGCCAGTGACTGTGATCTTTCTCTGAGTTCTCTTCCAATCACAGTGCTCTGGGGGAGGGACATAGAAACAACATATAAAAGCTGTGTCTGAAGTGATCTGTATCTTTTGTGATCTGTATCTCTCCTGGAGCAGCAGTGTCTGAAAGGCTCTGGCTTGCTAGCTTGTCTCTCTTTTTGTAAGTTGCATCAAATCCTTTCCTACTTATCCTGGCCTACAATCCCTATTGTTATCCCTATCCATTCCCTTAAACTTATTCTTCCCCCAAAATCCTCTTATTTGTTCTTGTTAGTCTATTTTTATTTATTTCCCCCCACAAAAAGAAATCAGTGTTTTCCCTGACAGTGTATCATCACTATGCAGGAAAGCAATACATATATTACACACACACATTTTGCAGCACACCAAACATTGTGAAGCGTGCTGGAAAGGCACGTGCCAGGTCTTCTGGCAGGGAAGGTAGAGGGGGGCAGAGGGTGAGCTGCAAATTCCTCCCACCCCAAACATAGACACACCCTCTTTCTTGGCAGCGATGAGATTTCTGCTGCTAGTGGGAGCAAGGAGGTGGTAGCAGCAGTGCACCACAACCACAACCACCTGCACCACAACCACTAACCAGCAGCAGCATGACATTCTCAATTTCAGTTCCCAGCACAAGCCTTCCATTACCAGAAGAGGAGCTGGATCTGGAAGCAGAGGAGCTGAGGGCCATAGCAAAGGAAATTCTAGGGAAGGAGGGGGAATCTGAGTTTGTGTTCCACACCCCTCAAAGCTCCCATAAAGGAAGGTCTCCTTCTCTGGAAGGCACTTTGGAGGAGGTTGTGGGGGCAGCTGGCTCAGCTCCTCCTGTTGTTGTGCCTCTACCTGGTGAGGAGGGAAATAAAGACAGGATCCCTACCCTCAACCCTGAAGTGGGTGGGTAGTGTAGTGTGGGATCATTTTGAGGTGGCAGATGATCCCAGGTATGCTACCTGCCAGCACTGCCAGAGGCAGATCAGCCAGGGCAAGGATGTGAAACACTTCACCACCATGGTGATGTTGCTGCATCTCAGGAGGCAGCACCTCCTTGCCCTTATTCCTCCTCAGCCTGGCACCAGTGGGAGCATGCCCCCCAAAAAGTCCCCCTCTCACTCCGACGCCCCTGTCTCCAAGAAGCAGAAGCAGGCCAGTCTGGGCCAGTGGGAGAAAGATGGAAACAAAGGGAGGGGTGAGATCATCCAGAGCATTGGGGAAAATCTTGCTCTGGGTGGCCAGCCTTTCTCCTTTGTTCAGGCAGCTCATGGCCCCATCATACCAAGTGCCCACATGTACCACCTTTAGCAGGATGGTGGTGCCCTCCCCATATGAAGCATGCAGGGAGCACTTGAGGGAGAAGCTGTGGAAGGCAGGTCCACAGGTAGCCTTGCATGTCATCTCAGAAATCTAGAACAGCCAGGGTGGAGATCATGCCTACCTCTCCCTCACAGGACACTGGTGTGATCAGCCAGGGTGTTGGTGGGCTCTCTTTCAAGTGGAGGTGATGGAAGATCACCACACAGCAAGGGAGATCATGATGGCCATGACCGCACGGTGCAGGGGTGGCTTGCTGGGCAGGGCAAGTTCACCCATGGGTTCGCAGTCACCAACAATGGGGCCAATATGGTTAAAGTGGTGCATGATGTCAAGTTTTTTGGCATCCCCTGTGTGGCACACAAATTCCACCTCATACTCAGGGATGCCTTGGAGGGGGTCAGGGCTGCCAGTGATGCCCTGGCATCACTACCACCCAGCTGATTTCAAAATGCAGGAAGGTGGTGGGCTACTTCCACTGCAGCATCAAGGCAGGGAAGATACTGCATGAGAAACAGGCAGAGCTGAGCATCCCATAGAACAAAATCATGCAGGATGTACAGACTTGGTGGAAGTCCACATACCTGATGCTCGAGAGGCTGGTGGAGCAACAGAAGGCAATCCATGAGATGGCCTTGCTCAGGGAGATCGGGATGAGCGGCGCCCTTAACAAAGCAGAGTAGAATACCATCTCCCAGATCTTGGTGGTCCTCAAATCATTCCTGGAGGCCACTGAGAGCCCCAGTGCTGGCGGTGCCCTCCTTAGCTAGGTGATACCCATAGTGAAGGAGCTTGAGAACGAAATTGGAAAAGTTCCAGGGGATCAAAGTTCCTGGCTGGGACAAGCTATTTTCATCAGAGGTGCAGGCACTGGTGAAGCAGCTGAAGGAGGGCATCAAAACATGGCTGGATCCACTGCAGTCCAGTACAGTCCACATGCTGGTGGGCACGTGTGACCCGGGGGTGAAGGGGAGTGTCTGGCGCATCAAAACTCTTGATCACTGGACAGAGCTGCTGGTGAACAGTCAGGGAGTCGGAAGGGCAGAGGTGGAATAATGTGGAAGAGGGAGATCCACTTTCCCATGCCAGCACTCCAACCATGAGCCAATCTCCTCCACCATAGCCTCTGCCAATGTGGGCCAACAGCATGGCTTCAACGTTTGGATCCAGAGGCACCAGACCCCACCATCAGGCAGGTAGCATGGAGGCCTCGGTGGCTACCTCTCTCACAGAGGACATGGAGCCACTGCACTGAGATCCCTTGGCCTATTGGGCAACCGACAGCCAGGTGTGGAAGGATCTGGACATGATTGCCCAAAACACCCATTCTATAAATTGACCAGTGTTCCAAGTGAGAGATTGTTCAGCATTGCTGGAGATGTTGTGACACTCCACCACACATCCTTGGATCCTGATTTGGTGGAGCAGCTGGTGTTCCCGAAGGTGAACCTCCCCCTCTGGTAGAGTTCCTCAAGCTCCACATGCAGACAGAGCGAGACAGGGCTCGGTCCTCGGGCCTGTACTGTTCAATTTCTTTATCAGTGACTTGGATGAGGGGGTGAAAAGCACCCTGTTCAAATTCGCTGACGACACCAAGATTTAGGGCGAGGTGGGCACGCTAGAAGGAAGGGCAGGATACAACTGGACCTGGACAGGTTACATGGGTGGGCAAATGTGAATAGGATGGGATTCAATACTGACAAGTACAAGGTACTGCACCTGGGGAGGAAGAACCAGCAGCATACCTATAGGCTGGGGAACTCCTTTCTTGAAAGCACAGTGGCAGAAAGAGATCTTGGAGTCATTATCAATTCTAAAATTAATATGGTCCACCAATGTGGGGATGCGGTCAGGAAGGCTAACCACACCTTGTCATGCATCCATAGATGCATCATGAGCAGGTCCAAGGAGGTGATACTCCCCCACTATGTGACACTGGTCAGGCCACAGCTGGAGTACTGTGTCCAGTTCTGGGCACCGCACTTTAGGGGAGATGTGGCCAGAATCAAGAGGATCCAGAGGAGGGCCATTAGCATGATCGGGGGCAGCCGGGCAGGCCCTATGAGGAGAAGCTAAGGGACCTGGACCTGTTCAGCCTTCACAAGAGAAGGCTGAGAGGGGATCTAGTGGCTGTCTATAAACTTACCAGGGGGTACCAGAGGGGAATGGGTGAAACCCTGTTCCTCCAAGTGCCTCCCAGAGTAACAAGGAATAACAGCCACAAGTTGATTGAGAGCAGGTTCAAGCTAGACATCAGGAGGCACTACTTCACAGTCAGGGTGGATAAGATCTGGAACCAGCTTCCAAGGGGAGTGGTGCTTGCTCCTATCTTAGAGGTTTTTAAAAGGAGGCTTGATAACTACCTAGCTGGGGTCATATGAGCCAACTTAGTAGGGATCATATGAGGTCAGTATTCATTAGATGTACACCTTGCTGGGGTTGTTTGACCCCAGTACTCTTTCCTGCCATGGCAGGGGGTCAGACTAGATGATCTACTCAGGTCCCTTCCGACCCTAGAAACTATGAAACTATGAGAACCTACATCTATGAATCCATGAGTGCCATCCTCCTCACTCCACACCTATTTACTTTTTTTTATTTCCTTGTGAACCTTGAGGTGCACTTTCACAGAAACCCCTGCACCACTCTGCCTGAAGCCTGGCAGGCCTCATGCCTGTATGAGGGGCTACCATCCCTGCTGCATTCATCCCACTCTGCCTTAACACACACAAGTGATACAAATTTTGCTTTCAACAGTTTGAGGTGCACTTTCACAAAAAACCCTGCACCTATCTCCTTGAAGCTTGGCAGGCTTCATGCGCTTAGAAGGGGATACCATTCCTGCAGTATTCACCCAAATCTGCAAAAAAATCCAAAGTTATAGGTATTTTAGTGATTCCCCATTATAATCTATGGCCAAATCTCTGAATCAGCCCCAAATCTGAATCAGCCGAATTGAATCAGGAGAGTGATTCGAATCACTGAATCAAATTACTGTCCTTCCGAATTGGCTGAATCTGAATCTGGAGTGAATAACTGCTGCTTCACAGAGGCCTAATAATTGTTGCAAGTAAATGCTTTCATGACCTATATATCAAATATTTTTTAAAACCTTACTTATCTCTTGGTCTTCTTTGTACCTACTGAAACTGGTTCCTCGGGTATATTGAAAAAGGATCGTCTTATCATTTTCCATTTTATTTATTGTCACCCTAGTTCTTGTGCTGCAGGAAAGCCCAATCTGAAGTACTCTATTCCTTTCTCTATAGCACTCATACCACTATCATGTTCTGTCTTCCTTAGCTGCTCTCTAAATGTATTTTCCTTTCTTTTTCATAAGAGAATATTTCCATATTTCCAATATTCTATTGACCACTTTGTCATAGGGTCAAGTCCCAAGGGTGGCTGTAGCATTCTCCTACAGGTTCTGTGACCGTGCCTTGTTCCATTCCTAGGGCACCTTTCTGTCTTATCTGCCAAGCCTTGATGGTAAATATGATAATGGGGCAGCTTCCCACAGGCTTTCACGTGGCCCAGTTCCACTAAACCCCCATCAGCCTCCATCTGTGGCCAGACCCCTTGCTGGGCCCCATTCCATGACTGTGCCCCCCAGATAGTGCCTCAAGCCATAAGGGCAAATTGTGTGGCTCCAAATCCACCCCTACACCACACCCCATGCCTTGCAAATAGCATCCTTACAGCTGTATAACCCATTGCTGATAAGGCCCCTCACTAAGCCTTTTGAATCTCAGCATCTCAGCCCCACTCTAGTTGCCAGATCCCTCACTCTCTCTCATCCTCATTTGGGTTGCCAGACCTCTCAAGTCTCTTTTCTGGCCCCTCTCTGGGCACTCAAACCCCTCAGTCTCACCCAACCAGTCACTGAGCTACTAGGCCCCTTGGGCTCTCTCTTGGGTCCTCTCTCGGCTGTCAACCCCCTTCCTGGTCCCTTGTCCTAGACCCTGTTATCTCTTCACTTTCCTGGCTGCTCCTCAGGCCTTCAGACCCATCTGGCTCCATTCTACTCTCTGACCCCCCCACTGGGGTGCTGGACATACATGGTCCCGAGTCCCACCAGGCCCCTCCCAGGGCCTCAAGACCCACCTGGTCTTGATCTGCCCTGGTGAGTGTTTTTCTGTTGGGGTGTCACAAACCTGTGCTCCCCAAGCCTTCCCCCTCCACAGGGTCACCCACAAAGCAGTGGGAGCTGAGGCTTTCCAGTGCTCCATCCTTACCTTTCCCTGGAGTGCCCCATGCCTGGCATTCATGGAGGCTACCCCACCACACATAGCACTTGATGTTCACCCCTTACATACTTAAAGGCTGCCACCAAGTCCACCCTGAGTCTTTTCCAGGCTGAATATGTCCTTCAGCGTCTCCTCATATGGTCTGTTCTCCAGACCTCTATTCATTCATGTGGCCCTCCTTTAGACTCTGTCCAGCTTCTCTACATCCCTCTTGAAGTGCAGCACCCAGAAATAGATGCAGTACTCCAGCAGCAGTCTCACCAATGCTGAGTAGAGCAGGAGGATGACTTCCTTAGTCTTGCTTGTGATGTGTCAGTTGATGCATATCAGAGTGTTGTTCACTTTGCCAGCTATAGCATCAAATTGGTGGCTCATGTTCATTTTGTGGTTGATCATGAACCCCAGGTCTCTTTCAGTTGTGGTGCTGGCTAGTGTAGCACAACCAAGCCTGTAAGTATGATGTGAATTATTTCTCTCCACAGAGCACGGCTGGCAGTAACATTTTGGGAGCTGGTGAAGGAACATCACCCAGCAAGAAGGTTGCAGCTCCTGAATGCCAGTGAGGAGAATGACATCTGGAGCTTTGGATAGGAACTGAGTAGATGGAGGATATTTCTCGGGACCCAGTGGGAGGTCCAGAGCCCTGAGAAGGGGGCTAAGTACCTGGGGCCTGCTGAGAGGAGGGTTCAGGACAAGCCCAAAGAAGAGCTGTATGCACAGGGGCTTAGTGAGAAGCCAGAAGGGACCCAAACGAGCCCAGAGAAGGAAGGGGCTGCAGTAAGGAAAATCTATGAAAGACTCCAAGACCGCAGACAGTGAAAGAGAGTGGCCCAAGTCGGCAGATTTACAGAGAGGAGAGGGCTGGCAGTTGAAGGACAGACCCTGGGAACCTTGAGTGATCTATGCTGGGGCCAGGGCCCAGTTGGGGCCAAAGGGTGAGGGAGGCGAGAGATGGCCAGAGCTGAGACAAGCTGGAGTCTTGACTGGCCTGGAGGCAAGGCCAGGGCCTAGGAGAAGCACAAAGGCCCTTGTATGGAGCCACAGTGGAGAGGGAGGTGTCAAGCAGCATGTATCCCAAGAAAATTATGAGTCGTAGGCGTTCACGAGTGAGTTGGGACCAGAAATAATGGACTTAGAGGAGAGATGGAGTTAGGGCCAGGAACCTAGAAGCCCTGAATCAGACACTGTTTTGACTGTCACCATACATCAATTTTCCATAAGTAATTACAAATTGTTTAGAATACAGAAATACGAGATAAATTTAAATGACCAATCTACTACGCAGTACCATAATTTTTATTTCCTATCATGCTGCCCATTCTCCTAGGTCTGAAATGCCAGCATGTTGTAGGAGGTTGGAGTTTACTTAGGGCTATTCCTGCTACTTTCCCAGACCTGAAGGAGGGGGCTTTAAGCCTGAAAGGTTGTCTAGGCAGTGCTTCTTGTGCTGGCTGCCTGCCTTCCTTTCAGGCTGCAGCCTATGCCCATGCAGGGCTGGGGCACTGACCTTCGCCCCACTCTGGAGAATGTCTGCTGTGTGCTGGCTGCCTTTCCGGCAGCTCAGCGGGGCACACCGTTGGTAGGTAAGCTCACTATTTCTCCGCAGGCCCAGCTGAGGATCTGCCAGCAGCCACTGTCCCAGTAAGTATGGGGCTCAGCCTGGCCCCTTCTACAGTCACCTCCCAATCTAGAACACAAATACATCAAACAACATAAATCCTAACATAGAACCTTTTGGCATGCTAGCTTTCACTGTGCCATCGTCAACTGCATTTCATTTAACTATGGTTTTATTGGTGACTTGTGTAATCCCCAAGACCACCATTGGGGTTTATTTAAAACTAGACAAAATAGATCTTTTCCTACACACCTCCAGAAAACTTATTGGGTTTCACGGAAAATTACTATAAATGCCTGACAACTTTTGCTAATAGTTTTGCTAACGCAGCAGATGATTAACCTTACATTGCAAGCTATTAGAAAATGGATTTTGCAGACTGCTCTGATGAATGGCCAAGACAGAATGCTGACCTTCCACTCCACATTATCTTCAGCCACATAAAGGAAGCGTCACACCAAGGTACCACATGTCCCATCATCTTAGATGGAAACACTGAAATGTTTGGCATGGGGATTTTTTTTTTTTTTAACAGAGATGGGAAAAAGAAAAGAAACAAGCAATGAATGAAAGAACAAGGAAAAAAAGAGTCACTAGAAATAATGACTGTGAGAATACAAATACTGTTTCAACTGATCTACATATGACTAACGCAAATTCGCAAAATAATCATCTTAAAATAATATTCCTTTTAAGCCCTGACATCTTATTTATTTAATTTCCAGATGGAAGTGCTAATAAAAGAGATGAATTCTCTTTACCAGTGATTATATTAGACATTTCAGACTAAATTTTGTTTAAACACTGCCTTCTCCATATATCAAACAGAATACCCATTGACCTTTATTACAGGATACAGCCCAATGCCATGTAAAAATGCACTTTGAAGCAATACATCTTAATTGATGAATGAGGAATTCACACCTGCATGGCTGGTTCTGCTAAGCAAATGATGTTTTTCATAAACTAGTTTATTGGAACAAGAGTATTGATACACAATTGAGAAAAAAATAAGTGTGTGATGGTCAAAAGCATTTAGCTGACCTAATTGAATTACTACTGACATTACAGCTAAAACTTGCATTAACATTAATGGGTGTGGGGGTAGGACAATGTTGAAAACATTTTTGCAACTCACTGACTGACTTCTTTCAGTGAATGCTTGCTTAATAGCTTATAAAAGGTGAAGCATTGACAGTTCTCTAGTCTGCAAAGCAGATTCACCATTAGAGGAAGTGCTAGCTTCCCTACAAAATAGAAGTTCCTCAAATTTTAGCCTTTGGAAGTCAAGAGAAGTCAATTCTCCATGTCCACTTAATCCATGATGCTATGCTGAGCATGCTACCAAGATCATGAAAAAATGGTGATGTTGTGTGACATGAACTCCTGTCATAGATAGCACTTACTCATTTTAAATAGGACATCTAACAGATGTCAAATGGTAAGTTTGTAATAACTAACAGCCTGAAACATATAACTGTAACTGGAAAGGCTTCATATCTATTTCCCAGTTCCCTAAGAATTTTACTTTCTCTAGGGAATTTTTTCCTTCAGGAAAAAGAAAGTAAAAATTACAAAGATACCCTATAATTAAAGCACCAGTGTTTTCAGTCATGCCTGTGATATTATATGGGCTCCAGCTATATGGAACTGATATAGTCTTGGTGGGTTGAAGGCAAGGAGGAGCACTGAAAACCCAACATTTGCCATAAGACCTGATTAACAGAAGACCCTTTGTATTTCAAATGAAGCTGTTTAACCACTCCAGAAAAAGGTAGTGCAAAATGTCACTGTGGCAGAACATGCATGTGCAGTGTGTGCACTGTGTAGGTGGTGGGTGGGGGAAATTGGTAGTTAAAAAGATCAAATGACTAGAAAAAGAAAAAAAGAAATTATGGTACTGCTAATAATATATTTGTTATACAGTGAATGCTCTTGTACTTACTCTGTTTGAAGTCTGTTACAAGTTATTGTCTATTTTGCTTTTTTATTTTCAGCATGATGTCCTTCTCTTGTATTGGTGTTGAACTTGGGAGTTCCTTGTTTCAAGCTGTAGTGGAAGCTGAATTGTTTGAAATAAGGTTAAGCAATGAAGGAAGGCTAGAGGTAGTCAAGCAGCAGAAGTTTCTGCTATGTTCTTAGCTTGGTATCTTGACTGCAGTGTTATTACAGTTGGTCTGAGTTTGTTCACAGGAATCAAGGTATTTATGAATCATTAAAGGTGTAGAAAATAAGAGGAGTTATTACAGTGGCATTCAGAAGAACAATAGGAGCAATTTCAGAAGCTAGAGTGCTAACATCATCAACCAAATGCAATCCTGAAATATAGTGATGTCAAAGGATGCAAATGTGCCAAACATTCAACCATTCTCAAGACAAGTACCAAAACTGCTCACAAGTTTTAGATGCACAACTGTTTTTGGACAAAACCTCTTCCTTTTAGCACATAAATATAACCAACATCTCTACATTTTGCATGTTTTTCATGGGCAAATGGTTTCAGATGCAAAAAACTTGTTGTTTAGTTCAGAAGCAACTTTGAATATATGGCTTGGTAAATCATGAATGTTATTATGAATTTTTCATAAATCCATTGTCTTATCTTCTGCCCCCAAAATCCAATGCATTGAAAATATATTAAGGCTCAAACTAAGAAGCCCTAACCTGTATTAAAAACTGGTGACCAGTTTTTTTTGTTTGCCAGTGCAAGGTGAGCTTATTTTGGTTCTAAATCACTTTGATGAACTAAGAGAGAAGCAACTGCCCTTCTATATGTAGACAGCAATTTTCCAAAGGAAATTTTTTCTTAATTTTTAAATGCCGTCCCTCCCCCAATTTTACTTTTCTAAATATTCGATCGTCTAAAATTTTGCTTTTCCAGAATTTCAAATGTGTCTCCTCAGCTAACTGGGCAAATGGTAATTACTTGACTTTATGGCCTACCATAATATTAAAACCATAAAAGAAGAACAATGTCAGCAATATACTTTCACCAAATTATTGGAAATATATTGTCTGTTTCATGAATGTTACAGATCTGTTTGCTTTATTCTCCTGACCTTTCTTGCACACATGTAATCTTTAATTGACTAGATAATGTCCAGGGCTATGCTTTATAGGTACTCTGCTCTGCAGATAGGGAAAAAATGGCTACAGTCATTTTACCTCAATATGGCATCACTTCTTTTTCTCATATGAGCCTTCATTGTAGTTCTCATGGACTATTTCCAATACTTCTTAAACTAAGAAACGTAACTCCATGCAACAGAAAAAAAAAGCTTAAGCTATTACCACAGCCCAATTCTCCTTTTTGTCTTTGAACTAGAGAGACCCAAGAGTTCATTGAAGGGGTGTTGCAGGTCAGGTTTGAAGTCCATTAGTACAGCTGAGAGGGGCTGCTTGCACACCACCTTTCTTCACTATGTCTGACTAGTAAGAGCTACAGTAAAAGTTCCTTGCTTTGATGAGCAGTGAAACTCAAACTCATAACTCAGTCTACATTTGAGAGAGAAGAAAAATAACTACTTTGACAAACCGGGGCCATTTTTGCTCACTTGGAGCATGGGACCAAGAGTCAAAGCTCCTGGAGTCTATACTGGTTGTACTGCTTATCCATCAGGGTCCTTTGGGAAAGTTGCTGAGGGTTTTGATTGGTTTTTTTTACAATCTCAGTACATAATCCATAAAAGTGCAGGGTTCTGTCCCTTTCTTTGTGATGGGTATTGCAATTGCATCTTCGTGAGGTCTAGATAATTATAATTTGTGAAATGCTCATAGGTCCTTATATTAAATGTATTAATACAAAGCATTAAGTGCAAAAAATATTTATGGCACAGTCATCTCTGTCTTTTACAAATGAAGACGTTCCTTAGCTGTTCCTGATTTTTAAATGAAGAATACTGACCTATCTTAATTTGTATGAGGAGCACATGCAACATGTGTAAAGCCTTTAAATGAAGTACATGTAAATGATACAAGAATGATATGGAGCAGGAGGAGTGCTCCTTACCTGTAGGCAATCATTTAGTGGCTGACAAATCCCTACTAATAATAAGATGTAGTTTTACTCTTTATCCTAATAGCCAGGATAGAGGAATTGATACAGATAGGTTTTCACTATGTTTCGTCTCAAATATATTCATCATTATAAAAGGCAATAGATGACATTCCATAATGCCACCTCTTACTGTAGTTAACACTGCAGGAAGGAAATCTGTCTCTGTCTTCAAATCCCATTATAATAAAGAAAGCAATAAAAGAAAACTAACAAGTGCATATAAAGTAAATTACTATATTTGACAAATACATATTTGTCATTGCAGCCAACAAGTGATGCAATCACTTGTTCTTCAGTTACAAAGCAGGACCACCATGTAACAGTGAAAACAATATATAGTACAGCACAGCCCAGCCCAGCCCAGCCCAGCACACTTCAACCAAAAGCCCTTTGGTAAAATATGAGTCTACCTCTCAGAGGAGTTGTGGGGACAGTCTGAGTATAATAGGACCTGAATGTGTTCAGCATCAGTAAGGAACATCCCTAGACACACCATATTCTAAATAAAGATACTCCCAAGATGGAAGGTAACAAACATCAGAAGGAACAACTGTCACAGAAGGGTGTTTTTTCCTCCCAAAACAAAACCCTTCCAATGTCCATAAAGAAAAAGTGCCTCACTTCTTGAGTCCTTTTCCACCCACACACAATAAATTGCCTGGTACTAAATTTATCTACCTCCTTATCTACCTCCAAAGGAAGAAAGGTTGAGTCAACCCTGCTGGGATTTAAACTTTTCCTTGAAATGTTGCTGGTAGAATTACTCATCAATAATTAACGCATTGGAATTACTACTGAAAATTAACCAAATTATAGGTTTGAAAATACAGCTTACCAGCAAATATAAGATGCTAAGCTAC
The DNA here is from genome assembly GCF_001723895.1 of Crocodylus porosus. Lineage (NCBI taxonomy): Eukaryota > Metazoa > Chordata > Crocodylia > Crocodylidae > Crocodylus > Crocodylus porosus. The sequence continues at coordinate 42,612,870 of NW_017728943.1, forward strand.
TTACTTCCTTCATTCATGCAACAGTCTTCACATTGGCTTCCAGTGGGGATAGATAGAGGAGAAGGAGCATGATTTCACTTAAGCAGTAAGTACATGACCGAAAAGCTTCCTGTCAAGAAAGCTCATGCTTTGCAAGTACTCTGCTGCTGGATGACTGAAACTTGAGGTCAAAGGTGACTGTAATTCCCACTAGAAAACTAACCACTGCCACGAATGTAAAATCTGCATACGTGACAGAATTGTTGGTACTCAGAGACTACCATAGCAGAGCACAGGGCCTAGGGCAAATCAGCCTGAGCAGGGCCTGGATGTGTGTGTGTGGGGGGGGGGGGGAGGAGAGGTGGCAGCAAGTAGCCAGACACAAAGCCAGTCTGGCTGCACGGGGCCCACCAAAGCATGAGGCCCAGGGCAGTTGCCCCAATTTGCCCCTCCCCAACCACCCCCCCAACCCCAAGATGGCCCTGCATGTACCTACCTGGGGAAGATGGGTGGTTTAAAAATAAAGAGGTGTGAAAGAAGGGAGCATAGGTGCCAATCCAGAAAGAGGTGTTGAGGTGTTTTTATGGGCTCTCAGGATCTTGGAAGAGATATCAGTACCTCATAGGATCAGAAGCAAAAAAGTTAAAAAGGCTAGGTCAAGTGCAAACCTTTGAAATATTTCAAGAAAACACAAATATATATATATCAGAAGTGGTCCACAGGGCAGCTTGAATTGAAGCACTCACCACTGGCAAACATTGGCCTTGCCTCATGCACAGGCATAATATTTGTGTAATGGTGAACTTCTCGTGTATGTTTGTGTGTTATACTAGACACCAGTGGGCTTTCCAGCAACATTTCAGCCTTCTTCCCTTTGTGTCAGTTTTATTTTTTTGAATTAAAAAAAAATACTTATCCTGGAAAGGGCAAAGGAAATCAAATTCTTCATACTGCTACTGACTGCACATCTGGTTCTCTCCTATGCAACCAATGCCATCCACTGCAGATGAAACATGCCAGCAAATCAGAATCATGATGTTGTATACCCACTTTGCATTGTCATGTATAGCTACACAAGAGGTTAGGCTCCTGCTGGAGAACTGCACCAGTGTTTTTCAGCCATCTCCATTCCAGCATTTCTGCCTTTTAAGAAGTATTTCGAGTTATATTCACTTTGGACTTTGGCTCTAGGCTGCTTGTCCTATTGGCCAAAAGTGTGCAGTCATGCCAGTAACAAGGGTTGTAAAATGCCTTTCAAAAACACTGAAACTGTTCCTTTGCCCTGCAAATACCAAGCAGTTTCTGCAGGGTGATAGAAGCTGCAGCTTTATTTCTGAATACGGTTTGAAGGGATTCTGCTTCACCAAACCTTGCACTATTCACTTTTATTGCCAAGGAAAAAGAAATCTTTCAGCACCTACCTCATATTTCTAGTCAAGTATAGGAAGCAGTCAAACTGACCTAGACAGTGCAGATGTATATTTCAGTTGTTATCAATGAACACCATGAACCTGCACTTTTTTTTTTTTTTTGCAACATACTGATATATTTCATTGACATGAAACCATGGCTGAATACAAACTCAGCTCTCCACTGTTTCAATTCTCTTAACTCAAACATCTTAATGAAACTAACAAAGAGGATCAAAGGTTTCTCTCGTTCTCTGTTTTGTTGCTAAATGCATAAGGTCCGACAGAGCTAAATGTCAGATTCTCACTTGCTTGATTTAGCCTTGCTATTTAGTAGTAATTATGGACAGAAGTCTCATTTAGGTGTATTGATCTAGTCTTTAACATGAGGAATAAATTCAGCAGCTGAGCTATGGAAAACACTGGATGAATTCTCAATCCATTAAACTCTTCAAAGAACAAAAAAAGCAGTAATATATATGACATTGCTGTAAACACACATACACACACCTCTTAAGCTTTTCTTTAGGGAGAAGCTGTATGATTAAGAATAAAGAACACATGAACTTAGCATAGGTTATATGCATCTAAAGTCCAAATCCTGCTCTTGCAAAAGACATGCTACATGGTGAATTTAGCATGCCTGATAGCAGCAGCTTAAGGCACAAACTATTCTGGGTAGGCAGTCTTCTAAACCAGGAACAGTGCAATTGTGTCAGCATAGGACTTTGGCCGACCAAAATAGCTGGGGTTAGGGCTGATAGGCACTACTGCTCAGCAGTGTTAATTAGTCCACCTGGACAAGTAAAGCACATGGACATGGATACTAGGGGTGTGCGAAACAAGCCATATTCAATTCAAATTCAGCCCAAATTGGGGACAGCGATTCAATTGGTTGATTCAGATCACCGTCCAATTCGATTCAGCTGAATCCGAATCAGCATTCCAAATCTGAAGATTCAATGCCGATTTGGAGAATTAGCAATTAGGCTATAGACCAGGGATGGGCAAAACGCAGCCCACAGGCTGCCTCCCCACAGATGCGGCCCGCCAAGCCATTCTATCCAGCCCATGGGGGCCCCTAAAAATTTAGAAAATTAATATTTATCTGCCCCTGGTTGCCTGTAATGAGGCTCTCGATGGCTTGCCAAAAACCCAGTAAGTGGCCCTCTGTTCGCAATAATTACCCACCCCTGCCATAGACACAGCTTTAAATGTTTTTTCTACATACATCAAGGTACCAGGTGCAGCTCATGAACACTGCAATGCTGGGGTGGATGAAGCGTTTTACAGGAGTGTTGCCCCCCACCCCTGCCCCCACCGTGTGCTCAGTTGCAAACCCAGAAGTGGACCAGAAGTATTTCCAGTCCACTTCCAGGTCTGTCAGGGAGTGTGCCGGGGGGGGGGTGGGCATGCCCTGCTGGCTTGGCAATCAGCTGCGGGGGGGCTCTAGGTGCCACCCCAGACCCAGGAGGCACCAGTCACTGAGTTGAGAGGATGCAGGGGGGCCCCCTGCGCACTTCCCAGTGGACCCAGAAGTGGACTGGAAGTGGTTTTAATCCACTTCTGGGTCTGCTGCTGAGCGTGTCCTGTGGGATGCTGCATCTGCCCCACCGTTGCAGCGTTGATGAGCCGCCTGATACATTGAGGTATATAGAAAAAACATTTAAAGTTGTGTCTATGTCCAAATCACTGAATCTTTTTTAATCAATCAATTTGGAGGGTTCTGATTTGATTTGGAGAAATTAAGGGGTCTCCTGATTCAATTTGGATTTGGAGATTCGGCTACTGAATCGAGCCAAATTTCCACCAAATTGAATCAGGGACTGAAACTTCATACAACCCTAATGGCTACACCACTTTCAAGTTAGGAGGTAGATGCATGGAATGCTTGAGGCTGCCACTGATGGGCACAGATGTGGCCTCAGATAATGGCCACAATTCAGGAAATCACTCACCCCGCGTTAAAATCTATTGGCATTCGGTAGATTCCTTATGAACGTACTTTTATTTCTATGAAAAAGTTTAATTCCCATTGACTTCAGTGGGTCTAGAGCATATACTTAAGTTCTGCTGGTAAACTGGACCATTTCCTATATTCAGGCTGATGGGAATTTTTCCGTTGACTTCAATGAGTACAAAATTATGGCTCCAAAAACTTTTAGGATCTTGGATATTTACCCAAGTTGATGGTACTAAATCTAAAAGATATTTTACAATAGTCAAGTATTTTTTTGTCTCAGTCAAGAAATTAATGGCACATCCAGTCTACTATTCCCCACTCCAACATATGTATATCATTAACAAGACAAGGATAACTGTGTGTCATCCTCAGTTTTTACCTTTACTCTTAACTTGTTATGCTTTTGTAGGTTTATGGTAATTGTTTCAAAGAAAAACTGTATAATTTTCTGTTTAAGTTTACTTATTTTTAAGTTATAAAAAATCCATAATATAATTCTATGAGAGTTACCATAATAGACTGTAACAGCTGTTATGGTCTATTGTGTAAATAAGTAATTACAGAATTTACAGACTATCATGTAAATATGTAATTATGGACTTTTTAAAATGTGCATTATTTTCTCGATAGTCTATCGTTTACATATGTAATTATGGACTTTAAAACATGTATTATTTACTCAGTCTGCAACTGCTCCTTGGGACAGCGCTGTTCTGGCCTATTGAGTAAACATGTAATTACAGAAATTTTAAAAATATGTATTTTTTTTGATAATGCTGATGTCAATACATCATCCCAGACATTTTTCATTAATACCATATACTAAATATGCTGTCAAAGTTCTTCAGGTCAGCTTATAGGTCTTCTTGCACATAGCTCAAATTTTGACGCAGGGATACAAGGCCTTCTCTTGACTAGCTTCATGTTTTTCACACAGGTCTCTCCAGCCCCCTGAACTGAAGAGGTGCTTTTATTTCTGCTTGTTAAAAGCAGTCCTTGCTGCTGACCCCACTATAGATTTATTTCTATATAGGGTTGCATAAAAAAAACATTTGGGGTGGTTACAGGGAGGTTCGATCAAGTAAAAATGGCAACACAATCCAACTTAGTTCACCCAGGTATGACCTTGCCCTAGTTAGGTGGATCTAAGTCCGAACTGTAGAGAAGTTTATGACAGTTAGATTGGTCTAAAAATGGTCAACCCAACTCAAGTTAACCCTACCTCCAAGCTGCGCCTAACTTAGATTGGTTTAACCATTTTTAGACTGATCTAACTGTCCCAACCTCCTGTACAGTTCCCAGCATAGCTCCAGGGGCTGGGAAAGCCCAGTCACCACCTCCAGCCCCAAGGCTGTGGTTTTCCTATCCCGCCCTCCTCACCACCCCCCCACCCCCACCCCTCTAGCACCAGACCATTTTTAGCTCCCACACCCCTCCGGCTCTACCATCAAATGGACAACCTCCTGCCTTGAACCCACCAACTCCCTCCATCCCACAAGCCACTCCAGGTGCCACTGTTGCTGGTGTTTACCAGTGCCAGGAGCTGAGCACATAATTCAAGGTGAGGGAAGGGGCAGGCCAGGCGAGGGTTGCTTATCTGAAGGTTAGAAGGCTAAAAATAGCCCCTGGTCCTGAGGGCAGCAGGGGAGGAGGGGGGAAGAGAGCCCCCAAGCCCTCCCCCCAGGCCCACAAGCCCCCTTGATCCCACCAAACCCTCCCATGGAACTCGCCAGACAACCTGCCCCTCCATGGATGCTGCCTGCCCTCCTGACCCCCCAATACCTCCCACAGACCCCACTTTCCCCTGATGCCAACCCCCCCACAGACCCCGCTAGTCCCCCCAATCCCTGCTGCATATCCTACCTACTCCAATTCCCCCACAACCCCCCAATCCTTCCCAAAGTCTGCTTTCCTCCCCCCTCATTCCCCATCCCTCAACTAGCCCTGCATCCTGACTTACCTTAGATTAGGTGGCTATTTTTAAATAGATATAACCTCCCTCTACCCTCCCCAAATTTCTGTAAGCAGCAAATGGCTTCTTGCATTTGAGGCCAGTCTGCATCCAACTGTGCTATGTCCACCTCTAATTCCTAAGAAAATAAAATGGGGACAGATTACAGAACACATCTTTGTCATTTTAGCTTTGTGATACTTCTACCATTTACAAAACTCCAGTCTTTAGAGACACTTCCAAGTACAGAAAGGGCACCAACATTATTTGAAAGCAGTGGGAGAAGCTTGAAATAAGCGTCAGTTATCCAAGAGGGAACATTAAAAGGTACTATTCTCGTAAAAAGGGTAATTATCTAAATTATCTGAATATTTACATTACTGAAATATCTATGGACCCCAATGAGAAACCAGACCTCTTTCTGCTAGGAGCTCTTCAACTTAACCCAGGTAAATACATGGCATGTATAATGCATTTTGAAAGTATAAGATGACTGAATTGTAGATCAAGACTCATGCACATAGTCTAGAATCTGCTGCCTCTGTATTACATAACACCTCTACAACACAGATATGGGGCTTATGAGAATCTTAATATACTCAGCTTTGCTGTCAGCTGTTAACTTATTTTCATAAATATGTAGGATACTTGGGTGTTGCATGTAACTGTTACACTTGCAACATCCCTGCACTTGCCTTAATCACTGCAGCAGGGTTCTTAAGTTTGTGAAAATATATACCGAACTGGAAAATGGGAGGAAAAAAAAAAATTCATAAAAGTGAAAAACATGCTACAAAAAAGGATACTGACATATTACAGGTACAATATTAATCCTTATTATTTTTATTTTATATTTCACTATTGCTTACAGGCTCCAGCTAATCCTGGGGCTCCATTTTGCCATGAGATATAACTATACAGCATAAGAAATCATTCCTTTTTTAGCAAACTCTTAGTCTAGGTACAAGACAGGAAGAAGGCATTATTACTTTAAATGTGGGCAACTGAGACAAGAGAGGTTAAGTGATTTCTTCAGAATGATACAGGAAGACTGTGTCACAGCCAAGAATCAAATACACATGTTCTATGCCCTACACCACACACACTAAACAGAGTCTGCATGCATGCCTGAAAAGCATGCGAAACTAGTACAACTTTCAGGCGCTAAGGAGCTGCAAGTCTACTATGCCGTATGCATATTTCATACCTTCTCAGCAAATATAACTTGCATTATTCAAAACTGTGTTCACTTCCACTGTTAATCATTAACACGTAAAAAAAATGTATGTTTTAAAGCCTGAAACAAGTGTATACAGTACTGCTATGAACGGAATACCTTATGGAAGCAATTTTTGTCCAGTCTCCTTAGCTAGTCCAGAAAGAACGTTTTAGGATTCTTCAGCATTATCATTCTGCTCTTGCCCCCGCCCCCATTTCTCCCTCTTCACCTTATGTCTGAAGATTGCAATCAAATTGCATAGTTTGACTACTATCTCTACAATGAAGATTCAAAAATATAGCTCTCCACTCTTACGTGCATCTCTCTGACCACTGCAACAACTTGGCTTCTTGTTATGGCTAGGGACAGACATTACACATAAACCGGTTTAAGAGATCAGAAACTGGTTTAATTCTGTAACAGAACAGATGCTCAGTGCACATAAACCAGTTTGAAAATGGCTGAAACCAGTTTGAGATAAGTTTGATACTACAGTCAACCAGGTTTAACTGATTTGGCTGAAACCGGTTTATATAATGTCTGTCCCAGACCACTTGCTGGTTTAAGATAAACCAGGCTTCCCCCAGCATCCCGACATGCTCTCTGGGTTGGGTGGAGCTCTCTGCTCCACAGCAGGGCTGAACACCTCCCCTCTGGTCCCTGGCTGGAGCTTGGCACAGACCATCTGCCTGGCTCCTTCCTGCTAGGCAGGGATTATTCCCCACTCCCCTCTACATTACACAGACACTTCAGCATTAGCTAGCAGACCACATGCTAGTTAAGATCCATGCTGTGGGAGAGGACAGAGGCAGACAGGCTTTTTGGAGTTAATCAACAGGTAGCTTAATGTCCTTCCTTGGAAGAGCCATTTAAGAAGAGCTCCATTAGTTAATGGAGAGAGGCTTTATTTTCCTAATTAGCTGATAAACACTGAGTTAAGGGTGATAAACATTCCCTGCTAGGCAGCTCAGGAGCAGGGGGGTGGGAAATAATCAGAGCATCCTGCCAGGGCCTGGCCAAGCCCCACTCAGCTCTACCCTGTGGAAGCAAAGGGAGGACTACTCTAGTGCCCACTGGCTTCTAGCCTGTGCCACTGCAGGCATGTCCCTGCATATCTGGGATGTCTGTCTAGGTTACAAACTGATTTAGCCTAGCCAGGTTAGACTAACCTGCAAAGATTGAATCTATTCAGGCTCAGACTTTCTGAATGTCTGTCCCTAGCCTATGACATCTCCTAGAGGATATCCTAACAACTGCACAAACTTGATATGGCCAATACAGAGCTAATTAACTTCTTCTTAATAAATTCTTCCCTCCCCTCTTTTTGTCTTCATCCTAGCAACCCAAGCCCATAGCCTGATGTCATCTTTAACTATATCTTCACTCTAGACGCATGCATCCAAACTATATAGAAATTACACCAGTTTCTTCTACGTAATAGCACAGAGACCCAAACTTTCTACTCTTCCTGTAACGTTCTCCTCCAGGCCTCATGCCTTTTCCTTCCTGGCTCAGAATGTTGCTCCTATCAGGCCCATTCAAAATACTGATAGCAAGATCATCTTTTGTGTTGTTTTGCCTGGGTGACTGCACCTTCATCTTTATGTACTCAACCTTGCTGGCACTCAGAGGCAGGAGCTGGGCTTCCCATAATGCAAGTGGGTGGTACACAAGGCCACAGAGGGGGCAGGGAGATGGACTGCCCACACAGCACTCCTGGCCAGGAGTGAACTATGGAGCTGGGCTGCAGCCCACACCTCAGGCAGCCCCCAAGATTTCAGCCTACAACATCTGTATCCCTAGCTGCCTCAATAGGCAGCCCCATCCTACAGGATTCCAGTTAATTTATGTTATACAGACATGCTGCGACTGAAGTTAACATTGGTAATTAACCACTGATATTTAACCAGCTGGTAGAACCAAGGATGAAAATATCAGGTTATAAAAGATGCCTGATTAGCTGTCTGACGATTGGTTTTGCCAGAATCTGTAATATACAGTACTGAATAGTAGTGGCAAACCTCAAGCAGATTTAGTGTTTGACCTAAGTATCTACAAGTTCAGATGGTTGCTAAAGCTGTTCTACAGCCTCTCCAGAAGTAACTTCCGTCTCTCTTCTCTAGGCACTATTTCCTTCTACTATGGGTTTTCCACAAGCACTCCTTCCTTTTCTGCGAGACAAATTCCATATAGTTACGATACATGTGCATGCACCAAAGATGTTCCTGGGCCTGGGGAATATGTAAATTTGTATTTGAATATAACCAAAAGCATTTTCTCATAAACAAGACAGACAGCAATACTCAGTAAACAAACTTAAATTAAATATGCTTGCTGAATATCTTTATGCCTTCTTCCAGAGCATTATAATGAGCATATTAATTTTAGAGCCCAGAACTGAATTACTCTCATTATTTGAATTATAGTATCTGAGTGTAGTATGTGTATGGGTCTGTACACGCACATGCATATCCATCTTTGTATGAGAGGAAGATGAAAAGTTAAGAATTCAAAGCAGCAGCGGTATCTTCTTGTAGGAGTATTTCTAGGAGTTGGGAGTATCTTCAACTAGGAATATTGTTAAAATACTTCATCCTGAATATTTTGGTATTCTATGCAGATAAGCAAAATGCTTTTTTCACAAGTGTCTTTTGACCTTCTAGGACAAGCCATCTCTTTTACAAGCACAACCAAAGTTTTCAGAGAAGGCTTTTTCGCCATTAGAGGCAACACAATCACCCCGATTTCAACATTTTAATGAGAGCACTCCCACAATCCCTCTTTAAATATTTCCCTTAATTCTTCTTTTCTTCCTCTAGGCCCCTCCCAAGATGATTCCTCTTTTCTCAATGGCCACATCTCATTTGGCCTAACAAACTACAGAGTACCTCTCACTTCATTTTTCTTTGTTCAAAGCAAAAGAGAGCTGTGTGCTTTGGGACACATTATTTTAGTACAGTAGAAGGAATGCCAGAGCTGCTGTGCGGACAGGATATTCAAAGAGAGCAAAAGGTCACCAGAAGTAAAGCTCTAGGTCTAAAGCTACAAAAAGAAACAAAAAAAGAGGAGGATTTTTTTACAAAAACATGAAAAAAGCCTCAAGTGGCAGAAAGGTGCTACACACATATCCTTACCCTGGATTGAGTATGAGATGACAACTGAGGAGAGCTTATATTTGAATGAAGACTGGGAAGCATGGCTGGAACAGGCCAGAGGGTTTGCCCCCCTAGGCAAAGGAAGGGAAATGGGAGTAGGTGGAGTGAGGGAGAGTTTTAGAAATGTGGTGGTGTTGATTGGAGAGTTTCTTGTTGCTTCTTATCTGGTGGCAGTTACTGTAAGCTGTTCTAAGCCCATCTGGATAAGTCAGGATCTAAAAATTAGTAATAGCAATACTGATAGTAATAGTAATGTATATGATATAGGGGCTATCATTCTATAGATCCAAACTAGTGACAAAGTAAGGACTATGGAACATGAAAAGGAGTATTCAACAGCTGGAGAATAGGACCTTTAAAATCCTCCAGCCATGCCATCCATATTAATGGAACTCAATACATAGTTACACTGAATAACTCTATGTATTGGAGTCCATTAATATGGTTTTTCCATTTGAAAAAACAAAAAACCAAAGACCCTCCCTCACTAAACATAGTGATCACTCCTACACAAGACACTGACTGCGCAGTAGATCATGATTACTATGCAGGAGCGTCACGCGGCAGAAAGCATGACACAACACTACTGCGCAGTAATAGCAAGCTATTGCACAGTCAGCATCATGAAAAAGCTGTTTATGTTACTCTGGTAACTTTTTTAAGTTACTCCAGTTACTGTTCAGTTGTGTTGCCGAATTGCTTTTTCACAATGCTGGCTGTGCAGTAGCTCATTACTGTGCAGTCATTTAGTATTTGTTTCTACAGTACTATTACTGTGCAGTTAGTTGGACTTTTTAATCCCTATTGCTGTAATACTTAACCATCTGTATGGGTGGGAAAGAAACTTTTAAAAAAGACTCATGCAAAATTCCCTTTAGGGGTTATAACAAAACTGTGGGGCCCTTTCCAGGACCCAAGAGTCAGCTGTATTCCTTTTTCTTTAGAGCTGTTTATTCTGGAGCCCTGCTGGCATTTGCAAGGTCATGCTGGATACTACTCGTCACACTATGTTGCTTATGCGTGAAATCCTCATTTTGTGCAAAGCTCACAAATATATATTCATGTCATAATATCTTAATGTCCAGGGATGGCTTGAGCATGCCAAAGTGAGGGCAGTTGCCATATATGCTCTGCATTATTGTGACAAAATAAGCCAATGGGGAAAGTTACTGGTTTGAGAAGGGAAATCATATGCGAAGGTTAACATAGTTATACTGCTGGAACTAGGACAACCTGCAGAAGGTAAAATAATACCTCGCTTCCTCTAAGTGCAATCAGCTGTGTATGGGGTAGACAAGCCAAACTGGAAATGGTGTCCATTTTGTAATACTAATTACTGAGGAGCCATTTTCAAGGTAGGATTATGGGCAGTAAGCCTCCAGGGGTTGGCTGTGCTGCCCATGCGTTAAATCCTTATTTTGTGCAGACTTAATGAAAGAGTTTCTTGCAATACATTCTGTTTTCTCATTTGCCTCTACATAGCAATATAGGAATGCTTTGTTTGTGCCTAATAAATGCAGTAATAATATTGTTGTATGTTACTGCCACAAACATTCCAGAGCAAAACATTTTGTCAAATTGAATAAAGGTTGGAAATACGCATTAATAACTTAGAGCCAATTTTTGTGCTAAATTTACAGTCCATGCCACCTCACAAACTTTGGTGGAAAGTAAAGCTAATGTTACGGGCTGAATTCTCAGTTCTGCCACAGCAGTCCATCTCCATTTACAGTGAATTGTATGAGATACAAGTGTCAGAAAGCTATAAAAGTTATATATAATATATAAAATATATAAGTTAAAAGGATATCAAAGCTAAATAAAAAGCCCACAATAGGTGGGATTTTTGAGAAGCACTTTACTACTGGATTACCTCAACTCCCAATTAAGTCAGTGGAAGTTGCACCTTTAACTTCATAAAAACAGAATCATGTCAATAAGTCAGTATTTTTGGTGATTCAAAATAGTAGAAACAGCCTTAAGTCTATTTGGTCCCCCTGATAAACCTCCACACATAGGGCAGGCTACCACTTGCACAGAGTATATCTAAGCGAGGGACAGAAATGATGCATAAACCAGTATGAGTGATCAGAAACCAGTTCAAATCTGTTACACAACAAAAGTTCAGTGCACATAAACTCCTTTCAAAATGGCCGAAACCAGCTTAAGATAAACCTGGATGGATGTAGTATCAGACTTTAGTAATTTAGGTTAAATGAGTTTATTGAACTTCTGTCCCAGATCCCCTCCAGATTCAAGTTAACTCACAGTCCCCCAGCATCCCAGGATGCTTTACACCTCCCTCACAAAACTCCCTCCCCACAGGGTGAGTGGGCTAGCCTTGGCTCAAGCTGTCCAGCCTAGCAGAGAGGAATGCTCTAGCACCCCGTGGCTTCTGGCCTGTGTCACTGCAGGCATGTGCTTGCATCTCTGGAATCAAAGTGAATGTCTGTGCACTTACTTATTGGTTCAATCTACATATCTTCGACTAACTTGTGAAGATTGAATTAATTCAGTCTTGGGCTTTTTGACAGTCTGTACTTAGCCCTAAACTAAGAACAATGCATTATGCTGACCCATACTCAACACACTGACTTATGCACCGGGCACACAATACCTACCTTCTTCTACCACCCTCTCTTCCAATTCTTTATCCTTTGATGAGCCAGCTACAACATAATTTCATTTTATGCACTCTACAGTTCAAAATCCTATCCCTTATGTCAATTTTTTTTCTTAACTTTGAGATAGGTATTATTGAAGTAAGACGTTACTAAGACAGAGTGAGCAATACTCAAGAGTAAGACAGGGAACAAACTGGGTAATAATTATCATAATAATTAGCCAACACTAATCAATAATTAATGTATTTTCCAGCTGTTTTCTAAATGATAGCATAAATATTCACAGGGGTATTATGAAGCTCAGTTTACTCATACCTGTAATTTACTTTGAGGTCTTAGCATAAAAGGCATTATAGAATCAAAGAGTATTATTGTTAGCATAAAAATTAGTTGTGTCCTGTTTATTTTGTATGTTAATTTAGTAGAATATATTATTACACAACTTTATACTGTAAGCACAAGGTCACATACGATATGACTTGTCACACTACGTTGCCTATGCATGAAATCCTCATTTTGTGCAGAGCTCCAAAATATATATTCATGTCATCATATCTTACTGTCCAGCGATAGTCCAAGAGTTCCATTCTATTACATAAGCAGCATATGTGAAGATAGATTCAGCATCATTTAAGAAATCTATTCTTCTATTACTATATACACTCACTCCCATTAACTCAAAGTTATAAACACTAACCAAAAAAAAGAAAATATATACACTTTAATTCTTTATCAAGCTGTGTCAAACAATAGGCTTGTGTGCAGCAAAACTGTAGGAGATACATTTTGTTTATGCGGTGTGGTGCATATTTTGGCCAAGCAGCCAAAACCTGGTACCTATTAAAAGATAAGACAGTCTGCCTAAAAAGTGAATAGTGTATGGTCTTCATGAGATACAGCAAAAGGAAGGAGCGATTGTTAGGACTGAGCGATTTTCACTTCAGGTGCAAATATTAGTCTTGTTACACACGACTCTTAGAAATAACAATGTTTCCCCAAAATTCCAGTCACAACAGTAAATATGCATCCAACTTTTCAGTCTTGTTTAAGCTCAATGTATTTCTATTTTAGGGCACCCTGTTAAATTAAATGCCTGCTCCATGTCCCTCCCATCCCCCAGCTAGTCCACCTATTTGCTGGCCCATCTACTGATCCTGTAAATTGTTTTGCCAGCCTCTGAACCTATTCCCCTCTAGGCAAGTCTATACTGGAGAATCAGAAATGTCAATGTGGCTATTTTAATATGAAATATTAAATCACAGTCAAGTTTGTTTTAACTGAAAATGAACTTGTGATACTTACATGAGCAATTTCAAAAGGGACAGCTGCTTAACATAAATCATGAATCTCGATAAAGGTTGGTTTGAATTAAAAGAAAAATTACTGCTGCTGGTCTTGAATAAAGAGAGTGGGAATAATACCAAAAGAGATAACAATTTGGACAACAGTAATGTAAGATTTACAGGTGAGCCAGGTAAACCATGAAAAAAATGGAGCAACAATTAAAGTTGTTTGAAAGTTCTCTTTGACAAAACAGCCTAAGACTACCAAGAAGCTTTAAAACTGATCACTGAAATAGGAAGTAAAGGGGCAAACAGTTGGCACATCAAAGAGTATGAGGGTTCCCTCAAAAGATACATTTTCACAAAATGTGTCCTAAACAGACCCAATCTAAAAGTAAATGCTGTATGAATTTATTCCAGGGGACAAGTTAGTTATTTGTTTTGCTTTTTAAGCAGTGCCTTCCACAACTAGTAAAACATGGGGTTTTTTTTTTCCTTCCAGTGATGTCTACAGTACAGAAATGTTACATGATTTCATTTTGCACTGCTATTTTTCTGTCTACAATATATACTTTTGTGAGGCACCCAGATTCCACAGTGACTGGTAATGCATGAGAACCAAGGTCAATAGACAGACAAAGAGGTAATACATACTTACATCTTACCAAATTATGCAACTTATGTTGTGACTACAATGCTATTCAGTATAGACTTTAAGGTAATTCTCAAGCTCATAGCCATTAACCACCCATACTGTAAAACCCCTAATTCAACTCTGTATGGCAGTCACACCCAATCCCCAAGGCCATGCTGAACTTCCAGCTGTCAGATCAACCCAAAATCTACTACTCACCTTCAGCATCACCCTTTTCTGTAGTATGTTTGGGACTGACTTGCGTATTCTAGGCCCTAAGCACAGAGGGCCTTCCTGCAACAACCCACAGTTCTGTCCCCAACTTCTGGTACTTCCTATCTCTGCTGCTCATAAACCAGGACAAGTCCAGAAGGAGAGATACATAGGCTCCAGACTAATTCTTACAAGTGTTCTGGAAGAAAATCTAGGATGCATTTGCATGCTATGTTCCAGAAATAACAAACACAATCTGAACAGTTTTGCTGTGGGCTACAAGATATTGTATAGATAGGGAAGGGCAGCTGACATGGCATGACTTTGGCTGGTTGAGGATGAGGCCCTAATTATCAAAGTAGATGTAATTTAATGATCCAAGTCAATACCCTCTTTATGCACATAACTTCAAATGATCTTAAAGAGGTGTGAGCTGTTTCAAAGGGGACATCAGCTTAACATAAATCATAAGTGTCAATAAAGGTTAGCTTGAATGAAGAGAAAAATTATTGATGCTCGGTGTTCATTCAGATAGTAAGAATACCAGCTCAGAGTCCAGGACAGACAAAAAATCCACTTCTATACCGCAGTGGTAGTGCAGAATTTGCAGTTGGGTAAACAGCCAAAGCAGAACAATGATTAAGTATCATTAAGTGGAGATACTGAAGAATCAAGCCATCAGACCTTATGAAAGCAAAGCCAGCACTGACACTGAAATCTATTCCATCATTCCATTTTTCTTACTGTTCTCCTGTATCATTGCCATGCTGATCTGAGTGCAGGGTTTTCAATTACAATGACAATAAATAATTGTGTAACTGAAAGTCTCTGCATCATAGAGATATCCATGGATATACATGTAGTAACTAATTCAGCATTATGACTCCCTTACAAGTTCAGATGGGAGAGGAAGATGAACTGCGAGGGAAGTTAGACATTACTTTAGCACAAACATCTTCACTATCAGTGAACGCAAGTAGAAATATATTGGGAGAAGAGGAAATATGAAAAAAAAAAAATCACTGTCTCGCAGGCTTGAAAAAGTTTTAGAGCCCCCAAGAACTTTTACACTTTGTGACTCCCAAGGGTCAAGGATTTTGAAATCATGCAAAAGTAAGCCTTTCATGAACTTTCTAAAACTGGCAATATCAAAAGTGTATAAAGAAGTTTACATTTAGTCTTTCCCAAAAATACATTGTTTGAAAACACTGGGAGTCTAAAGCATGGAAGAGTCAACCCACATATGTAGTTTTGTAATCTACTACTACTCCATTTATGTTCCTAGCCTTCTGCTGGAAAAAGGCTACACACTTATCTCAACTCAGGGTTAAACTATGCTTGAGCTACAGCCTACACTAAGCTATTTGCACCTTGCTAAAACTTCCTTACCTTGTTTCTCAGATGGCCTTATGCCCATAATAGCAGCCTTGAAATTCAGTGCTTCTACTCAGTTTCACCAATTAGGCAATTAAAGAAACATAATTATATTATAAAGTAGACAATACGGCCAAAGAGTTCCTATGCACTTACACGGTTTATACACTTCACCCACAGGCAGCTGTTTGTTACAGGGTAAGCAACAGGCAAAACACTGGGACCAGTGCATGAATCCAATATGAATAAGTGGAATCCACAGTAGAAGCTGATATCATTTGAATTGATACACAGCACAGCAATACCATATAGCCTGGATCCAGCCAAAATTTTATCCCATCCCCAACTTCTAACAAAGTAATATATAACATTTTTTGTTGGTTCTAATGTACCTTCAAAAATTTGGCCTCCAGTACACCCAGCGGGAAGAGAGGAAGAGTTGCAACAGTGCTGCAAATCCTGGTTCCATTACCTGGATGACTCCCAAATTCACACATGCACTGATGGCCAGGTAATTGTGGTGGATTGGAAGGATGTGTGCCCAATTTAAAGAGTCAACTGTTGTCAGCCAACTGTTACCCATGCTAGGTGTCCCATTGTATATGCTGCACCTTCCTGATACTAGGACATGTGAGAACCCAGATTTTCTTACTGGAACAGGGAACACATGTTGGTGCTCCTATTTGAAGGGCACTATTTCTGGTCTGGTAGCCAACAAATTTGCCAGGATCCAGGCACCAGACCTGAATTTCCTTTGGCTCTTTTCACTGGGAGTGGGGATGGGGATATCCCAGCTTGGATTTTTTTTTTTCTTTCCTTTTTGTACAGGTGGCTAAACCTAGGTGACTGGAGTCTGGGGAATGGGAAACCAAAAGTGGGGTGGATCCAGGAGCAGGCATTTGCAACCCAACCCCACCATCTGGGTTTGGATGGGGAGGCAGTGTCTAAACTGGCTCTCCCTCACCCTGACAGGAGTGGGCTAGGGTGGCCGTCATAGAGAACAGCCTAGTTGTCCTCTATCCTCTAGTGATATGAAACCAGATGCCTACCTACCCTCTATTTTCTCTTGAAGAAAAAAATAGATTGATTTATAGATTGTAAGGGACTGGAGAGGACCTTGCAGATCACTGGGTCCAGCCCTCCCTGCACTAGGCTGGAAAACAACTGGGGACAGGTGACATAGAGGTGTCGTGTTTTGTAACAGAGGACAGAGTAGCAAAAAACCACAATGTCCTCTATGATTGGCCACCCTAAGCGGGACTCAGAAGCTGAGAGGAGGCAGTTTTCACCCAGTCACAGAATCATAAAAACCCAGGGTTGCAAGGGACCTTAGGAGGTCACCTGCCCCTAACAGCCCCATTAGCGGGCGAAGCCTTTGGACTCCCGTCTACTCACCTTGCCTTGAAGAAGGGCGTTTGGGCCCAAAAGCTTGCAGAGCACCAATCTGCCAACTATCTAGTGAGTCTAATAAAAGAGATCACGTCCTCCTGAAGAACCTTGCCTGCCTGCGTCTAGTTACCGGGCTCCTGTGCCAGCCCTTCTTGGGGGGCTGTGAAGAGCTGGGGAAGCGGGAGGGGGGAAACAGTGTGAGGATCTGGGTGGAAGGGGTATGGGACTATGGAGATGAGGAGCTGGAGGGGGGAGTGTGAGGAGCTGGGGGGAGCGTGGCGCGATGAGGGGCCTGCAGGGGACCCCCGCGGGGCCCTCAGCCACGCTGCAGGACCCAGGCCAGCCTCCCGCGCTGAGCGCTGGGCTGTGACCTCCCTGCGCCGCCCGCCACAGCCCCGCGCGCCGGGTGCAGCGGGCGGGGAGCGGGGCTCGGCTGGGAGGAGGCGGAGCAGCCAGTCAGAGCCAGGCG
>NW_017728943.1:42630762-42645423 GCF_001723895.1 Crocodylus porosus
AACCCCGTCTGCATCACCAGGATGGTTTTCTTGGGAGGGTGGTTAGCTGGTAGCTGCTTTGCACAAGGGTTGCAGGCTGCTGGTTTCGTGGGGGAGGGTTGTTGGGGTTTTGAAATAATAATAATGATAATGATAATGCAAGTTCATTTCCCCCTCCCCTCCCCAATACAACAGCTCCCATGTCTTCTAGAGGCACAGGGAGTGGGGGAAGGGTGGGGGTGACTACATGACAAGGTAGCTTCCACTCATATCTCCTCTGCTGAGCCCCTTCTTCCTTCCCCTTATACTTCTGCCTCCCCTCCCTCTCTAGGAGCATCTGGTACCCACAGCCAAGTTTGCCATGGTGTTTCCTTTCCTTCCCCAGCAGTATTTGCCAAGTTTGCCAGGGTGCTGCCTTTTCAGCCCCAGAGCAGTCCCCACGTTCTTCCTGGTGGCTTCATGGAGTCACCGCTCTGGCATCCCCCCTGTCCCAGAGTAGCTTGGTGCCTGGGCTTGACAAAGAGACCTTCATCCCTTTCTTTCCCTCTTGGAAAACACAGGAGACCGCGCACACATTATGCAGGCCAGGCATCCAGGAGGCATGGGATGAAGATAGGTTTCAGTTTCATAGGGCTTGGCCCCAGATGTTCAATAGACCTTTAATAGAGGTTTAAGCAGATGTTGGGTTTGCTTTGGTTGGAAGGGAATGGAGAGTTCCCTGGGACAAAACTTTTTGTTGCAGAAGCTGTTGGGGAAGCATTGCCCATTTAGTGAAGAGAGGCGTTCTTCACTGGAGAGCTGCCTTCTTGTCAAGGTTTCCCTGTGTTAGATGCTGCCCGTAGTACTTTGCTGTTAAATCTGAAGATCTAAATTCTAAAATCGTGGCATTTGAAGAGTGTAAGGCACTTTGCAAATATTGATAGGTAAGTGAACCTGACTGTACTTTTTTTTTATTATTACCATTTTACTGAAAGGGAACCCAAACCTGTCACTAGGAAGTGAGAATCCTATGCAGAGAGCTTTGAGGGAAGCAGAGGCACTGAGAGGATTTGATGCCCAGTACTTTTTGGGAGTCCACTGATGTTGCTTAGACTTGGAGCATCTCATGGGAGGCATTCATCCTTCAGGACTTAAAGTGACTTACCTAGCTTCACACAAGAAATCTGTGGAAAAGCTAGGAGCAGACTTTACAGATCCTGGCTCATTGCCCTGCTTAGCCACATATCTGCCTTTCCTTCCTACCAAGATTAAAACATGGACTTTTTCACCACCTGCTTCCCTCACCTATGGTTTGACCCAATTTCCATTAACTCCTACAGGTACCAGAAGGCCCACAGTGAAGTACTGTAGAAGTATAAAATACTGCAAGACAGCAGGTTAAAGATGTGCCTTATAGGCTCACTGAATCAGAAAAGCACAAGAGTTGCATGTACTGGAGGGGGCAGAGAGAACTGGTTATAAAATAAAAACGGCAAGGAAGCTGAAATTACATATATAAGAAAACAGTTATTAGATACATGATTTTTTGAAACCAAAAATGCTTACTGGCAGTATGCATTTATCTCAATTACCCAACAAGCTTATTTTGCCTTGAGATTTAGACAAATAATGGTTGTCACTAATGGTATCCTATAGGTATTAGCACTGTTCTAGGAACTAAACTTTTGTCTTGGGCTTTACTGTATTTAAACTGTTTTACTAGGATATGATATAGGCTGTATTTTGCAAAGGCATCCAGCCATGTGATCCCTCAAACCTACACAGAATTCTAGTGATCCCATTGCAGAATTCACCATCAACACCAGGAAGCATTCCTGTCTTAAACTCTATGTATGGGGGTCACTGAGGGCATAGACATAGAAGTGACCAGAATTCTATTATGCTCATGTGGAATGTGTCTAGGAAATCAGAAGTTTGTATTTTCAAATTATCACCCACTGGACAGTTAATTCTCAGTCATTTTACTGGGGTTCAGTCTGCACAGCAATCCCCGTAGGCAGTCAGTATGGTTACTTATGAAAAACCACAACCTTAGGACCACTCCTACTAGCCTGTTGCCCAATGCTCACAAATACTGCTGTTTACCTTCACAGTGACCCTTCCATGCTGTGGTAGTGTTCAAATGATGTAGCCATGAGGATTCCAGAAATTATGCAAAAGTTAAGGATTTCTTGGGGTGATACCTTTTATTGGACCAACTCCAGTAAGTGCATGATGTCTTCCATTGAAAAGCTTATTTAACCCTATCCCAACTATGCAGTTGGTCCAATAAAGGATATTACTCCAAGAAATCTTTGCCCCTACCATCCTATGCATCCTTGCCTTTTCAGTACCTTACTATCTGAAAGACTAAATGTCCCTACCTACTCCCAATAAATAATGTTCTTAAATTAAATCATCCATGTAGCAAATGTTCTTAAATCATACTCTCCAGTTTCCTCCTCCTCTTCTCTTCTCTTTTTCCTCTTAACTGCAGTCCTGTGTGCTTAAGATTATATCTTTCTTTAGTTTTATATTCTCAAAACACAAATCATTTCTGCCAGCTGTTTCATAATCTCCTTCTTGTGGAGTTTATAAATGTGGCCATTTAAATTCATTTCAGACTAGAACTTGGCATAAAAGTTCACAGTTTATGAGCCAAATTTGAATCGCTACATTTCATTTAAATTCAGGTCTCCGACGTTATTTTAAAAATTTGAATATGTGCAGGAAGACTTCTGCCATTTTTTCCTGTGGTGGCATCATGCTGACCCAATGTCAACTTTACGTCCCTATGTCCATTCTTTCACCTTACAAGAAAGCTTGATTTTTCCAATATGGAGGTGTGCCACAGAAGATATACCTTTGGAGTTATGTCTTGCTGTATTTTAAAAACTAATAATTATAATATTAAACTCTTTGAGCAATCACTCTTGAAAACCATGGCATTGTGCATGCACATGCACATAATGTTTTTTCATAACAGGGGTCTTGCTGGTTAGAGAGCAAAAGCAGTTACTGTGCTGTCTTCAATAGGACAAACTGCCTTAGTACTCTTTGAAGAATTACTTTTTGTCAAAAATACTGTTGGTCTATTATTAACTATGCATGTTGTGCTATTTTGGTCATAGTAGCTGCAAGAAGCAGAAAGGGAAGAATAGATTATATTAGATTAGATGACATATTTTCTATTCTGCTTTTTCTGTGCACCAATTTAAAAACAAAATCCACTGGTTTTTTTTGTACCTGAACTCCTACAGTCACAGTTCATGAGTCCAGTTAAGTACTATTCCTTTAAAGTTAAAAGGAGATACAGATGTTATTGTTCCTGACTACATGATTGTACAGAACCCAATTTGATGGATCATGTTATGGGTCTCTAGGAATTAAAAGAAGAATTTGTAGAGCCGGAATAAGCACTCAGGTGCCAGTTGCTAGGGCAACTGGAGGGAGCCAGTGACCCACACCTGCTAGTGGTCAGCTGACTGGAAGGGGCAGGGCCCGGCTCCCATTTAAACCCCGGGAATGAGCCCAGGCAGGTAGTTTCTGCTGGCAGCCAGAGGGGAAGGTGCTCTGCTAGACTGAGCTAAGAGGAGTGGGTAGACTGCAGGTATGGCCTGAGATTAGGGAAAGATAAAGCAACCCTGGTGTGGAAGGAAGAATGATGTTGTAGCCAATTGGCAGAGTATAGGACAGGACATAAGAATCCCAAAGAAGGATCCAAGGGTGCCCACACAAGGCACAGCGTACTAGGAAGATGGCGCTGGAAGGGGCGACCTGTTGCAATCCCTTAATTATAATGGAACCTATAGTAAATCCTCTGGTAAGTTGGTGTCAACCAGTTGAAGATGATCAGTGTGTGCAAAGACACTGGACCTGATTATTCTACCACCTTGCTTCTTCTCTAGTCGTTTACATTTACATCTATGCAAAGTAGTATAGAAATTGCACCTGCTCAAACTGATAGGGTTTATTCTCATCTGGTATAGGTATAAATTATTCTATACTTCACATGTAATACTTTATATTGTAGTAGCACCCACACACATGGCACAATCAGCTTTGACCCACAGTGAAAGCTACTGTTCAAGATGTGTAAAAATGGCAGCTCCTGTCACCAGGGAATTTGGGATCCAGAAAAATAGATGCGCTAACTGGATGAATAAATAAAAGATGAGATTGTGTGTGGAAGATGGGTAGCAAATATTTGGGGAGTTGGCCAGTTGGTAGTAGCTCTCAAACCAACTAGCTTCTTTGTACATTACTGCATAAATTACAAAAGAAGTTGGTTTTAAAGTGCATCTTAAAATTAGTCAGTAATGGCTTTATAGATTGACACTGGGTGCTTTCTCTAGGGTATCACAGGGGTATGTGGTATGATAAGACTATACTTGTCAAACTTAAGATCACATTTTGAATACATGCAGAGTCTGCTGTGTGTGCTGCCTCATTGTAGAAATACAGATGGGCAAAACTTACTTTATAGGCAGCACTCCAAAGAGTGATTATAACCATTTTATTTCCAACATGATGCCTACCTAAAGAGAAGTACCTTCACTCCTCCCCACTTATTTAATCATTGTGTATCTATACATTTTGGAATGGATAGCACAGTTGCAAAGCTGTTTTCTATATTATTTTATGTTATTTGGCCTTTTATTGACATTGGGAGAGTGGACACAAAGTGGAGAGGTATATAATTAAAAGTATTTTAATTAATGCAATATGACAATATACCACCTAGCGATAGAACAGTTGTTGGTGTGTGAGCATACTGATGCAATGTAATACAATGTTTTCCAAGACAATAGAAAGATTCTATAAAATCATGATGAGAAGAGTCTGTTGGTCAAAAACAGAACACCCAGTTCTTAAAGTGCGGTCAAGGTTAGCTCTAATAGTGTATGTATGAACACCTGCAAGTGGGGTAAGTAAAGACTCGGGAATTGAGTTTCTGTCTTTTTCTCAGGTTGATCAGTTCTTCTCGAGTGTGGGATGGAAACACCAAACAATATGATAAAGTTTTTTTCTTTGAGCACCTTGCACTAAATTAACAAATTACTATTGTAGGATAGCAACATTGCCTTAATTACAACAATTTTCCCCTTGGTGATAGATTATTGTTAGTAATTCATCACTGTAACATATTAATAGTGTGTATTAGTTTTTAAACAGAACAATCATATTAGTAACATACTTGTCATATTAGTGAAAATTAACAAAATGATGAAAAATTGGTACTAAGTGTTTGCAATGCTGGAGCTGCAAGGAAATCACTTCTTCCCTATCTAGCTAATTTCCAGCCACCACATTCCTGGAAAAAAAAAAGAATGTTACACAATGCTCTGCCTGTAAGCATGGTACCTTTTGGAAACATTTGTCACTTCCTTGATGCTAAATGTATATTCTTTTATACTTTTAATACTGTATCTTGTGCCTGTTAAATGCTTGAGTGGTATCATTCACCACCCTTGGTGCTAAACTATTTAAGGCCTACTTCTCTTTTTGTCAGGGATTGAATCTGTACATCATACTCTATAGGACAATACAAGTGCCCATCTAAAGGATTAAGCTGCATCTCCTGCAGAGGCACTCATCTGTGAACTGGACTTAAATAGTCTCAATCATGTCACTTGAATGATGAGTTTGTGTTGTTTTGTTTTGGTGGCAGAAAGTTTCAGGCCGTTGAGAGTAGGTTGCTACCCATCTCTTCACCCTGAGTTACCTTTCTGCCCTTTGGTATTCCTTGAATCTCTTTCTCTGGCTCTTTGCCAACAAGGTATCTTTACTTTTGCTAGCATGAAGAAAGGAGGATATGGGGATCCTTCCAGCCCACTATCAATCACATTCTGAATTGGGCTGTGGGGTGAATAAGGAATTCTAAGGATTAACAATGGCCACTGACTCCTGAAGGGACTGCTGAAGTGGAGTCTCTCTCAATATGCTGAGGTTATATTATAAAATTGGGAGATAAATTTCCAACCCTCTCTGCTATTTGAAAAATACAATGACATACAGCATTTGTGTGCTGGTTGCTTTATTCTCTATGAATCGGTTTCCCTGACTTCCAAACCTCTGCTCAAATTAAATAAAATTAATAGCTTGAGCTTGATTAATTATGAAATTACATGTGTTCGGTTCACTACTTTATTGAAAACAATAAGGAGGTATTGCAAAGTAACAGACCACAGGAATGACAGACAGTCAGGCATCAAGTTGGCTCAGATTTTATCAAATAATCAGTTGAACCAAATCAGCCAAACCGAAATGAGATAGGGTGTCTATTGAATATCCAGAATTTTCAGAAAGCTTTTCATTTAGCTTACAGGCCCATCTGTTTGCCAGGTTACTGCCTCTGAACATGCAATCCAGGAATTCAAGTATTTTAATGGGCTGAGAAGCCTAAATTGGGAGGTAGGATCTTCTGAATTCTGTCTAATGCCAAATATGCTACTGACTTGCTGGGTAAGTCACCTATCCTCTCTGGACCAAAGTCATTGCTGGCATAAGCAGGTGTTATTCCAGTAGAGTCAATGGAGCTTAACCAGACTCTGGCAGTTAGGAATTTACTCCATACGCAAAATATAGTTAATAATAATGACCTACCTCACATAGGTATAGTGAAGTTTAATTATTGTTTGTAAAGTGCTTTAATGGTAGAAAGCCACATGCAAGTCCTAAGATATTAGTTATCGTGCATCGACAGACAAAAAACTGTGTGCGCGCAAAGGCAAAGTCCATGCTGTGGCTGGGTGAAAATGTCGCTCACTGTTAAAGAGAAAATTCAGTTAAGAGATTTCTGTGCTTGTTTCTTCAAAAAGGATCTGATAGAATCCACACAAAATTTTATCATGGATTTGAATCCAAAGCATACTAGTGCATAACATGTATTTGACTGACATAGACATCTATTACAGATTGATGTGACATGTGCAAAATAGAATAAAAGCTTTGACTGACAACACAGCAATGAAAGAATGGTGTCATCCACACTTGATCTAGTATGGAATATACCTTCCTATTTAGATAAAACAACTGAACTAATGACATAAGGGGATACATTTCAAGAGGCATATGCTACAGAATTAGCACAATGGCCATTGGTATCCACAGTAATAGGCAAGAAGCTTTTACTGCCACTGAGCATTTGCAAGGAAAGCTCAAGGGCCCTAGTGAATTACTGACATAAAAATTTGCACCTAAGAGAAACGGTGTTGGGACCAGAAACTGGTCCGTTCTGTCCCAGGCAGCAGTATGGTGGGCAGTGGTGGGGGAAAGTTTGCTTGGCGCTGTGGTGGTGCCACTATTTTTGTGAACCCCCAAGTCAGCACCTGGGCTGGTGCCCTGCTTGCCTCCCTTACTGATACTATTGGTTGGGACTGTTGACAGGGAACAGCACATGTATTTCATGTGTCCTCTGGGAGTTGGATACCAAGTGGGAACTGCAACACTGAATTTTCTTCAGAAACTGTATCTCGTCGTGCCTGCCCTGTGTCATCAACTTCAACTTCCTTACATTGATTCATTAACCATGGGATACTTGGAGACAAACTAGACCTCACTTGCGAGCTGCTTAGCGCAACGGTAACAGTGTAGACACCCCTCATAGGCCATGTCCAGATGAGCACGGCAGTGCGGTATGTAGCCCCAGAGACCTGTCTGCAGCACCACATATTCGGCTGTTCCCTGTGCTGCTACTTTGCCCTGGAGGAGGGAATGGGGGTGGAGGAAATGGAGATCTCTGGGTCAAAAAAGCCTGTACAGAAAAAAAAAAAGTGGGGTGGCACATGTGGGGGCAGCACACATTCCCCAAAGCCAGAGCCTGCCTGGCTGGAGCCACACTCCAGCTGCTGGCCTGGCTCCAAGTAACAGGATCACTGCAGCTCCAAGGTCCCCAGGACCCCAGGTAAGGGTGCTGGCCTCAGCTTCCCCTGAAGGGTAACCTGCTGCATGCCAGAGGGTGCATGGCACGGATGTTCCCCAAGGATAAGTAGCAGCAGCACAAGGTATGCCACTGCTTCTTGTCCTTGGGGAAACAAATGTCCATGCTTGTGTAGATGCAGTCATAATGGCCTTCAGATGGTGGGGGGGAGAACAATAAAAATAGAGAAACTACTGCCATGAACCTAATCATTCAGGACAATGCACCAGTGTAGCAGAATTCTTCCTGCAGATGTCAGCTTCAGTGCAGCCCCTCTACCCACTCCAGGCCACGGGAGGGGACCCATAGCAGGTTTTTTTACCTGGTGAGAGAAACTGATATATTGACAAAATGCACAGTGCTATTCATGGTGTTCTGCTGTAATCTGCTGCAACATTAAACCAAAGTATATTTGTGAATATGTATTAACACAACCAGAGTATTTCCCTCCTTGGCGATGTACATGTATTTAAAAATAATGCAATACTTTCATTTTCCCCCCCCCTCCCCATATTGTAAGTTTTGATAAATTTCTTCAAGTACATGGGAAACGAAACGTGATTCTTTTGAAGTCTCATTCTGCTCCACTTAAAGAAAAATTCAGTGGGAATTGTGCCATTTACGTTAACCAAAGTAAAATGGGCTTCATTGAATGTGTTGCTTTTTTGTACTGTTTTAGTCCACGTCGCTGTTCTGGACACCTATTTTAGCAATGGTATGACCACAGTTTTGAAAAAGTCTAAGCTGGTTTGGGCATTCTCCTCTGGCCAAGTTAGCAACACCGTATAAGTCAGGGGACCAGACTCGGAGACCTAAGAAAAGCAAAATTTCTTTTGACTGTAATTGGAGGCTAGTTTGAGAAAAGACTGAGATGCAGCTCCTGAGAGGATCAAAAAGGGTGGCTTTTGTGTCTGTACGCGCAAGTTTAGATACTTAGCAATTTCTCTCTTTATACTAAAGTTTAGGATCCACATTATTTTTTTCTGAATGCAGTATCTCTTTCAGGGTTTAAACTACCTGATATCATTTTACTTCGAAGGGAGAAGGAAATGCAGAAACCAACACTGTGAACGATTTTTTCCAAGGAAAGAAATGATTTTTTTTTTTAACATGGTGCCTGCCCCTCTTCTTCTTATGAATAGATGACATATGGTAAAAGCAGGTTGTGAAACTTTTAATTGTCCTGTTCAGGATTAGTCAGGGGTAGAAGAGAGGAAAAGCTGGCTAAGGGAGATATACAATAGATGAATGTTCTAACAAAAGATGTCTTGCCTTGTGCTTAAAAAGCTTTTATTTCAGAAGGCCTTTGGCAAATGTTCTGTGGATAAATACAGAATGCATCTTCCACTGTGTCAATCCTTTATCTTTCATGAGCACTATATTCATTCTTAAATAAGGCCTTGGCATACCATGTTGCTTTTATTTATGGTTTTATTACCAATTTTAATTGCTGTAACCTTGTACATTTGATGTCTTTTAAACTGCATTTTGCTGTACACCACCTGAGATACTTTGTGGCAATAGGCTGTGCAGAAGCATGTTTCCTTAATGAAGCATGTGTCCTTAATGAATGATTAAGGAAACATTTATTATTTCCATAAAATCTGAAGCTTTGTCAGAGGTTTGGGCTTGATCCTGGTTGCGCTTACACCCATGCAAAAAAGGATGAATTATTCTAGGTCAAAGGAGTTATATGGTGTAAATGAGAGGAGAATCGGTCATTTTATGTCCAGAAGACATTGTAAGCAGGAAATTCTTGTAAATGGGTATCTTTATCTGTGGTCCAACCTGTTTTTTCTTTTATGGCCAGCAGTAAGAAAGGAGGGATGGACAAAAGAAGCTTGCCTTGCTTGGAGATACTGTCAGAAACCAACCTTCGATGCACTTTCAGATAGGGTGTGGGTTTGGAATCTCACTCTAAGGAACAGAAAGGACACACATCAAGGTGAGGCTATTATATTTGGGTGTCTCTGGTAAACTAACAAACAAATAAAAGGATTGTACCATATTCCTTTTTGAAAAGGTATAGCTTAACATCTGATCATCTATTTCAGCTAGTTTTCTACAAATAAAATTGGGGCACTTTCTTTGGAATACTTCTGTTGTATTAAATTTGGAGGGGGAGAGGAAGAAAAAGTCTCTCATTTTTAAGGATTCCTGGAACTTGATAAACTTAACATCCATATAGGAGTCTTGTAGAATCTATCAGCATTGAAGAAGCAAAGAATAATAATGGTGTTACTATTTGATTCAATCAGAAAGTGAGCTCTGAAATTCTCCTCAATGCCTTAAATTACCACAGAGATGTGGAGAGTAATCTTTGCATAGAGACCTGCTGATAGGAAAATTTAGCTGGATCTAACAAATTAGCAAATAATGTTATTTTGAGATTTCAGTTAAAGCAACTTAATTGACTAATTTCTCAGGCTAGAAAAATCTAACGGTATTTATCCAATGAGTTGAAAGTGATTTGCGCTTTAGCTTGATTCTCAAACTAACCTTACCAGAAAAGATAATCAAACAATACATGCTTGGAGCATTCCTTAGATATGTATTCAGTAGCTAATCCTGCACTACTGACGTCAATAGTGGATGCTCATGCTCAGTGACTTTGCTACAAGAATGATAAAATGGTTCTTTCTTTTACTTTTAGCCTTCAGAAGTTTAAGGCTTCATAATAATGAACAGGTGCATACAGATTTTTAGGCTCCCTGTTGGGAGGCACTCTACCTATGGTGCTTTACACACAAGAACCATAATTAGGGTGCCACTGAACCCAGCAGGCATTAGTTCGCCTGTTGGGTGGTGGCGGAAGCTCAGCGCCTGCCTGCATTGGTCTTGGCCAGCAGATGGGCACTCCAGCAGCCTTCCAGGATAGCCAGACCACTGCTGGGATCTTAGGGGGAACTAAGTTGGGCTTGTGCAGCAGGGGGCTCCCTTCCCCCACCCCCTACACAAGCCACTTGACAGCAGCAGCCTTATGGTTGCTGCACCTGCAGCTGAAGTAGTGGGGAAAATGCCCCCTTTGCCTGCCTTGCAGGCCTGGCCCAGCTCCCTCCAGTACCATGCCCCCCCCCCCATTGTGCAGGCCCAGCCCAATTCCCCCCAGTACCCTAGCAGGGGTTGAGGGGGGGCTCCCTTTCCTGTTCCCTACTCCCTCACTCAGCTGTTCAAGGAGGAGACAGAGCTTTTTCCAGGAGCCTTTTTTGTCTCCTCTGTGTGACAGCCTACAGGTGGGACTGGGCCAGTGCTCACCTGTGAGTGCTGGCTCAGCCCACAAAGGCCCCTGTCATGCAGGCAGAATCACCCAAGATTAATCTTCAATGTGAACCTGTATATAAGTTCACCAAGGTGTGCTGCCCTAGAGTGCCTTCATCTGATACTACATCAGAGGAGGGTTAACTTTTCATGCGATCTGCCATTTTCAAAATGGTCTGCAGGCCAGAACATTTGTTATGTTATGATGAGTGCTTTTGGCGGCCTCATCATACAAAAGTGTAACTTCTGTTCACACCCAGTATAGAATGCTACTGTTAAGGCCCAGTTCTAATAAATGCTGACATTGGTAGCTGTTGTTCCAAAAAGATAGTTAACAGGAAGAACCTTTGGACTGAGAGACTGTAAATACTGCATTAAGAAACACTTCTTAATATCAAAATCTGAATCTGATGGCAAAATTTGTCCCTGTGATCTACCTTTTTATTCTTATCAACAGAAATCTAGTCATGTGGCAATTCATGATAATAGTTACATGAGTAAATCCTCTCCCTTTATGCTATTTACCCACAAGAACCTTCTACAGATGAGGATAACAAAGATCTCATGCTGATATAATGGGAAACAAACTTTTTCACTTAAATACTTCTCATAAAACAATGGCTGGGTTGTCATTCTAAGAAATATCTAATGTTTTTTTATTATATATTTTAAAGTTACATTTGCTGTAACAAAATATTTGGGAAGTAAATTATCCATTGAAGCTTTTGTAATTTATTACATGCTTGCTAATTGTCGGTAATAATCCTTTTCAATTACTATCAAGAAGTAGGTCAGCCAATTTTTAGTGCTTATGAAACTTGCAATTTAGAGCTAGAAGGCATATCAGTAAGTTACATTTTAATATGGTGAGCAAATAGGCTTCTTAGCAACCCTCTTAACCCTAAAAATGATGCAGTGTAGCTTACATATCTAATTTAATACAGGGTTTTTGTACCCTGCTGGGGTTTGCTAATTATATTTACTGTCATTTTATGTATAAATATCTATATAATTAATTATGATTATTCAAATTAATTATCAAAGCTTTTTTTCCCCTTTAAGTTATAAACCAGAAGGAATTCTATGTAGATTGAAATTCTGTGGGATCCCATTTCTCTGTGGGAAAGAGATTTTTTTCTCTCTCTTTGTGTGTCTTTTATTTAGAATTGTTTTTGTCTAATGTGGTTTATGAATGTCAGAAGCAATATGTTGCCAGCCCATTAGCTTCGTGATAGCACAGAAGGCCAGCATCTGAGCACTCCTGTGCCCCAGGTTCAGTGGAGTTCAGGTGTGTGGAAGAGGTGATGTTTCCAGCAAGATGGGGAGGGATGCTTTATTAACAGAGCCTGATCCAAAGTCTGAATTGGGTTCCTGTTACGCAACTTTATTTTCTTGGCTAGTACGTACAGCAGCGCTGGCACCACTCTTAAAAGACGTTGCTTACCTGCTCAGTACCTAAAGTGTTATTTGCTAACTAGATAGGTGAGAGAAATGAGGAGGGCAAAAGGTGTTTGTTGGAGGAGGTAAAAATGTAGTTTCCAGAATAAAAGAAGGAAAGCTAAATTCAGTGGGGAATTACATGCTTGAATACATAGAGGAAGGGAGAATAGACGGAAGAGAATAAAGCAGACAGTCTGCCTGAATCAGCCTTTCTGCCCCAAACCAAATCTCAGCACAACCAAATGTACACAGACGTTTTGTGAGAGTGAATTTAGTACTCATGAAAGCAAGAGGCTAACAATACTGTCTTAAATATAGACCAGTGTAGGCAGCTTCATACGCAGTTCTAGCAACACACTCTATAATCCACATACAATCCCACTGCATGATTATGATTAGTTGTGTTGAACCTTATTGCGATTGTGCAGCTTACAAAAATAGGCACTAATTGGGCCATCAAAGTCAATGCTCTTTGTAACTTTGGGTAGTATTTGAGCTGAGGTCTTTTCTTTCTTGTTATTCTATACTATGACTATATACCCGTATACCACTACCATTCAGCATAGTGTACAACCAGACCATATTCTTCTGTTTAGTCACAGAATACATAAAACATTTCCAACCGTGCTGTTGTAGCAGTAGAGTTTAAAACAGCTATATGTCATTTGGAAAATAAGGTATATGGAAAGCTGGGAAGATTTCCAGATGACAAAGTTATTTAGTAGCAGAATTAGAGACAACTGAATGGAAACTTAGCTATCACAATAGCAAAAAAAAAAATATTGTTGATAAATATGATGATTTGGTTTAGAAGGAACTGATTTAACATACTGTTGGGTTCTAAATGAACTAGGCAACTCAACTAAGACATCTGATCAATGTATAAATAAAATTAGAGAGTATATAAAATGTGGAAAACAAGGAAAATATTGTAATATGCAATTACAGACTGTTGGTACATTTTGCATGAAAGTATTCATTTCTGGTCACATCATCTCAAAATATACAGTAAAAAAAATCAAAAAAGGTCCAGAGATAGGTAAGAAAAATGAATAAAGACCTGGAGAGACTTCCATATTAAGAGAGATTTAAAAGATTAGGGCTGTGTAGTTGAAAGAGAGATTAATAAGTGGAGACTTCTTAGAGATATATAAAATAATTAATAGTATAGAAGAGGTCAATTGGGTACTCCTAGTCACCCTTCCCCATAATGTAAGAACAAAGGGGCATCTATTAAATTGAAAAGAAATAAATTTAAAACTGATAAAAAGAAATACTTTTTATATACAATGCATAATTAGCCTGTTGAACTCACTGCAAAAAGCTATCATTATGCCCAAGAGCTTAGTAGGATTCTAAAAAAGGATTATGCACTTATTTGGATAATGAGAATGCCCAGGCATACCATAGGACGAAAATGATTGGGGGTGGAATTTTTTTTTTTGTTTTTAACTCTCATGCTTCAAGGCATAAGCCACGTGTTATTTGCCTGGCTTTAGGAAGAAACTTTATATGAACAGATTATTTTGCAAAGGTCCATGATGAGTTTCCTTGGATATTTTACTGAATTGTTTGGCACTGGCCACTTACTAGTAAAGATATGGCACTGGACCACCATTATGATTACCTAGCATGGGATCCTGTCTAGACTTCTGTAAAACTGTAAGAACAGTTTGCCATAAATAAAGATGAACCAGAACTCCAGTGGCTAGAGAAGTGTTAGATAGTTTCATAGTAGCTAGGGTCTGGAGGGACCTGAACAGATCATCTAGCCCAACCCCCTGCCACAGGCAGGAATGAATGCTGGGTTCACAAGACCCCAGACAGGTGATCATCCAACCTCCTCTTGAATTTGCCCAAGGTAGCGGCGAGGACCACTTCCCTGGGAAGTTGGTTCTAGATTTTGGCCACCCTAACTGTAAAAAAATTGCCTTCTGATCTCTAACCTAAACCTATTCTCCAGCAGCTTATTACCATTGCTCCTTGTCACCCCAGCTGGTGCTGGGGAGAAAAGGGCTCTACCTATTTGCTGTTGATCTTCCCTGATGAGTTTGTAGGCAGCCACCACGTCCCCCCTCAGCCAC
>NW_017728943.1:42647828-42687344 GCF_001723895.1 Crocodylus porosus
GCCCACTTCTGTAGTCTGTCTAAATCTATTTGCAGCCTCTCTCTCCCTTCAAGTGTGTCCACCTCGCCCCACATCTTAGTGTCATCAGCAAACTTGGACACCCCCTCGTCCCAGTCGCTGATGAAGATGTTACATAGTGCGGGCCTGAGGACCGAGCCCTGGGGTACCCCACTACTCAACCGAGCCCTGGGGTACCCCACCGCTCACATCTCGCCAGGTTGAGTACAATCCGTCCACCACTACTCTCTGGGTGTGCCCCATCAGCCAATTTTTTACCCATCCAACTGTGCAGGCATCGATGCCACAGTCGCTTAATTTATTGATGAGGATGGGGTGAGAGACCGTGTCAAAGGCCTTCTTAAAGTCTAGAAAGACTACATCCATGGCGATACCATCATCCAAGGATTTAGTCACCTGGTCATAAAAGGCAACCAGGTTGGTCAGGCAGGACCTGCCTTTGATGAACCCATGCTGATTGCCCCTGAGCATGATCTCCCCTGCGGGCCCCCCACACATGTGCTCCTTGATGATCTTGCCGAGCACCGAGGTGAGGCTTACAGGCCTATAGTTACCTGGGTCCTCCCTTTCTTGAAAATTGGGATCACATTAGCCAGTCAGTCTGTTAGATCAGTCTCTATATCAGCTTGATGTCTGCTGCATGAAAACTATCAGCAATGGATTTTTGTGATATAGATGCTTCGGGGCTGACCTGAAAGTCTACCCTCATTTCACAGAGGCAAGGCTTTTCTTTTTAAAGGCATGTGGATTGTCACAAAACTAATGAACAAACTGCATATTATTGTTTTTTTCTTGCAAAGCTTTTTGTGGCATTACAAATATTAACAGAAGCCAGTTACTCCATGGAGGTCATTATTCTGATTTACTTTGCTTTCTCAATTTAGCCATTTTTCATAGTACCACATTTCTTTTCTCCTTTCAGTCCTTATAAAATGGCAGCCTATTCTGCTATAGTGATGGACCTATAATATTGAAATCAATGGAACAATACTTTAGGTGATGACCTGGCCCAATGTCATTTTAATAGGTCTTCAGTGTGTTTGGCCATTAATAAGGAATTCTGTAATCTCAATCCAAGAAGTGGTGTAGTTTCACTTATGTCTTCTTTCTCTGCTGCACATTTTCCTCTCTTCTATCCCCACACTTGCTCTGCTCTCTCTCATATATATATATTGTGTAAAAATGTATGTGACAACGATATCGGCCATCATGCTCTGAAAGGGTAATTTTTTTCTTGGAAAGAAGCATGGACGTGATGCAGAGTTCCTCCAGCTTTACTGGAGGCTAAAGTGTCACCTGCCCCTATAGGTAGAAGACTCTTCCTGAACCCTGTGTTTTCCATCTGGAGTTCAGCTTACCAACCATTAGAGTCTCAAACCAATATCAGAACCACCAAATAAACAACCCAGAGTGACATTTTCTATTTTTTTTAAATGAAGATAATAATGTACTGTATTCTGACAGTGATGAAAACAAAAGGAGAAGAATGCTTGAAAAGCAGGTAGTTCTCAGAGAAAGTAAAAGGACACAAAAATAAAACAGGAATGAATTAACATTTGAGATTAATTCTTAAAATTTAATATGAAGTGTTTTTAAAAAACTGTTTCCATGAATTTTATTATGCTGTGTAAAATTAACATTAAATCTAGCTATTTTTCCATAAAAGTGTAAGAAAAAAATATATAAATTCAGTATATAGTGGACAGCCATGCTGGCTGTCATTCAGAGTCTTACCTTCTACAAGCCTATCGTGCATAGACTCCTTGATAACTTTTTCCAGGATTTTCCCTGGGATAGAAGTTAGGCTAATTGTCCTATAGTTAGCAGGTCCTCTCTCCTTCTTGAGGATGGGCATAACATTGGCCCTCTTCTAGTCTTCAGGGACCTCCCACAAGCGCCATGAGTTTTGGAAAAATTTTACCAGAGGTTCCGTGATGACTGGCCAGCTCCTTCAGCACTCTCAGATGAAGTTCATCCAGTCCTGCTGACTTATAAAATGTCGAACTTTTCTAATGGATCACACACCAGCTTGATGTCAACATTAGGAAGGCAGTCATTCCCATTATGAAATTTATCTATTACAATTTTTCCCTTAGTCTGGCGAAATACCAAAGCAAAGTAGTCGTTCAGGAGTTCAGTTTTCTCCTGAATGTCGGTAACCAGTTGTTCTGAGTTGTTAACCAATGGCCCTGCACTCCCATTTGTTTTCCTCCTGTTCCCTACATACCTAAAGAAGGACTTCTTATTATCCTTGATTTCTGTTGCTAGTTCAGACAAAGACTATTTGGATCTTTATTAGTGTGTGTTTTTAAAATCAAAGAATTTATAGAAGATTTTACAACTTGCTTATAATTTTGAAAATTAGGGCACTTCGAAAAACGTAGAATCCCAATATAGAATTTCTTAATTAGATCTATATTATGCATTGGTATGCTTTAGAGGTGCATTGCAAACTTTTCTTAGTAATGGCTAATCTCATATTGAAGTCTCAGATGCCCTTATAAAAAAGATATATTGTTTTTATTAATCTATGGCCCCATCTATATATTACATTTAAGATGTGATTGGCCATTTATTCGCATCTTACATGGTCACCTGGTCACATGCATTGGCGATGCATAGGGGCGCATGTGCACCCCCTGAGATTGGCGGTGCATCTTCTGCAAAGAGTGCCGTTGACACTGTTGGCAGTGCCTGCAGGTGGTTGCCACTTGCCACTCCTCCCCTCACCACCAACGCCGCTGGCAGCCTCTACATGCAGCCCCCAATCACTGCTGGCTGACACCGCCACTGCCAGCAGCGTCCGCAGGTGGCTGCCAACCACTGGACAGCGCTCGCCACCCCACACCACTGACAGGGTCACGGCCACCTATGGGAGTTCACCGCTTGCCACCGCCATGCTGCCACTGAGTGTGGCACCATACCCTCCCAGCCTCCAGGGGCATGCAGTGTTCATGGTCACATGTTCAGTTAGTTAAATGATGTGATAAAGAGGAATATGCTACAAAGTTATTCCCCAAAATATAGAATAACTTTGAAGCTGCTTCCTATCATGCTGTTAACTGAATGTGTGGCTAGGAGCCCTGTCAGCTGACTGGAGCTCTCAGCTGGGAGGGCCCATGTGCACCCCCAAGTCTGGAAGACTTCAGCTGATGCTGGCTCCCAGCCACAGGAATGTATGCCCCCGTAGTTAGGAGCCCCATCAGCTGACAGGGTTCTCAGCCTCTGGAGTACCTCATGCATTTCTGGCTGTGAGACTATTTGTCATGGTGTCCCAGCTTCAGGGGTGTATGGACCACCCCCACAGCTGGGATACTGTGTCAGTTGTGGTCTCCCTGCCATGGGGACCCCTGGGGTGCCACTAATGCTGGGAGCCCAGGACAGCTGATGAGGCTCCCGGCCACAAGAGCTTGCTTCTTGCTGCTGCATGGGGAGCCCAAGACTGGGTTTCCCCTCCTCCAGCTATAAAAAGTTGCAATGAGATCTGATATGCAATCCCAAAAAATCATGCTTCCTGCCATGCACATGTGGCATGGCAGGAAGTGCAGCTGTGTGGATTGCACGTGAAATCCCAACACGCCTTTACCTGCACATGTAGGGGGACTCTATAGCCAATGCTATTTAAATTGGACTACATTCAGGATGACCAGCTAGTAACCAGAATAACCAAGTACTTCAAAGTACTTCACAGGATTAATACTGAAATAGTCTATGTCTCTACTTTTAGGATTTAGCCCATAGACCCAATCCAATTTGTTGGCCAACCTGGTATGGGTCATTCAACCCATGGGGCCAAACAGCTGGGTACCACTAGTATAATCCATTAATGCCAATGAAAAACTATTTTCTAAATTCCCTTTTAAATTCAGCTAATTTTGTACCCCTCATGAAAGTAGAATGCTTTAATTGCTATTGGCCTGCCCTGCACTATATGTTAATCCTACTATGGCATATCTACAGATGTTTAGCTGCGCAGTAAGTGTCATGTGTTTACACGTGCACCCCTATAAGGCTGGAGTAAACCAATTTACTCCACAGCAGGATAGTACTTGTAAAAACTGGAGTAAAAAAAACTCCACAGTAGCATGTGTATAGATGCTGTCCTTGATGGCTGGATCATGAATGTGCTTCAGTGTGGGGGCTGCCTGTCAGGCTCCACACTGAAGCACACTTATGCCCCAGCCAGCCCATCTGCAACATATTGAGCTGGGGGGAGTAGTCTCACGCTGGCAGGTTGGCCCCTGGGATTCCATCAGCTAGGGCTTCTCTGACCCAGCTCAACATGCTGTGCTCCTGGGCACACTTGGAGCCCTGTACCTGGGAGCAATAAACTCCAAAGCAATAAGCTCCAGAGTTTATTCAAGTGTATTAATATGTGCATGTAGGTGCACCCTTAGAAGCTGAAAAAAATCTTCCTGCAGGTATAAGGCTTGCATTTCTAGTTCAGCAAAAACGTGTAACACCAAACTTTAAGGTCTCTGACCCATAACAGAATTTTGGCCTCCTGACTAATTTGTGAACAGGGTTTATGAGAATTTGACACTTGTAGGGAGAGAAAGAGGCAAGTTGTTCCTCCCCCCTCCCGGCAAACTGACTAATGGTAGAAGAAAGGGAACAAAGAAAAGAGAAAAATGGAACAATAGTGACAGATGCTAGAACAGGGTATACCATACCCATAGCTCAGTGATTGTCAACCAAGGTACTAGTGCACACTGGAATTCTTCAAGATTCTTTGAATGGTGCTCCAGGAAGCGTGAGGAAATAAGCAAGGTGTGAGAAGATAAACAGATATGGGCAGGCCATCTCTGCCTGACTTCCCCTGCTACTGCAAGAAAGTAACAATTGCAATAGATTAATTTGTTTTTGAAATTATGTGCAACTGAAGTCACAAAAGTTATGGAGGGGGAGTCTAACAACAGGTTCCTTGAGTCTCAAAAGGTTGAGAAACATGGATATAGCCCATAGAAAGGAAAGTTACTGGCAAGAAGGGAGGGGAAGAAGAAGAAAAGAAACAAAGCTTTTCTCCTTCTTCATAAAGTTCTAAGGCATATGAGAATTTTATGATAGAAGGACTAAGATGACCAATCTTTGACATTCAGTTGCAAATTATACCACAGCCTAGTTTTTCCAGGGAGGACAAGCACATCTTCATTTATAAATGTATACAGTGCACAATCATACATTCAATATAAAAAGTCTTCATTTTTCCCCCCCTGAAACAAACAAAAACCTTTGTCCCCAAAACACTGATCTGTATTACAGTTGGAGAAGATGCAATGATGTCATGCAGAAAGAGACCTCTTGATTTGTTACTGACACTTATTTCTGTAACACAATGCTAGTTGATTCTTCAGGGCAGAAAGCCTGCGTTTTCTCTTGCCTTGGGCAAAATTCCCTAAAAACTGTTAGGCAGGAAATTTAATATCCAATATCCTACCATATTCTCACTTCATTATCCCACTATAGGTTCACATGCAACCAGAAAAAGAGATGAAGGAAAAATGCTGTGCAAAAAATAACAGCATGACTCTGAATACCTTAATGCATACAGTATTTTCACGTGACTTTGTTTTTAATATCCATTCCAATACATCTAATTATATGCTTTACTTGATACTGAATTAGTTGCTTGGAAAGATTTAAAGAAATATGTCAGAAGATACTGGTCTAGATCTTAAGCCAGGAGAGGTCAAAATGGTAGATCCGGCTGGTAGCTGGCCTTCATCTCCCAGCAGCCCCTACCCATGTTGCTGCAGCCAGTTTCCACAGAGATCTGAGGGGCAGCAGGGCCATGATATCGTGGGGCCAGGTTTCCATAGAGACTGGCCCCAGCAGTACTGGCAGAGTATGCAGCTGGGCGGGGAGCTGCTCCAGGGCTGGAATCTTGTGGCAGTGAAAGCGTGGCCCAGAGCTGCGATCTGTTACCTTCATGCCCCTGCCTGGGGTGTGCAGGCATCATAATGCAGCTATCCTCTGGCTCTGAAACATGCTATCACTGCTGCAAGATCCCAGGCACAGAGCAGGTCCCCACCCAGCCACACACCACACCAGTGCTGCTGGGCCCAGTCTCAATGGAAGCCCTGGCCTTGCACTGTCCTGGCCCCACTGCTCCTGGGATGTCCACTGGCCACAGCAACATGGGTAGAGACTGCTGGGAAATGGAGTCTGCTACAGGCCAGATCTGCGCCCCCACCCCTCTCTGCAAGCTATGGCCAAGAAGCACTGAACTCATAGAAGAAATCGTACACATTTGAAAGAAAACCTTGAGCAAACAACACTTGTCCAGGCTATGGCATATGCCAAGATAACCCTTTGTTTTCTCACCAAGGTCTTTTTTTTTTTTTTTTTATCATTTTTGCAATGAAAAGGGGTTGGGCATGATCTGGTCTAATAGGAGATCCCCCTTATGTAAGAGGGAAATATATCCAGTTGGTGTAGAAACTAATCAACATTACACTAGGCACTTTGAGTAGCTAGTTAGCTCCAGCTGGGACTGAACAGGTGACCTCTTAACCCATTTTCTTGTCCATTGTCACTTCAGGTCAGCCCAGATAGCTGCACAATACATTTATTCATAGAAGGAGCTTTTTGACCCTGGGTTCTCCAGCTCTGTTTCCCAGCTCCTGCCTGGTCTCCAGTTTCTTCCCTTCCTCTTGTTTCCTGACTTTGGGTCTTCTTCTGCATAAGGGAATTTTTGTCTGTTTATTTTCTCTGTTACACTCTGAGATGTTTTATGTGTAAAACAACCTTGGAGGAGCTTCAAGAGCTTGGAAACACATCAGTATGGAACTAGTATTCCTGAAAGGCCTTAGAGTGATTACCTCAGTTTATTCTTAAACAGATGCAACATAGCAGCTAGCTACACTCCCCATACCTCCCAAGAACCTCCAAGCTGAACCTTAGGAATCCCATCTGGGGTCAGTGGTATTGCTTATTCTGTATGCCTTGTCAATCCTTAGCTATTTGAAACTTGCCAAAAAGTATGCCCATTAATATCACATGTAATGGTGATTTTTTTTTTTAAAGGATGAAGACTATAAAGATCATTTCACATAGGCCACTGGATTCTGTCACATGGTAGTAACTTCTGTTCTTTACCAATTTGTGCTGGATTCTTGTGTGGGGTGGCCTGCCCAGGTCCTGATCCTGCCACACATGGCTGGGAAGTTTGGCAGCAGGGTAGCATTGGCAGTGTTAATTGCCTCCATGGACTGGATCTGACCTGCAGGTCAGGAGTTTAGCACTTATGGACTGGACAGATAGTAGACGGTTTTAATAAGCACACATATGGAAGTGTTCTACATAACTCTAGCAATGCTTTGGAACTCAGCTCTATCATTGCTACCCCTTGCTGATAAAACCCTCATACTCCACTACATTTTATGCATCTACACCTATACATCTATTGTACATGTATACAAAGTTAATGGGACTACTCTTGTGAGAGAGGTTTGGTCTATAAATCTGAGTATAGGAATTATAATCACACCTTGTATATCCACTGTGAGGTGGACTATGAAAGAGACTGGCTTAGTCATCCTGCCCTAGCATAAGCAAGAGAAAAGCCTTTGCTAAATTACTGATAATTGAACAATTCCTGAAAATGATACACTAACAGAAGTGAGAATGATGAAACAGCCCAGGGGCCCATGCTGTTAAAATGAACCCTAGCAGATAGGAATTCTGTTTCTTTACAAAATTTTTGTTCTCTTGCATTCTTTTTACATGAGCTATTTTTCAGTGTAGTATTGGTGTAAATTATGCACAGCAGACTTATTCATTTAATAGGTTCAGGTCAGAGAGTTATTGTATTTCAGCAGTTGGTGTTCAGGGATTTTGTAATTTATGAAGTTTATTAATTTAGCAGGTATTTGTTTAAAATGCCATTTTCCCCTTCACTAGGCATTTGCTGTAAAACAAAAAGTGTCTTGTCAACATAGCAGAATTCCACAGAAATTCCCTTATTATGATACAGGTGTGAAAGTCTATGAAATTAGACAAAATAGCTAAAGAATACAACTAGGAATAAAATTAGCCACATAAGGAGGTAAAATAACAGTCTTGCCTTTTTTTTTCCTCCAAGAAATAAGGTGGGTGAGAATCTGAAGGAGAGTGTTAACAGACCATATCTTGTAGTTCACTGGGTAGTACAGCAGGTAGCAACAATTAAAAGAATAGGTAATGCCAGCCTCTCAGAACAGTAATTTTGCAACCATGTTGAAATTGGTGTGCTTGATTATCTGGAGCTAAATTCTACCTCATACCACCGCACAGAATAGTGGGAAGACGTTAGGAACTTTCTGCTGCATTGTGCAGCCCAGTTGTCCAGCTTCCAGGGGAATTCAGAATAAATATTGAGAGGGTTTTTCAGGAAAATACAGCACCCAAAAGAAGAGGGGGTGGAGGATAAAGCATTAGCCCCCTGCTTATTAGCTAACCATAAGGGGCAGCTATGCTGCACTGAAGTGGCACATCAATTTATACTCCTACAAGTGCCTGCAACACCATGATAGGGTATAGGCCTATGACAATGTAGCTCTACTCCACTTAGTACAGAAAGGTATTTTGGGGGCAAAGCCTAACACTTCTACAGTATCCAGAGTTGCCAGTTGTCTTTAAATTTATGGACCATCTGTAAAGATAGATGAGAGGTACCCATCCAAAAAGTCTTGGAGGGGGAGGGAAAGAGCCATCAGTAAAACAATCTAAGCAACTGGGAGCTCTGTGAAGAGGCTGGAGGCAAGTATTCATGGCCGAGCAGAGTAGTGCTACCCGAGCAGGAGTGTGGCATCCTGCAGGGAGTATTTTCTCAGTGCTTTGTAACCCAGGGGATCCTCCATAGCTCTCTTTTCCCCCAAAACAATATGCTGCTAAATATCATCACCTACCTCTAATTCTGTTCACCTTACAGGTAGGTAGATAGTAGTCCTTTTTGGGAGTGTGTGTGGAGCAGGTTGGGGGATGGCTGGGGGAGGGGAGGCAGCATTACAGTTGGAGGTATTGGGGTATAGGGTTAAGTGGGGGGCCTCTTGAGGAGTCAAACCATTGCTGCAGTCAATCAGGGTTGCCAACCCTGCCCCCCACCCTTTTTTTAAACTGATAATCTGCAGTAAGAAAAAAGAAAAAAGGCAGTATATATTTTTTTACTGATAAGTTCCTGATAAACTCTTTACTAGCACCCATTTGGTTTTGTTGTCTTTTTTTATTTTTATTTTTTTTACCACTATAGTTGGAATTAAACCCCTAAATTGGAACCTGCCCCCAGGAGAGGAATTGTTTTCCCCAGTGTCAAATTATCAGTTTTGGGATATAGCGATTAAAAACTCCAGTTAAACACTTAAACTGGAACCAACAGCCAGTTTGAAATATGTTTGCATTTAGCCTAACATCTGATTTTCTTTCATATGATATTTCTTCCTACCATAATAGTTTTTTCTTTATTTTAGGGATCAGAGACATAACGTATCATATTCGCCTGAGAGCAAGCACAGCTTTTTCCTGGGGTCTGGCATCCCATATGCTTTGTGTATACATCAAGGGTCATCTGTTGTGCTTAAAAATATGGTGCAAATTATTTTACCAGTATATTGCTAATGCTCACATCTACAGTCTTATGTAAAATTAATTTTCTCTTTTGTCTGTAGTTGCAACTTGGAACACTTTCCTTATATGCACTATAAAATGTTAATAGCAAAATTTAGTATGACTTTATGACTGTGGTGTCATTTTTCTCAGCTTGATCAGCTCTTTCAAATGGCATCATTATGATCAAAGTTGTTTACAGTAATAAAGCAAGAATAGTTTCAATAAAATAGTAGGTGCCTTTACAGTTAAAGAGTATCTGGCATTTAAGAATGCAGTAGCTACTTTTTCTGTGGGTGCAGAATCATAATAAGTCCACAACATAACAGAGTTAATGCATGTAATTACAAGATTGCCCCCTAAGGATTTGAGGGCATGGAAAGAGACAACACAAAATACATTATGAATCTGAAAGTGAAGAGAAGAGAGATAAATTGTATGTATTGGTGATATAAGGAAAAATAACTGCACCAAAGCTCTGAATGTCAGAAACTAGTTTATTTTAATTCAACATCATTCTTCACTGATAAACTTGTCACAGATTATTGATTTGTAAGAAGAACATGGTGACACTTTAAATTAAGGTACATTTATAAATATTTTACTAATGTTACATGATTAATAGAAAATACTTTAAAAAAAATACATAATTGTAGGTATGCCCCAACATGTGGGAACACATATGGATGGTTTTTCAAAAGATTCTAATAAATGATGTGCTAGCTACTAGTTACAAAGCATTAATAAAGTGTAGCATATAACATTTTTTATAAAACATAGGTCACTTCAAAATGTTAAGAGAGATCTCATAGTATTACAGAGGCATAAATGACAAGTGAAGGTACATGGGAATGGTGAAGCAGGCCCATTGACTATAATGCAAGTGCTTGGACCTCATAAAACCACTGCATTAACAAAAACCTAGAGTAAAATCTAGATTTGGCATGTTTACATACATTTCAAAACAGAACTGTGCACTGATACCCAAGCTAGCTTTGTATGCATGAGCTTGAGACCTGGAAGTAGTGTAGGCATGTCAGCATGTCACCGCACCTGGACTTCCGCTTCTCAGCAGAGACAATTGGCCTAGGGACAGCGCCAAGCTAATACAACTATATTGCTTCAAATTCCAGAGCTACCATAGAATCAGTGGACTGGAAGGGACCTGGAAGACCATCAAGTCTGGTCCCCTACCATAGGCAGGAGATTAATGAGCTCAAATTAGCTCAACAAGGTGCCTCCTTTTGAACACCTCCAAGGATGGCAACCACACCATGTCGACCTGACCTAAGATAACACTATCTCTGAGGTATGCTTTGGTTCCTGTTTTTCCCACATGGTCAATAAAGGGATTCCCCAGGAGGGTTTGGCAGGATCAGGGGGACTGGTGGTGGGGCAGAGGGACTCTTCCCCACCCCCTTAGATTAGAACCAGGGGTATTTTTAGCCCTCCATCCCAGATGAACAACTCCACCTCATCCTATACACCCTTCCTCCAACTTACTTGCTCTGACCCTGGCACTGGTGAATGCTAGTAAT
Source organism: Crocodylus porosus (assembly GCF_001723895.1). Classification (NCBI taxonomy): domain Eukaryota; kingdom Metazoa; phylum Chordata; order Crocodylia; family Crocodylidae; genus Crocodylus; species Crocodylus porosus. The sequence goes on from NW_017728943.1 coordinate 42,658,967, forward strand.
ACTGGTACTGGAAGTGTTTTTCAGGATGGGTGAGAGGGGAGCATTGTTCATCTAGAGATGGGGAGAGGGACCAGTGCCAGGGAGGGGGTAGGAAAGTGCAGCCCCACAACTTTCCCAGCCCTGAGGCTGTGCTGGGAATGTACAGAAATTCTAGACAGATTAGTGTAAAAATGGTTAACCTGATCCAAGCTGAGTGTACCTTGGAGTTAACATTAACTTAGATTGGCTCAGCCATTTTTAGACTGATCTAATTGTCCTGAACATCTGTACAGTTCACCCTTGGATTCACCTAAGTGGTACAAGGTCTGTATCTGGGTGAACCAATTCAGACTGGATGGCCATTTTTAACCCAATCTAACCTTGGGAGCTGAGTGGGTGTATGTGTGCAGCCAGCACGTGTGCCCCTCTACCCACACTCACCAGCAGTGGAGGCAGCGGCACCTGATCCTGTAAGGTAAGCAAGGAGAAAGTAGGGAGCCGGCACAGCTGCAGAGGATCCAGAGGGGGCTCCCCCTCAAGCCCGCTTAAGTGAGCTAGCAGAGAGCCGCACTCCCGAGCAGTGTGCACGAACAGAGCGTGTGAACAGGCATGCTCTGAAAGGACACGTTAGCGTTCGCACAAGGCGGGCATGCAGCAGAAGCCAGGAAGGAGTCTGCAGCAAGAAAGGGAGGAAGACTCACAGCTTCACGGACTAGTAAGAACATAGGGAGCGGCTGCTAGGAACCACAACCTGGTGGTAAGGACGTGGAGGGTGGTCACTAGGGCCCCCACGCCAGTTGTGCCACCTACCCTGGGCTCCTCCGAGGCCTCCACCCAGATGGAGCCCATGGTGGTGCCAGCGGTCCCTTGCCCCCTTGACTGTGGGGGCTGCCTGGTGGGGACCCAGAGGCCGTTGGTGGGAGAGGGGTCTAGAGGCTCCCTTGCCTGTCCCTCTTGTGCCCAACTTAAGGCCCTGGAGGAGCAGGTGAGGGAGCTCCAGGCCAAACTGAGCAGGCTACTGGGGATCAGGGCTGCAGAGGACAGATTCAAGGCCTTGGCAGCCTTAGAGGAGAAGGTCGAGGAAGTTGCCTCCTGGGGAGATGTTGCTACTGTACACACAGCACAGTCTGAACATGGACAGAACACCATGAGGAAGAAACACCAAGTCCTTGTCATCAGAGACTCCATCCTGAAGGGAACGGAGGGTCCCATCTGCCGACCCAATCATGTGACACACCCATGGCACGTGAGGTTTGCTGCCTGCCTGGGGCTTGGATTCAGGATGTTACAGGCATGATCCCAGACTTCATTTGACCCTTGGACCAGTACACCATGGTCCTAATTCACGTGGGAACAAGTGACACAGCGGGGAGCAGTCCAGACTGCATCATGAAGGACTATGAGGCCCTGGGGGCTAAGCTCAAGGAAACGGGGGCACAGGTGGTATTTTCCTTTATTCTCCTGGTAAGTAGATGCAGATGGCACCATGAGGCCTGCATCAGAGTGGTCAACCAGCAGCTTTGGGGTTGGTGCTGCCAGACAGGCCTCAGGTTCCTTAACAATGACCCACATTTTCATGCAGGGAGCATGCATGGGTTGGATGGGCTTCACCTCTCCCCTAAAGGCCAGCTTATCTTTTCTTCCAGGTTGGCTGATCTTGTATGGCGTGCTTTAAACTAGCTTTGCCGAGGGTTGGGGCCACAGGGGGAAATTATGACACCTCCCAGCCAAGACAGACAATGAGCACAAGAAGTACCCAGGTAAGTGGCAGGGGTCCAGATAGTCCTGGGATTAGGGGGGTGGTGCATTGAGAGGGTCCAAAGGAGGGCCACTCTCATGATCAGAGGGCAGCAGGGCAGGCCCTATGAGGACAGGCTACAGGACCTGAACCTGTTCAGCCTCCACAAGAGAAGGCTGAGGGGGGATCTGGTGGCTGTCTATAAATTACTAAGGGAGACCAGAAGGGAACAGGAGAGACCCTGTTCTCCCGAGCACTACCAGGAGTAACTAGGATTAATGGCCATAAGTTGATTGATAGTGGGTTCAGGCTAGACATCAGGAGGCACTACTTCACAGTCAGGGCTGCTAGGAACTAGAACCAACATCCAAGGGAAGTGGTGCTCACTTTTACCCCAGGGCTCTTCAAAAGGAGGCTAGATAATCATCTTGCTGGGGTCATTTGACCCCAGCGTTCTTTCCTGCCATGGCAGGGGGTCAGACTTGATGACCTGCTTAGGTCCCTTCTGACCCTACCAACTATGAAATTATGAAACCTCCCCAAATACCAGTACACAGCCTGAATGACCACTAGTCAACAGGAAACATGGAGCACAAGGATGCATGCGAATATTCCCCTGACCTTCTCTGGATTTTAGGTACTTCACTCAGTGCTATAATCTACTCAGTCTCCAGAACACAAAGACCTCTTCTGAGAGTAGATGCCCAACTTATACTGAGGCATTTCCACACACCTAGAAATCTGCATTTAGGCATCTAGAGATCTTTTCAATCCAGCACTTAGGTGTCAAAGTAATTTTGACACTCATGGAATTCTGTTAACCTTTGTACACCTAACTGGTAGTTTTCCAGTCATGTAAGCACCCTTTCTGGTATTTAAGTAGTTTCCACTTGTATTAACATTGCAGTGTGGATGCATAAGTATACATGCATATTCTGAGTGTGCTTAGTGGGCTATATACTGGCTGGGCAGATACACAACTGTGTACATGTGCAAGTCACAAAGTTTATCCAGACAAAAACCCATAGCTAGTAAATCCTCCCATATTTTGGGTCAGTGGTTAGGGACTGCACCCAGAATGCAGGAAAATTGGATTCTATACCTATCCACTACCAGCTCAGAAAGATGATGTCTCTCTCCAACTTCCCAAAGTAGTATATTAAAATCACCACACCACAGGTTAGGCATGAGCTAGCACGCTTTCTGAGTCAACATGCTCCTTCTGAAATTAGTCCCTGGGCAGTCAAGAGAGGGCAAAGAAAAGAGCAAGCTAGAAGGTGTGTGGCTCAATAAAATGGATGCTGCTTTGGAGAGCAGCAGGCTCTGCATTCTAGCTTGGACTCTCGATTGCAACGAAACAGAAATGTTCCCATTGTTCCATCCACTTTATCTAATCACTACTGAATCCAAATTGCAATGGCTCAGCTTTAAAGTAAGTGTTGTAGAAGAACCTAGGTAATGTGGCATTGTGGCACCTGTAGCATGGTAGCTAGAGCACAGCACTGAGAAGCTGAAGCAGTTTCAAGCCCTTTCCAGGTGAGAAGTGCCTAAGAACTTGGGGGTTTTCTGCTTTTGGGGCAAATTCCCATAACCACTCAGATATTAGAGGAGTGGTTCTCAACCTTTTCAGGCTCAAGGCACCCCTTTTAAGACTCAAGATACTCCTTCATAACTTTTGTGAATTAACACCACACTTCAAAAGCTAACGTATTTATTGCAGTACTTACTTCCTTGCAGAGGAGTCAGACAGTGGGGCAGCAACCACCAAGGAGGGAAAGCTTAACCCTTACCTTATTTATCTCTTCATACTGGGAGCTTGCCTTGATCTAATTATCTTCTCACATCTTCCTTATCTCCTCACATTTCCTGCAGCACCCTTCAAAGGATTTTGCAGCATCCCAATTGTGAACCACTACATTAAAGCTAGAATATTAATGACCCTTTTATGAAAAGAAACAGAAATTCTTTAAAAAGCTAGGAGGAGCTGCTTGCCCTGACTGGTAATGAGGTACAGCTAGGACAAATCAGTTCCCTAGCAGGTTCTCAGATGAGAGCATTTATAAAGGTCCCTCCCTGACAGAAAGAGTAGAGAACCTTCATAGTCTGTCCTTTCCTATTACCCGGTGAAGTGAGTTGTCACTCATGAAAGCTTATGCATTTCTGATTCAGTTATCCTATAAAGTGCATCTGAACCTTACCTCCTAAGCTGAAAGAGGCAATAATATTTGCTCAATTTTCTTTGAGGTGAGAAGTGGGTAGAAGGGCCTGCATCTTTTCTGCTAACAGAAGTTTCAAAGTAAAGAATGTGCTTTTATTTGAACTCTGAAATGGGGCATAGCTGTAAAATGCACTAAGCCTTCTGACAGAAGGCGTAACAGCTCTTACCCCATCTTCCTGCCCCCGAGACAGCCAAATTAGCTATTCAGTCAGTGCACAGCCTACTGAGGCTGCTTAGTGTATGCTTAGACATCCACACTACATGGGAACAAACTGTTCAGGAGTGCCAAAAATACCACCTACATGGCTGGGTAAGTGCTGTGTAGTTGAACAAAGTGTACCAGAATTCCACCCTAAGTTTTGTGGCTGCTGAGAGAGATATAGTCTATATTGCTTTCTTGTAATTTGGCATCTAACTCCTGTTTAGGCACCTATGAGAACAGCTTGGAACTGGCCCTTTGTCTGTAGTGTTTAGTGACAAAGCCTTAGGTGAAATTCAAGGGATAGTGGTTGCAATGAATAAGATAATACTAGAAATAATGATACTGCATTTCACATGGGTGAGAAAATTGGTGTATGATCCTTTGGTTAAGGCTGGGACTCATGATTTAATTTGCATCCTTGGCTCTGCCATGTACTTTCTCTGTGACTTTGGGAAAACCAATCCAGGTCTAAATGGTAAATTAACCATGCCCAGCAACAGCACTCGCAGCCATACTGGGCTGCTTCTGTTGGGCTACTTCCTCAACTGAAAGTACTAGAGTCATGTCTGAGCAGTTGCTGCAGACTGGTTAATTTCTGCTGTCACTAAGGGTGCAGACAGAAGTGACAACTTTTGCCCTATTTGGCCATAGAAAGCAGTCTATAACATGACCAAGCACAAGTGTATGGCTGCACACAGCATCACAAAAATGGCCACTTAGGTGAAAATCTACCCCTCATTGCATAAGATATCAGATAAAGACATTTCAGAATGTAGCATCTTCTGTAACTTGTATCTGTGGAGCTCCCAGCCTGTTGCTGTTTTCAGAATGGGAGGGGGGAAAGGGAGCAGAGGGATTTCAGTCAAGGTGGGGGGGGTTCTGTCCCCTTGGAGGGTGGCACAGGCATATTGGAGCCCACCTGAGGTGGGGGGAGGGGGGCACTCCAATTCATCCACCCCACAGTTCAACACCAGCTGGGGAGCCCCAGGAATGAGCTTCCTCCACTGCCTTTCCCTCTACCCCATTCTGAAAACAGTGAGCACTGGCAGAGAGCTGTGGCCATTGTGATGGAAACCTGGCTACAGGCTTCCAGACCACAGTTAGATTCCTCTTCCCCTGGAAACAACAGTGAACTTCTGTTTGGTCTGGGGCAATGTAACTTAAAACGCTTTGCAGAAAGTTATAGCTGGGAGCTGCACTTCTGTCTGCACCTTATGTAGTCCTAATTAGCTTACCAAAATGCCAGATTCTATTATACTGCTTCTGGTTTAGGAGGCAGCTCAACTACAGAACCCCAGTATGCTAGCAGGTAGTCCTGTTAGGCATGGTAACTTTACTGCATAGGCATCATTTCATTTACATATTCCTTTGGGAAGGGTTTTGATTAATTCTTATTCAGGATAAGTATGCTCTGGCATCAAAAAGACTTAAGCATTTGCTTAAATAGTGTCCTGGATGGAGGTGTTTTAATTACAGCCTTGATCTCTCTATAACTGAGTCCTGATCAGTAAAATGATATTGTTACTTCCTTTCCTATTTTGTCTATATATTGATTGTAAGCTTTTCAGAGTTCAGAGCGTTTCTTACTATGTGTAAATAATCTAATCTGTGCTGAATCTTGGTGTAAGAGTGCAGTGGCAATAGAAAGAAGAACTCAACAGTTGGAATTTTGGGGACTGTCATAAATAAAACATGCCAGCTAGAAAAAATCTGGACCAGGGTTAAGCAAGTGAAAATTCACTTATCCTTATTCTTAGCAAAATTTATTAGCAAATACTTCAGTATGGGTCATTAGAAAAAAGGTATCAGTTGAGGATTTACTTATCTGCAGTATGTACAATGAAATCTAGTTACTCCCTGATTCAGTTTGAAAGCTATGGTTTAAGACAGCAAGTGCCTGACAAAAAAAAAAAACCATGCAGACTTGATTGATTTACATGACACTATTTTAACTGAGAATACAGTAAAATAATTCAAAAACAGTTTGACATCTTGGAAGACAACCTTAGATTAAGAAATGTCAGGTTTGTAGAGCACAGAAAGAGGAGGCCATGATATATTTTTTTCAATGAATAGCAAAGGTGTTGGGGAATTGATACCTATAAAACTCCTGTACAATGTGTTGTAGCACATTGTATCCTTGGAAAGGCCAATCAAGTAACACATTATATGGTGCTTGTGAAATGCTGCAACTTTTGGATTGAGGAACAAAAATTTGAAACTAGTACATAAATCTGAGTCAAGCTGTTAGGTCTAGAGATTTGCTTTTATCTGGATTACCCTGCTGCTCTTATTTGATGTTGGAAGATGTTTATAACTCTTAAAATGGGAGTGAAAAATATATGCCAAGATAATGTGGTGCCACATTCACTTAGTATGAAGGCTTGTTGGAAATATCAAACTTATGTCTTTTTCTTGCATGCACTGAATAGAAGGCAATACCTGTATCTGGATGGCAAAGAAATGTTTTTGGAGGACACTGAAATATATAGTACAAATCTTACCTTCTTCATGGGAAACATATCCTTCCTGATAGTTACAGTTTTAGACAGTGGACTGGTAGACTGCATTTGTTTTACATATACAGTATTTATCTGAATATAAGATGACCCCCTAATTAAACTATATATGCAAAAAAGTTAGAAATTCGTTATAATTTTCAAGGTATAGAATCTCATTATTGGATGTTTGCCTTGAGTCCGTCCCCCCTGCTATAGCGGGGAAACAAAATCAGAGGGAAGTTAGGAGGGTGCAGTAGGAAGAATGGGGAGGGAAGAATGGCGGTGAGGAGGGTTAAGAAAAAGGGTAGGGACTTGGGGGAAGAAGAGAGGAGGAGGAAGAGGATGATGATATATTTTGACAGATGCATGAAGCTGAAATTGGAGTGGCAGCTGTTTGAGAGGAGGTGAAGATGCATGAGGGAAGAAAAGGAGATGAACATACAATAGTTCTCTCTCTTTAAGTCCTCCCATACCCCAGGACCTGGGCTCTTGCTGGTAAGTAGGAGATGAGGGGGAGAGGGGACCAGGTGCTGCCCCACCTGGCCCCATTCCCCACCTGCCCCCCAAGCCTCCATGATCACTGTCCCACCCGGCCCCAGCATCCCAGCAATTAAAAAAAAAATAAAGACCCGCAGTCACCGGCAGTAGCAGCCGCATTGGGGTCACTGGGACACTGCCACACAGCACAGGACTCGGGTGACAGCCACAGTTAGGGGGGTTGTTTGTTTGTTTTTTTAAAGTGCCAGGAAGTTGGGGCCAGAGGACCAGTCTTTGCGAGGGGGGGTTCAAGCAGAGGATGGGGCTAAACAGGGCAGCCATTGGGGAGTCTGGGGCAGCAGGCAGGGGGTGGGACCAAGTGGGGCAGCCATCAAGGTGCTGCGGGTGCAAGCAGGGGTGGGGCCAGGTGGGGCAGCAATATGTGGAGGGCTAGGGGAGCAAGTGGAGGGGAACATAGGCCCTGCAGAGGGGGTGGTAGCCCCTGTGAGGGCCATGTGGCCCCTGTTGGGGGGGCTGTAACCCCTGTTGGAAGGCTGTGGCTCCTGTGGGGGGCTGTCCATGAGCTTTGTGGGGCAGCTGTACCCTGTGGTTAGTGAAGGGGTCACAGGGAGCTCTAACTACTCTATAGTAAGAAAACCAAAGTGAAACAGCAAAACATATAGGTATGTAGAATTCATTTTATTATGATGATAGAGATACTGGTAGGCTTCCAAACTGCTTTAACACTGTAGATATATCTATAAAACATTGCCCAACTGATCCCTCTCTCTCTCTCTCATATATATTAGTCTTTTGTTGTAATTGTGGAGGAACATGGATTTTGGGATATTTTACAGACTGACTGGGGTTTTTTTAATCAGGGATTTTTCAGTTTTCAAATAGGGAACTGTAGCAGGGGTGCCTCTTTGGGGTCTGTCTACTGGTGGCCCAGCCCACCTGTTCTGGGCCAACCTCCCACCTTCTCGCCTGCCATGCCTTGTTCTTAATTGATTAATACATGTAATTAAGTGGGAGGCTGCTCATTTTTCTGCCCTGATGCCAGGGAGTGCGATCTGAGGCTCTGTTCCTCCCCTACTCCACAGCCCAAGCCTCACAGATGACATTTGTAAATTCCTCTTTATGTTGGGGCCTCGGCCACTGTGGGCCTACTCCCTTTTCTCTAGCTAGGCCTGTCAGTCAAAAAACCCCAACCCACTAATCAGGGTTTGACTCCCAGGCTCTAGCTCAAAAAAACCCCCCTCACTTGGGCTCCTGTCCCTCTGTGGCACTGGCGTCCACTCACCCCTGAATCTTGCGCCCTCTCCAGCACCAGGGGTCAGTGCCCCCAAAAATGCTGTGCCCTGTCTGGTGCCGGGCTTGGTGTGCCCCAAAATTCTGTGCCCCCTGTGGCACTGGGGTCAGCGCACCCCAAAATACTGCACCCTCTGGCACCAGGGTCGTTGCGCCCCAAAAATGCCACACCTTCTCTGGCGCTGGGGTCCTCACACTGCTATGGGTCCCCTATGAGGCCTCCTCCATCCCCTAGTAGCCTTACCCAAACCACCGGTTTTAAACAGCAAACAAAACACAAGCCCCTGGGCTATAACATAAATTCAAGCTGCCCGGCTATAACATCATCCAAGCCACACCCAGGATCCTCCAGCCCTCACCCCTATCAGAGGCTGTACCTGCAGTCAGGCCTCTCCCTTTTAGTTGCTCTGGGAGAGTTCCTTCCCCCTTGGCTGCTGGCAGGGAACTGCTGTCCTGGCCTCAGCCCTGGGGTTTATATGTGAGCCAGGCCCTGCCCCTTCCAGTCACCTGACCGGCCTGAACCCCTACTTGACCAGCCGGCTGTGACTGGAAGATTCTGGGCTTAAGGGGCCACTCTTAGTAACAGGGTTAGGGTTCCCTGTTATACCCCCCCCTTCTCTCTTGTCCAGGTTCCTTCTGTTTCCCCTACCCCCTCTTCCTCTTTGTAATTTCTCGAGAAGAAATTGGCACTTACATTCTGGGTTCCAGGGCGATGCTTTACCTCAGAACAATATGGTTGCAGACTAAGGGCCCATCTCATCAGTCTAGCATTGTCCCTCCTCATGCTCTGTAACCAGCATAGGGGTGCATGATTGGTGATCAGCGTGAACTGCTGCCCTAACAGATAATATCAGAGCATTTCAACGGCCCACTTAATCACCAAACACTCGTTCTCTATCGTGGCGTAATTCTGTTCTGGTGGGTGTAGTTTCCTACTTATGTAGGCTATAGGGCGCTCTTCTTCTCCTTCTTTCTGAACCAACACTGCTCCAACAGCCACATATGATGCATCGGTCTGCATCAGAAAAGGTTTATTAAAATCCGGTGTATATATTAGGGGTTGCAAGAATAGTGCGTCCTCCACTGCTCGGAATGCCTTTTCCACATCTGGCGTCCGTCTCACGTTGGTTGGAACCGCCGCCTTTATCATCTCCGTCAAAGGCACAACTAAGTCTGCAAAGTGAGGTACAAACCTTCTGTAATAACTAGCTAGCCCCCAAAAAGCCCTCACTTGTTTCTTGATATCAAGAGCTTGATACTTTCGCAATGCATCCATCTTGCTTAACAACAGTCTCACCTTCCCGCTTCCTATTAGGAACCCAAGGTATTGTGTTTCTTCTTTCCCTATCGCACATTTCTTCGGATTGGCTGTCAGCCCGGGTCTTCTCAAGTCTTACATTACTGCCCTCAGCGTGGTGAGGTGTTGAGCCCAGTCTTCAGTGTATATAATATCAATGTAACTGCCATAGGGAGCCAAAACTCTGTCCATTAGATACTGAAATGTAGTTGCGGCTCCATGTAATCTGAACAACATGCGCCAGAATTGGAAGAGACCCAAGGGGTGGCGAATGCTGTTTTTTCTTGATCTTTGGGTGCTCCTGGGACCTGTCAGTAACCTTTTGTCAGGTCTAAAGTGGAAATATAGTGAGCTTGGCCAGTGTTTTCCACCAGTTCGTCTACTCTCGGCATCAAACTTAGCTACTGCGTTTAGCTTACAGAATTTGATACAGAGACAAATTTTTCCATCGGGCTTAGGTACTGCTATGATGGGGCTCCACCAGTCGCTGTGGGACTTGCATATGATACCTTTCTCCAGCATCATTTCAATCTCCACTTTTATCTGGCTCTGCAGTCACTGTGGAATTCATCTCCAGTTCTCATGGATCACCTGGCCTGGAGGAGTTTTTATCTGGTGTACCACACCCCGAGCTTCCCCAGGAGTTTCCTGGAACACATCTCCATAGTCTCTGACTAGCTTGGCAGCCTGTCTTCTCTGCTCTTCAGATAGCCACAGGGCCAGATCTATGTCACCTGATTCAGTTCCATCTGTCAAGGAGGGTCCCAATTCTAATTCCTTGGGATGAAGGGCTAGGTACAGACACTCCTGGTCTTCCCACTTCTTCAACATATTGACATGGTAGGCTTGCTTCTTTTTTTGTTTATCTGTCTGATACACCTCATAGTCTACGGGCCCCACTTGGCGTATGATTTCATAGGGTCCCTGCCACCGGGCGAGTAACTTACTCTCATGGTCAGCCAATAGAACCAACTCGTGGTCCCCCAAGTCAAACTTCCTTTCCCATGCGCCTCGGTTATAATGCCTCACTTGTTGTTGCTGGGCCTCTCTGAGATTTCCTAAAACCTCGCTCGGAGCTGCTTCAAGGTGTTCCCGTAGTTGTATCATGTATCGGATCAAGTTTTGATCTTTACCATGCTGTTCTTCCCAACTCTCTTTAATCAGATTCAGGATTCCCCTTGGTTGCCGGCCATACAATAGTTCAAAGGGTGAAAACCTGGTTGAGGCCCGGGGTTCCTCTCTTACAGAAAACAACAAAGGTGGTATCATTTTATCCCAATTCTGAGGACTCTCGACCACTAATTTCTTTAACATTTGCTTCAACATCCAGTTAAAATGCTCCACGAGCTCATCCATTTGGGGATGATACAATGCAGTCTTCAGGTGTTTAATCCCCAAAGCTTTACTCACTCCTTTGAACAAGTGTGATGTAAAATTAATTCCCTGGTCTGTCAGCGGTTCTCTAGGGAGTCCTACTCTTGAGAATATCTTCAATAGCTTGTTCGCCACCTTTGGAGTGGACACTGTCTGCATTGGCACAGCTTCCGGGTACCTTGTTGATAATTCAGTAAAACTAAAATATACTGGTTTCCAGTGCTACTTCTGGGAAGTGGCCCCGTGATGTCTACCACCACCCGCTCAAAGGGAACCTCTACCAAGGGCATCGGAATTAAAGGAGCTTTTGGAGGGTGCCTTGGGTTCACTTTTTGGCATGCGGGACAAGAAGCGCAATACCTTGCCACTTCTGGCAACAGTCCGGGCCAAAAAAATCTTCCCCCAATGGAGGCTTCTGTTTTGTCCCTACCCAAAAGTCCACCCATAGGGAGCTCATGAGCCACCTTCAATAAAGCCTGTCGATATCGCCAAGGTACCAGCAACTGTACAACCTCCCCTCCTTCAGGCTTCCCTTGCTCAATTTGGTACACGAGGTCATTTCTTACCACGAACCTCGGTGTTGTCTTCGTCAGCTCAGGTCATAATACCTCGCCATTTCATAGAGCCAAGTGTTCCTGCAAAGCATACTTAAAATCTGCCTCCTGACTCTGCTCCAACTGGAAATGTTTGTCCTCCCACAGATGTGTGATATCTACCTCTTGTTCAGCCTCTTCTTCAGGAGGAGGTTGTTTGGTTTCATCTGTGAATCCCTCATTCCTCGGGTCACCTTCTCATCCAGCCTTGGGCTTCCTAGTCTCCCAGGGCCTCCAACAGCAACTTTCTCTCATCTCATTCCCCTCCTTTTGCCTCACACTGGCTATCTCTTTCAACAACTCTGGCCAGTCACAGACCAGTACTACTGGGTAGGGTAAACGCTCAGTGACTCCAACTAGTATCTGGCGGGTCCTATTGCCTACTTGTAGGATGACCCCCACTCTGTCAATTTCCATGGAATCCCTGCATGAGCATTGCACAATTACGCGCTATTTCCCTCTCTCGGTGGTAACACGTCGCTTTGCACCATGGTCTGCAATGAGCCTGAGTCGAGCATAGCCCATACCTTTTTTCCCCTCCATCATCATCTCCACTGTAAATGCGGGTGGCTCATCTTCCACCTCAGAGTCAACTCTGGCTCCATAGCCACACATCTGCACCTGAGTTGTTGATCGCGGATGGATGATGGCTAACAGTGCCTGTTGTCTTGCGGCTTGATCCTGTAGGCCTTGTATTGTTTGCCATAGCCGATCCAAGGCTTGCTGCTGTGACTCTGGGTCTGGGATTAGTGTCTGTTCTTGTTTGTCTCCCCCCCTGGACCCAAGGGTTCTTTCCCTTAATACGGGCAAACCAGCGTCCTATGATACATACTGCCATATAAAAACTTCCTGGCCAATGCACCATTGTAAAGGGGGTACCGGTGGCCCTACCCACCTGTTATGGGCCAACCGCCCACCTTCTCACCTGCCAAAGCTTGTTGTTAATTGAATAGTAGATGTAATTAAGCGGGAGGCTGCTCATTTTTCTGCCCCAATGCCCGGGGGCGCGGTCTGCAGCTCTGTTCCTCCTCTACACCACAGCCCAAACCTTGCAGATGGTATTTGTAAATTCCTCTTTATGTCAGGGTCTCAACCACTGTGTGCCTACCCCCTTTTCTGTAGCTAGGCCTATCAGTCAAAAAAACCCAACCCACTAATCAGGGTTTGACTCCCAGGCTCTAGCTCTCAAAAAAAACCCCTCACTTGGGCTCCTGTCCCTCTGTGGCACGGGGGTCCACTCACCCCTGAATCTTGCGCCCTCTCCGGTGCTGGGGTCAGTGCCCCCAGAAATATCACGCCCTCTCTGGCACTGGGGTCAGTGCACCCCAGAATGCTGCACTCTCTCTGGCGCCGGGGTTGGCACACACCAAAAATGCCATGCCCTCTTTGGCACTGGGGTCCCCTATGAGGCCTCCTCCATCCCCTAATAGCCTCACCCAAACCACCGGACTTAAACAGAAAACAAAACACAAGCCCCTGGGCTATAACATAAATTCAAGCTGCCCAGCTATAACATCATCCAAGCCACACCCAGGATGCTCCAGCCCTCACCCCTATCAGAGGCTGTCAGGCCTCTCCCTTTTAGTTTTCTGGGAAAACTCCTTCTTCCTTGGCTGCTGGCAGGGAACTGCTGTCCTGGCCTCAGCCCTGGGGTTTATATGTGAGCCAGGCCCTGCCCCTTCCAGTCACCTGACCAGCCAGCAGGGTTTGAGCTTTAACCCCTACTTGACCAGCCAGCTGTGACCGGAAGGTTCTGGGCTTAAAGGGGCCACCCTGCCTCTTAGTAACAGGGTTAGGGTTCCCTGTTACAGGAATGCAAGAATTCCTGCTAGGGAGGCCAGTGGCAGGACCCAGGCAGAGAAGCCTGCTCAGAGCTGGCACCTTGGACCCAAATGTGGGTGGCTGACCTCCTGGCCAATTGGGGCCAGAAGGACATGCTTTGACAGTTCATAGTAGACCATCACACTGGGAACATCTTCTGGGCAATAGCTTCCCAGATGGTCAGGTAGGGGGCACACATGGCAATGTAGCAAGAACTGAACTGATATAGCCGATGTTAACATAGAGTGTAATAGTAGTGAAACCATGTTAGTCTTGTCTTGTAAGAAACTTAAAAACTCCATTTTGTATCCGTCTGCTTAACATAAGTGAATGAACTCTGCATAGCCTTATATATGAGTGTGTTTGAAAGGGTGAATGGTGAGAGAATGGCATAGAGATGGGAGAAAAAGATTTAACTGTTTATGTAAGCAACAAGCTGGCAAATGTAAGTTACCAACCAGTAAAGTAATTCATGGATGGCTGAAGAATCCTTGTGAGGCCTATGGCGCAAAGGAAATAATGAGGAGGGAGGCACAGATCCTGTCAAATGGGCAGCAAGGACACTCCAAGGTTGAGATACCAGTTTTTACAACCAAACTGACTTTGGGCTGAGATAAGCAGAAGAAGAATAAGGAACAACTGCAAAAACAGAAACTGGGTATGGAAAAACCCTAAAGCACTGAAAGAATGCCAATCCCTATAAAAGAGGACTTTGAAAATGCCAAGTTGGGTGAGTATCAACTGCTGTTTCTTCGGAGCACAGATGTGTCTGTTTCACCCCATTCCAAGCTGTTATCTCCAAAATCTTTCTCTCCTTCAGTAAGGCCTGGGCTGGCCACCCAGTGCCATAATTGAACAACTGCTGCTGGTAACTATAATGTCTGAATGGAATGGGTTTTTTGTGTTTGTGTGTGCCTGTATGTAATGTGCATGATGATTTGTGTGTGTGTCTATGAATGGTATGTCTGAACCTCTGTATCTAATTCATGTAATCAATAAATGCAGCATTTTGCCTTATCCCCCTTTATAAAGTCTCGCTCTTGATTTGACAATTGGACTTCAAAATAACTGCAGTAGTGCTTTTGGCACAAAGGCCAACTCTGCAGCCACAGCCCAGTGGCAGCTGGCCCAGAGGAGCAGTTGTCTCTACTGACTGTGCAGTCCGCATCCGGGTCTGGCAGGTGCTCAGCAGGTCACAGCCAGGCAGCAGCCCCCACTGGCAGACTGCTGCAGTGGGTAAAAGGTGCAGGGAACTCTCAGGGCTGCTTCAGCAGTCCAGCTGGCACAAGGGGTAGTGTCCCCAGGTACCAATTGGCTGGGCCCCAGAAGCTCCTGAGAGCCAGTAGCTACTTGACAGGGCAACTTTTTGTACTGCTGGGGACTGCACAGGTGCTGGCCCCAGGCTTTAGTTCCCCCTGGCTACAGATCCAGGATGAGCCAGGCAGGATTATTTTCCCCAAGTGGCACAATTTGCCCCACACCAAAGTGCATGTCTGGGCATGTGTGCTGAGGCAAAAAGCCCTGGCTCAAATTTGCATCACTTCTATTTGAACTGCTCCAAGCACTTGTACTTGCATGTGTGGATGCACCCATTTAGTGAAATGAAGTGATATTGCTGATAGGATAAAACAAAACTATGTAAGAAGCAGGTGATGAATTTATGGAAAAAAGAAGAATGGAGATACCTAGTAGATCTAGCAGGATGAAAAGATGATGAGGCCTGAGAGGTGGTAAAGCTATAGCTGTCATTTCAGGGGTTTACTAGGGAAAGTCATGATAGGGGCTAAAACAAAACATATATGGGATTAAGGGGCGATAGGTGTTAACAGACAAGCTTGGAAAGCGACAAAGAAAAATGCAGTCTTAAGAAATGAGAGTGTCCAGGCTCCTGGATTAATGGGCATTTAGAAAAGGAGGGAATCGTTCAATAATGTCTAAATATTTTTTGTTTCTCTTATTTGTCAAAGTTTTGGAAGTTGATGGAAGCATGCTTTAAGTTTTGCACCTTATTTTTTCATTTTCTCCTTAGTTGATGTCATTTTTGTATGGTAATGTAAGAAGATGGAAGCATGTTCTAAGTTTCGATACCATATTGTTTTGTTGGCGTGTAATTGATGTAGTTCTTTTGTAATTTAATGTAAGCCAATGGAAACAGGTTTTTAAGTGCTTCATATTTTCATTTTTAAAAAAGGTTCCCATCAGTATGTTTGCCCAATACAGGCCATGTGTTTTAGAGTCACGCTCAGTGTTGGGTGCATTTAATCAGCTTCATAGATGGTTTCTATTACTGAGCACATGCTGCTTTTGGCAGCAGTTTAATGATAGACAATGTATTTAATGAGCTTTCCTTGTATGCAAATGTAAGATGAAGGCTTTTTCCCCCCATGCTGACTGGGGGTTGGGGAGGACTGACATCTTGTATTCAAGTAAATATGGTATATTATTTAAAAGGAGTGTGTGTGTGTGGAGGGGCGGGGGTCTGTTATGTATTATTGTGATGAAAAGGAGCACACTCCCAGGCCCAGTTGCAAGACTGGCCCACTTCTTTGTCTTTGGGCAAGCCAGCCACCTTGCTCGCCTGCCATGCGTTGTTATAAATTGATCCAGATGTCCAATAGGCGGGAGGCTGCACTTTGAGTGCCCTCATGGCAAGGACGAAATGTACACATTCTGAGCTCCCCTTGATGTGTCCCATGCCTTGCAGATAACAGACTCTGTTTGGTTTCACTCCAGCTTGAGGCTGGGCCAAACTCAGTACATAGTTAAGCCTCTTCCGTAGCGCCGTATACTGGGCCACACACACATCACCCCGCTCTCACTGGGGCCTCTTGCACTCTGCCTGCTGTCACCAGGTCTCTCTCATGCCACCTATCCAGGGCCTCATACACATCACGCTTGCTCCCTTGAGCAACCCCAGAAGGCCATCAGGCTTGGCTTTGCACTCCTCAGTTAGCCCTGGCACAGCCTTTTGGGCCTTTCCTGCAACCCTCATCTGAACAGGGCTGGGTGATTAGCCAAACTGTGGGCCAACTTCGCCACTAGCCCCTCACTGGTGTCCAAGTAAAAATTTTGAAAGGTGCTGGCAACACATAAGTTAAGTTGTGATCATGCGCAGAGAACCCAGACTCATGGAAAATTCCACCGTGTGCCCCCTGGGCGACCCCAGGAGCTGTCAATCACTGGTGACCTACTTTTCAGCCCTGTGCATGCCTGGTTTCCACGCAGAGCTTGATCAGACGCATGCTCAGTTAACAAAAGCATGATGTAATTGTGCCAGAAAATTCTGATCACCAAGCGCCCTGATTGGCCAAGGGGTTGCTTTAAAAGCTAGTGAGCCCCCAACCTGGTGTGGGAGTTGGAGGTGTGGGTTGTAGGGCGTCGTTGGTGTGAGTGTGGTGAGAGAGAGCTGCTCAATCTGCTAACAGAGGCTGCTTTTAGCAGGGACTGTGAGGCAGAGAGAGTTTGGGATTCACACCCCTGGTTCTTCTCATAGCTTCACACAGCGATTAACCTCCTCGATTCCATTTCTCTCGTATTGATTCCTCGGTTATTGAATGTTATTTGGCTTTCAATTCGACTTCGATTTTTGCGTATAAATTTTGATTCCAGTTTCTACTTACCTGGTTTTTTGACTGACTTCGGCTTCGTTTACTGACTACGGCTCGGCTCATCCCTACTCACCTCGATTGTATCTTCGCTGCATCACATCCCGGCTCTCAACCTCGGCTTTGTCAACAACCATCCATTGTCCATTTGGACTGGCGTCACGACGTTCGTTCTGTCCATGGAGTTACAGTTTTGTTTGTTCGTTTATTCCATTTAATGAGCTGTTGACCAGCCCTGGGACTACCAAGTTGGGCAGCTGCACCTAGCTCCGGCTAGAAAGCAAGGGCTCACTTGAGAACCCCGTGGGCCAACAGACCCCTCCGTTGTTTGTTGTTTGCATTTGTTTAACTGTAACTGAAGAAAGCATCACTACCTACGCCTCAAAGCGTAAGTCTAATAAATCATCTGTATTTTGAAACCATATGCTTCCGTGCCTCAGATCTCCATGCCAGTAATCCTGCCTGTTTCATGTCCAGTCTGCCACCACCCAGCCACCCAACCGTGACACCGTGAGCTTGGTTTACCAACTCCGGGACAACTGGGATACACTGCCCCTCCCTTGGGCTAATGCTGCACCCTCCCTACCTTGTGGCCACACTCTCCACTTTCTCAACTCTGCCCTCTCTCTAGGGCCTCTCAACTCCACTCTTTCTCTAGGGCATGATGTTGAGCACACCCATAGGCTCAGGTAGCACACCTCAGTATGCCTGGCCCACTGCTTTCATTAAGAATCCCACCAGCATAGTGGACCCTGGGGTTAAGGAGCCCCTACCCACCTTTCACTGGGGAGGTAACTGGCCCGGCATTTCATGGCAGCTGTCCCACCACAGACAGCCCTGCCAGGCCATCTTTTCCTGGCAGGGTGCAATTTCAGGTCATGCCCAGGGCCATGGGGTCTTCTCCTTCCCCATAGCCCCACCCTTACCTCTGAGATGTTCCAGGAACAGTAGCCCCTCTGAGTGATGTTACTCCCTGGACTGCTGACCAGAAACTCCTCTCTTCAGCCCTGAGAGCTGGTCTCTAAAATGGCCACCCTAATCAACCACCTGGTTGCTGCCCGCTCCAGCCCTTAAAGTGACAGAGCACTGAAGCTACTCTGTCACAATTACTGATAACACTTTAGATTATTACAACAAAATAATTACTTTTGTCACTATTTATACCATTTATTTAAGCCCTGCCCCACCCACCTTTAGTCATTCTGGAGTGCAAATCTGAACTAGCATCTGCATGCCATCTTTCATATTCTATTTATTGAACTCAGAGATTTTGTTTTCCCAAACCCAAAATGTTGGTCTTAATATATCTGGAAATGTCCCTTGAAATTAATTTGGTACCAGCAGTTAATCAGAGCCATGAAGGTGGGGCAAGTTCAAATCCCATGCCCATGCAAAGCCCTACTGAAGTCAGTGTGGCTAGAGATGACTCCACAGGTCTGTCTGCATTGTTTCAAAACTTGTCGTATGTCATGATGCTGCAGAGGAACAACTTCTCACTGCTTTCCTCAAGTGGCAGCTCCATTCCTGTTGTTGTTAGAGTATTGCTGCTGTGCCTAGAAGCCCCGATTATTGACCACGTGTCAGGCCTTGAATACAGTGCTTTGGCCTGACCAGTCATCTACCCCAACCTGTTACAAGAAGATGCTGTTCCCAGAAGCTGGAAGGTGCCTGCCTAAAGCCTCCAACAATGCCCAAGGCTCCACCCACCCCAATACCTGAGTGGCTGGCTCCTTATCACCTGACCCTCCACTTCTATATAAGATCAGGGAGAAGAGCAGGAAGTGTCTGGGCAGCGTTTCCTCTAAGCTACTCATGTGCGTGACTGCACACAATAAAAAATCATGCTGCATAATAACTTTTTAATTCTGCACACACAGTGGCATACTGATAGGGGTAGGAGGCCATGTGCTGTAGCAAGGGGGCACCAGCGCTCCCCCCCCCCCCCCACTGTCGCTGGCTTTGTATCCAGCCACTTGCCAGCCACCCCAACCTGGCCACAGGCTAAATGCAAAGCAGGCTTAGAAAGAGAAGAAGGTAGGTAGTCCAATATAAGTACACCTAATTGAGTAAGATGTATAGGCTAAGGTAGCCAGGCATCTTGCTGCAGGAGCGGGGAGGGGCTGGCACACTGAGATACCCGTGCATTCCCAGCCAGGACTCCCCCCACCCAGCCTGTCTCTCACCCTTTAACTCCTCAATCTACATCTTCACTGACTGCCTGTCTTGTCCAGCCCAAACCAGCCCAAACTCTGGCTTCTTTACTTTTCATTCCATCCAGGAAGAGCACACACCAACTGCTGAAACTTCCTTAGCCTGACAAAGGGTTTTTGAACCTGAAAGCTTGCTTAAAAATTGTTTTCCAGCTATTTAAGTTGGTCTAATAAAAGATACCAGATTCACCCAAACAACCTTGTCTGCCTAGAGGAGTTGAGACATCTAATATTTTTAAATAGTAAAGGAAATAGGTTTTCTAGTAGTTCTTTTCCTGTTTTTTAGTGCCACATTCCCTAGTCAAATTCCCTTTTTTCACATCTGGACATTTGGGTTGCAGGGGCTTTTTTGTAGAACTTGAAGCGGGGACATGGAGCGGGGCAGAACAGCTGCTATTCCTTCCCACATGCTCCTCCACAAGATTTTCTTTCCTCTGTACTGGGGGGAAGGGGGCAGGGGATGGAGCAAAGGGGGCAGATCTGATGAATCCTTTTCAGGCCAGAAGGCTATACAAGTTTATTAGAGGATGACATTATGATGAATGGGCTGAGTTAAAAATATACTCTGATAAGAGGAAATGTATTTAACAGTTTGCCTGCAATACATGGTAAGAGCAGAGCTACAATATTTGAATAAGCCCTTTGAAGCTTGCAGTTGCCTGAGTTCATTGCCATCCAGTGCTTGACTCCAGGATGACTAGAGCTGCTCCAGGCTTTGCAAACCTATTATAAGCCTAGGTAAGTTGCTATCATCATATTGGAATGTCCATTAAAACTTCAAAGCCTGATCTGAGTTTTAATTGTCATAAGGCAAAATACTTCTTACAGGGAGATTTATGAAGCTTCTGACATTTTATAGGCTGAATCCAGTGTAGGGTCATAGACCATATTAAGGTTTTTGACCAAAAGTAAAGAGCTTAGATTTTCATATTTTACTATTCATGACCTTGGGACTATGTAAAATGGCAGCCACATTTAATTCTAGCCAGTCATGCCTAAGCACAGCAGTACTTGTGCTTCACTGATGTTCCCATTAGACAAAAGTACTATGAGCTAAATGCAAAGCAGGCTTAGAAGGAGAAGAAGGTAGGTAGTCCAATATGAGTACACCTAATTGAGTAAGATGTATAGGCTAAGGTAGCCAGGCATCTTGCAATACAGTAAACAGGGTGAAAATAGCTGTGTTGTGTATGTGTGGGGAATTGTGAGAAGCAAAAAGCATGGGCCTATTTTCACAGGTGAAAACAAAGAATACTTTCACTCTAGTTCAGTGCTTCTCAACCTTTCTAGACTTCAGCACCGCCCCCCAAAAAATGCCACTTCTTAATTTCCACTCCTTTTTTTTGAGTACAGAGAAATAATTGCTCAATTCTTCTGCTACAAAGAACACAGAAAGACCACAACTAAGTCAGAATATTTCTGACACTATGAATTCCTCTTTCAAATCTCTGATGAAAGAGATTTGTCTCATGTATTATGAGTACATGTCTGCACATCTAACAGTCCTAATATTGCCCAAAACCCTTAAAAGGATATCTGTGGTACCTTGGTTGAGAATCACTGCTCTAGTTAGTTACACAAAATTTGAACAAACCTAAGTAGGAGACTTTCCAAAGAAATGCGCTGGCCAGACCACAAAACAGGAAGTTAAACCTATACTGAACCTGCAATGATATAAGTAGCGAAAGAGAAACTTCCCTATTCCATGGCCTGAGTTTGGGTAGATCTTCCCTGTTCCAGAGGATGTACATGGAAAAGCCAGATGCCATACCCACATAGCCTAACAGCAAAATTCCTATTAAAATTGTGAGGCCTGAAAAGTCAACAGATATGACCGATTATTGCATTCCCTGGGATGAATACCGTATATACCCAAATCCATGTTGACTTTGAATTTAAGACAACTTCCCAATAATAAGATTCTGAGCATGGAAAAGTATACATTTGTTATCATGTTCTATATACATAACCTAATTATTGGAGGGTCATTTTAAATCCCTCCCCCACCACCAACACCACACACACACTGCTGTAGTGGGGAAAACAGCAGCACAGAGGCAAGTGATGGGGAGGCAGGCAGCCTGACCCCACCCCTTGCCCTACACTCCACTACCTGCACCTCCTGAGAGCCTTCCATTTGGTGGCCATGACTCCAACTCCAGCCTAGGTCATAGAGCATGTTAGTGCTGTGTGAAATTTCACCAGCTGTTTAGTTCTGACCATTTCAAGCTCCAAACAGTAAATCAAAATGAAACAAAGGGCTTCAAAACAGCCTTGAAACAAAACAAGGGCAGTCAAAACGTTTCGAGTTTTGAAGCACTTGAGTTCCCCTCCCCAGCGTTAGGATCAGCTGAGCTGAGTTCCCTTCCCCAGTGCTAGGATCGGGCTGGGGAAGGGAACTCAGCACAGCTCAGCTGAGTTCCCTTCCCCAGCACTAGGATCAGCCTAGTCCGATCCTAGCTCTGGGGAGGGGAACTGAGCAATCAGGCTCGCTGGTCCCAGGCGGCAGCATCCAGCTTCCTTCCTTCATCTTGCAGGTAGATTGGGGGCCCGCAGCCCTGGGAAGACTGGTACAGCCCCCACAGCCCTCCAGGGGTTGCGGGCCTCGATCTGCCTGCCGGATAAGATGAGGCTGTTTCAAGCTTCCCCATTATAGCCTACGGGTGAAATGTCAAAATAGCCTTCAAACAATGTCACTGTTTTGATGAAACAAAATGGAACAGTGGTTTCAAATTGAAACAAAATTTGAAATGAAATGCTGTTTCATTGAAAGGTTGAAACGCAAGTCAAAGCGGAATGGCGCCATTTTGTACCGCCCTAGAGCACGTTAGTAATGGCTTTAGCTCTGGCCTAGCAGTGGCAATGGCAAGTCTGGCCCTTGGACCAAACTGGGGCCAGAAATGCAGCATCTCCCCTGTCACTTGCTCCCCCCCGACTGTCATTTCCATGGTGCAGTCTCACCCATGTGCCCCCTGTCCTGCATTGCATGGCTTCACCTGCTCTCCCCCCCAACATGGTCTCCATCATTCTCACGCTCTTCCTACATAATCTCCTTTGTGTTGCCCCCCAACATGGCCTCCCCCACACTTTTCACCCTGCACCACACAATCACCCTGTGCATCTTCTAGGCTGCATACCATACACTGTCTCCCACACTTCCCCGCAGCATCGCATGCTCCTCCACCACACAAGTCACCCCAGGCCCAAACAGGTAGCAGCAGCTCTGGCCCTGATACAGGCCCGTACTCTAATATAAAATAAGGCTTTCCTTCCTACCCCACCATGTTGAAAGGAGGATTTGAGTAAATGCTGTAATCTGCTACCGTCACTCCCCCCACCTTCTTTAGGGGACTAGGAGAGCTAGAGGCCCAGCCCAGGTACTATCTTGGCCACCTAAAGAAGGGAGAAGGACACATCCAGCCAACAGTGTAGGCCTACCTGGGTGGTGCCACCCTTTGGTAGTGACTGAGTGTGGCAGGCCCCCACCCGACTCACCTCTTCTCCACAGTCCAGGAGGCTGGGCTGTGATCAGTGCAGCTGCCGCTGTGCAGCGAAACAAATTGGGCCCTGACTGGTGCATGCCACAGTGACTATGCATTAAAAAGCAGCCCAGAAGCAGGGGAGGGAGTGGAAGGCACCAGGCATGAGAGACTGGGCCAGACGCCAACCCCACCACCAGGGACTCCCTGCTCATGCCATTGCAGCCCATGTCACTGCTGCTGGCCACACTGCTGCCACCGCCACACATACCACTATCCTGTAAGTCAGAATACCAGCCCTGGCCCACCTGAGCCAGGGGTGAGCCAGGCCAGGGCGGCGTCAGGGCTTCAGGCCCAGAGTAGCACAACACAAGCTGGCTCTGCACAGAGGGTCTGTCCACAGTCCAAACCCTTCACCAGGGTGATTCTCCCTGCAACAAGGCCCCCAGACTGGCTAACCCACACCCAACCAGGAGCCACACCTCCTAAGGACTAACAGGGATGGGGAAGAGCATAGTGAGGGGCTGGCGGGGAAGAACCCTGGAGCTGCAGGGCACATCACCCTAGCCACCCCATAACCCAAGCACACTCATGAAGTGTGTCAGCAGAGAATCTGCTTCTATGAACCCCAGGCATGACTGATAGGGAGCCGGAGGCACCATAGGGACACCTGGCTATAAGAGAACCATGAAGAGCCCCTGAGAAAAAGAGGAGTAAAGGGGGTGAAGAAGTGAACCCTTATGCTCTAATGCTCGGGAGTGAGCAGCTCAGTACAGGGCAACAGTGCCCTGCCCTGCATAGACTGAGATGCATCTAGTTATTTGGTTTCTTTTGTGTAAACCTTTTACTCAAAATACAGTAGAGCACGGTAACCAGCCTTGGCTCCAATGTCGTACCAGCTGCTCTGAACCACCTATGACAGATGCCTAGGTGGAGCCTGCAATCTGCAGGAACAACTGAGAGTAAGGAGGTGGGGGGAAAGAGAGGAGGAGCCTCATGAAGGACACACCAGATAGAAGCCCCAGAGTCAGTAAGAACATATTCACATCATTATGGGGTAGAAGGCACCTCCCAAAAGTCATGGTGGCCTAGTAGGCTCAGGGGTGGTCCATCCCCTGGTGGTAGTGCACAGGCCTGCCACTCTGAGGTGATGGAGCATTTTTCCTTTATCTTTTGGTTATGATTGTTTTGAAATGTAGTGTGGTGTTTGCTGAGGAGAGAGGAAGGAGTTGGGTTTTTTGGCAGGGGATGACAAACACAGCCCCTCTGCAGAAGAGGACATTGTATGAGGGTGAGGGGAATCTTCCATGGGATTTGAAGATTGAAGGATGTCTCTAGCCATAACAAGACAATAAATAATAAAAAAATGCTGCATTTGTTAAACAACTTTCAATTCATGCATTCAAAGTACTTCACAAATGTTACTAATTACTTGAGTATTATAACACCCCTGGGAGATAGACATTAAAATCTCCATTATGTAGATGGGGAAATTAAGGTCTGGGGCATGAACAAGTTACCTTGAGGTAAGATATGGAGTAAATGTAGGCCACATTACCTCTTTTACAGAAGTTGTGTGCAGGCTTCTACTCATGATAAATGTGGCTGACATGGTTGGCTGAGGTACAAGTGTGCTTCAGTGTAGGGGCTGTCTGATGGCTAGCCCTGCACTGGAGCACCCTTGTGCCTCAGCCAGCCACTCCACAGCACAATGAGTTGGGAAGAAGCAGCCCTAGGGTCATAGGCTGACCCCCAGGACCTCCTGCCAGCTGGGGCTGGCTCAATGTGCTGTGGTCCCAGGTGCATGTTCAAACAGCAATTGTGGGAGCAGTAAACTCTGGCATGGAGTTTATTGCTTCACATTTATAACATATGTAGACACGGCCAGTGAAAGAGAGAAACTCCATTGCAATTGGACTTAAAAGCACGCAGAGAGGTGGTGACCATGAAGTAACTGACATTTTTAAGTTCTTATATAGTTCACCTCAGGCAACTTATTTGTGTACTGCATACACTGGGGTGGATAAAGATTAGGTATCTTGTCTAAATTCACATAGCAAGTCAATAGCAAAATAAAGGTGATACAGACTGTAACTCTGGCCTCCTACCTCTCAGTCTTGTACCTAAACCACAAACTATTATAAATAAAAATACTGGATGGAGCCAACATGGACACAGCCACAGGCAAAAATAACACTTCAAGATCAAATAGTCAGTAGCCCAACAGGTTAGTGGTTAAAACAAGTACGAAGGTTAAAACAATGACCTGAACAAAATCATAAATAGTGGACATATACCTTCCATGGAACAGATGGCAGGCCAAGTTTTGATAAGAGAATTATAATTGATCTAAAAGGTACCAAACAAAAATGCAACACCCATTACTAGCACACTGGAGCCCATACTTTGTACTACACCAGGGCCAAGGTATGACATCAGGCTTCAGTTCAGTTTCCTGATCTTGCCTTCGCAGAGTTTCTGTTACATTCTCCTGTCAGTAATGCCAGTGAAAATACACAGTAACTCCATCCAGTTGCTGGAGGTCAGCATTATCAGAGACTGGAACACCAGCATTTTCAAATACTTCACCTGTTGTTTTGGGTTCCCAACTAGAGACATCTAGAGCCTGGTTTTCAGAGGTGGTGCGTACCCACAATTCCTATTAATTTCAGATAGCATTGTTATAGCTTTAACTCCAGACCAGGTTTTGAGCATCTTAAACTGGGCATTCAAAACTGAGGAACCCTAAACTAATCGATACAGCTTAAAAATATAATCTAGGGGGTGAAGTTATTCTGAATTTCCACTGATCCAAATAAAAGCAATGTCTGTATTTCTCCAAAAGTAAACTGAAAAAATAATGGGCTTCTGCCACTTTTGGTTTCTTTATGATGTATGACAAAAACCTTATTAAGGATTATATCTGCTTTTTTGGCCTTTGTCAGCTTTAAATAAACATTCTTTATGCTTTGCTAGTTAGCCATCATACTTGGTTTGAGCTGCCCTTACACATGTACCTGTATATACTAAATTAATATAAGATCCCTTGTCTAGTTTACATAATTTCATTTATACACCAAACTAAAGTTCGACTATTTGGTATGAATGGATTTACTCTATAGTTACATCACTGTAACTATGGACACAGACTTTTTACAGTCATATGTAAAAAGACTGTAAGTTAGGGATGTCAAATGGATTTGCTCTATAACCGCCCAGGGGCTGGATCCTGCTCATGGAGTCATATGATCCAGCCTGTGGGTCTCTGGACTGGTCCCAGCCTCACATGCTACATGTGGTGTGTGGGCTGAACCTGGCACCCCACACACTGCAGGCAGCACAACGGGCAATCCAATATTTATATATTTTTATATTGTTATATTTATATAAATATAAAATGTTATATATATGTTATATATATATTCCCCCCCATTGTTTGTACTACTGTATTTTAGTCCTTTTTTTTTTGTAAAGAACAGCCTTTTGCCTAGTGCCATGAAGAATTTATTTGTTTTTGTGAGTTTGTCTCAACCTTCAAGTTATTGTAACAGTTTTGTGTATTTAATATACAGTGTGTGTTAATATCACAGACAGTTTTATAACAGCATTATAACATACACAGTTTTCTCCAGCTTTTTATGGACATCTTTGCTTCTGCATTAAACTACTGTAGCTTGCAGAATTTACAGCAGAATTTGAAAATGAAGCCTGATGAAATGCTTTCTAAATTGTGTTGTATACATCCACTGCATCCATCTTACAAAAAGTCTAAAATGTAGGGAACTCTTATGTGATAATTTCTAGCATCCTATCTTAACAAGAGCATAATATTACCATTCTGCTAGACAAACCATAAAGGAAAAAAAATTGTATTACAGTAGGAAATCTAAATTCATCTTTTTTATTTGAAAGTCAAGCATAATTATTTATGGTTTTGGGGGGAAAAAACAACAAAGTGAAAGATCTGCATTCTTAATTTAACAGAGGTAGCATTTCAAATTCTGCAACATTAAGATGTAACTAATACAGCCCTGCTAGAAAAATAAAACAGAACAGAGCCAAGAAACCACAATTCCTTTTAATATAGATCTATACCAGAAAATGGAGCCAAATGGTAGCCAATTCTATCTCCACAAGACAGCTTAATTATACATTGTGCACTGAAGTTATATTAATTCTTAATTTGAGGCTCATTACATCATTTTAATGTAAGTTTTCTTGTTATAGTAAGATCAAAGATTATAAAAGAAGAAAAAGTTGGATTTGCCTTCCACACCTTAAAAACATACAGATCTTGCATGAGAAAAAGTGATTTACAGGCATGACACAGACTACATTCCACATTATCAGAAAGTAAAACCATTACATCACAGAGAGCCAGCTCAAGTTGTCATATCTGGTTACCATTGTTTTTAGGAAATAAATTACTTCTGGTTATCATGGGCCAATATGATATGGCAGCGTAAAATCATATTCGAGGCTGTGGTGACCAACATGATAACATGTGTCACCACTCCACTAAACCTGTGAAAATCCCTTAGAATTCCTATTTATTAACCTTATATTGACATCCGTGTGTAGTTTTTTTCATTGGCTACAAGGCACTATATAGCATATAATGCTTCTGTGGCTTCATGCAACAGTAATCAGCTTAAAACAAGCACATGAAAAACTTCACATGCAAAAACACTGAATATTTTTCAAAAACACCAGTTGGAAATGATAGTCAGCTTTACAAAGGCATAGCTTTGCAGCATTCTGCCTTACCTTTCTGACTGTTATTAATTAAATTAAATGTTGGAAGCCATTAAAATACTGTTTCCTTGGCACACCTGCATTCTCATACTGATAATATAGGACAGATGTACCGGCACTGTTATATGAAACTTGAAATAAAAATTTGCTTCAGTTTTTTTTTATCTCTCTGTCTCTTTTCATCACTGTTTCCTCTTGTAAGTCCTACCATACAGCTTTATAGTGAAAGCTATATAATACGAAGAAAAACCACTGAGAAAATTATAACTTAAGCAGCCTAAAAAATATTTACATACAAAGTAAAAGAAGGAATCTATAATATATTATTCCTGCTAAACTATTTTGTTGTAACTGGGCGTGTCTACATGTGTGCATTTACAGCGCAATAACTGAAATTACTGAGTAGTATGGGTGCACGTCTACATATTAATGTCTATCCTGCACAGTAAATACGGCAAGTTACGCTGACTTGAGCATAAATTTAACACCTGCACCATGCAGGTGTTAAATTTACACCCAATTAGATACTGTGCAGTAATGCATATGTAGATGCCTTACTGCACCATAACACTGTGTGTGTGGATTGATTTGGGACTAAAGTTAGTCCCAAGTCAGTCCATGCACAGTGTTAATGCACTTTAACACCTGCATGTGTAGCTGCCAGCCTATTCCTACTTAATGCACAGTAACTTGGAGTGAACGTGGTTCCCATCTTCAAGAAAAGGAGGAAGGAGGACCCAGGAAACTATAGGCCAGTTAGTCTTACCTCGATCCTAGGCAAGCTGTTTGAGAAAATTATGCTGGCACACATCCATGAG
>NW_017728943.1:42688474-42690851 GCF_001723895.1 Crocodylus porosus
TGCTGGGGTCGTTTGACCCCAGTATTATTTCCTGCCATGGCGGGGGGTTGGACTAGATGATCTACTCAGGTCCCTTCCGACCCTAGAAACTATGAAACTTAAGGTGCAGTAAATTTAAACCAGCATAAACATACATGTAGGCACACCCACTGAAAATGTACAAATTGACATTTTCACTCTAAAGAAAAACACACGCCAAAGATCCTAAGAATCCAAACAAATATTCAATCCCTTCCTGAATTCTGAATTTGGGTTCAACAACACTCTTAGCAGAAATCCACAGTCTACTTAAGCTTTATGTATTTTCTTTTATCAGTTTTGAATTCACCTCCTTGCAGATTCATTGCGTGGTCAGATAACAAAAATTCCAAACCCGCTTCATCAATATTATTTTATATACTTTATCACACCCTGTGCTCAACTCCTTTACTATACAATTCCAGTCTTCTTCCCTGAACTGTCTCTATATTTGCAATATTTTTTAGATGATGACCTGTCCAGACTGTATTCCAGATGAGGGTAAAACATTAATTTATGTCATTATAATATCATTTAAGGCATTATAATGTCTTCCATATTATTTTCCATCTCATTCCGTATGAATCCTAAATTTTTGGACTGCAGCTGCACATTGAGAAGAGGTCTTTATTGAGCTGTCGAAAATGATGTCCAGGTCCTTTCCCTTTGATACAATTAATTTAGAACCAAGTAATGTGTATAAATAGATCAAAAATTCCTCTCCAAAGTATATTAATTTGCATATATCAACACTGAATTTCATCTGCCATCAAGTTGCTCATTCATCTAGCTTGTTTATTTTCTTCTGAAGTTCCTTATTACCCTCTCTGGACTTGATTAACCTGAGTAATTTTGTGTCACCTGCAAATTTTACCACTTCAAAGCTCATCCCTTTCCAGTTCATTAATAAATATATTAAACAATGCCATTCCTATTGTTGAGCAGTGTGGCACTTTGATGTTTGATTTTTACTGTGAGGAAAATTGATAATTTATTCCCATTCTTTGTTTTCTGTCTCCTAGCCAAGTTGATGAATGTCAATATTTTAAGTGAAATCCTGTCTCATTGAAGTCAATGGGAGCCCTGCCAAGGCCAGAATTTTACCCTTCGGCTCACATGCCATAACAACTTAGTTTTTTTAGTTGCCTCTTATGAATTAATTTAACAAAGATATTATGAAGGTCCAAACTTTTGCATGTGATTCAATATTATCCACAATTTCATTGACATGTTCAGTGAATTGAAGTAGAGTAAGGAGGTGTGATTTTCTTTTTCAGTGGGCATTTGTTAGATGGGCAAAACTGGAAGAATTCCACAGTGATTTGTGCCTACCTTAGCATGATTATTTAAATATACTATTATTTATAATGTCTATTTTGATCTGCTTAACTAAATCTGATAATTTCTGAACCACCCTTGGAGCCTCCAATCACCTGGTACAGTAGCTGTCTTCGATTTAGTTTTCTCTTGATACAGTCTCTGAAAGTGCTTCATCATTATTTCATAAAAAAGAAAGTTTAGCTAGGAGTCTCCCCAACATCTTCAGTGATGAAATCAGATGCAAGGAAATTTTGTTTTTTAGCCACATCCTTTAATAATTTAATGCCACGTTCTTTAGTTGAACCCTTTAACTCCTTGTAATCCACAATACCTTTCCATTCTTTAATAGACTGACCATCTCATGGATTTTTAAAATATCTTTAAGTATTTGCTCTTTGAGCTCCTACTTAGTCCTTTAATTCCCCTATTACATTTTGCATGCTTCAGTTTAAACTGATTTTATTATCTGTACTAATTTGGAATTGTTTTATTTATTTTATTGTCTTTACTAATTTAGATTTCCACATTCTGAAGGTTATTTTTTATACTAAGCACTCACATTTTGGGCCTTTAAAATATCCCCAACAATCTATTTAAATGTAGTTTCACAAGGGGAAGTCTGAATTGCTCTGTTGACTGTTAGCCATGTTAATGTGGGGAACTATTTTTGTTTTCAGTTTATGCTTTTTTCAGTTATGCAGGTAAAAGGAGCCAACAATGTGGTTATGAAAAAGACTGTCGTTCCATGGCAACAATACCTTCAGCAACAGTTATGCAATCAGTTTCAAATACTTTTCCCCTGCTCTAGATGTCCTAAATTTAAAGTCATGCAAGCTTAATTCTTATTCACATTAAGGCCCTTAGTTATAATTAGACTGGCTTTTCTGTAAATTTGAATCAGGTCTATCTGTGTCACCTCAAGTTGCCTGACATGTGATAAAGAATCCACAGAACTTCTGCACTGATGCCTGGTTACTTCCATGTCCATCTGACCATTGTATTTCATAGATTTCATAGACATTAGGGCTGGAAGGGACCT
>NW_017728943.1:42690951-42712809 GCF_001723895.1 Crocodylus porosus
TGAACCACCTCCAATGGCAGGCTGTTCCAGACCTCGGACACTAAAGAAATTCTTCCTTATGTCCAGCCTGAAACGGTCTTGCAGGAGTTTGTGACCGTTCGACCTCGTCATCCATTGGGGCGCTGTGGTGCACAAACGTTCCTCCAGATCCTGGTAGTCACCCTTGATAAACTTATAGGTATTGGTGCATCCATATATAGGTAAACATAAACTAGTAAGCTAGATATCATTTTTTCAAGATGATGTGCAACAAACATTTTAAAGAAGTTCTGCAAAGCATATTTCACCATGAAGAAACAATAATGAACACTTCAACCAGCTTATGACAGGAACTTGCCAAGATGCTACATGGCTATGAAAAAGAAACAGACACACTGGACAACCAATGGCCCCAACTGTGCAATATTTGTTTGCCAGGGAAGGAAATAAAGAACTTCCCTAATGCTTTTGACCTTGGGGAAATTTTCTTTCTGACTTCTCTTGAAGATTACTTCAAGTCCTGAAATATGATGATCATTAGCCTTTGTGATTTCATCTTACTTAATTTTACTTGTAGGGGGAAAGATATACAATATAAATATACATATAAACACATACAGTATCCTAACTACTGTTTGGCCTCGTGATTTAGTTAGCTAATATAACTATTAGCGAACAAGTTACGAGTGAGTGTATATATACCATGCATACCAATGATGAACACAAATACAAAAACAGATATAAATATTGCAGGCTTTGTTGAAATTTTAGAAGTGTAGTGATTTGAACTTTATGGCTACCTCCTTTCTCAGTAACAGGTCAAACTCAAATCATTGGTTAAATATGCCAGAACTTTGGGGAAACTTGGATTCATATCCATAATGTATAGCTTGTGCTTTCCCTGATGTATATATTTCGATGTTGGGTTTTGGTTCAACCTATTTTTGAGAGAGAAAACAATTAGAAAATTTAAATGACCAGACTTCCAAAATGTCATCAGATCTGCTTATCTATCTATCTTATGAAGAAGAGAGAGGAAAGAAAGTGCAGTTCTTTATTGATAGAGCTGCAGTAACATTTCATTTTCTTGTCTCAGTGTAGCTGAATTCCCAAGACCCCATTTTGTTGGTGAGAACATGACAAATGTTTTAATAATGACTATTATTAAACATAACTGGTAATGTATGATTTATTTTTCTAGTAAATTCATCAAAATAAGCTATTGAAACCTTATGTTCCTTTGTAAGGACTGCCTGTCTTTGTAGTACAAGTATGTCAGTTCCAAGAGCAGCCTGATGAAAATTCTGCAGCAGTGGTATTTAAGAATAATTTTGGAAAGGATTCTCAACTCATTACTGAACATTAGATATGTTTTTGTCATCTTTTGAAATACGAGTGTTAAGAAGAGGAAGAAGAGACCTCTTGCTTCTATTGAAGCAACATCAGGGGCATCTTGAAAACAGAATACAATAGAGACAGGAACTGTTTATGAGTCAGGGGAGCATGTGCTACCAGACCCAATGTGAATAAGGAGTATCAGATGTTTCTGGTGATGAAAACCTCTCTTTAAGGTGAAATGGGCCATATTCCATCTCTTTTATTTCAAAGATGAGATGGATTTGAAAAACCTACCTGGCTCCTTGATGCACGGACTCGCCACATGAGATCATCTCCAGTGCATTACTGTTGGCAAGCAGATCTTTTGCCTTTTTTCCTGCATGTATTACAGAAAATATTAAATCAGTTTGGTGTCCATAAAAACTTTTGATCCTAGGAATAGCCTAGGGTACTGTCATTATCTTCAGGAGAACCATTTGTAGATCTTCAGTAGGTAGTACTAATTTAATTTTTTGCTAGAGAAAAAGTGGCTGATTTTCTAGATCAATATTTGATTGAATATGTTTGAAATGTCAGCAGATAAAGGCCCCTTTTTCTGGCCCAAAGAGTTTTTGAACCACAGAGGTATACCGTTCTAGCTCCCCTGGGATTTGGCTGGAAGGAGGTCTCAGAGATCTGTTAGAAACCTTCCTGCTGTTCCTTGTGTTCTTCCAGCAAGACTTTCTAAAGTATGAGATGAGAAGAAAAGAAGATCAAGAACCAAAATGTCTTTATATCCATTTTTTAATGTTTCCTGGTGCCTCTCTTAACTAAAAATAATCGTTTATAACACCAGTTTACAAAAAAACTCTTGTAATAAGATCATGTGAAAGGGGAAAAAAAGTGGAAGCCAGTCCTTCAGTTTTGCTTTAAGAAGATGCTCCAACAACTTTTGCAAACCATTTACATTTGAGCAGCCTTTTTCCCTTTCATGACACTAATTAAAGCAGAATATATATGTATTATCACATTGAAAGAGATCCATTAAAGAGAGATACTCAAGGCTGAAAAACTGGGTCAATGGAAACGTGTTAGAACTTTAGAAGAAAAGTTGTCCAGTTATGTTAGAAATTGCAGAATTTTAAAATAACTATTTCACAAAAATAATATAACAATACATTCCTAAACAGAAGCAAAAACAATTGATTGAAAAGATAAAGGGATATAAGATATCATACCAGTGCATGCTGTATTAAGACATACCATGTACATACATTACATGTATCAGTGGTGTTCATGCTATTCAAATTAAGAAGTTTCTTTAAATCTCCAGGAGTATGATTGGCCATAAATACTTTTAGACTAAGTCTTGACCTGAAATCGTGGCTTGAAACATGACAAGCCTTGACATAGTAATTAAGATCAAATTATATTATTAATTTTGATTTAGATGGCCTGTATGTTTTTGTTATGTAGTTTCTTTTAAAATATACATACAGCTATTAATACACTTTTGTCTGTTCCTATAAAAGAGCCTTTAATTAAAGAAGAAAAGATATTTGAGAATTCCTTAATTCATAATATTGTATTTAAAAAGCCATATATTTACAGCTGGTAGGCTAAACTAATGTCCTATTTTTCCACAAAAATTACAAAAATAGCTTTTATGCATCAGAGATAATGTAACTGTTGTACACAAATATCATGATAACAGCTGTTGTGAATCTGTTACAGTCTAATGTCATGTGTCTGTCACCTTTTTAGAACAACATTGTTACTTTGGATTTATTTAAATATCCACATTTTAAAAGTGCTTTGTTTTAAATTACATAATATTTGGTTAACATTAAGAAAGTGGGGTTTTAAAATTTAAAAATAACTCAATATTTTATATAAACAAATTAAAGACAATGAAATAGAGCCTAAGGGGGCAATTTGTCAGTTTAGATTTAGTTTTGTTAGTTGTTTTAGTGAACCTGAGTGACATTTTTAAGGAATAAGTATTAAGACAGCAATATTCTTGCTTTGTTCATTTCTTGAGTTACAAAGAAATCACTTCACTTTTGTCTCTACTATCTAATTTTAAATGATGCTAGAATAACACCTATTCACAGTCTTGTATATCAACTGTATGTTCATTACATGTTGAAAGAAATTTTGACCAGCTTTGCCACTAACTCTTTCAGCAACATTCTTAAATGGCTAGATTTATATCAGAAATGGCTCATTCAGTTGCTATACCAGACACTAGTAGCATCAGCACCCAGCAGTGATGTTGGGTAGGCAATACTTCCTACAAGGATCAAAATAAGCCAAACAAAATCTGTGTTTTGTACCTGCTTTCAGTATATTTGGGAAGCACAGTTAATGAAAAATGAGGCTGATGTACCCATCACACTTTTTTTGGATTACTGATCAGCACCATCAATCTGAAACCTAATGAAACAGAGACCACCTACAGTGGAGGGATATTGTGTCCATCATACAAACTGAATCCAATTTAATAACTGATGGTATGGCATAAGCTTCCACCAGTCAGAAGATTTTCTATTTCTGATTGGTCATACATTAAGCATTAGTAATGGGGCAGTGCCACTTCCACTATCATTCTCTGGGTAGAGTAATAGTATTGCATAGTACACTGTAATACTCTGACAGTGATAACATGTAATGTGCTGTTTTCCACCTACTGTGGACACAAAGCTGTAGGCATCTTGGCTTTTCAAGACTGTTTTTGTGGAATTAGCAAAGAATAATTGCAGGCCATGGCATATATTGAATCTTTTCAGTGTACTTCTGGGTAACTTTGTGAACACATGCTTGATGCGTATCACAACAATACACTGCAGGAAGAGATAAAATAATGCATGCATAGCACAATGGGCAACAACAATGGGCAACCTAGGCTCCAACCTGCATAGCACAATAGGGTTTTTTAAAAGAAAAATGCTGACTCTCCAAATGGAAGATGCCTTTGTTTCTGCACCTGCTTGACTAGTATCTGATTTTAAGGCTTCTATTGCAGTTACATACTTCTATTGTATGTCACACTAATAGGGAGAAGCAAAACAGTGAGAAAATATGATAGATATTAGTTGATCCTCTTGTTATTGCTCTATGTGATTATTGCATTTCCTGCTTGGGCTCCCTCAGTGTAATCATAACAGAGTACAGCTTATTAAAAAACTCTGCTGTTCAACTTTTACTGGCATAATAACCAGTGCTCTTTTTCTAGCTGTTCACAAGTCAATTCACTAGCTGTCCATCAGAATATAAAACAAACGTAAAATTTTCTTAATGAATATTAAGATTTTTCATGGAGTTGCTCCCATCACATCTTTCTGAACTTGTCCAGTGTCATGTTCATGCTCATGATTTATGCTTAGCAGGTGTTAGCTTGCTATGGGCTTCTAAATGTTGGCTTCTTACCGCAAGGAGGGAATGGGAAGGTGCGAATGGGTTTATTGTATTCTGTATATTGTTCCACAACTGTGAAATGGATTTCCAGCTGACATTCAATGTGTTACTATATATTATACCACAAAACCCCTTCTATTTCAGTAATATACCAACAAATGCAAGGGAATTAACAGTTAAAACTAAAACTCCATTATTAACTCACTGGGTTATGCCTAGGTACTGCTGTACATATTATATAATATGTACCCAAAACCCCACAATAAGTAAACAAAAGCAGGTGAGTTCAAAAAACAGCATTTGTCTTCACTGTGTATTCTGTGCCCTGGTGGTTTAAATACGACCTTTTATGTTGTATGAATTTTATATTTTCTACTTTTAATTTTCCTGTTTTAAAAATATATTTTGAGGATATACAAATTTGTTAAATGTTTTTAGTGATCTCTTGCATAAATAAAAACACATCACAGAATTTTTAAAATCTGTTATTTACTCAGTAGACTGGAATACTCTATCAGAGATGTACTGTAAGTAGATCAGTTAGATCAACCAAACTTTAAAGTCAGACTTATTACTTTTGTGAAGATAAGCTGTATTAACTCTGGCAGTAACCTGCTATGGTCTACCAGAAATATGTATTTTCTCTAATTTTTATAAGCATAATATGCATGGCCTTCATTTCTCAGTGAAGTTGTGTGGTGTTGTAATTTATTCACAATATAAAATCTGTAGACTCACAGACTATAAAATATTATAATAAACTATTTTTTCAGACCATTCTAGTTACTGCTGTTCTTTTTTAATCTTCAGGGACAGGATCCAATGCTGGCTGAAGTCAACTGAAAATTTCCCAACAAGGCTTTGGATCAAATAACCAGGACAAGGTTTGGGAACCTTATGGTATAGTTTTAGCTATAGAGATGGAAGGGACTCAGCATGTAGCAGTGATGGTCACTAGAGTCTTCTGTTGGTTCTGTGCAGATATAGCAGGGAAAATCTAAGCAAGGCAAATCCCAGGAGCTGCTAAAAAGCAGATAACATGATTTTGCAAAAAAACCAAACTAATCCCAGTGATCAGGATGCTGCTGGATTTTGGTAACTTACCTGCTGGTGTTACAAGGATGCATCTTTAAACACCCATTTTATGGCTTTCTGTGATAACTCACTTGCACTTGCTTCCAAGTGAAGCCTGAATACCAAGCTGTACTCCAAATTTACATAAGGTGTTCTTGTCACCAGTGCTGCTACTTGTGCTTTGTCCTGATTTTGTGCTTGCTTAGACTATATTCTCATGTCACTCCAGCAATTTCAGTACATACAGGCATATTCTGTGATCAGCTGTTATTACTTTTTATGGCTCCTACCTGACTTCATTGTGACATAAGCAGTGTCATTCCCTTATAAAAGAAGCTGTTATCCAGTTCTCTGAATAAACAAAAGGCTAAAACTTGCCACTAATACTAGCTACTCTGAGTCATCAGTGGGTTTAGTTCAGATGTCACTTAAATAGAAATGACAATGATGTAAAACTGTTTCACTTTGAAATCAGAACCTTGTACAAAGTACCAAGCCCTAATAGTAACCACCCCCAAACTGGCCCCCAAATTTTTAATAAATTATTTACCTTGAATATATTCTCACATCACAAGAATCCAGGTACTATTGTTCATTCTGCAGCTAGTCAGCCAGTGCGTAGGAACTGCATTCTTTGTGTCATGTTATTTATCATATAACTTATTTCTTATTGATATGATATATACGAGACCTGAGACTGGCTGTCATTTACCAACAAAAGGTTATTATATTTGTTGTTAAAGGTACACTTAGTGTATTGTTTATTTGTCTTCTCTGGTTACTCCTCATAGCATACATCAGATAATTTAAAGAAATTATACCTAACAATTTATGTTAGTCACATTTTGCTTAATATGGGCAAAAGATCATTTGTTTATTTATTTGCATTTTTACTACTCTGTTATAAAAGAATACCCATTCACTGCTCTGGGCACTACTGACAACCTTTTAAAGGTACTCAAATAAAAAAAAGAAGACATTCCTGTTACCTCAAGATCAAATCAAATAATTCAACAGCAGCATAAATATAATACAATATAATTACTTCTGTACAAAAGGTTGACGCTGCTCTCATTGAAGTCAACTGCAGAAACTCCAGGTGATTTCAATGGAGCACAATCAAGTTATAAATCTACAATAGAGTCCCACTTAGATACTAGCTAGCCCTGTCTACTGTCCAACTGCTAGTACCAGCATCCAGACACAGTGCTTTGGTTACTCTAGCTCCTTCTCACTGGATTGATTTAGCTGGATGCCAGCTGAATAGGGCATGAAAAACTGTGTCATTCACTCATTTAATGTGGTAACTCTTGGACCTTTAAGGAAACACTTTGACATCCAAGAAAATTCTTCAGTGTCACATGTGTACTGAAGGACTTGAGTTCAAGTTACATTTAATTTAGGTCCCTGGAAGACAATATATTTATGGTCTGATTAATATATTAATTTTGCCATGTGTGGCAGTATGTCAAACATTCAGACAACTTTTGGTGTTATGAAGTAGAAAAGCAGCCACAGAGTTGTTCTACATGTACTGTTAGAACATCTCTGTGGCTGGTTTGTACAGTACCTTAACGTGAATGTGTGGAATGCCCTCTGCCCATGCCAACACTCATATAATTGTCAGCATTGGAGTGGGGCAACACCAGCCCAGTCCCAGACTCAGGGCTGCCTCATCTGTTGCTATGGGGAGGGGCAGCCCAGCAGGGGATAAGTGGGGGGAACTAACTGGCTCCCCCCAGTCAGCAAGTTTAGAACTGTGTGCCTGGGAGTCCTGAATATAGGGCTGTGACACATGGCTCTCCACGTGCAAGGCAGAGGGAAATGTCAGGTTCCTTGCATGCCCAGAAGACCCACAATGGGAACTGCTAATGCACGCAGCTTCAAACTTACCAAGCAAGGGCAGTCTGTCAACTTCCCTTGCCTGGCATATGCAGAGCTGCATGCCAGCAACCCCATGTTTTGGGGTGCATGGCTTTGAACTTGCCTAGTACAGGGACCCCATTGCCCCTCTCCCAGAACTTTAAGAGCCCCATGCTGGGAAGCTGCATGTAGGACTGCACTTTGTATAGTTTTCAGGACACAGGTCAAGCCTGGGATCATGATGGCACATGGGGAGGCAAGTTGAAAGGGTGTGATTAGGATATGATACATACCTGATATCCTATACACACACATACACAAACACACACACATACATACACATATGTTTATATCCATGTTTCTTTTCCTTGTGATGAGTTAATATAAATAAAGCTGTATATAGTTAAGTCCCCTGACTGTCCTGGCCTGGTTCTATAGGGACAGAAGGAAACTGAGCAGTCTGCAGTTCCCACACCACAGCACACCTGCCAGATAACAATTCCCTTCAATTGTAGAAGGGGAGTATATACCTGAGTTACCTGGGCTACACTAACTATCTCATTTGACTTCAGAGTTTTCTATTTCTTACTGTTGAGTATGTTGTCAGGGCTCGTATTCCAAGGCAGACTGAATACAGCACATCTTTGTGGGCTGCTTGTTAGTCTTATTCTAGCTTCAGTGGAAATACCAGTCAATCTTGTTCTAGTTTCAGTGGCCTTTTGTGGTTCTCTGATCTTTCAGTTGGATGCACTAATAAAGAAGAACCATAGCCTATTTCTTAGGTTTCCACATTTCAAAGATTCTCTTCACTTACTTACAAAAGTAATTACTGTATGTAAACTGTTACACCAGACTCAGAAAAACAAGCCACTGGCTTGAATTTTCAAAGTATTTTATGCACCTAAATACAAGTTAGGCACCTAAATAGACCCATAAGTGCACAGCAGTATATGAGATATTTTTAGGGTGTGATTTAAGTATATACTAATCTGCTGTGTTCACTGGTATGTGCCTAATGTTTGACACCATGAGCATGACCAAAGGTTTGGTGCCTAAAAGGTGGTTTTCCAACTAAATTAGGAAACACCTTTATCTAAAATTAGGCACTGAAAAGTTACCCCAGTAATTCTCAACCAGGGTGATGGGGCACCCTGGAGTTCTGCCAGATATACCAAAGGGTGTTAAGAGGTATGAAGACCTAATGTAAGCAGGTAACCCAGGGTCAGGCTTGTCCTTGCCTGGAAGATCTCCCACTCCATTTAATGAGGTAAGCACTATAATATATTAATTTGTTTTTGACACTGGATGCCACCCAAATCACAAAAGTTATGGAAAGGTGCCTCGAGTTTAAAAAGTTTAAGAACCGCTGAATTAATCAGTCTAATGCATACCTAAGTTACCAGTAGAAATGGTTGAGAATTTTCCAATTAAATGTTTTCTTATCATGAAATGTCATTTAATAGAAAGTAAAACTATTTCCAATAATAGGTTAGCTTGAACAAATCTGGCAATTAGAAATTTTTTAAGTCTTGAAATTGTCAAAATACACTAATCATTTTCACACTGAAAAAAATTTTTTTATTTGAAACATTGCTTTCAAAATTATTTTTAGTAGGAAATAGTTAAACACAAAAAAATTAATTTGAAACAAAGCATTTAAAATGTCTTGAAACAAAATATTTTAATTGACATGAGTACTGATTTATTTTAAAAAATGAAATGATGACTGCTGTCCCATTTCAGGATAGGAAAATATTTTGGAATCGTGAAAACTGTTGTAGTACGGGAGGTCTGTTTCCTGCTCAGCTCTAACTTCCAGACTCTGCCCCAAGTTTCTCCTTGGTACACAGTCATAGCTGGAAGTGTTTGGGTAGGGAACCTATCTACTAATAGAGGGAAAGAGTAATCACTGAAAAACGTATTATGCGGGCAAAATAAATTTTACAGTATTTAACACTTTAACTTCAGTCTGCTCAATACATCAAGTGGCTGCTTGCAGATGTTAAAACAAACAAGCCAAAATGGTGCTTTACTTTAAACTCAGCATATTCTCACACCAAGCCCAGAACATGCCCAGAAGAGGCATTGAGTTTGTTGGTCCTGGCTTCCACAACAATTGTATACATTTGGTGCTTTAGTGGGGCTTTTTTGGCACTTTGCATAGATTTCATAGACATTTGGGCTGGAAGGGACCCTGGAGGATCATTGAGTCCAGCCCCCTGCCCCAGGGGAAGGAAGTCAGCAGGGATCATAGGATCCCAGCAAGATAAGCATCCAAATGTGTCTCGAAGGTGTTCAAAGCGGGTGCTTGAACCACCTCAGGCAGCAGTCTGTTCCAAACCTTGGGGGCTCAGACAGTGAAGAAGTTCTTATGTCCAGCTATTGATTGAATCAGCTATTAGATTAATGCACCAAAAAGCCCCACTGATGCACTCGATCTATACAAACGTTGCAGAGCTGGGTCAAACTAATGCGCTGTTTCTTCCAGTAATGCACAGGTTTTTTTGGGGGGGCAAGGGGGAGTTTAACATCAGTAAGCACTCAGTTACACATGCTTAGATTCCCTTAAGCCTCAGTGGGTTGTTCCCAAGTAGGAAAAAAAAACCCGTCAGCTACTGTAGGTACAGGACATTCTAATTTCTATCACCTTACACGCCATTTTTTTAATCTAGCCTTTAGACTTTTTTTGATTTTTCCCCAGGTTGACACTGCTGTAAAGATGACAACAGTTAGGTTGAAACATGACAATATTGACACGAGGCATCTATCAAATAGGATCTGCATTATGTGTACACGTTTTTTGTAAAATTGTGTTCTGGTAAGGTATTGCATTGGAGCCATACTTTTATCCTTAAGACTGCCAAAATGATGCACAACACAGTGAGTAAGGAACTTTTTCCCATGGTGTTTGAACCACTTTCCTTTTAAATGCTGCTAAGTGTAAAATTAGTGTTGTCCCTTAAAGTGCACGAGATTAATTGCCAGTAATTGAACACAGTTTGGGGGCTAATTATAGAAAAATTGATATTAAAGGGATACTACTGGATTGATTGAGTTTTGCAGTTCATATTTAGTTTTCAAATTACTGGAGTTGAAAGGCTGCAGTAAGAAACAATAAAAATCCATTCAAAGCTGCTAAAGCAAATTAAGGTTTACTAGTCCTTTGAAAGACAAACGATCCAAGTGCTATAATGTAGGGAGGGCAGTAAAAATGCTCCTGACATTTACTATAGGTTTAAAATATCAAGTGTTTTAGGATGCCATATGTTGAACACATTTAATCTTCCACCCCAATTTTTGTTTAGTCAAGTTCCTCTCCCCTCCCCCCCACCCTTAAAAAGAGAAAGGAAATTCAGAACAAAGGTCTTCTTTAGATATATTTAAGCTTTTGTAATATGCAAATCTATAGTCTACTGTAAAAGAGCCATTGGACACTAAATGTGATTGAGAGTACAGTTTATTTTAATCTGGAATTATGTTATGTGGAAATAAAACTCAGCCTCTTGCCACCAATCCTGCACATCTTGCTTTCATTACAGTGTTAGAAGAAAACAGAATCTTTGACAAAATGGAGGAAATGAAGCCACCAGAATTTCTCATTGTGGTATGGAAACTAGCAGAAACTTCAATAGATGCAGACTTCTAAATTCTCCCAGAAGAACTACTGAACAGAAATCAAGGTGTTGAGGCAGAAAGGAGGAAGAAATTCTCCATATAACAGGCCCAGAGGTTTTGATTAGCTACAGTACCTTCCCGTTGGATAAGACTTCAAATTGTTAAATAATCTTTTTAAATGTTTCAAGAAGTATTGAAGTGATGTTGTTGTTTAATTAACACAAAAATGAATTTAGTGAAATCATATTTTATTTACCAAATAACAGCATGGTAAAACCTAGTCTTTTGTATTTGATTAGTTAAGACATGGACACAAGAATAAACTTGCTCAATGCTTTTTGAATAAAATATTTCCATCAAATTAACTTTAAGAGTTTAT
Source organism: Crocodylus porosus (assembly GCF_001723895.1). Classification (NCBI taxonomy): domain Eukaryota; kingdom Metazoa; phylum Chordata; order Crocodylia; family Crocodylidae; genus Crocodylus; species Crocodylus porosus. Next base: position 42,702,596 of record NW_017728943.1, read on the forward strand.
CTTTTGTAAAAAATGGATGCCTTTTCCACAATTTTGTTCTTTCCCCCTAAATTTTTCATTAGTTTTTTTTAATCAAGTGGTGTATAGAAAATTTTATGAAAATGGTTAGTAAAAATTTTCATTTACTGAAAACAGTAGAAAATTTGAAAAATTGAAAGACAAGTGTTTATGAACTTAGAGGAAATTGAAAACAAATATTATGTTTCAACTTTTTTAATGAAACTCTGGGTGTGTGGGGAAAAAAGAATATTTCCAAGAATGATAAAAATGTTTCCTAAAGGAAAGGTGTAACAAAGGACCACTTCCTCTGTTTCTAGGTAATGCCCGGGTGGACTGAACCAAGGCCTAAAATGGCCAGGCAGCCAATGAGGCAATTAGCTGCACTTGGTCCGTAGGCGCAGAAGATCTAGTCATGTGATGGGAAGGAGGCAGGACTTGGGGATATAAATGCAGTTTCTGACCATGCATGCAGTAGGGACAGGAGCTCTCAAGAGAGAGGTGCTGCAGGCCAGCAGACAACCAGCCAACCCAGGGGAGCTGGGGTGAGATGTCTCTGAGGGATCTGATGGCCTGTGGGCAACATTTACACTGAGTAAGGGAGAATATTTTTGTGAAGCAACTAGCTAGTATTTATGTTCCATTTTGAACGTGAGACTGGGGACCAGGTTGTGGTCATAGGTGCCAGAAGCTAGTCCCAAGTTGGAGGGGCGGATACTGGTGGGCTGAGACTGGATCTCCATGTAGGGCTGCTGCTAAGGCAGGAACAATACCCAGAAGCTGAGGTCTTAGACAGTGTACCAAAGCTGAGAGTATGGCCAAAGGAAAAGAGGGCCAAGGATGCAATAGCTGAAGCCCCAACAAATGCTCAGAAGCCTTAAAAGGAAAGCACTAGAGCACTCAAGGAAGAGCACAGGCCCCAGGTGAGAGATTGACCTGGCCTGGAAGGCAAGGCAACAAGCAAGTTCACCCCCAACCTCAGGGACCATCTCCCCTAACAACAAGCAAGATAACACCAAAGTCATGGCAGGAGAGAGACTGGAGGGAAGGTGGAGCTGGGAAAGAGCCAGCAGGTAGGTTGGACCAAAGAGGGAATCTAGGTGCTGGGGTAGCAGGCCCTCCCCCACTCACCCAAAAGATACCACAAAAGGCTCTTTTAGTATAGAATAAACTTAAATATATCTACATAAATATGTGTACAGTTCAGTACAGATAAATTTAAAACACAATCATCAGAAACCTTTTGTTTAATAACCTTGAAGGGACTCACAATATGACTGAAGGTATGGAGTACAAAAAGTCTGCAAGATTCTGGCAAACATACTGTATCCGCCAGGCCTCAATCAGTTGCTCTCGTGCCACTCTCGCTTGGGTGACTGATGTTACTCGCCTCACGGGCTCCCACCTCTGTCTGAGCTGGTGACCTCCGCCCAAATCCTTAACCCTGTGCTCTCCTGCCACGACTTGTTGACCTCAGTGTCCAGGGCCGTTCATCAGGCGTGCTCGTAGACCTGAGGTTCCTCCTGGCGGTTACTCACGGCGCTCCGCCACCCCTACACCCCGGCCTCACGCCTCCTGTGTAGCTGTTTCAAGATAGTTGGCGTCTCACTCTTGGGACCCTCGACCGGACCGTATTCAAGCCTCCTCAGCACTTCCTAGCCACCATGCAGGTTCATTGCCCTCAGACACCCCGGAGCTTGGGTAAGAACAAAAATCACAAGAACAACAGAGAAAAAAGTCTCCAACTCAAAACCAGGCGTACTGCCCTTTTAACTACCCCCCCTCGCTCCCTTCCAGCACTTCAACAGAACATTGGCTGCCACATCCCCTTAGGCACTTAGCTCACTGACTGCTCTAAGGCACCTCCCAATTCAATGGCAATGCTCTCTCCTGCTGCAGCTCTTCCTGAGCTCCCCGCAGTCTCTCTCTCCCAGGATGTTCCTCTGCCGATCTTGGGAGGTGATCCAGACATTCCGCCACCGCCTTTTCTACAGCGTTGCCAAAATAATTCTCTTCTCTCCTTCGGCTCCCGTCCTGGCCATTCCTGCTTTTCTGTTCCCGTGTCCCAGCTTGTCTGGGCTGTGGGGACTTCTGAGGTTGCACTCTCTCCTTCCCTGGCCGGCTCCGCAGCATGCGCCGCCATTTTTAACCCTGCCGGCCAGCATTCAACGATGACGTCATCAGCTGGCCGCAGCTTGATAAATAGGCAGCTGGCAAACTGTGCGGGTTCCGCCTTCTGCCCCTCACACGCTGCCTCCTGAGTTGCTGGTAAGTCCACCTCCATGTCTTGTGCCCCGGGACACATACAAACACTCATAATACAGGAGCTAGCTTACAAAATAATGAGATCATGAGATAATAGATTTAAAGAACAAATACATTTTTTAACATTTTATTTCTAGTGTTTGAGTATTTAAGGTTCATTATTTCAAGCTTTTATTCACAACTAGGTGGGAAACTTACTTTTTTTTTTAAGTGAAAAGCTACAATTCTCAAGTAATAAAAGGACTTCAACAGAAGGCCCTTTAAAAAAATGCCAACTACCATAATAGCCAGAGTTGATGTGAGGGGGCTGTTGGCAAGCAAGGATATCGACTGGAGTTAGGAGCGAGGAACCAGTAGTTAGGGAGCAGGAACAAAGACCTTGACATGGGTTGAGTGGAGCCAGCAGCTAAAGAGTCTGTTGAATAGCCTGAGAAATACTGAAAGGTCACCTGCTTATATTCAGGCAACCACATCCATAGGGACAGCTAGGGTTAGTTATGCCACTGGTAGCCAGGCCCACTCTGGTAATCAGGGCCAGCTGGGGCCCGAAGCCCTAACTCCTGCCAATGAACAACATTGGCTATGGTATCATGTTTGCAATGAAAGTAACCACTTTATATAGCTTTCAGCAAACCTTGCACAGACATATAAAAACATTAATGAACATGCAAGGAGAGGGCAATGTTCAGATAGTCATGAGTAATCTGAGTTGTTACTTTGCTTCTAAATAAATGTACAAATGAAGACCCAAGAAAAATACAGTTGATGATCCTTGAAATAACTGAAGGAAAGGCAAGTTAACAATATGCACTGGAGATGAGTGCAATGAAATGATAGTGGACATATGAAGAAATATAAGTTACTACTACCCAATCTTAAAATAGAAAACTAAGCTTGTTTCCTACATTGGCACAAGCAAAGCCTGACAGGCCTGTCTAAAGTTAAGATACTGCTTGACAAAGTGTAATATAAGGGAACAGGAAATCCCATGTGTGATGGGATTTAAGAGAGTCTGCAAATACACATGGTCAAGCAAACTTGTCTATTGAAACAAAAACATGAGATAATGTTTATAATTCAATGAGATTTTTCATTGATCAGCATCCATAAAAGCAATGATAAAACCTAATGTATAGTGAAATCAAAGCACTTCCACAGAAGAATACTTCAGACAGTCACATCTAGACTTCAGAATACAAGAGAATTTTCAGGTTCTGATGAAAGCTTCTGAATCTCCCCACCCTCAACATTTTGTTTCAGGAGTCTATCATCACCTGAGTTTGAAGAATCCATTGTGTCTCTGATCTGTGAGGATCTGAATAAAGCAGAAGGAAGAAATTGCTATTGATCTGTTTTGAGGTGAAAATGATCTACTCCCCAATGAGAAGCAGTTTAATGTTCTATTACAAAAATGAAAAAAGAACATTGAATTGAACAGAAATGAATTCCAGATCAGAATGAATGAGTTTAGTTATACAGGACATACTCAGTGACAAAGGAGCTTGGCACGACCCAATAAAGGTGGATTACATTGTAGAAATGAAGTCCTCCCAAAAAAAAAGGACTTTCAAAGATTCATAGTCATGCTAACATGGAAAACAGGAGAAGTTATCACAGGAGCACTGTACTAAATAATTTTGGGATTAACCAAAATCGCACATGGGCTATTGGTTGTTTGCTGCAGGATGATCATCTAGTGATGTGTTTGCAAAGTACTGACTACACAACAAAAGAACTAAGGAAAGATTGGAAAAGAAACGCTAGCAATTTTTTTTTTAGCTGAGAGCAGTTTCTTGTCAAATCATTGTTTAAGAAATTATATTTGTTAAAAGTCATTTTCATGAATAAATAATTGCTTTTCATGAATCCATGCTCATTGGTAACACTCAAACTATTTTTTTTTCTGGAAGATGATGCAATATCTGGCTTCCCTTAAAATTACTTGAATTACCCCTCCAAAATTACCCCACCATCTACTAGTGCAAAGTCATTACAATATTAGCCAGTATTTACTGTATTTTGATGTTCCATCAAAACAACAATTCCAGGGCCTTGTACCCTTAAATGAGACACATCAAAGGTCAGTCTCAAATCAGGATTTTCCCATATGGTTGCACTCTTAGCAAGGTCTCTCCCCATTCTCTCTCTGATCTTTCATGTTTTAATTAGAACCATCTTTAAAAAGGCTTATTTTACTATAGTAGTATCACATCTGCATTTTCAGCAGTATGCTGTTTAATCACATTGGGTTATAAAGTGAAACTCTCAGTACTTATTATAATATCTAGTGGAACCCATGCATTTGGTCTTTTAGTGTCCCTGACTCATCATCTTATATTCTTTCATCAACATTTTAACAACCGCTCTTAAAAATGTAATTTGATGGATAATTCTCTAAACCTGTTTAGTTTAGTTTATTTTTATAAAAAAAAATAAAGAAGAAAAAGTTGACTGCATATGCCTTCCATTTGCTTATTATTGCACCTGAAACCTATTCTGTACATTCAAGCTATGTAACTTCTAAAAGCTTTAAAAGAGGTGAAAGAGCTGCCTTTAGGAGGTTGTGTCATCTATTGCAGTGTAACTGCTATAGCTTCATGCTGCTGTAGTGATACAAATTAGCTAAATCCTGAATAAAATAAACTGAAGTTACAATGGTTTGGCTACAATTCCATTACTAGAGAGGCAGATGTAAGCATTGCATTGCTATCAAAGGTGTCAAACATATGGCCCATGGGCTGAACCCAACAGCAGAGCCACTCTATCTGGCCACCAAGCTACCAGTGAGCTACTGAAAGTTGAGGGGCAGGGGCTGCCACAGAATTTGGCCCCTGAGGCCCTGACAGACATGCGTTTAGTGGTAAGAGGGCAAGTGAGGACCAAATCAGCCCAGTTGCCTGCAGCCTCTTGGTCCATGGCCACCATCAGTGCTCGCATGCTTGCCCTACCTTCTCTACCACTGGCCCTGCAGTCTGTATTGGCCCACAATGTAAGGTAACACCCCTGGGTTATATTACTATCAGTTGATATTGGTGCAATTGTTATATCTGCCTATATCTCAGACAGATACACCTCAGAAGACACTGGCTATGTGCAAATTTGTAGGACATGAGCTGATTCAATCTTTCTTTTTTTTTAATATTCTCAGATATTTTAATATTCTCAGAACTTTCATTTTTACCTTTAATAAAAATGAGTTTTAGTGTGTACTTTCTATATACAGCATGGCATCTCTATATCTAGTCAGCCCAGAAAAGTAGAAATCAAGTTATTACAGAGTCCTCTAAGGGACTGCTTGATCAGGTTCTCTAGTTTTTGCCTGCTCCCTCTGAATACCCTCTGAAGCCAGCCCAAATTAGATGAGAGAAACTGTCTTCTTCTGAATACGAGACCCTAACCTTTGGGTCCCTAGCCCTTCCTGGCCCTGCCTTAGAGAGCTACCTTCCACTTCAGCTGAAAAAGGAGGGAGAAGAATGAATTTGGGTGTTTGCAAGCAGCAAAACAGGCAGTTCCTCTTCAGTACATTTACCAAGGCAAAGATTATTTTGCCAGAGGTTCTCTTCCCCCTCCATATGGTGAAACAACAAGGTTACTTAAATCCTTGTGGACACATGTGTCTTCTGTCACATAGGTCAGACAACAACGGGATCTCTTGTTTTTAACTACCTGTTTACCCCCTGTACAAGTCAGTCAAGGAAACTGAAGCACATAACATTATTACAACATGAATACATTTAAATCAGAAATTCTAATATTATAAAAGCCTATGTCTGCTTGTCTGCAACACTTTATTTGCACTCTGACTGGCTGATGGAAACAGCCAATCAGAGTGGTCCAAGTGTGGGAGAGTGCACCATCATTCTGAAGCCGCGCCCATGACCAGACAGAGGGTGGGGGAGCCGAGGCCAGCAGCACTGGCCTTGGCTCCTCTATCCCGTTCCCTGCAAGTGGTGCCAAGGACTGGACAGGGGGTAGGGGAGCCGAGGCCAGCAGTGCTTTGAAAATACTTTTTCAATACAAGAGAATTTTCAGGCGCTGTTGGCCTCGGCTCCTCCACCCCGGTTCCTGCAAGAGACCAAACAGCAGCAGCATGAGGCGTTTGGCGGCGGAACTCCATCCCAGCCCCCTCCCCACCCTGCCCCGTGCTGCTGCTGTTTTGCCTCTTGCAGGGACTGGGGTGGGGGAGCCGAGGCCAGCACTGCTCCCTCTCCAGGCCAGATCTGACCCATGTGCTGGGGACTGAGCACCCCTAACCTACATGATTCACAAGATAGACCCAGAGGATGCAAGTAGGATTCCATAGCATCACAAACCTTATGACCTGTTATGGTCTGAGTTCTTTGCAACAGAACAACTGCTCTATTATTTTCCTGGAATCCAAAACAATGAAAGCTAAAAGCAGGCATGAGTCTAAAAAAGACTAAGAACAACTGCCATATACAAGTGAGTGCCCTGACCTATGTTACAAAAGCGTGCTCCCTCAAACAGCCTCTCAGTGTCTGGTCCAACAAATCATTTCTGCACAGAGGCATGGTTTTAAGAGAACGGTTAGAAGGGGCAGAATAGCTTACACTTAGTGTAACTCCCAACACCTGGAAGTTTCTATTCAGGTAGTGCTAACAGAGTCAATTGACTTCATGGCTCATTATCATCTCCCTAATTCCTGCCAATCTCTCCACTCTACAGGTGTTAATGACCCTTTATCCTTTTTAATGCTTTTGCTGTTTCACTATTCAAGTTATCCTTTCTTCTGAAATTCTTCTATCTGTTAGCTATTCATGGTAATGTCTCTGTTTCATTTTACAGCCCTGAAGACTGTTTTTAGCTCAATCCAAAAATTTTAACTCATGTATGGTACTATTAACTCAGGTGTAGAAATGACTGATGCTCAAGTACTGGAGGCATTGTCAAGACTTTCAAGAAGCTATATTTTGTTTTATGAATGTGAATAAGAGATTTACATTTAACTATAATGACTAGTAACACAATATCCTTTGACTATTTGCATGGTTTGTTGTGTTTTTTTAAGATCTTATATATACCTTAGCAAATTAGTGCCCATTTCAATAGTTACTGCTATATTTGGTTTTTGCTTTGATCTTAAACTAAATAATATAGTTCTAGACCTACTGTAGAGGTTCCAGTTTCTCTTTAACTGGAGAAAAATGTATTTTGCTATATGTGATGATGTACCAAACCATCTGAACCTCCCTTTTCAAAATCCTAGGTCCTCTCTTGGGAGGGAGATTAAAGCACTCTTGTTTTGAATTCCATTAGGGTGAGGAAGGAATCAAACCCAGCTCTGCCATCTTCATACACTATTAAATGAAAGTTAGACACCCTCACCATGTGTTTTAAAAGAAAAGGTATGTCTAGATGGCACTGAGATATCCCACATAAGCTCTATGCAGGCTAGTTATCAAACCGGAAGCAGTGCAGATGTGCATTAGCCATTAAGCCAGGGCTGGGCAAGTTATTTGGGCCTGCAGGCCACGTAAACAGTCTTTGGGAGCTGTTGCAGGCCAATCAGCACCTCGCCCCCTGCAACAGCCTAGAGCCTGCATGCCTGTGGCTCCTCACTGCCATTAGGACCCAGAAGCATCAGAGCGCACAGCCCCTGCCCTGGCCCACCCCACGCCTGTTCAGGAGTCACCTTGGCTGGTGTGAACCAGCTCCATACCAGCCAGGACCCACACATACAATCCCAACCCTGGCCAATCCCATGCCTGCTCCAGACCTGCCCACCCCTGATGAGCGGCAGTGGTTGCAGCCAGTCAGAAGCTGCTGCTGGGCACAGGGGAAAAGCAGCCACCTCCACCTCACCACTACCAGGCCCTTATTGCTGTGGCCACCCAGAGCCCATGCAAGAAGGGGCTGGGGCCGGAGACCAGCTGTGGAGCTGCCCCAGCCCCGCTGCATGCCCAGGAGTGGTGGGACATGTCATGGGATGGATGGCACCTGGACCAGGTGAGACCAAGTGACCTGCTGCAGGACAGATAAAGTCAAGTATACTACTTGAGGTTAAGGAGTTAGCACTTAAAAAGCTAGCTTAGGAAGTTACAGAACAGCTACGGTCACAGCTTCATTTTGAGGGGAACAAGATCCTATGGGGATGTGTTAGGAATTTCTCTATCTCAGTGCATGTGTTAAGACTACCTACTAAATTTGAAGCTCCTTTACACTGAGAAAATGTGTGTTCAAAGGTTGCAATACCATATTCAAAATCAAGGTCATGGCTTATTAAGCAGGTGTGATCCCTACCTCACTGTATGAAGTTGAGATGTGGATAACTTACAGGGGAATACCTCAAGTCAGTGGAGAAGCACCATTAATGCTGTCTTCAGAAGATCTTTTGAATGTAGTGGGAAGACAGATGCACCACCATTAGTGTCCTCTTGCAAACAAACATCACAAGCAGCATCAAGGCAGTGATCATCCAACACCAACTCTGCTGAGCTGGCGACATCATCCAAATGTCCAAATCCAGACTCCCAAAGCAAGTTTTATTCTCCCAGCTCAGTAAAGGCATACACTCAACAGGAGGGAAGAGAAAGCATTTCAAGGATGTCCTGAAGGCCAGCTTGAAAAAATGCAACTTCTACATCAACTCATAGAAGACTATCATCCAGGACCACCCTACATGGAGGAAGAGCCTGCTACAAGGATCTCAGTACTTTGAAACCTCATGATGATGATGTCCTGCGCCTGAGAGCGGAGACTGCTCTGGGGAGACCCCTAGTGGCAGAAAGGGGGAGGCTCAGCTGCCAGTCACCAGGGCTGCACAGGTGCTGGTTGCCGGGGCAACTGGTAAAAACAGCTGACCAGGAAGGGTCAGGGCTTATCCCTTCTTAAGCCAGGTAGGAGGCCAGGAGGGCAGTCCCTCTCCAGCAGCCAGGGGAGTAGGGACTCAGCTCGGACAGATGGAGGGGAGGACTCTGGTGTTGAGAGCATCCCCTGGTCACTGCTGAGGGCGGGGAGCCCTCCTTCCCCTCCGCTCCCTCACTCTCTAGTAGGGAGTAGGTTTTTGTTTGACCGGTCGGTCTAGTTTTTATGTTGTAGCCCAGGGGTTTTATGTTTTATGTTTACTGTTTTGACTGGGGAACCAGGCGAGGCTATTAGCTCCCAAGGGAGGCACACCAAGGGTTAGTGAGGAACTAGTTAGGGAACTTCTGGAAGGACTGGATGTATTCAAATCAGCTGGTCCGGACGATCTCCACCCTAGGGCACTGAGGGAACTGGCTGAGGTCATTGCAGGATGCCTGGCACGGCTTTACGAGCACTCATGGTGCTCTGGTGTGGTGCCAGAGGACTGGAAGAGGGCCAATGTGGTTCCCATCTTCAAAAAAAGGGGAGGAAGGAGGACCCGCGAAACTATAGGCCAGTTAGTCTTACCTTGATCCTGGGCAAGCTTTTTGAGAAAAGTATTTTGGTGCATATCCACGAGGGGCCAGCAGAGATTATGCTTTGGGAGATTATGCTTAGGGGCAATCAACACGGGTTCATTAGCGGCAGGTCCTGTCAGACCAACCTGGTGGCCTTCTATGACCAGGTTTCCAAATCCTTAGATGCAGGGGTAGCAGTGGACATAGTCTTCCTGGACTTTTGGAAGGCCTTCGACACTGTCTCTCACCCCGTTCTCATTAAAAAGCTGGGGGAATGTGGTGTTGACACCCACACAGTCAAATGGGTCACCAACTGGCCGGAGGGCCGCACCCAGAAAGTGGTGGTGGATGGGTCATTTCCGACTTGGAGGGATGTGGGCAGTGGGGTTCTGCAGGGCTCGGTCCTTGGGCCCGCACTGTTTAACATCTTCATCAGGGACTTGGACGAGGGGGTAAATAGCACCCTGTTCAAATTTGCTGATGACACTAAGATGTTGGGGGATGTGGGCACGCTAGAAGGGAGGAATAGGCTGCAATCAGACCTAGACAGGTTACAGGGGTGGGCAGATG
>NW_017728943.1:42713414-42734988 GCF_001723895.1 Crocodylus porosus
ACCAGGAATAACGGTCACAAGCTGGCAGAGGGTAGATTTAGGCTAGATATCAGGAGGTGCTACTTCACGGTCAGGGCGGCTAGGATCTGGAACAATCTTCCAAGAGAAGTGGTGCTGGCTCCTACCCTGGGGGTCTTTAAGACGACTCCTTGCTGGGGTTGTTTGACCCCAGTACTCTTTCCTGTCATGGCAGGGGGTTGGGCTCGATGATCTGCTCAGGTCCCTTCTGACCCTAGAAACTATGAAACTATGACAAGAGGAGATGGAAAAGCGGGACCAGCAGAAACAGCATGTTGCGGACCAAACCAAGAAACGAGAGCCACACACACCCCTCATGAAAACATGTGCTTGGGTTGCAATAGAACCTGTTGATCCCAGATTGGTCTTATCAGCCATCTTTGGACCCACAGATAAGGCAATCATGGACAACAATCATCCTCAACTGAAAGCGATTGCTACTGCTGATGACGCTGCGGTAGAGAAATGCATATTTAAAGTCAAATCTTTATCTAAGAGTTTTCCTGAGTAGAGGCCATGTTGACTTCAATGATAGGTACTACATATATGAGTAAGCATGTGCTTATTTGTTGTTCTTTTCCTTGCTTAATCCACAATTAATTATCAGAGATGGAGGGACTAATGCATAGTGATTTTGGTTGATTCTGAGATCCTAGGAAAGGGTTCCTCTATCATGTACGTCCCTTTGTGTAGACCTTGTAGCTTTTAAATCTCTAAAGGAAAGAATGGAATTTAACAAAATAATTGTAGTAGATATGGGCATAAAATTGTGTGTAATAGTGCTGAAGATACTTTAATTGAGTAAAAATATAAAAGGTCTTTAAGTACCTGGTTTTATTAAGGAAACGTTGAAAAAAAATATGCACTTTGGGAAAATTCAGTAAAACTAAAAAAGGCACAGAAAGTGGAAATCCTATGGAAAGCATTTTCTTAAAGTTTGAACAGATATTTGTGGGGAGAACATGAATTCCTATTTTTAAAAGTATAGGATAATTTTGTTATTTTATTAAATATATTAATATACATAATGGTTCAGGCTGCCCTTGCATGTTATACCTCCTCAGGCTTTTATTATTATCAGGGCTCCAGGTTTTCTATTTCCTATGGGGAAAAAAGAGGGGGAAATGCAGATTTTTCCTTTTAACAGAAAAAAAGGCAAATTTTTCATTTTAACAGAGAAACACAAGGGTTTTCTACTTTTGCAGCATTCTCTGCAGGCTGGCAGAGTTCCACCCTGCAACAGTTTCTTGCAAAAAGGGCAGCAAACCTTAAGCCCTGTCCTGAAGACAGGGAGAAGGAGTGGGGCCTGAGACTCTCAAATCAGCCAGGACTTGGCTTGGGCTCACTTTCCCTCCTGGAGCCTTTGGGGTAGGTGAGGCTTGCAGGAGGCTGGGAGGCCAGCTGGGGCCCCCTCTGGCAGGGCTGAGAGGGGATAGGGGGCACCAGCAGGCCTGGGGGACCCTGTGGGTCAGGTGTGGGAGCAGTTGACTGCCAGGTCTGGGGGGACGGGGTTGGGGGCTGTGGGAAAAGCCAGAAGGGCTGGTGCGGAGCAGGGTGGGGATGTGTGGGTAGGGGTTGGGGGAGTGGTAAGGTGCCTGCAGGTATTCTTAGGTCAGCATGGGAGAACCTGGGCAGCATCTTTGCACCCCACTGGGCGGGCAGGCAGGTGCCTAGCAGTGTTGAGCAGCTAGGACACCTGCCTTGCTACCCACTCCCACGAGAAGGAAGCAGTGCCCATGGTGCAGCACTGCAGCTCAGGGGATGTTATGGCCTACCAGAAGCTGGGGCAGGTGCTGACCTGCTGCTGCCATCCCTGCATCATCGAGGCAGGCTGGCTGGCTCCATGCCTCTATGTGGGACTTTCAGCACTCCAGCAGGAAGCCGCATGCAAAGGCAACCAGGAGCCTGCCTGGCCCAATGGCGTGTGACTCCATGCCTCCATATGTAGCTTGTTGCTGGAGTTCTGGAAGCTCCACATGGAGGCATGGATCCAGCCTGGCCTGATGGTGCATGGATTAGGAGCTGTGTGCCATCAGGCTGGGCAGGAAGCCGCACATGGAGGCATGGAGCCATGTGCCATCAGGCCAGCTGAGCTCCTGCTTGCCTCTGCATACGGCTTCCCCCTGGAGTACTGGAAGTTCCACATGGAGGCACAGAACTCTCCCAGACCAATGGCACATGGCTCCTGGTCCATGTGTCATTATGCTGAGCCGGCCAGCTCTGTACCTCCACATGGAGCTTCCAGCATTCCAGTGGGAAGCGGCATATGGAGGCATGGAGCCCCCTCAGCCTGACTGTGCACAGCTCCTGCCTGCAGCACCATGATCCACATGTGCTGGCACACAGCTAGCCCTTGTGCGAAGGTGCATGCTGGCAGGCCAGACTGACACTGTGCCACCATGTGCAGGCCCTGGGACTCAGCCAGATGCACACACTATTGGGGTCTCTGCCTGCCATGGTCATGAGCGCCCCAAAGGCCTACTGCCTGCTGAGTTGCCACTGGTGGCATCTGTGCACCTCAAACCCCACACCCACCCACAACATCCCCCTGCACAAACCCCCCATCCACCCACAAACCCCACATAGTCCCATATCCCCCCCAATCCCATACCACTCCCCCACCCCATCCTGGTGCAGAGGAAGAGCCGCTGCCAGGAGGGAGGGAGTGGGGGGGTAGGCCAGGTGTGAGGGGCACTGGCAGGGCTGGTGGGGGGAGGCGTCTGAGGCTTGGGAGTGAGAGGCCATGGCATATCAGGGCTGCTCAGCACCACAAAGTGGGGGCAGGGGGCGCTACAACATCTGCAGGAGCTCTGATTTTCCATGATGAAGAACCCCAAATCAAATGACAAAATATATAGGTATTTAGAATTTATTTTATTATACTGACTGAGGCACTGGCAGGCTTCCAAACTGCTTTAAAACTGTACATATATCAATAAAACTTTGTGTTCAACTGATACCTGTAAATATAGAGGCCTTTCATTTTAATCATGGATTTTGGGGTTTTAATCAGATAATTTGTGATTTTTAATAAGAGAATTTGCTATTTTTAATCAGAGAAAACCAGGATCCCTGATTTTTACTTCCTCTTCCACTGGGACAAGTATTTAGGTATAAGGACTTTTTTTTCCAAGTCAATATATATCCATGTCAATAAATACAGCAGGAGATACTTAACCCAAATATTTTTGTTTTTTAAATATTGCTAAAAAAATTGAAATTTTCTTTACTCCTGTATGTCCTCTTTTGATCCTCCCTTTTAACCTACATCTGATCTATGGGGGGCTGGGTTAGCGTTCGAGTTCTGTTTTGGCTTGTGCTGTAATTTGCCCTTTTTGAAGGGGAATGAAGTCTAAATCACTCTATTCAAAATATTTTATTTCCCTTCCTACACCTTTATAGAAAGACAAAATGACTGGGGAAGAATCCTAGAGTATCTAAACAAAAGCAACCCAGGACTAACCTCCAGACACAGAGATGAGGACAGAAATGGTAAAGATGCAGTATAGGCAACCCCCACTTAACACGGTTTTAGTTAGCACTATTTCGCTATAGTGCTCATTTAGAATTGATATCCAATTCCACTGAGTGCTCAGCCAGTTTCGCTATAGCACTCAGTGGAATCAAAGTTTTGGTAGGCAGGCGGGCAGGGAGAAGCAGCAGAAGCAGTGAGTGGGCAGGCAGGCATGAGGGTCCAGGGCAGGACAGCAAAAGCGCGGGCCCAGGCTGACACAGTGCTGGAGTGGGCAGCAGGGTAGAGATGAGCGGCTGCAGAAGAGGGGAGGAGCACAGGACCCAAGCCGGTGCCCAGGGCCAGGGCCAGCAGAGGCCCACACCCAGAGTGGGTGGCAGGAGCATGAGGCCTGCACTGGTGTGCGGGACCCGTGCCAAGGCCTGTGGAAGCCCGCACCCAGAGCAGGGCAGCAGGAGCACCGGTGCCTGGGCTGGAGCAAGCAGGGGGGTGGGAAGAAGTGGTGGCAACAGGGGCAATTAGCATGAGGCCCATGCTGGTGCCAGTAGGGACCTGTGCCCAGAGTGGGGTGGCAGGAGTGCGGGGCCTACATCAGTGCCCGGTGGCAGGTGCCAGTGCCCAAAGCAGGGCGTCAGTAGTGCCAGTGCCTGGGCTGGCAAGTAGGGCCAGAGAGGCCAGTGGCAGGTGAGGGGGGTGGGGAGAGGCAGCAGCAGTGAGAAGCAGTTAGGAGGGGCTGGGCATGAGCATGGGTTCTGTGCCAGTGCCCAGGGCCAGGACCATCAGGGGCCCAAAGCAGGGCAGCAGGAGCACAGGCCTGTGCTGGTATGTGGGGCTGGACAACCGGCAAGTGGATGGGGGAGTGGGGAGAGGTGATGGTAGGGCAGGCAGTAACTAATTAATCTCTATTTACATTCATTTTTATGGGGAAATGGGTTTTGCTTAGTGCTCGGTTTTTCTGGAACCAATTAAGAGCGCTAAGCGGGGGTTGCCTGTACAGGGAAAATATGGCAGTGGGGATGCTTGTGCCCACGCTAAACTAACTTGGATGCCCAAATCTGGTGCCAATCACTGAGATGAACTGTACAAAGTAGACAGTTTAAATTCAGCTTGTTCCTTTGTTTAAGTACCAGCTGACTTTGGTTGATTCTATCCTTCTTCGGCTTGCAGTTCCTTGGAGGCAAAAAGGTAAATAACTCAGCTACATTTAGAAAAATGACTTTAATGAACAGGAAAATGGCATTTAATCTTTTTGGCGCATCCTGCACTTTATGAGTAAATTCCGTGGGAAACTGTGTAAATGGAACATAATTATTTTTAAAATAGAATCCTTTGTTATTAGTTGCATAACTGTCATGTGTACATAAAGCACCCTGCTGTACAGACAAAGGACTGGAAAAGTTACCTGGAGAGTTTCTGCTATTGAAAGAATAAAAATTGAAGCAGTGGGGTGAACTTTTGGTTCACAGACTCAAATACTGAATGTTAAACCTGGCTGAGAGAAAATCACTTTAGTCTGATAACCGGATTACTTAGAACAAAAATAGAGAAAATTAAGAACTGAAGAGCAGAAAATTAAGGTGGAATGCAATTTAAAGAGTAAGTAGATGATGCAGGCTTTCATTTTCATCCCCCCCAGTGTCCAGCTAATTAAAATTACAATCAAAATGAAAGTCTAAACTTGTAAATATCTTTAGCTAATGATTTTGTCTTTTAATCATCTTCACATTCAAAGACTTTATTTTATTCATTTAGAGCTTCACAATAAAATGAAATTGTTTTTCTCCAGTAAAATCCTTTTAATTTTCTTTATCTGTTTCCTTTTACATCATATGTTATATATTTCTCTTTTGTCTTTCTACTTTCTGCACAATTTCTTTCCACTCTTATATTCTATGCTCCTACCTCTCCTCCCTTAAAACTATTACAAAGTTAAATATAAGTAAGGCTTTGTTTTGTTTAATATAAAGCCACAAGGGCTGCATCTACTGGATTTAAGATGTAATGGCCACAAAACCTCTAGCCCCTTTGCTAAACTATACATACATACACAACTGTAAGCGTGCACTGCATTTTCACTTAAAATAGCCATTCAACCACTTTATTTTGTAAAAAAGGGAATGCATTTCCTGCAAATCTGTAACAGCTGTGTATGATCAAGTAATTCTCTTATAGTTCATGAGTTAAAAATAATTAAAATGGGCCCTTTAAAATACTGCTTATGTTTTATTTGTATGCCCACAATTTATACAGCTTGCAAACAGCATATTTCACACACGCTCAATCTGACACTCATTCGGATATTGGCTAATTTTATATATACTCTCTATATATTTACATCACTTTATGTTTTGTTTTATGCAACCTTGAAGTTAAAAAATCAACATATTTAGTATTGGATGGATACTCCAAAATTTAATTTCTACTATATATATATATATTTAGCCCATCTGGATGTAAAGATAGCCTTTAAGATGAGAACAAAGTTCTGCTAATTTCCATGTTCCACATCCTTGTAATTCAGATCATGCAGGCCACCTTCAACACTATTTTTGTACAGTAATTTTTTCCAGACTTGATTTACAGTGGTTTATCATGGGTGCCATTATTATAAAGGCAAAACATGGCTAATCACAGCAATGCATTTTAGCACAGTATTAGTAAAAATGTCCATATAGTAAAACAGCTCACTTCCATTTCATATTCATTTATTTGACTATGAATCTGTAATATGTAATATGATTTCTGCACTGAGCTTTAAAGTGCAATATACTATGATTCACACCAATTACACTCCCTTTCTTAAAAAGTTCTTTTAAAACTAATCCATATGCCTTCTTCCAATACAATGACTTCTATAACTCTCATTCTGTTGCTCTGATTATATTTCAGGCAAATGAAGCTCACCAGCCTACCATAATTCTTGAACTTTCTCAGAATCAGTAACTTCTCACCAGTAAAATCTCAAGAACCTGTCAACTGTCTTCATACCTACTGCTCTTTCCCTTCAAAGATTTTTAAATGGTGTTCAAAAGTTTGATAGTAATTGTAGATAAACTGATAGGCAATAGAGTTTATATTGCAATCATTTTAAATGTTTAAACTAAAAAATTAGCATGCACATCTTACATGCTGAACATCCCTAGCTCATGCATGAAAATTTGAGATGCTTGTATTCTGATAATTCAAGATTATCTCTGTACAGCTTACCAATTCTGATATACATTTTGAAATTAAATGAAAACTGCTATGTTACTAAGTACATCTACATAAGTGCATTCCTTAGTCGCTGGCAAGCTTGAGAGGCAGTTAGTTAACTGTAGTTGTCTGAAGTCAGGCAGAAAGGGTAGGTTTGCATTTTAGAGACTGAATAAATCATGCATCTCTGATTTGGTTTGTCTATAAGGTGCAAATGAACCCTTGACTTCTGCCTGGCAAAGGTTGAGGCATATCTCTGACAGGCCAAGGACAACAGTGTTTTATTAGATCCCAATTATCACTTAACTATGGTGAATCATTTTGGGACAAAAGATGTGTTCTGACTAGGAGAAAATACTCCTTTCTCCAGCCCATAACAGGAAAATGGAGAGAAATGAAACTTCCTAGTGACAAGACAGAGACAGAAATGTGGCAGAGAACATGTAAATAGTCCTCCCAGAGGTGGAGAGAAAGTCAGAAAGCTTTTGGGCAGGAAGGGAAGGGCTAGAATTAAGGTTAGAGAAGTCAATGCATAAGCTGCCTGCCTGCCTCCAGAGACAAAGGCTCCCAAGGGAAGTCTTGAGCAAGGAACATTGGTGTTTAGGGAGTGTGTTGACTTCTAATACTTTAAAATTTAATTTTTAATTAAAAACAAAGAATTCTTAGAAACTGCAGAGCCTGTGGGTGGGTGCGTCTACTCATGGCAATTACTGCACAGTAGATTAATGTAAAGTGCCATATGCTAGTACTGATTGATATAGGTACTAGCCAGTGGTGCTTTACATGAATGCGCCTGAACATGTGTAGATGCTGAACTGGGAGCAAATTGCTCCTGGTCAACCCAGGCAGCAGGGGCCACAACTGCTGCTCATCTGAGGGGTGAGGGAGGAGCTGACCACGGCTCTGGGGGCAACTCTGAGCAGTGAGGAGCTCAGGGCTTAGCTCTGAGCTCCAGGGAGTGGGGAAAGGGTAGTGGGCGGCGGTGGCCAGCCCTGGCTCTTGGTGCAGCCCTGGGCTCCGCACCATTCAGAGCTGCCTGTGGAACCAGGGCCAACTCATGCCCCCCTGCCAGTCTGAGGCTGCCCCTGGAGTCCTCTGCTAGCCTAAGGCTGACCCCGGTGTGCCCTGCCAGCCTGAGGCTGCCCCCCACCACCTGCCAGTCCAGGGTTGCCCCTGTGTCCCCTGCCAGCCCAAGGCTGGCACTCAGGCAACTGTGAGTCTGCGAAGTTAGAAATATATCTGGAGGTTAGACAACTGGGCTGCAGGTACCAGCTGTCTGGAGAAGATGATGTCAACAGAGGCAGAGTGAGCCTGAGAGTGCACCTAGACAGCCCAAAACTGGGATGGTGCCTAGATTCCACAGGCTTAAAATGCCTGAGAAGAATTTAGTGGCTGGATCTTTTGAGAGCAATCTGTATTCATTGTAGTCATTTCAATTTTGGCACACATAGTAAGGGACATATCAAAATCAAGGTAGAAGTGTGCTGTGATTTTAAATATACCACGGTTTTTGCCTCCTGCCCCTAATTGGCCAAGAGGCCTTGGTGGCCCTGCTGCTTCCTGATGATTGGCCAGGAGGCAAAAACCATGGCATACTTAAAACCAGTTTTTGCCTCCAGCTGATCAGCAGTAAGTGGCGGGGCCATGAGGGTGTGCGGCGAAACAAGCAAGATTAAAGAAACCAGTGTGCTTCCGCCGTGATTACAGTAGGTAACTACACATAGGCATATCCCTTTGTGTAAAAGTAACTCTGACATTTGTCTGTGCTTAACGTTTTGTGCACATAATTTATAAAAACAAGATAAAAAGATAAGATGTAAGATAAAAAGAATTAGATTACTGTTCAGGAGCAGTGAGTCCTCCAGTTGAAGAGGTTTGGACTAGCTGAGTTTAGTGTTATTCCAACCCTATGATACTTTGGTTTCTAATTTCTAACACTGAAAATCTGTTTTAGGGCTTTATAATGCCATCACTGGTACAGTATCTAAACACTTTCCACATAAAACTGACTAGCAATACTGAAGTCCCTAGTGACTTTCATGGAGACTCTGGCAATTTTCTTTTTGAGGCTATAAATCCTCTGCTTTGACCAGTTTTGTCTGATAGAGGGTGCATCTACATGAGATGTTACAGTGCAGTAGCAATGAGCTATTGAGCCATACTTCATTGCTATGGCATTGTTGCATCACCAAGCATGAACTATGATGGCGATGTTACTGTGGTGTAATAATGAGCTGTTGCACAGTAGCTTATTGTTACTGCACAGTAGCATCTAAAAATAACCATGCAGTCACGGGACTGAGCAGTAATGCTGGTCCCTGCACATTTAGTACTTGTTAAGCAAATACTAACTCATTCCGCAGTAACAACTGTGTAGTCAGCTGCTTGTGTAGACATGGCAGAGCTTATTTTTTTAGGGGATACAGATACATGAAAAGGGGGCATTAATGTTGTGAGTCTCATTCTTTTCCAAAATGATGGTTTTGTAGTGTTTCCTAAGGATTGCCAGGCTCCAAATTAGCCTGAACTCATCAGGAAGCTCAAGTGATATTTACTTTTTATTGTAAACCCTAAACCCTATCTTGTGACCTGACACAGAGCCAGGCAATGCAGTCCAGCAATGTCAGCACACCATCTCCCAGTCCACTTTGCCATTCCCCACAATCTCTTTGTGCAACTGCTGATGACACCTACAGCAGAACCTTGGGGTTTCATAGAACAGTTTGAAAAGCCACTGCCATTAGGCCAGTGGTGCTCCACATTTTTAGCTTGCAGACCAATGGGAGGCACCCAGGTAGTCCATAAGCCAGATCTGGCATGTAGAGGAGGGCATGGGGCATCCCAACTCCAACCTTGTCCTGTGGAGGAGAAGTTGGGGTCATGACCCAGCCCTGTGGAGGGAAGGGGGCATGGCCAAGCATCAAGAGGGAGAAGAAGACTTGACCTGGGCCTGTGGCAGGGTAGAAGGGGGCTTGAGCCATCTTCAACCCAGCCCCTTGGGGGAAATGGGGCATCTCCCAGTCTCATCCAGTCCAGAGGGAGGGACATGGCCTGGCCTTATCCAGTTGCAAGGGGAGGGGGAGGGGGCATGACCTAGCCCCTACCTGCTGTGGGGGGCTTAGGATTTGGGAATCTGGCAATGGGGGTGGGTGGCCTTATTTACTGCCACCACTCTGCCACTGCCAAATTTGCCAATCTGTGGGGAGCCCTGTGGGTCAGGTACCTATGGCCCAAGGGCTGGTGTTTGAGCACCCCTGCAGCAGGCAATTCAACCCACCTACACAGAATATACAGTGTGTGATATTTATTCTAGTATATAGCCATCTTCACTAAAATAAACTGGAATACTATGGCTATCCACTGGTGTTATTTAGGTTAGATTTTGGTCCAAGATTTCTTCTGGCATCTCAGAACAATGCACGCTCATCAGTTCTGAAAGGCAACTTTCAGCTAGCTTCTTGGAAGATGTCCAAGAGTTGATAATCTACAAGGTTTGAAAGTGATTTGCTGCATACTTTTGAGCCTTTAGAAACAATACTACACGTGGATTGGCCTGGCCCTCTTGGATTAATAATGTCTATGTGGAGAATATTTACATAATTTAGGCAGATGTAAATTAGGTTTACAGCACCCATGTTCTTTATGTGCAGAAGCTAATTTGTCTGGGTGCATAACTGTTCATATGTCAGTCATATTGATAGCCCATCTGCCACAAACAAAAGGGTTCTTACTGGTTCCCAGATTTATTTACATGTATGCGCATAGATGAATGTGGCTTGGCAAAGCCCAGTCTAAGTACTGGATAGTTGAAACTTTTTATTTTAAAAGATATATCTTTTTAAACAGAAGTTTATACTCAAATTTGAGACAGAAAGGACAAGTCAACTAATTCATGGATGTTCTTTCTTTTGTTGGATGCATTTGTTTCTGACATTCAATTCTTTTATATAACGAATCACATTAAAGACACTGCCACTATTTCAGGTACATTTAGTAATGACCTACCTCCCTGTTTAGAAAGGTGTTTGAAAACCACAAGACAGGCTCTCTGGTCCACTACTTCATGCCATATACATTCTAAGTAGCCTTAGAAGAGCAGACAATAAATATGTTAGGGAACCGTGCACCAGTGGAAATCTCTCTCTCATACCAGCTGCCCTGGTGTTAAAATAGGAAGGAGAGGGAGTGTTAGGGACATTCCATCAGTGGGATGTTGGTTGAAGCTATGATGGAACTTATGCCTGATGTGCCAGGGGAATAGCACTGCTCTAACTTCCACCAAGGGCAGCCTGGCTGAGGCCCAAATCTCTGCGGCACATTCAAATTGCTGAGCTGTGGTGGAGAATCAAGGCTCAAGAGACTCTACTTAAATATAATTAAGGCAGGACTTAACATCTAAGTTTTTTGTCTAAATCTTCAGCTCTTTGTTTCATTAACTGACTGAGTTACAGTGTGTCCTGAGCAGGTATGGATATTTTGGCTTTTGGGGTGATGTTTATAATTAAGTGACTTTGATTAGGCTTCAATTAGAAAAGCCATTAAAAGCACAGATTGCTCAAACCATTCCTTTCCCATTATATGTAATTACAGGCCCTTTTTTAAATATGTTAGCCTTTTCAGAATTACCTAGGGAAAAGATTCTTAAACTTTGGTCCATGAAGCATTTTCTAGAGTCCTGCAGAGAACTGGCTTGTCACACAATAGTTTCTCTTTCTAGTTTGCATTCCCCACCTTACGTTAAAGATTCAATTGAAAATATACTACTTTTTAAGTGTTATATTTCCACATAGGCAACTACTGCATTTGTCAACAGATGTCATGTGATCAGTGATAGGGAAGTTTGAGACAGAAGAGACTGTCATCTAATTCATGGATGCTGTTCCTTTTGTTGTTGATTAGCCAAATGATCATAAATCAGGTGGCACTCTAGGAGACCATCTATCTCACTATTAAAATGCAGCTCATGTTATGGAAAAATCTGAAACACTAGATGTATATAGCTTTGCACTTCTTGTACCATTGACCTTCAGTGCCTTGAAACACCACTGTAATATTTCAGCTGGATTTTAGAAAGTTTGAATTTTATAAACATATTATCCTTCAATTTTTGATTATTTATTCCCTCTGAGGTCTAAAGTGCTTTCTGTAAAATCTAAATGGAAATGGGATTAGGATGAAATCCTGTCACTTGGGATTTGTAGAAAAAAGTGGGGCCATACGAAGAAAAGGACATTTCTTAGGGGAAAGATGAATAATAATATATTGCATTCTGATAGAGGTCAGCAATTACAGGGTTTGCAATCTTCCTTGTTTTTTAATTGGCCATTTAATTTTTGTTTCAGCCTACCAATACAGAAGATTGATACTATGGTATTTTTATTACCTTGCCTTCTGTAGAATCCTTATATTTTGTACCAGTTTTTTTCCATCATTCCCTCTCCCACATTACTCAGTATAGGTCTTTTTTGTTATTGAATGGTTCATAAATGAATCCTGGCTTTTGTAAATGTGTTTGTTGTCTGTCACTGTTCACTGAATAATTTTGATAAATATTTTCTAGCCTCATTCCATTCTGTACCCTGCATTTTGTTTTTATACCTTTGGGGATGCAGTGTGTATACGATATATAAAAGGACACAGCATGTTTGCATGTTATAAATACAAGCTTGCATAGGGGTGTGTGTGTGGGTACACATATATATACATACACACACACCAAATTTACTCTAATATGAGATTTTTTCCCCCCAATCAGCTTGGGAAGAAAGCTCTTCATCTTACATTTGCATACAAGGAAAGCTCATTAAATACATTGTCTATCATTAAAATTGCTGCCAAAAGCCGCATGTGCTTAGTAATGGAAACCAACTATGAAGCTGATTAAATGCAGCCGACACTGAGCATGATTATAAAACACATGGCCCATATGGGCAAAATAGTGATGGGAACGTGTGTGTGTGTGTGTGTGTGTGTGTGTGTGTGTGTCTTAAAAAAACTGGGCAGTTGTTGACTCAGAAAGGAACGGGCATCAGCCCTGGAGGTACTGTAATACCAGGCCATCACTTGGAGAGGCTGAAAACAAATTCTGACATCCCACCTTAGTGCCAAAAATGCTAATGGGAACATTTTCTTTTTTGTATGGCCCTTAAAAAAAATGGACAGTTGTTCCCCTAGGAGGAAATGACCACTGGGCCTGAAGGTACTGAAATACAACGCCACCACTTGGGGAGGCCAGAGCAAGCTCCAACATACTCCTCTGGTGTCAAAAATGCTGATGGGAACCTACCATAAGGACAAATTAGTGCAGCCCATCTTTTTTTTTTCTCAAAAATATTTATAGATGGTTATACATAACTGCTATGGTTTCCTTGACAGCCCAACAGAGACCTTTACAGTTACACTAGTTCCATTCCCTTTACAATGACCATACTACATTGGTTTCTCTGGGTACACTCACTCACTCACTCATTCACTCTTGCTTAAGGCTGTTCTCGTCACAGCCCCAGCATTGCTAGCAATGCTGCCAGCTATTGGTCGGCAGTCCCAATGGCTGGTCTTTGTCTCCTTAGGGTCCCAGTCCCCGTCTGCCCTGCCCAGCAGGAGTCCTTGCCACCTTAACTAAGTTTCACTCCTGAGTCCACCCCTTTCAAGGGGTTCCCTCAGGGCGGGGAGGGAAATCACCCTAAGCCCCTTTGCCCAGCAAGCTGGCCTCTCCTGTCTTTGTTTCCCTCAGGAGAAGCACCCACCAATTCTTCACTCACTGGCAAAGCCGTTCTTCACTCCACCAAGGACTTCGCTGCTGCTTCCCAATGATAGGTAAGTACCTGCTCTCTCAGAGGCTCCTTCAGCTCCCAGGCTGGGCACAGCTCTGTGGTCGGCATTGCGACTGTGCAATCTCTGTTTGCTCCAGTCATCCCCTCCCTGGGGTGACTGGTCCTAAAAACCTGTGCCCTCTTTAACTTCCTGCTTCATTCCTGGGAGCCAATCCGCACTGGCTCGGCTCCCACATTTCCATGCCAAGGCCAGGGTGGAATTTGATGGGGAACACCTGTGTTCCTGACAACCTGTGCTGTTCCGCAATGGGTTGGACCCAAGTAAGTTTTCCACTTCCCTCTCTGGGTGGTGTGGCGTTTTTCCCCCTGTTCTGGCCACCAGAGTGAGTGCCCTGTTACAGTCATCATCATCATCACCATCATTGTTGCCGTCATCATCACCATTACTGTCTGGCTGTCCCACCTCTGAACGGTCTGTGCCAGTCTTTTCTTTTCCATATGATTTCTGCCATTTCCTTGCCAACATCTTCCACTGACTTCCTGTAGTATCTCTGCATCTCACTTGGTCCTATTTTGACACAATCCTTGACTGAGAAGCTTGTATGTCTGTACATGAGCAGGTTCCTGGTCTTCCATAGAGCATTTCTAAAGGCAGGAGACAAGCTGATCAAAGCCGGCTGTTGGGTTCCCCTGCTCTTGGTCATGTGACTGAACAGTACTGCCTCTCTGTTCAGGGTCTTGACCCCTGACACCATCATGAGAAGTAAGATGCTATCCTCCATACTTGCTTTGCTTATGGGCAACACTAGAGGAGGTGGTTGATCATTTCCACCTTCCACTGGCAGGTTTGCCTGGGGCAGTTTGATGGGCCTCTCTGTTCCTCACTGTTTTTCCATGCTTGGACCAGGAGTGCCCGGTGGGCTACCTGCCAGTTCAAGTCTCTGTGCTACTTCTGCAGGTCCTTGTGGAAGACTTGCTCCCACACAGCATGGCGCTATCATTAGGAAGTAGGTCCACAGGCAACACGATGTCCCTTGCCCTTACCACACCCTGCATCTTATGGTGGTTCATTACAGTCATTGGTACTTATTGTATAGCTTTTATTTGTTCCAGAAGTGTTCCAGTGTCATGCAGAGCCATGGTAATTCCATGGTCCATAGGCTTGAGTTGATTTCATGTACACCTACTACTGTCACAGCAGGTGCCCTGCAAAATACTTGACAAAACAGGCTGTTTGGATTCTGTCCCCATCACCAGTTTGCAAATCTGGCTCATGTGTGCCTGTTTTTTTTTAAAATCAACTCATGGAGTGGGGGAGGTGGTTTATATTTATTTTGGAAATGTTTTTGTGTTCCAGGTCAAATTAGCTAGATTAGTTCTGAATACTTTTGATTGAACAAAACTCAATTGTTCAAACACCGTATGTGGCAATGTAACTGGTAAGTATCCTCCATCCAAGATTTTTCAGCCTCGGGCTTCAGATACTTATCCATCAGCAGGCATCCTACAAGCAGGCCCAAACCCAGAGGCTTGGGGTTCAGATGCCCCCAAGTCTCATTTGCCCTCGCCAATGGCTGCAGGAACAAGCTAGGGAGTAGTCCCCCATTTCCATAAATTAGGTGTATAGCCGAGATCCTCTCACTGGAAGCTGGCCAGTGGAAGCTAATTATAAGACTCTCATAGGGTGTCCTGTCTGCAGTGCATTTGGATGGGGTGCACCCACCACTACACAATGCCATTTAAATCTATTTTGGTACCAGACTAGTGCAGCAACTACACTTGATCTTAGCCCACAAGACACCACTCTAATTAAAGCACTGACCCTCCCACCCCCAGAGCACATGTAAAAGTGCCCAGGGTGACCATACTATTTTGAAGGAAATCTGGGACAGAGTAAGGAAATCTGTGGTACGGGGTGCCACACACACAGAAACACACACACCCACTCCCCCTCCCAAACCCACAGCTCCCAGAAACCCTGACAGTGGATCAGGACAGGATGGGACAGCGAGGCCTGTGGCCAGGCTCCATCCCCTGTGCACAGAGGCTGGACCCAGCTGGGTGCAGCCCCTATGTGGTATTCCCCTGCACCCGCCTGGTCTCATATAGATGCTCTCTAGAGACTTTTGAGCGGACACCCAGTTCCAGCATCAGGATGCATCCCCAGGACCTGTGCGTTGGGTTGCGTTCAACCCTGAGGGAGGTCCTGACACTCGCCTACCACGACTTGGTCTTTTATTAAGTGGTGGGGTTCCTCCTTGGGGATTCTCGCAGGCTGGGTGCTGCCCTTTGCAGGCATTCTTGGGGCTCCACCTCTCCTACACCCGAGCCACACACCAGCCCTCAGGACCACCGGATGATGGGTTGCCGGCCTGTCCCTTTTTGATGTTCTTGTCCACACTCTTCTCTCCTTGCCCATCCCTCAATAACCTTTTGCCCTGGATGATGGCAAGGTGAATGAGTCTGTTCTCCCTCTGAGGCTTCTGCTGTGCTTCCTCGGTCCTCTCTCTTGACTCAGGGTCATTTGTAGGTACCTCCCCCAGTTCGGGCTCTGTGCACCCTTCAAAATAAAGTAACAAAAAAGGAGAGAAGAAAAGAATAATTGGGGTATGGGCCTTTGCCCACCACACTCACAGGTCAGGCATCTGTGGTCCACAGGATCCCTCAATGCCATCCCTCCTTGGCCCAGCTGCCCTGCCGAGCTGGGTGTGCAATTCTTCTAATGTGGTCAAAACCCCTCCTGCAGAACTCTGTCCAGCCCCCTTCTGAGCTATCAACCCTGTTGAGTTGCAGCCCAGGGAACAACTTCCCCGTCTCCATTTTCCTGCTGCTGACTTTTAAATCTGCTGGGTGGCAGTATTTGCTGATGTCATCCACCAGCACTGTTTCCAGCCAGCAATAAAAGCAGCTGATGAACCATGCCAGCAGCTCTTCTCGGTGTGGCTCTGCTTCTCCTGGGGATGGTAAATGTGCCCTCTTCTCAGGGCTTTCTATTTCTTTCTTTGGGGAGGGTCAGCCCTGCCTCGGTTCCTGCCATGGGAGGCTGCCCTGGTGCCTCCATTTTTGTCCCCCAGAACACCCCCAGACTCCAACTCACGCTGCATAGCCACATGGTGCCCCCCTCCACCAGAAGCCATCCAGGGCTGCCACACACAGCCTGGGCCTCAGCAGTGGCCACAGTGACAGAGCACAAAGCTGTCAGTGGCAGGCACCCATCCTGGCTTGTCCCACACAGGTGCCTGAGGCCCAGTCAGTGGGGCTACCTCAGTGCACCCTGCCCTGGCCAATCCCTGCCCCAGGCAGAAGGAGTAGTGTTCAGCCCAGTCTGCCCCCCAGCCTCCAGCCACTGCTCAAGAGAAGCCAGACTTGGCACATGCGGGTGGGGTGGCACCAGTAATCCAGTACTTTTTCTTCAATTTTGACCAATTAGCAAGGACAACCTATGAAATCTGAGACTGTCCCAGCCAAACCAGGATGTACATGTAGCAGACTTACCAATTCAGCCCAGCTCAAATGGGCTCAAAAAATCTCCATTTCAATTTATGGAGCCCATCCACCAATCAGGTAAGGGCTGGGCAGGGCCTGCCGGGAGGGGGTGGGCTAAGAGCCTCCCAGACCCGACTGAAGCTTCCAGAGTGAATAAAAGGAGCTGCGTACCCAGCATGCAGCAGATACGTCAAGGGACAGAGAAGCCGGTGGGGGCTAAGAAGAGCTGGGAAGTTGCCCAGCGGGCGGAAGCTGTAACCCAGAAGAGCCCCGGAAGTCTCCCTCAGTGGGACCAGAGTGACAAGCAGTTTCAGCTACAGCCCCAACTAGTGCACAGCGTGGTGCATGGGGCAGACCCTGGGAGCCATAAGCAATGCATAGAGGGGGCATGTGCTCCACCTACGAGTGCTTGTGGGCCGCCTGAGAGCAAGTGCTCTGGCTAGTAGTGGGGCATAGAGAGTGTTTGTGCCCCCCTGAAATTGGCTTTGCTGGTGGGACTTCTGCTACTGGCACTTCTGCTGCCACCATCCCGCTGGTGTGCTCAGTGACCAGCTGCCCTGCTGGTACCCCCCCCAGACTCGGGAGGCACCAGTCACCCATGCTGGGAGCTGTGGGAGGCAGTTTGGGTCTCTGGACACTTGGTGCACATAGTGGTGCACAGGTCCACCAGACCTTGGGAGCCACATGTGGTGGCTTGGGTCTGCTACCCTCAGCATGAGACTGAGGACTCGGTGCATGCAGCAGTGCATGGCGTCACAAGCCTTGGGAGTGGCACCAGGCCACTCAGGTTTGCAACCCCTCTCTGGTGTGAGGCCAGGCACCCGGGGGGTACCAGCATGGTGTGGCAGAGGTCTAGAAGAGCCTACGTTTCAGGACCTGCATGAGGCAGCCTGAGCCCCAACAGAGGAAAGAAGGCAGGGCCCTGGGTGGCCCTGACAAAGCATCCATGGCTCCAAGAGTCCCCCCCAGCCTGCTCCCTGGATCTGTGAGTACCCAAGGAATGGGTCCCCACAGGGGAGGAAGCCGAGAGGGGGTTCTGAGAGATCAGGGAGGGAAATCAGGGAGGCCCATCAGGGGCTGAGGAAGTACTAGGAACCTCCCATTATTCCCCCTAGGAGAGGTGCCAGGGTTTGGCACCCTAGGGGAACGCCCCAGTGGTCTTGGCCATGTGGGTACCTGGAAGGGGGGACCTGCACTTCATATTTTGTAAATAGTTATTTATGTATTGTTATCCTTTAATGTGACTTGGGTTATGTCATCTATTTGAGATTTACCTGTATTTACTTCTTGTTGTTGTTCTTGTCTGAACTTACCTGTTGATGCCTATGTTTATCTGCCTTTGTTGTACTGACCTGTTGCAGACAGCTGCTTACCTGTGTAGGGACCCATGCCCTCTTGAGGTGGTAGTCTCTTGGGCTTGTAATTACAGACTGTAATGGTATTTGAGTGATCTGGATATTGTATATATTTACCAATACTTTCTTATACATTTGTAAATATTGTTACCTGTATACTAATAAGCCTGTAAATAGTTAAGCTGTCGTGGCCTGACTCTATAGAGGATTAGAGGGGGGCTGGCCTGCATAGCAGACCCCTCTCACAGTAGTCCTGCCTGGCCACCTATCCCCTCCAACTGAGGTGGGGGGGAAGCACAAACTAGGGTGCACCTGGGTTACATATGGTAACATATGTACCGAGGTTACATATAGTTACATATGTACTCTGCTTAGGAACATCAGGAGGCTGAATGGCTTCCACATGAAATGTCTACGTGAGATACTGAAAATAAAGTAGGAAGCCAGAATACAGATACAGAGGTTCTGGAGTATACAGGCCTGTCACATTTAGAAACCTCTATCAATTAAAGGAGGTTGTGATGGATTGGCCATGTCAGAAGAATGGGAGGAGACCATATCCTCAGGAATATTTTGTATAGCAAGATTTGAGAGAGCTCTAGAAAGTGGGTTCATCCTCTCTGGAGGTACCATTATGTGTACAAAAATTATATGAAGTTGTTCCACATCAACATAGAAAGCTGGGAGGAGCACACAGAATTTCATCCTATCTAGAAATAACATCTGGCACTGATGTAGATTCAGGCTAGACATCAGGAGGCACTACTTCACAGTCAAGGCGGCTAGGAGCTGGAACCAACTTCCAAGGGAAGTGGTTCATGCTCCTACCCTGGGGGTCTTCATAAGGAGCCTAGATAATTACCTAGCTGGGGTCATTTGATCCCAGCATTCTTTCCTGCCCATGGCAGGGGGTTGGACTTGATGATCTGATTAGGTCCCTTCCGACCCTACCAACTATGAAACTATGAAGCAGCTTTGATCCAGAGGATGGAAGCAATGGGAGAAAGAAGAAAGCAGTGTGCTGTAAACTTGGACTCCAGCTGAGACAACATATGGATCTGCAAAACTTGTAACAAATTGTGTTGCTCTCCAATTGGGCTTGTCAGCCACAGATTCATCAGGCCTTTGACTAGACCTCTTATGTGGATACCATGATCCAGAGGAAAGATCATTGCCTACAGATCCACCCATGGTTGAAACCATCTCTGTAAAAATGAAATAACTTTTGGTGTCTGTTTTCTGAGATTAAATTTTGAGTGAGTTGGATAGTCAGTTACTCAGACCTGGTACCCTTCCATGATATCATTTCACTGAGATATCTAGGACAAATGGGTGGCCTATGAATCAGAAAAGTGCTCCAACCATTTATTTCGCTTCAAGCTCTCATTGTGAGCTGGTAAATATGTTTGTTATTTACCAGTAAATAATGGAAACTGAGATGTTTGTGCCAACACCTAATTGCACAAGGCTCAAACTTTGGGCCATGTAGGCCAGATGAGTAGCACAGGGCAACTCTACAGGCTGGATTGGGCCCTCTGCACCAAAATAGGGCCCTACATGGCCTTGGCAGAACCCCACTTGCCAGGATGAGGCCCCATGGTCCCATGGCACTCCTGCATGCCAGAATCAGGCCCTGCCCATTAAACACTGGTGTTGCACTGTCCCTGCCCACCCCTGCAGGCTGAGATTACAGTGCCAAACACATCTGGCCCCACACACTAGGATCAGGTCCTGCGCCACCCTGTGCACATGCTATCTGGCCCACAGGTCTCCCCACAGGTCCAGAAATTTGGCAACAGGGGAGCAGTGCCACTACTTTAAATTGTTCTGACTCATTTGGTAATGCGCGAGCTGGATGACATGATGCCAGGGGCTGGGTATGGCCTATAGGCCAGGGTTGAGCACCCCTGAGGTAAGGTTTACTTATTAAACATGTTCCAAACAATCATACTATAGAATCAAGTAAGGTTGGAAGAGACCTCATGAGGTCATCTACTCCAGTCTCCTGCTCAAGGCAGGATCATCTATGACTAAACCATCCTAGCCAAGTGTCTGTCTAACCTGTTTTTCAAAGCTTCCAAGGAGATTTCACAACTTTTCTAGGTATCCTGTTCTAATGCTTTACCACCTTCATAGTCAGAAAGTTCCTTCTAATCTCTAACCTAATTTTTGCTGATGAAGCTTGGGGGCTTTCCTCCTGTGTTGAGCCACCCACCTCCCTGTGGGTGGCCAACCATCTTCCAGACTCCAAGTGCCTCCCTGGAGACGCCTCGTATCTGGCCGACCCCCTTCCTGAAGCACACTCACTATCCTGGGGGTAATACTGCCACCACCCAGGGATGGGCTTGATTCTGGCTCTGCACACCCTGGGAAACACAGACCTAGTAGCCCTCAAGGGTACTTGATTCACTTCAAGAACTTGGGATGCTTCCCTCAGTCGGAAGCACAAGTAGTGGTCTCCCTTAGTCAGTCGAACCAAGGGGTCCCCCAAGGCATAATCTAGATCCACTCCCAATAAGTCTCCCACGCTAGGTACAAAGGAGAACTTTATTGGTTACAAGGGGTAGGGTTGGAATAGGGCACAGGGTAGAGCAATATCAGAGAAATCCCATAGAGCAAACTGGCATGGCTGGGTAGCCTTTGATCATGCATGAGTTACTGCAAGCTATATATCTAGTCAGATCTCAGGTAGCTTACTCACAAGTATCATCCAGAGAAAGGTGGAGATTCCCTCCAGAGACAGGCAGTTCCTTCATCATGAGTTTTGAGAGAGAGAGCAAGTTCCAGATGGTCCAGCTCTTCTCTCTCTGAGTCTTCCTCATGGCTGCTGCCCCCTCCTCCTGGGCAGTCCTTAACTTATATAGCCCTTATGACACCATTTACCTGGTCCAATGGAAGCCAGCACCTGTTGGCTGTCAGCCAACCAATTTGAAATGCACCACTAGTTGCTGGGCAGACTGGCAGTTCCTAGCTCCCCAGGTAGCCCAAGCCCCTCATCAAGGTATGTGATTTCATAGATTTCATAGACATTAGGGCTGGAAGGGACCTCGGGAGATCATCAAGTCCAGCCCCCTGCCCAAAGAACAGGAAGTCAGCAGGGGTCATAGGATCCCAGCAAGATAAGCATCCAATTTCCTCTTGAAGGTGTTCAATCTAGGTGCTTGAACCACCTCTGCTGGCAGACTGTTCCAGACCTTGGGGACTTGGACAGTAAAGAAATTCTTCCTTATGTCCAGCCTGAAACGGTCTTGCAGGAGTTTGTGACCGTTCGACCT
>NW_017728943.1:42734999-42749378 GCF_001723895.1 Crocodylus porosus
ATGGGGGGGCCGCAGAGCCCAAGGGGACCCTCGGGGTGTGGCACGTGCCCATCCGTGTCATGCCTCTGGTAGGCTGGCTACGGCTGGGGCTGACTACTCTGGGGGGGTCGGAGGCAGGGTCTCGTGCCCTCCCGCACCCTCTCCTGCGCGAACTCCACGCTAACTCGAGCGCCTGTTTGCACAGCCTAGTCGCGTGGCTCCCTGGGGGGCTGGGCCAAGTAGGTTCCTGGGCGGGGGCTTGACTCAGCCCAGCACCAGGCAGCGGCCTCCTCCCAGGGGGCGAGGAGTTAACCCCTTCCCACCACGAGCCCACTTACCTCCAGCTGTGCTGGGGGTCAGCAGGGGGCTCTGCGGCTGCTGAGGGGGTGTTTGGGGGGCTTCAGGGGAGCGGGGGTGCAGCGGGCTTCACCCGCGTGTCTCTCACTGTTCCGGAGCCTCACTAAGCAGTCACGTAGGCAGAGGGAGTAGGTTTCCTCCCTCCCTCAGGAATGTATCCAGCTCAGGTTACCTAAAGAGATAGGGTAAGGTGTGTACCTTCTGTAGGGCCCATCTTAACCAAATGTCACACAGCAGAGTTTTTGGGGAGAAACAGAGGTGGCCTTCTGCCACACCCTGTATCTGAGAGCGTAACAGATACCTAGGGGCCTGGGGACCAAAGGGAAAAGCGAGACCTAGAGCCTCAAAGCCAGGTCTGATTCCATGGGTCCAGGCTAGAAAGCCTGGCAAGATTAAAGGGGCAGAAGCTGAGAAGGCCAAAGGCTCACACAGGGAACACTGCATTAACACCTGCAAAGAATGAGGCATAGTAAAGGAGATGATTTGGAGCCACGCATTTAGTCCTTAAGGTTTAGGTGCCTTTTGGTGGCAGTTACAGAGTGAGGTCCAGCAAGGAGTCTAAGGACCAGTGAAGCCTGGTGAGGAGCCTGGGCATAGACAGAGACTGGCACAGTCCAGCTGGACTGAGGGCAGCCTCCCCATTCATTTATATTTCCATCAAGGCATGGCAGGAAAGATGGGAAGGTGCCCAAGAGGCAGAGCAGGGCACAGTCACAGAGCCAGCTGGGGGCATCACAGCCACCCCTGGGACCCTGACAAGTTACAGTGACACTCCTGTTAATATAACCCCATATGCTGTTGGCCTTTTTTTGCAACAAGAGCACATTATTGGCTCATATTCAGCTTATGGCCTGCTGTAATCCCCTGGTCCTTCTCTGCTACTGCAGACTAGTGAGTCATTCCCCAGATTGTATTTATGCATGTGATTATTCTGTCCGAAGTGCAGGGCCTTGTACTTGTCCTTGTTGAATCTCATCTGAGTGATTGCAGACCATTTCTCAGTCTATCTGGTCATTCTGGATTCTACTACTACTACGCTTCATATCTTCAACTCCACCCAACTTGGTGTTGTTTGCAACTTTGCTAAGGGTACACTTGATCTCACTGTCCAAATCATAATGAAGATATTAAACAATATTGGACCCAGGACATACACATGGGGAACCCCACTTGATGCCTCTGCCCAGTGAGACATTGAGCTATTTATGGCTACTTTGAGTAGGATAATCCAACCAGTTGTATATTTATTTCACAGTATTTTTGTCTAGTCCATATTTCCTTAGCTTGTTAATGAGAATCACATGGGAGATAGTATGAAAAATCCTTGCTAAAGTCTAGGTATATCATATTCACTGCTCTCCCCATATCCACAGAGCCTATTACCTTAACATAGAGGAAAATCTGGTTGGTCAGGCATGACTTGCTCTTGGTGAATCCATGCTGGCTGTTCCTGATCACATTGTTCTCCTCTAGATGCTTCAAAAGAGATTCCTTGAGGATCTTCTCCATGATGTTTCCAGATATTGAGCTCAGGCTTACATTTCTGTACTGTGGGGCAGAGCTGTACTGCTACCCAGTGCATCCACAGGTGGCGGATAGTGGAATGACCTGCAAGGAAGGTTAACTTTGAAAGAAGCAGGGGTACCTCTGACAAATAAAGAGTCGTGGACAAAGCAGTGGCATCACCACCAGGATGTGGGTAGCAGATGGCAATGGCTTCCCCCCGGAAAGGCTCATATATCTTTTGAGGGTGCTGTGACTTAATAAGTACAGGTCACCATTTTAATAAGCCTTTCCAGCCTCCAGCCATGGGTCTACAAGTCCTCAATGGTGGAGCAGGCAGAAGATGTTAGAATCTCAATGTCTGTGACGGCAGATGAAGGCTACAGTGGAATGAGATTCCCAGTTATCCTGGTCTCGCCATTGGATCAAGGTCTCATTCTGTCAAGAGCCATGTGGAAAATAATGTGCAGCAGCTTCTCCATGATAAAAGAAGTCATGCATAGGTATCTTTTATGAACACATCATGGACAACAAGCATCCTCAACTGTGAGGGACTACTAAAGAAGACAGTTCTATAATTCCCCAGATCCTCCTTCTTCCCTTTCTTAATGATGGGAGCTACAGTGCCCATTTTCAATCATCTGGTATGTCATACCTGACTCCCTGACTTCTCCAAGAGCCAAAGGCTTTGAAATTACCTCAGCCAAGCAGTCCTTCATTACCTTTGGGTGCATCTCATCCAGCCCTGCTGACTTGAAAGCATCTAGCTCAGGAGTGGGCAAAATAACAGATTCAGCCAGTGGCCAGACTCCATTTCCCAGCAGCCATGATCCACAGCAGGCTGAGCCATGATCCACAGCCTGCGTGCCCCTGCCCAAAGCATACAGGCTGTAGATTGCGGCTCTGCCCTGGCCCTTAACCACACTGTCACTGCTGCAAGATCCCAGCATGGCTCTGGAGCAGTTCCCTGCCCTGCTGTGCACTCTTCCAGCACAGGTGGTTCCTGGGAGGGGTTTAGGAGGATAAAAATTCCCCGTAGCTGCCCCCGATAGCCACCCCTCCCAGTGGTGCTGCTGCCGCCTGCCTTGCACAGGTGGCAGCAGCTGAACCTGCCCTGCTCCTGCCTACAGCACAGCCCCCACTCCAGGAAAAGTCTGGTGCTGCTGCTGCCTGCCAGGGCTGCTGAGGCCAGTCTCCATGGAGACCCCAGCCCCATGCTATCACAGCACAGATGCTGCTGGTATCTCCATGGAAACCGACCCCAGCCACGTGGGCAGGGGCTGCTGGGAAATGGAGTGCACTGCTGGCTGGATTCAGCCCACAGGCCGGACTTTGACCACCTCTGATCTAGCTACTCTAAGTACTTCCTGTCTGAAAACAATTTGTATATTTATATAAAAGGTTAAAGCTTAATATAATAAGGAGAGTAGGAAATAAACTTATGATTATAATAAATGATCACTAAAAGTATTACTAATTATTTTGTAAAAATAGTTACATTTCTTAGTTTTAAATAAATCATTTTATTTAGGAGTTGTATGCTTTAGTTGTACTTAACTAGCATGGTTTGCCATCTCCTGTAATACTGAGAAGAAGAAAAAGTATGGCCAAAAGGACAGAAAGTGGTGCTCCTTCAGTTTTGCAGGAGATGCTACTAAGGCTAATACTAACCCAGATAAGGTGCAGAGCTACCTAGTAATTAAATAATTATTGATGTAATGCCTATTGAGAATAGCTCAAGAGAATAAATGTTTTGATTCAAAGCAAATTAATAAATAATATGGAGGATGCAAGTTACTGAGAAGCATTGGATTACCTGCTCAAGGTGAGTCGTGAAGTACAGACAGTCCTCGACTTAAGAAATTTCAAGTTACAACAGACGGAACTTATGACGTTTATAAATTTACACCCAGTTTTGACTTTCTGATATCAGTTTCAACTTTATGATGCCTGATCTGACACCACACCATGCCAGCGAACAACTTCACTGTGTCGTCCATCTCCCTGGAGAAAATCTGTCCAAATTGCCTTGGCCACTTCCTTTAAGAAAGCAGACAAGACTCCAGAAAAACCTGCAGCCAAGATTCGAGAAGACTAGCCAAGAACCCTTCAAAAAGTCCAGCAAAGTCACCTCACAGAAGTCCTTCCAAATCAATATGATTGCTATTTACAATATAAATACATTGATTTAGCTATATTACTCATCTAAAATTCACTGAGTACAAAATCCTGCGCTATTTTTGGTGAAATAGGGTATTGGGCCTTTGGTTCAGGAACTAATCCCCTATTTATAATATTGTTCCTATGGAAAAATCAGTTCCGAGTTACAATGTTTTGAATTAAGACGGGGTTTTCAGGAACCAACTGTATTGTAAGTCTGAGGACTGCCTGTAATGAGATGCTGTTCATGGACAGATGCAAAGAACAGAAATGAAGCTGCAGGTATAGAGATGGGTTAAAGTCAACCTGATCTGAAAAACTGTATGTAGCCTGGATGTACATGGGTTTGTACTCCCCTCTCCAATTGGGAATTATTGGCAGGGCAGTGTGCTGTGAAGGGACACAGCAGCCCGGGGCCATCTCTGTCCCCTATAGAGTCAGGCCCAGTCAATCAATTACTTAACTATATACAAATGTATTATTACAATAAAACCACTGAAGGGTAAGGACATAGATTACATACATGTACAAATTTACAAAGCAATAAACCCTGTACCATATATATATATATGCACACAGACACATACACCCTATATACACCCAATTATTATACAAAAATACAAATGAACAATAGAACAACCCAGAACAAAGGATATCATAGTATCATAATACTTAGGGTCGGAAGGAAACTAAACAGATCATCAGGTCCTACCCCCTGCCCTGGGCAGGAACGGGTGCGGGGGTCATATCACTCCAGCCAAATATCTGTCCAGCCTCCTCTTAAAGACCCCCAAGGTAGTAGATATTGATTGGGCAACCCTATAACTTTATTAATATACAAGCTATTACTTCAAATTATTTACATAAACTATAAGGCACAGTCTACAAGTATAACAAGCAATCCTTAGACTACCTGGGTGCCCTCCAGGGCAGGGGCCCCACTCCCAAGGTATCACTACAGGAAAGGAGGTGGGGGGAAAGAAAAGGAGAGAGAGACCCCAAAGACTCCTAAGTCTTCCAACACCCAGGAGCAGCCCATGTGATGCCCCTTCACAACCCTGGGGGTCCCTCCCCTGTGGGGACCCTCTCTGCAGGGTTACTTACTACTCCAGTCCTGGAGGGTTGCCTCCTGTTCTCTAGGTTGAGCTCTGTTCCCTGCTGGGCTTTCCTGCCACCTGACTCTGCTGCCGCTAGGCTGGCTTAGGACCATATGCACTGCTGTGTGTAGCCAGCGCTTTGCCTCATGCTAGGGGTTGGAGGCCCGGACAGCCTTGTGCAGCACCAGGGCTCAGTCTGCTCCCAAACCCTCTGTGCAGCATTGTCTTCACTGAGCTGCTGCCCCATGCCAGCAGCTGTAGACCAAAGCCATCTCAAGCAGCTCCCAGGGTCCCTCACCCTCCATGCAGCGCCTCCTGCACCGAGCTCCCGGCCTTGTGCAGAGGTTGGGGACCTGAGCCACCGTGTTTCTGGCCACATGCCAAAGGTTGCAGACCTGAGCCACCTCACGCAGCTCCCAGGGTCTGGACACTGTATGCCGTACTGTGCACCAAGAGCCTAAATGCTGGAGCTGTCACAGCTCCCTGCTGATAGAAGTCTTCAGGGGCTCTTCTGACCTACTGCTTCGCCCTGCTGAGCAGCTCTCATCAGCTCTTCTAAGCCCTGCTTTTCTCTCTTCTCCATCCTGGACTCATCTCCCTCATGCTAGGCATACAGCTCCTTTTACACCCTCCAGGGCTCTGGCCCTGAAGTCTTCCAGATCTGACAGTGTTGCAGTCTTTAATCAGGTCTGGGGGAGCTCATCCCTCCTTCCCCTCAGTAAAGGTGCGTGACTGCATTCTCTTGGTGCCTCCTGATTGGTGGATGGGCTTCACCAATCAAAACAGCAGAATCTCAAGCCTGGGCTTCAACCCAAGCTCTGAAAGGTGAGTCTGCTACACATATGTGAGGGGAAAGTAAAAATCAGAAAAGCAAAATGTTGCTTGACATGATAAGTAATATTTCATGTTTTCAGGGGTCAGGACTCAAAGCAAGGAAATTGAATAGGCATGACTGCTAGATCCGCCATACTCAATATCACTAATAATAAACTCAATATTTGCATGATATTAACTAGCATCAAGAACACAGGAAAGCACCTGTTTGACCACCCATTTCTGCAGCATTTGCTATTGAAGTTGTAATGTCTTAAGGCCTTGCCTTGACATCTCTTGTAAAAAGTGGCACCTGCAGCAAAACGTTACACCTCAAAGTGGGGTGGAGCAGTAAATAATCACTCAGTAAACTGGTGGCAAAATGGAAACATGGGAAGTATGGCACCGTGCTCCAAGATTTGTAGTAAACAATGCTGAATGGGCTTGTATGTCTGTAGAACCCCAGAGGAAAAAGCTTTGCCCCAGGGGAAATAGGTCATGTTTTTAGCTTGAATGTTTTTGGACCTCAGGTTCCTAACCTAAAATGGGAAGGCTACTTTTTCTCCACACTTTCTCTGACTTGCCTGCCTACCAGATTGCAAGCGCTTTGAGGCATGGCCCCACTCCTTGTGTCCGTATTGCAGTGGTTCTCAACTGTCTAGGGCTCAAGGCACCCCTGGATAGATCAAAACACCCCTCAATAGAACAAAGGCCCTCCTTGGAAGATGCCAGCTCCTAGTTTTCTCTTGTTTTTGGACTACAGGAAAATAGTAAGAGTAATTGTTCTGTCAAAAGAGCTCAGAAAGCCTACAAGATTCCTACTGGAAATCAAGGCAGAATGTTCTCAATACTCCGGATTCCTATTGCAAATCTCTGGGTTGATCTTGTGAGGCATTTGGGCACAACTAACAGTGCTGAGACTGCGTGGCACCCCACAGTGCTGAGACTGCGTGACATTAAATGTTCTGCAGACATGCCATAGGCAATTATTTTCATTAAGGATTAAGCTCTTTGCAAGTCTGCAGTTTTGGAAAAAAGTGATTCTAAGTTTCCAGAGACAAAAGACCAAACTTTCCTAGCTGTTTGCATGTTCAGTAGACATTTCATAAATGTCTAGCACAATTTTAGAAAGCATTTCAAGGCACCCTGCTTGCGAATCGCTGCCGGCAAGCAACCCAAACAACAGCGCCTCAGCCTGGCTGGGCCTCCTAGCCGTGCCCAACAAGGATTAGAGGGGCCAGAACTCATGGCAGAGGTGATAGCCAGTGTTGCCAACTGCCATGATTTTTGGTGTTGTTCTTGGAAGTTGCCTTTTCAGGAATGTGAAGAATGTAGCTCTTCCTTTGATTATTGTATTCCCCACAAATTTTTACCTAATTTTTATGAGACAACTAGCTTTTTTGCTAAAAAAAATCTTGATTTAAAAACAAGGACCAGAAGAACCTAAAGGGGCAACAACTTTTTTCCTCAGGAAGAGACAGCAGAACTGGATTGTTTCCTACTGTGGTGGTGGTAGGCATAGCCAGGGACCACTCAGCCCCCTCCTCCCCGCAGTGGCAAGGAGCCAACCGCAGGAGTGAGGCAGCTCCTGCCCCACGCAAGACAGTTAAGACGAGCCAACAGTGGCCCGACCCTCAGGCGCTTTGTTCCGGCCCCCCCGCGGGACACGTGACCCCGCGCCGGAGCCGCCCCCGAGCCCGCGCGCCGGCTCCCAAGGGCGGCGGCGCGCATGCGCGGTCCCTCCCCCGCAGGGCGGGGTCGCGGGAAGCGCGCCGGATTCGAGCGGGCTTGGGGGGAGGGCAGCATGGCCGGGCGGGCGCTGTTGCGCCTCTGCCCGCTGCTGCTGCGCCAGGACCGCCGGGGAAGTGCCTACGAGGGCTTCGTCACTGCGCAGGTACCAGCCCCTCCCCCCTCCCTGCACCAGGCTCCTCGGGCCGCGAATGGGCGCGGGGGGGTTTGCCCCACTTCTTGCCCCCTTCTCGGATGATCTCCATATAGCCAGCTCTCACTCGCTGGCCCAGATCAGCCAGCTCAGCCAAGCCCAGCCCAGAGAATTCAGTTCTGGCTCTGGCAGCAGTGGGGGAGCTTCCTGTGGTGCTAGCAGCAGCAGCTGCTGTTGCATCCTGCCTCTTCCCCGAACTGGCACTGCTGCGCATGGGGAAAGGACTGGGGGCTTTCCCCCAGTTTTCTCTGACTGAGAATGGAGTGGAGGAGGCTCTTGCTCACTCCTTTCCCAGATCGGGATTGCATCTGTTTCCTGCCTGTGTGCCTGTGGAGGGAAATCCTACCAGTGCTGGAGGCACTTCTGACGGTGGTGCTGCTAGGTCCGCTGGTGTCAAAGCATAGGCACCTGAAAAGAGGGGAATGTGGTCTTCCAACCGATTTGAGGTTGATGCCCCTGGAGAGATGAATCTGAAGTCTGACTCCAAAATAAGAATTGAACTGCCCTGGTTATCTCAGCAGGGTGCCATGCCCAGAGACAACAATTTAAAAGTAGATGTTACTTAGATGTCCCTGAGGCCTGAGGAAGGGCACTGTGAAAATACCCCAAAGCCTGCACAGGTCTATCCCATCCATGCAGTTGGTCCAACAAAAGATATCACCCATAAATATTCTTGCCCTCTGGCCCATTCATGGCATCAAGGTTGCCTCAACGCTACCAATATTAACTATTACTCTTCATATAGGAATGGAGAGGGAAGACTTGAATCTTAAATCTAGACTGACTATGCCATAAGTATGTGGGAAAGAGCCCCTACCCCATCCTTTTTTTTTTTTTTTTTTAGGGGTGGGGCACTAACCTGCCAGTTTCATTTTGAATAATTGGAACTAGGTATATT
This sequence comes from Crocodylus porosus, assembly GCF_001723895.1. NCBI lineage: Eukaryota > Metazoa > Chordata > Crocodylia > Crocodylidae > Crocodylus > Crocodylus porosus. Next base: position 42,743,749 of record NW_017728943.1, read on the forward strand.
TACATGGTTAAAACTGTACAGGGTCAAATCACTGCCCAATCAGTGTAATATTATTTTGCTTGAAGGGTCCAAACTACCTGAATTTGAGTTGAAGAAAGACTTCTGTTTACTTCAGTGAGGCTTGGGTTAAACTCAGTTGCTTGTTTACTACCCAATTTTTATTGATAATTCTTTAATTCTCAGTGATTGTTTTCTGTTTAGTTACATGGTGAGGAACTTAAGAATTTTCCCTTTATTTTGTGAATAGTGGAAGGAGATTAGTTCAAGATCAGAATTAAAAGCACAAATTAATAATGATTATACCTGACAACAGTGCTTTTTAAGATTGAAGAAATTATCTGTGCAATGACTCATTTTCTATATAAATGAAATGCATACTATTTTTCCCTTCTTGGCAGTTACCATTAGAGGAAATAGAAATGTCTCTCTGTGTGAATTTGTATTTCAGATGCTTCAACTAAACTTATTTTATAGGGCAGAGACTTCCATATAAGAATATTATTGCCATCAGATTTTCAGCTGAAAAATGCAAGGTGAGGTATTATTTCTTTTTCTCTACTACATGAGAAATGTGCTTACGTTTCTGTGACTGCACTGTAATGTAGGCAGCGATGATGTGTGTAAGTGTGCATTTCTAAATAGATATTGGCAGTTCTTACTATTTGTGACCTAACTGGCAACAGTAATCTGTCACATCTTTGATTCCCCCTCCACCGTATTCTTGGTGAGTAGTAATAATCTTTGATAAACTTCATGGCTTACATTACAATAAGTTTGTAAGAATTCATTGCTGGTACTCCTTTATACAAAGACATACATAAACTATGTCAGTAAGCAAATGTTTTTGAGAGGTCAGTTAAACTGGAGGTGTATCGAGGAAGTTTGCTGTTAAATAAATGTTAATGCAAAATTATATTTGAGAGAGAAGTCATGTCTTTCCCTTCCCCTCCATAACAAACGTCATTTTGCCCTGTTTGTAGATGCAACAGAATATGTATTATTTTTTTAAATATTGATTTTACTTTATTAAGGGGTGTTTTTACTTCACACTATCAAATGTACTTCTGTATGAATGATCTGTAAATTGAAGGATCAAATGAACATTAGCTTGCTGTGAGTTTTTGTGTGCCTAGAGTATATCCAAAATCTTGGATGGAAACACCAAGCAGTGTAAGACTGCCAGACATGCTGTTTTTCTTTTTGTCATATCTGAGGTGCAGGATGATATAAAAATTAATAAAAATTAAAATAACACTTTATAAAAAGTGTAATATTTCTAAATAAATTTTCTGCAAACATGACATAGTCAATTACTTTTATTAAGGATTAAGCTCTTTGCAAGTCTTCAGTTTTGGAAAAAGTTATTTTAAGTTTCCAGAGACAAAAGGCCAAACTTCCCTAGTTTTTTGCATGTTCTGTAGAAGTTACATAGATGTCATAGGAGTGTGTGAAGCGGGTCGTATTTGGTTCATTGATTTGATATGGCCGAATCCGAATCTGAAGATGTGATGCTGATTCAGAGAATCAGCAATTAGGCCATAGACACAGCTTTAAATGTTTTTTCTACATACCTTGAGGTACCAGGTGTGGGATGCAAATACTGAGATGGTGGGGCAGATGGAGTGTCCCACAGGAGCGCTTGCCCCTCCCCCCCCCCCGGCCACGTGCTTGGCAGACCTGGAAGCGGTCCCTCTAGACTCGGGGGGCACCAGTTGCCGGGGTGGGTCCCCTGTACGCTCTGTGGCGGACCCGGAAGTAGACCAGAAATGCTTCTGGTCCACTTCCGGATCTGCCACCAAGTGCACTGGGGACCCCCCCCACGCTCCATATGCCCCACCATCTCAGCATTCATGAGCCGCCCAGTACCTTGAAGTATATAGAAAAAACATTTATAGCTGTGTCTATGGCCGAATCATTGAATCTCTCTGAATCGATTTGGAGGGTTCCGATTCAATTCGGAGAAATTAAAGCATCTCTTGATTTGATTTGGATTTGCAAATTCAGCCACCAAATCGGGCTGAATCTTCGTGGAATTAAATCAGCGACTAAAGCTTCTTAAAGCCCTAATGTCTAACATGATTTTAAAAAGTAACTATACTCAAATTATACAAATGTGGCTCAAAGAACCTACTTCACACATTGTTACAGCAAAAACTTTTAGGCTTAGAACTAATATACAACTTCTGGCCAAAGGCAATGATTTTTAGTTAGTTATAGTTCATAAGGATTGTGATGAATGTTGGTGTTATTGTTGAAAGTATGAGTCCAGGTAAGATGGTGAACCCATTACTCTAGTCAGTATGCAAATACTATATAAGACAGTGGTGCTAAGTCTGTCCCACCATGGACGGAATGACTGGTGTGGGACTTGTTTGAAGGCCGGATCCTGCACGTGGCTATCATCTGGCATATGGGGCCATGTCATTCAAACTGTGGGGTTTCCCACAGGCCCAGAAATTTGGCAGAAGTGGAGAGGGGTTGTGTTAATTTTTGCACCTCTGGTAGCAATTAATGCTACTGCTCTACCCTGCTGCTTAATTTTCTGACCTGTGCAAAGCCCTGTGGGTAAGATCACAAACCTCTGCCAGCCTGATCTGGTCCATGGGCCAGAGGCTGAGCACCATAGCTGTAAGATATGGACACTGCCCTGAAAAGCGTAGTCCAAGATGTTCAGCTTTATTCCTTTGAAAAATATTGCAATTAGCTTTTTTCGTCTCTGAAGATTAGTAGAATTAAAAAAAAGAATTTAATTTTCACAAGATTACAATGCAACAACTAATTTGCTCCTGCAAACTATTAATGTTTATACTTCTTAAATATTATATTTGAATTGCACTCTTAAGTATCCCAACTCAAATGTGTAGCAGTCAACGCTGACATTTTCAGAATACCATTTTTTAAATATTAGTGGCTTTTATGAAACCATATTGACTTGTAAGAATTATGTTGTTTTCATCATGGAATTGAGGCTGGCTTATAGGTAAATGTCTACTTATTAATTTTTAAAGAGCTGTAGACAGAATGACATTTAAAAATGTAAGTAACTCATTGAGTGGAAAAACTCAATTAAAGTAGTCTGAAAATATTGTTTTGTTCTTGTGTTTTTTGGGAAAAGGAACTTTTTGATCCTCTTAAATTATAAGACGGGTTTTTTCTCACATGCTTTCTTGTTAAAAGATCACTTGATTCAAGTTAAAACTGTGTGAATCCTCTATTTCTAGAATACAGTGCAGCTGGCAGCTAAAGAGGCTATTGCATGGATATCGTCAGATTCTAAAACAGGTATGCTCTTTTTATAGAAACTTTCTTGAGCTGTACATATGAGTTTTCTAAATTTTGTACTGTTCCACCCTCCAAAAGTTTTAAAGAGAACCTTCCACTCGTATAGTAAAGACAGGTGCAGATGCAAGAGGAGGGATACAATGGTACAGTTGCACCTCTTTGATTTCTAGCATTTTTACTCAGGCAGCAGTGAGACAGTTGCTTGTCCCTATGGCTCATTATAATTAGGAGTGTACTGATAAAGATTTTATGGGCTGATACTGATGGCTGATTATTAACAAGCCATAGCAGCCGATACTAATCTGATTTGCCAATATGCAGCCTGGCAGCTTGGAGAGCAGTGTCCGGCTAGTAAGTCTGTTGTGGGGAAGGGGAAGGGTGTGGTGGGGGAGGGGGAAGATTGAGGCCTGTGTTGTGAGGGAGGGAGTGGGGCTGGAGCTGGGGCAGGGGCAGGGGCAGGTGCTGCTTAGTCGGGATGAGACATGTGACAGAACTGTGAGTCAGGAGGTGGGGAGGGGTGCGGATCCTACTGCTGCACACACCCTAGAGGGAGCCAAGGGGATGTGGCTCCCAGATTGTGTGCCAAGCACAGTGGGTGGGCTGCCACTGTGGTCCTGGGCTGGGTGCTGCGCCAGCCACTTCCCAGCGATGGAGTCTGGGCAGGGCTGCATTCAGGGTGGGCAGCGGCAGCGCTGGAAGGGGTGGTTATGGGGTGGGGGCTACAGCCACCCCAAAATTCACTGTAGCTCCCCCTGCTAGCACTGCCGCCGCCTGCCCTGAGCACAGACCTAATCCAATCTTCCTGCTGGGAAGAGCCTGGCTCCACCTGCAGCAACAAGCCACCCTTGCCCCACACATGGATCCAGGGGACACTGCCCTCCTTGCCTCCCCTGAGGGTGCACACAGCGGTAGGATTGAGCCCTCTTCCCCATGCTGCCTGGTATGAGCCACTTGGGGATCCATCCAGCACCCTGCCTCAGCCCTGTTTCTTCTCCCACCACAAAGGCCACAATCTGCAACCCAACATACCCCTTCACTCTCCCTGGCCCTTGCCCTCCAACAGACTTACCAGCCAGATGCTGCTCCCCAAGCTGCTGGGCTGGCTGCATGCATGCTGTGGCTGTGCACGTGCACACAGCATTTATCAGTGACATTATCGACTATACCTGCCAAAAAAAGCTGATTGCTGATAATGTCAATTTTCTTTTTATTGGTGCCAATACAATATGGACCAATGTATCAGTGCATTTCTAATTATAATTACCCGATCCCTCCTAAACTCTTCATTCCCCAGGTGTTAACAGCCCTCTCCTTTTTATTGGTATTGATGTTCCACTAATTAAGCCAGCCTTTCTTCTGCAATTCTGATGTCTGTTACCTGTTCCTGGTAATGCTGCCACTATTTTATGGCCTTGGAGGCTGTTTTTAACTCTACCTAAAACCATTAACACAGTGTGGAAACATTAATTCATGTCTAGCAATAACATTCAATGAAGCATTGGATGTACTGTCAAATTGCTCAAGAAGGATAGATTTTGTTTTATAAATCTGACAAAGGAAATTTTCATTATAATAACTATAGAATTAATGAAACAATGTATTTTGATTATTTTTTGTTCAGTATGGTTTTTATACATAGTACATCATATAGCTAAGTAAATGCATATTCCAATAAAGTTATTTGTTTTTGCTTCATTCTTAAACTGAATAATATAGCCCTAGGCCCTTCTCTTATTAATAAAGCTTCTAGTTGTTTGGGTTTTTTTTTAACTGGAGAAAAATGTTAGGTTAGAGGTGATGGGGCACCACATCATCTGCTCCCTGCTTTTCAAAATCCTGCATCTACTCATGAGTAAATATGCAGATTTATATGGATTTGTTAGGGTACTCCAAATATATAAGAATACATTTTAGTCAATACATTTTGCTTTTTTCTGAGAAGTTTAACTTTAAAGATTATAAGATGTATTAAACAGCTGACACTGCATAGGATTATATTCTGCTACCTTTCCCTCTCTTTTTTTCATGTTGTTTGCCAACAGCACTCAGTATGAAAAGATTATTTGCAAGAAATGTCAATTACAGGAACATCAGCCTCCTGCTAGGATGACAGCATTGTAGCTATTGCATTCTCATGTACTAAATGTTCCTTTCCAAAACAGTGTGGCATGATTCCACGTTACCTAGGGTAGGGGTGTTAAACTCACCCACCCTGGGCCGCATTGGGACTATGGGGTTCCTCCCAGGCCAGATTTATGAAGCTAATAGTAACTGTGGCAGGATCCATGTGGTAGGGGTCCAGCAAGGGGAAGTGAGGGCTATATCTGTAGAACACTTATTTTCAGGCC
>NW_017728943.1:42749484-42784798 GCF_001723895.1 Crocodylus porosus
ATTGCAGTATCCATCAGGATTGTGGGACCTTGGATTCTGTTCTGTGCCTAGGTATAGAAATTGCATGTAAACCAGTATAAATGATTGGAAAGCAGCCTAAACCTCTAACAGAACAGATGTTCAGCACACATAGACTGGTTTCAAAGTGGTGGAACCTGGTCTAAGATAGACCTGGATGGATGTAGTATTAGACTTCATTGGTTTACGTTTGAGCAGTATATAAAACTTTTGTACCATATCCCATAGCAAAACAGCTTAGGTCTCTGTCCTTTGGCATCCCAGGCACCAGTTGCAGAGCAGCGTCCTAGCTGTGGCTGATGCTCATTCATTCTGGGCAAGCATCAGGCCAGCCCCACCCTCATGCTGTCACAGATAGGAGCCAGAAAAGCCATTTTCTCCTGCTTAGGCAGTGGGAGGGGAGAGAATGGAGTTCCTCCTACTTCACAGCCCCTGCTCTGAGCCTGGACGGCAAGGCTGCCCCCCTGCCCACTCCTATTTTCCTGTAGAGTACTCCCATCCCTGCCACCTGGTGCAAACCACCTGGGCTGCTCAGTGCATCTTGTTGGGTGCTGCTGGTGCCAGGCTCCAACAGGGCACACTGGGAGACTTGCACTGGGCAGTGGGGATGGGAGAGTTCCATACAGGGAAGGAACTGCCTATTGTGGGCCACCTGAGCTGCCCAGCGCATCTTGCCAGAACCTGAAGCCAGTGGTAGCTGTTGGGATGAGCTGTGTGGCTTGCCGTGTGGCCCAGCCTTTCCTGCTATGGATTACTCCTATCCTTGCTGGCTGGTGCAAGATTTCTGGGCTGCCTGGCATATGCTGCTGGTGCTGAGTTCAGGTGGGATATGCCTGGAAGTCCAGGAGGCCCCCACTGAGCAGTGGTACCCAATCTTTCCCTGTATGGAGTGCTTCCATCCCTGCTGCCTAGCACATGTCTCTTGGGCCATCTGGTGTGTTCCACTGGTGGCAGCAGCAGCAGCTGTCGCCAACAAAATATGCTGGGCAGCCTTGGGGTCTTGTTCTGGGCAGTGGGGACAAAACCTCCATAGAGCGAAGGATCGGGCCCCTTGTGGCCTGGTCCTTCTACGGAGATGGGCCACCCTGATTGGCTGTTGGGTGCTAGCCCTCCCGTGTTCCTAGCCATGGGCTTCTGGGGGTGGAGCCTGGCAGCCCAAGTGGCAGCAGCAGGGCGCGTGTGCTATGGTGGCCCCTCTGGGGCCTGCCTGAGGCTGGGCATTGGGGGGAGGGAGGGAGCAGTCTTTGGTGGCAGCAGGGGGTTGGGCAGTATGTGCCTGGCAGCCAATTAGGGATGGCCCCTGCTCAGTTGCTCTCTGGCACGCTGGGAGGTGTGCAGGAGACACCACCACGTTCTAGCCTAGGCCATTGCAGGCATTTGCATGCCTCTGCCCCTCAATGGGCAGATGTGAGTTCCCTTTGCTTCTGATCTGATCTCAACTTAGAAACTGCGTAGATTGGATCAATTCTCTCTCTGGCTTTTTGGATGTCTGTACTTCCCCTATGGCTGGCTATGCCCCTGAGCCCTCTCCCATTGACTTTGGGTGGGTGGAATGGATTGGTACCCTGGGGCCACATATTTGACATCCCAACTGTAGGAGAATAGTGTTTCTCTTGACCAAGATTTAGCCAACCAGGAAAGATACTTTTTTAAGTACTGTGAGAGTTAACGAGGCTTCTTTCTGATTGGTGAACAGTGTGAGTTAACTTACTAAAAATTGATACCATTTTTATCATATAATAAAACTTGCAATGAAAGGGTTTATAATTTAATTGAAGTATAGTTTAAATTGCTGCATTTTACCATATTTTATATGTTTTTATTTTATTAAAATATCAGAAAACAGGTAATAAAATTAAAACTGTTTCTGAAAGCATTACTGAAATTGAGGAAATTTTAACTTTTCTTTAAAAAAATTTTCTCTGTAGAGGTTGCAACACTGTTCTGATCTGGTCAGCTTTATGGAGGAGCTGAAGACGATTTTGGTGAGATACTATTTTTTGCCAATTTGTATTATTTCCCTTTCTTAAGAAAAAGGGTCTGTGTATTAATTTAAATGAGCCTTTTAAAATTCAACATTAACCTTTTCAAATGATGCAGTGCTAGGGCTGCATGCACTTAGTTACTGTTGATCTAATAATTACCTTTGGAGTTAGAATTCTTCCTGACTAGAGCACTTCGCAGATTAAATAAAGCTGCAGCAGAAGGCCCTGTTTTAAGTATTGCAACAAATGTAATTCTTAGTTTGTTAGAACTCCCTAATCCTGCCTAGGTCGGTGAGAACAGACTCTTAATGACTATACAAAGGAATACTTCTTTGGTCCTTATTTAAATTTGTTTAAAAACAGCTAATCCTTGCCACCATATTGAAGACATGTGTTCCTAGTAGCATGATTTGGAGACAGAGTTTATAATGTAGTACTACCTATGATCATAGAGTCATAGAAGTAGGGTTGGAAGGGACCTTGTAGATCTTCAAGTCTGACCCCCCACCTGAGCAGGAGAAAAACTGGGCCCAAATGTCTCCAGCCATGTAGGCATCAAGCCTCTTCTTAAAGGCTCCCAGGGTGGGAGCTAGCACCATTTCCGTTGGAAGTTGGTTCCAGATCCTAGCCGCCTTGACTGTGAAGTAGTTCTTACGGATGCCTAATCTAAACCTGCTCTCCAACAGCTTGTGGCCATTATTTCTTGTTAAGCCAGGGGTGTGCTAGGGGAAACAAGGTCTCTCCCAAACCCTTCTAGTCCCTCCTAGTGAGTTTATAGATGGTCACTAGGTCCCCTCTCAGCCTTCTCTTGTGAAGGCTGAACAGGTTCAGGTGCCACAGTCTCTCATTGTAGGGTCTGTCTTGTTGCCCCCGGATCATGCGGGTGGCCCTCCTCTGGACCCTCTCAATGTTGTCCACATCCCTCCTGAAGTGGGGCACGCAGAACTGGACACAGTACTCCAGCTGTGGCCTGACCAGTGTCGCATAGAGGGGGAGGATCACCTCCTTGGCCCTACCTGAGACGCACCTGTAGATGTACAACAAGGTCCGGTTAGCCCTGCCAACTGTGACCTCGCATTGTCAGCCCATGTTCATCTTGGAGTCAGTAATGACTCCATGATCCCTTCCTGCTTCCGTGCTCTCAAGAAGGGAGTCTCCCATCTTATAAGTGTGCTGCTGGTTACTACTGCCCAAATGCAGCACCCTGCACTTGTCAGTATTGAAACGCATCCTGTTTTTGTTAGCCCACCCCTGTAAGCTATCCAGGTCTTGCTGCAGTCTTTCCCCCCCTACTAGTGTGCTCACTTTGCCCCAAATTTTGGTATCAGCAAATTTAAACAGGTTGCTTTTGACCCCGGCGTTCAAATCGCTGATACAGAAATTGAACAGCATGGGCCCAAGGACCAAGCCCTGGGGGACTCTGCTGCCCACTTCTCCCCAGATCGAATATGACCCATCCACCACCACACTCTTGAGTGTGACCCTTCAGCCAATCTGCAATCCATCTGACTGTGTAGGCATCAATGCCACAGTCGCCTAGTTTTTTAATGAGGATGGGGTGGGAGACAGTGTCAAAGGCCTTGCTGAAGTCCAGAAAGACTGCGTCCACAGTGACACCTGCATCCAGTGCTTTTGTGACCTGATCATAAAAGGCAATCAGGTTGGTCTGACGTGACCTGCCCCTAATAAAACTGTGCTGGTTGCCCTTGAGCATCATCCCTGAAGCCGGCCCATCTCAGATGTGCTCCTTGATGATCTTTTCAAAGAGTTTCCCTAGGATTGAGGTAAGACTGACGGGCCTGTAGTTGCCCAGGTCCTCCCGCCTCCCTTTTTTAAAGATGGGGACCACGTTGGCTGTCTTCCAATCATCTGGCACCTGGCCCGAGCACCATGAGCAGTCGTAAAGCCATGTGAAGGGCCCTGCAATAACCGCAACTAGCTCCCTCAACACCCTGGGGTGGAGAGCATCTGGAGCCGCTGATTTGAACACGTCCAGCCCCTCCAGAAGCTCTCTAACCCGGTCCTCCCCAACCTGAGGTCTGGAGGCGTTCCCCTCGAGTCTGTCCGCCCATGATGCCTGATTAACTGGAAAACAATCATCCTTAAGGTGAATATAACTTCTTACTTATAATGTAGATTTACATTGGTAGGAGGTAGTGTCAATAGCACTAGGGTTTTTTTCTTTTTACAAGCTTTGTATTGTTACTGCTAGTAGCATATCTGCAACTCCAGCTAGCAACTGTAGATGGGAAGACAACATTCTAACATTAATTTCCATATCAAGATTTATCTCTACAGTGTTGTGGTCTCAGATTATTTCATTCAAAGGTGCTAGCTGTGGCTTGTATTGTTGCAACTGGTCATAGTCAAAGCCTTAGTCTTTAGCATGGATAGACACAGCTATTTATTGTTAAAAATCTATTTGGACAAAATAGAAGAAGAAAATGTTCTTGTATTAATGCATATTACTATCAGTACTCAGCTGTTTATGCATATTTCTATCTTGCTGCTGACCAGACGGGAAGCAAAAACTGCAGCATACTTAAAACTGCAGTTTTTGCCTCCTGGCCATCAGGAGTGAGCAGTGATGCTGATGGAGCCCCTCTGCCAATCAGTGGGGGGAGGGAGGCATGGCGTGCAGGAGGAACTCAAGGATTAAAGGAGCCACTGCACCATGAGCTGGGCCTGCGATTTAAACCAGGTTCTATTTATAGAGCACAGAATAATCAGAGTTCTTTGTTATATGTGTAACCAAATGATTATAAATGCAGAGGTCAGGTGGGATTGGTGATGTCAAAATTGGACATAGTATTTTTTTGATTGTTTAAAAAAAGTCTGTTTTCAACAGTTGTATTCACATTCAAATAACTTCCCAATTGCTTATATCTAATATCACTTCTGAACAGCCAAATAAAAGCAATTAGTATGAGATTCTCAAAGGAATGTAGGTGCCTAAACTGGGACTTTAGAATTTAGGCACCTAAGCCCAGGAGTCCTAACTTGTTCAAGGACCATACTCAAGGTGCCGTTGTATTCCTCAATTGAGCATCTGGCTAAACCTATTTAGGATTCATAAACTAGGCTTCCTTGCATGTAATTCCTAAGGATTTTAATCTAATAGGTGTGCTCTGAGCAGCTGACACAATTGAGTTCAGCACCTTGAGCTATTTCATTAAAAAAAAAAAAAAAAAAGGGGGGGCTGCTGCTGATGCACTTTTTGCAATTTGTCTTAGAGGTTATAGCACTTGCCCAGGGGTGTGATCTTTTAATCCATTTTATTGTTTAAATGTATCTTATTTCTTCTGTTAGTTCTTTTTTTTTTTTTTTAAGTAAACTTTTTGGGACTTTGTATATATATGTCACCGTCTTGGCACTGTACCTCTCTGACCTTTTCCTTTGTAATCTCTGTTCTAGTGGAGAGAATTGTTATGACTTCTTTCTGAACAGTAGGATTGCAAATGTACCTCTTCTGTGATGATGCCAGGTGTGTCAGTAACTTCCGTGTTCTTGGGAAGTGTTTCACATGCAGGTCACTTGCATCTGCAGCCACAAAGCATGGGGCAGGTTGCATCTGTGTCCTGGGTAGAATTGTAGGATTGTGAACCTCAAATGTGGCTTGGTGTTGGACAGTTTCAGCATCCATTTGCCACAGTAATACTTCCCTTGGCTTCAGCTGTCATAGGTTTTTCAGTGGACCATAGTTCTGAAGCCTGTTCCCAAGGGAGATCTGCAGCTCCAAGGAAATCCCCCTTGCCTTCCAGTGGTGTGGCCCTGTGTATTGTTCAAGTTCAAAGGCTTTGAGATTTCACTTGCCAGTATGGCTATTAGTGAAGCTTATAGAGCAGTTTATTCCTATGGAGCTATAGATGCATTAAATTTGGGATGCTCTTTACAGTTGGGTAAGGATAGTGTGCATTATAAAGGTGCATATTGCATGTGACTTAACATCCTAACTCATGAAGAGATAGAAATGTATATTTTTTCAAAATTCTACATTGCAAGGAATCGTCATATAATGTGTTAGAATCATAGACTCATAGAAAGTTAGGGTTGGAAGGGACCTCAGGAAGTCATCTTGTTCAACCCCCTGCTCAAAGAAGGACTCCATTCCCAACTAAATCATAGCACTGTAGAATAGAAGGACCATGAGGGACCTTTAAGATCATCAAGTCCAGTCCCCTGCCATGGGCAGGAGGTAATTGGGCTCGAAAGAGCTCAACAAAGTACTTGTCCAGCCTCCTCTTGAACACCTCCAGGGATGGCAACTGTATCACCTCTGCTGGGAGTGCGTTCCAGATTCTAGACACCCTACGGAAAATAAGTTTTTCCTTATGTCTAGTCTAAATGTTTCCTCAACTAGCTTGTACCCATTGGTCCTCGTCCTCCCAAGGGGTGCCTTTCTGGAGAGTTGTTCCCTTAAATCTTGGTGTTTGCCCCTGACATACTTGTAGGCAGCTGTCAAGTCACCTCTGTCTTCTCTTACTCAGACTGAACAAACTCAGTTCCCAGAGTCTGTCCTCATAGGGCCTATCATCCAGGCCCCTAATTGTATGGGTGGCCCTTCTCTGTACCCTTTTGAGCTTATCCACATTCTTCTTGAAGTGCGGTGTCCAGAACTGAACACAGTACTCCAGCTGTGGCCTAACCAACGCCACATAGAGGGGGAGGAACACCTCTCTGAATCTGTTGGCAACACATCGGCTGATGCATACCAGAGTTCTGTTTGCCCTGCTGGCAGCTTCATTGTGCTGTTGGTTCATATTCACCTTCTGGCCAGTTGTCACCCGCAGGTCCCTTTCAGATGCAGCGTCTGCTAGGGGACCACCATCCATCGTATAGTTATGGTGCAGGTTCTTCCTACCCAGATGAAGGACCCGCCACTTGTCCCTGTTGAACCTCATCTGATTACATTCAGCCCGTATGACCAGTCTGTCAAAGTCATCCTGGATTCATAGCCTGCCCTCAGGTGTGCCCGCACTTACCCATGGCTTGGTGTCATCTACAAACTTAATGATTGCACTGTCCAGTCCCTCATCCGAGTCATCGATAAAGATGTTAAAGAGTGCAGGCCTGAGCACTGATCCCTGGGGAACACCTCTCAAGACCACCCTCCAAGATGAGGCCATCCCATCAAGTACAACTCTCTGGGATCAGCCTCTGAGTCAGTTGCCAACCCATCTCACTGTAGACTAGTCTAGGCCAGTACTCTCCAACTTAATTGAGAAAATCTCTTGGGAAACGGTATCAAAGTCCTTGCGGAAGTCTAGGTAGATGATGTTAAACTCATGTCCCACGTCCAGTCAGTTAGTTACCTGGTCCATTAAAGTACACCAAGTTTGTTAGACATGATCTCCCTTCGATAAATCCAGTCTGGTTGCTTCTTAATACCCTACTAGTTATGAGCTTGTGGTTGATGGCCTCATTGACAATTTTTTCAAAGAATTTTCCCAGGACTGAAGTCAGACTGACCTGTCTATACTTTGCAGGGTTGTCCCTCTTCCCTTTCTTAAAGATGGGTACCATGTTAGCCTTTTTCCAGTCATTCAGGGCCACTCCTGAGTTACATGATCCTTCAAACTACCTCACTGGAGGCATTGCTATGAGCTCGGCCAGTTTTTTCAGGATTCTCGGATGCAGGTCGTCTGGCTCAGAAGACTTGAAAACATCCAAATGTTTTACAAATGTTCCAAGAGTACCCTTACCTGTTCAGGACTGATTTCATGTGAACTGCTGTCTTCTCTGTATTCTCTGGTCTTCTGGACAGGTGATGAGTTCCCATCTGATTTCAAGAATACTCATGTGAAGTAAGAATCTAGGAGCTCTGCCTTTTCATGGGGATAAACTGTGGGCTGGCTAAATGGTCTTCCCAGTAGAAGTCAAGGTAGGTGAAGTCACCTATGACTGTCAAGTCATTAGTGCTGGCTGCCTCAGCCAGTTCCCTGGAGAATGCCTGTTTCTCTCCTTTTCTTGGTAGGGAGGTTGTTACGGGGTGCCTTCTATTCTCGCCTGTCACATCTTGATGATTAAGATAATAGATGGTAGATAGGAAGGCCGCCCTCAAGTTGCAGTCACAGTCCTAGATTCATAGATTCTAGGGTCAGAAGGGACCTCAGTGGGCCATTTAGCCCAACCCCTTGCCCCTGGCAGGCAAGAAAAGGGTCACCAAAATTGGGACTATGTGATCCCAGCCAGGTGTCTGTCCAGTCTCCTCTTGAAGACTCCCAAGGATGCCCATGGAGGACCTGGTGGACCCCAGGATCCTGGTTGACCTCACTAAACTGTGTGGGTTCTTAGACCTGTTGCTGGATCTTACAGGCTAGATGTGTGGCTCCAAAACCATCCTTTTACCACACCTCATGCCTTGTGGATGGTATGTACATGTTATCTCCAGTGATGAGGCCTCAGTTTAGTTTGGCCTCTTGTTTTCACTGGACACTTAGCCTCAGTAACTGTGTCCTGAAGCACTGTGGTCTGCTTGCCTCCCTTTGCTGCGCCCTCTGGTGCTGGGACTCTGCACGGTAGTGTGCCTCAATGAGCCCTCTTCCGCCCCAATAGCCTCAGCCCGGCCCACCAGATTAAAAGCAACAACATAAATATGAGCCCCTGGGCTATAACATAACAGCAACCATAACACTGGAAGTCACACTCTGTCCCTTTAAGAGGGCCAGTTTCTCTCACCAATGTCCACCTCCTAGCCCCAGATAATTGTAGGAGCTCCTAAAGCTCATTAGTCTCACCAGCAGCAGCACAGGCAGCTCTGTGGAGCTTTTCTGCATGAACTCGATTCCCCCTGGCAGTTTCCAGGACCCTAACTGCCCTCAGTCCCAGCCCTGGGGCTTGTATGGGCCACAGGCCCTGCCTTCTTCTGGTCAGCTGACCGGCTGCAGATGCAGGCAAATTCCCTCATTAGCTTGCTACCAAAGTGACCTGTACCTGTGGAGTTTCTGCCTGGCTCCTAGGGGCCTCTCTCTAGGCAGTTTCTGCCCTTAAAGGAGTCCTGTGACAGAGGTTTATAGTAGACTCCCACCATCAGGTTCCCTTCTGAGCCCCATTGTATCTTGACCCCATGCAATCAAATGCAATCTGTAGGGAGATCACATAGAGCACCACTTTCACACAGAGCACCATTCCTCCTCCCTTCCTCCCAACCTGATCTTTCCTATAGAGCCTATAGCCCTCAGTAGCCACTGCCCAATCATATGTATCATCCCACCAGGTCTCCGTCAACCCAATGAAGTCAAATTCTTTTTCTGCTGGAAGGAGTGCTAGTTCGTCCTGTTTATTGCCATTGCTTCTGGCATTTCTATAAATACCTGAGTTCACCCCTAGTCATCTTAGGTTTTCTGTCACCGTGCAAGTGTCTTGAGGCATTGGTACTCATTTGGATGTCCCCTACAAGAATAGCCTCCCCTGAGTCATCTTGGCCAGAGGATTTATGCCCTCCTCAGCAAGCTGGTGATTCTCACAGAGTTTCTTCCCTCTGCTCGTGAAGTGGACACCATCTCTTGTATGCAGAACAGTGTTGTATGCCAAGGTCAAGGAATCCAAAACCAAAATGGAGCTTCTACCACCTCTCTGGGTAACCTGTTCCAGTGTTTTACTACCCTCCTAGTGAGAACATTCTTCCTAATATCTAACCTAAACTTCCCTTGCTGCAACTTGAAACCGTTGCTTCTTGTTCTGTCATCTGCCACCACTGAGAACAGTGTAGCTCCATTCTCTTTCAAACCTCCCTTCAGGTAGTTGAAGACTGCTATTAAATCCCGCCTCAGTCTTCTCTTCTGTAGACTAAATTATTAAACCTCCCCTCAGTCTTTCCTCATAAGCCACATGCCTCAGTCCCCTCACCATATTTGTTGCCCTCCTTTGGACTCCAATTTGTCCACATCCTTTCTGTAGGGGAGTGCCCAAAGCTGAACACAGTATTCCAGATGTGGCCTTATCAGTGCTAAATAGAGGGAAATAATCACTTCTCTTGCCCCACTGGCAGCAGACCTACTATGTCTGCGGCCCAGTATGCCATTAGCCTTCTTGGCAACAAAGGCATACTGTTAGCTCATATTCTGCTTATTCTCCACTGTAACCCCCAGGTCTGTGAGCTGCATGGGATTGTTCTGTCCTAAGTGCAGGACTTTACACTTGTCCTTGTTGAACCTCATGAGATTCCTTTTGGACCAGTCCTCCAATTTGTCTAGGTCCCTCTGAATCCTAGCCCTACCCTCCAACGTATCTACTGCTCTACCTGGCTTGGTGTCGTCTGCAGACTTGCTGAGGGTATACTTTGTGCCGTCTTCCAATTTGATGAAGACATTGAACAAAACTGATGCCAGGACTAACCCCTGGGGCTGCCTACTGGGCTGGGTCTGGCCCACTTGATACTGGCTGCCAACTAGACATTGAACCATTGATTAGTATTCTCTGAGCCTGATGCTTCAGCCAGTTTTCTATCCATTGCCCATACTTCCTTAGCTTGCCTGTGAGAATGTTGTGAGAGACTGTATCAAAAGCCTTGCTAAAATCAAGGTACACCACATCCACCAGTCTCCCCACATCAACTGAGCCAATCACCTCATCATAGAAGGCAATTGGGTTGGTGAGGCATGGCTTGCCCTTTGTGAATCCATGCTCATGGTTCCTAATCACCTTTTTCTCTTTCAAGTGCTTAAAAATGCATCAGTGGTTAGGGGTGGGACTTCTGGTCCTAGGATGGTGACCAGGGAACAGGGCACCTGCCAAGGCACGTAGCTACTCTTGTGGCCTTCAACAGCTCACCAAAACCCGTTAAGCGGCCCTCCAGCTGAACTAATTGCCTACCCCTGTGTTAGCAAGTTGTGATACTTGAAGTGAATTACCAAGAGCTGAGTAGCGTGTAAGGGATATGTAGCTAGCTAACAAAATGGCACTGCAGTAGCAGTTCAAATGTAGGCTTGATGTGTTTATATTTTCACACATCCACTTAATTCTAATATAAAAGCATACCTTCTCTTATGGAGACTTTATTAGTCATCAGCAAGACTGCATTCCCTGGTGAATACTTTTTAACAGAAATGAGAGGCATGCTTTATCTCTGTTTCTGATGAGATAATGACTTCAGTCATACCTCTCTCTTGGTGGCCTGTACACATGCCATTTTACTGAACTATGTCAGTAGTAAATTTGGATGACACCTTGTAGTAATGAAAAGACAGACTTCTCATCGGAACTTGAATTGAAGAACAAATGTTTCTCCTTTCCTGTCAGTCAGCTGCTGAAGATCTAAAAGAAAAGAGACTGGTTACATCCTAGTCCTTATATCTTGGAAGTATGAAATACAAAGTGTTTGTATTCATGCATATAGTATGTATGTGTGATGCACATTACATGTTAAGTTTGTTAACTCATGGTAGATTTATTTAACATTAGATTCAGACAGTAAGAGTCTACTGCATTAAAATGTGGGGTCAAATGAATATACTGTATAAATCTGGGCTCTGATTCATGCTTTATGAAGTCACTTCTGTTCTACTTTGTACTACTAAGAACTGCCTAATAGGATAGTAAAGTTCTGTAGTCATTTGTCCGTTGCTATTTTAAGACCTAGTAGAGTTTTTTCATATAAGCAAGGGTGAGGGAGGAGAATGTGTGAGGTAATTGGAACAGATTGTTCACACAAAAAATTATAGCTGTTGGCTGAAAATTTGAGCACTTGGATTTTTGCACACTCCTCTATAATTTGTTGTGCAGTCAGTTTTAGTTTGGCATATAGTGTGTTTCTTGTGACCTTACGTGTAGGTTTTTACTCCAAGAGAGCATGCAGCCTAAAGAATGAGTTGCTTTTCTCTTGAAGTAGAATGAGTATGAGCCTCCTGAACTTCTGGGAATATTCTTCAGATAATAAGCAATGAAACAGGTGGACAATTCCTTCATCTAGAGAGAAAATTTGAGAATGTTAAGCTATTTGTGAGGAGATATAAAGTAAATGGGTGGTGCTCTTTTATGTAAAGTTTAATAGTAAGCCAATGGAGGACATCTGGAAAATTTGGACATGCAGTTGGTATTTCCGATTTGTCATTTTAAAAAGTAAATTACACGCTTTTAACAAAGGTGTCTGTCCTTAGATCCTTAGATGCTTTTGTAAAGAAAAAAATCACTAATTCTATCTACTACTATTGAAAAAATAAGTTATTAATTTTGTGCCTGACAGTTTATAAGCAGGAACTCATTTGTTGCATGATTCTGAAGACTTCAGAATCTCATCTTTTGTTAAACTCCTGCAAGGCTGTTTCAGGCTGGACATAAGGAAGAACTTTCTTTACTGTCTGAGCCCCCGAGGTCTGGAACAGCCTGCCATCTGCGGTGGTTCAAGCACCTACATTGAACACCTTCAAGAGTAAATTGGATGCTTATCTTGCTGGGATCCTCTGACCCCAGCTGACTTCCTGCCCTTCGGGCTGGACTCAGTGATCTTCCAAGGTCCCTTCCAGCCCTAATTTGTATGAAATCTATGAAAAATAATTCTTAGCTCATCTAACTTAGAAATTGCAGATTGCTGCTGAGTCCAACAATCTTGCCGCAGGTTTTAGTTTCAGCTTGCTGTATAGCATGCCAGGCCATGCAAAGAAGTACTTACCTCTAAGGCTTTTTGGAAAATCTTTGATTAGTTATTAATGTCTTTTCCAGAACACTGAGTGGTTCAGAGCCAGTGTAAAGTAACTAAGACAATCTCTTAATTATAATGGGGAGTCTAACTCAGAAAATATGGTATTGTGACTAAAATAGTATTTAATCACTGTTTTTCTTTCACAGTCACATTATTGAATAATGTCTCATCAGTTGTTTGAAAATCCCCACCATATAACTAAGCCAGCCATTTCAAATTGGCAAAAGAATATTCTCCCTCCCAGTCACACCAATTAGTACTTTATTGCACATTTGTAGTGTTAAGAGTTGTCCCTTTGAGTTTGGGAAATGTACTACTTTTTCCCACAAATTGCTTGTGAAAAGTCTTTATTTGAATGGTTTTTAGTGTCCTGGTGGTTGAGGTCAATTTTAAAGTTAACTAGTGAGATGTCTTTGCTTTGTTTGACACCATTTGAAAATCGTTTCACTTTAAGGTGAAAGAAAAATTAGGAAAACTAGATGAGGGCAGAAACAATTGTGACAGAGTCCCTTTAATTTCATTCTTAATGCTTGGAAAACTTTCATTATAGATACTTTTTCTTGGCATATCCTAAACTTTCCTGGCAGTGTGCTGCTTTCTGTACAGAGCTGTTCTTAAAATTGATCCATCTCGGTTCTTCTTTGAACTGGGTTCCTCTAACTGTCCTACAACTGACTCAAAAGGAAAAAGTCCGTTATACATGACAAAGAGTTTGGTTATGCTTTCTCATCTGCACTAGCCCTCTGCCTCTCTACATCTTTTCTGTTTTCTTCCTAAGTCTTTTTTTTTTTTTTTTTGGACACTGGCTACTTGCAGACTTTTGAGTGTTTTTTTCTTACTTTTGAAGTCTGCAGGACTGCCTGACAGGAGTCTTATTTGAACTACTTTCATTGAACATATAACTTCCATTTTATTTTTTATTGAAACCAAATAGTGTTTTCTTATTATTTTTAACATACTCTTAATGAATATCACAGATCAGAATGAAACGGCATGAGCATTGAAAATATGGCATAGTTTTCTGTCATGTGAAACTTGGCTATAGGAAAGTTCTCCTGTTAGGGCATTGAGTGATCAGGTATGCTCAGATGTATACCCGAAGACTACCTGGTATTAAAACTAAGAAATAGTGGGTTTGGATTGTTTATAGAAACCTTATGCAGTTATCTTTGAAAGATATGGAAGGATTTCATACCCTTCTCCAGTAAGGATGTGCCTTTGTGACTGTGGAACCCAAGAGGCACCTGTGGACTCAATGGGACCTTTTCTTTTAAAGTGTTTTTTCAATTGAGCTTCTTGACTTCAAATTTGTTAACTTAAAAAAAAAAAAGAGAGACACACTTGATATTTGCATGTGAAGACTGTGCTGGCAACATCTGTGGGTTTGTTTTTTGTTAATTGCAGATGTGTTCATTGCCGCTATCTGAAGCAGTTTACCAAACTGCTTTTTTGTTTGTTTTAACTGGAGGCTTTAACAACTGTATGCTACATTGTTTTTAATTTTTAGATAAACTTAATGTTTTTGAGTGAATTAGAAGATTGTCAGACTCCAATATTTACATCCATTTATAATCTTTGGTCTTTTAATGGTATGCTTAATATTCTTTTAAACAGGAAGTTGCTTTAAAGAATACAGAAGACCTGCATACACCACCTCCTCCAGAATACTACTCGCACCTAATCAGAGATATAGAAACTTTGGGTTGGAATAAGTATGCTTTCTGTTTTAACTTTATAAAGATTATCTTTATCTTTAGAATCTCAGTGCTTCTTTTGGGTAAAATACTGAATTCAGACTATCTAAAATGAATTGGTTCAGTGGATATAGTCTGTACAAATGGAAAAACTGTCCTACATTTAAAAAAAAATCCATTGCCTTTGTTTTTCTATTATTACTGTATGAACAAAAAGGTCATTCCATATGAAATTGAACTAAGGCATGTAATGGTACATATTACCTCAAAGAAATCAGTTTTTATTTTTTAAACCGTTGTGTTAAATACTAAATGTGTTAAATACAATTTTTACTTTTTCCCTTTCTTTCTCTTGGTTGCATATCTTTTGACTTTAACAGTCAAACAGTGAAAGATAATAGCAGTATCTTTTCAGCTGACTTACAAATAGGAAGTAAATCTGTGGTTGCAACAGAAAAAATAGTTTTTTTAATTTTCAAGGGCTTAGATCATGCACCCAGTTCTTTTAACAAATGAACAAACAAAAAGTCATTTATGTAAACTGAGGGGACAGTCCGGCTGTTCCTGTGCAAGGCAGCATTGTGGCACCCTGCAAACTAGGGAGAAAGGGAGGAGTATGGATGTGAGGAGCCTACTCTGGGACTACAAATTCTTTGGGCCTATTCTCAGCTCCATGCATGGCATGTTGATTTTTTTCACTGTGACAATGGGGTGGCTAGCGAGGAATAGAGGACTCACATAGAAGGAAGTCAGTAATCATGGGGCCTGTTACGGCAACAAACAGCAATTGCATTTCAGTGTTCTGGGAATAAAGATGGTCATGTTGCATCTGACAGGGTAGTACTGAGCCCATCTCCAAGGGGTGCATCTGGTTCTTCTAATTCTGTGGTTCAGAAGGAGTTCAAAAGCGGGGACTTTTTTGAGACTCGTGCAGCATACGTGCCTGCACACAGTTTTCAGCATCCTTGGTACCCTCATTGCAATGGCAATGCTATATTCCCTCAAGGGTTTGGATCAGGATTTATGCAGGATTTTGTGGACAATAACTTCTAAAGAGACAGCACTAAGTCTTAAAACTTCTCATGAGAGAAACTTATTCCTAGAAGCTTTCATTTTTTTTAAGAGGAGAGAAGAAAAAACAGTGTTTTGAGCCGGTTAACTTAAGCTGTGTCTACATGGTAATCTTATTGTTCACAGCAGTAGCATCCTCTGGCAGACAGCACTTCTCTAAGCAACTTGTCTCCTAAATAGCAAGCAGTGCAGATGGTAATGTAATTTCAGAGGGGCTTGTGCTAGTATAAAACTAAACAAACAAAAATGTCTATGAAGTGGAAAAACTGGAGTTTTCCCTTACTTCTTTTATGAAGAACTAAGTCACAGTTCATCATTAAGATGGATTCAGAATTTTATATGAAGACGTACATTTATCTAAGGCTAAAATTATGTCATCACATGAAGCAGATCATCTGATCCCCTTCACTTGGAGAAATACATGCCCCTTATTTTGCAACTTCAAGGGCAGAACCAGGGGTGATGTGATCTCTGCAGGTGGTTTTGGGTGAGCGTGGAAAGCATGACTTTCCTTGCTCAGCTTGACCCATCGTCTGTGATCACGGGGGATTGCTCTGGCTGAGCCAGAAAAGCAGGGCTTTCCTGCTTATGGAAGGGCACCCTAAGATTCCCTGTGGTGCCTCTCTGTAAATGGAGCAATTGGACAGGTGCTATGGGGGGTTTGAGCAGCCCTCCAGCCCCTAGAACACTTGCCCAAGGTTGCTGGAAAGTGTGAGTGGACCAGGCCTCCCATTCTATTGCTACAGAGCTAATAGAAGTCCACTGCAGTAAAATGGCAGAGTCTATTACTCTGGCCCTTTTGTTGTGTCACTGATTTTCCTTTGTGGTGCATCAAAGGTTAATGATGATGTCTGTTTGCTCACAACTTGTGCATAAATGAGATGACATCTGTTTCCACCCTAAAGACCACAAAGTTCTTACCTGGTCATAGTAGCTGATAGAATATGGTTAGTACCAAATTCTTGCCCTAAAAATACTAACTCTGGTCTTTCATTTTAGAGATCTGTGATCAGGCAAGAGGCCATTCTAAGCATGCACACAAACCAAATGCAAAATCTGCATTAAATCAACCTTTAAACAGTGATTATGAGCAGCTTTTTTCAGCACTGTTGCTTTGTTTGCCTCTGCTTTACTGGAAATTCAGCATATTCAAAGACTTGTCCCAGGGCAAATGCCTAACACCTTTCCAAATGTGTCTTTTTGTAAGATATGGCAAGAGCATAGAGACAAAGAAGTTGTCCCATCACTGACATTTTAGACAGGGAAATAAGTCTTTTTCCCCCTGCCATTGAGAGAATCTTCAAACTTCCTAGCCTCAGCTTAGTTTCCCTTTGTGGGATCTCTAGATGCCTGCAAAAAGATTACATAGTAGAAGGAAGCCACTGCTGCCTTTGCTGATATTTGAAAGACCAAGACTTGAATTCTCTGGAAAACAATCCAACCCAAGACCTTATTTATTTATTTATTTATTGGAGGGGTGGGGGGGTTACGTCTGGGCAAATGGTCTTTTTCTCTTCAGAAGAGCAATGCTTTGGGGTGGGCCAAATCTGGGACTGAAATACCTCAGAAAGTAAGTACTTGAGATAATCAGGGAAAGAAGGATGGTGAAATCAGGGAAAAAAGGATGGTGAAACTTGCATGCTCTCTTAGAGGCAAGTTTAACCCAAAACATAACTAAAAATAAATTAGCATTGAAACCAAACAGCACTAGCTGTAAACAAAGTCCTTTGTAGTATCAGGTAAAAGATGCAATAGTCTGTCTCGTGCACACAAGAATGATAAGAGTTGGTCCTGTGGAGGGGTTTTAGAAAAGGTACAAACTTTCTTTTTGTGGTGCAAAGAAACCTATGGCATGTAGACTAATTTTTTTTCTTGAACTTTAAAAAAGTCCATGAAGGGATCAATATTTCAGGTGGAAATACTAAAATTCAGCATTATATCTTTTTCTTCCCCAAATATCAGTGTGTGAAAATGAGTATCTTAGATGTTTGTTGGAATTTTGTAAATAAGAGACTGAAATAGTCTATGTTTTTTTTCCTTCTTGGCCACTGATGATCAAGAGTGTTGGCTGACAGTAAAGAATCCTGCAAGGGAGTAAGCCACAATGATTATAGTACTTTCTTTTTGATGCTTGAGTCTTGATTTGCTATCCCAGTTTAGATATAAGAGAATCTTTCCATCAAATTTCCAACACTTACAAAAGAGATTTTTATAGCCTGTCCTGTCCTACAATCATATATTTGTAGTGCTGTCTAACCCATCTGCTAGGAACAAAAAGCAAGAAACTTCAGTCATTGATTCAAAGAATGTAATAAAAACCATTCATTAGCTTTCCCTTTCATGCTGTGGGATGTCAGTGAATTACTAATGTAAAGATATTGGTATTACAAAGGGGACACGAGCAAAAAAGTCAGCTGAAGCAAAGGAGATTCTAGTGTTTTGACAGGATGATCTGACCATTGGGCTTGACTGTTACTTCTAGGAAAGGCAAGTCATGGTTTGGCTTCATGTACAAGCAAGCTACTACGAAGTAAGGTAGGGGGTGAGCTTATAAAGCATTAGCTACTGAGAATAGCTGCTTCTGTGCAGAATGATTAACCAGATAAGTACAAAGTAGCTTATCCCACTAAATGCAGTGTAAGAGCATGCGCACAAGTAGTTACTGTGGAATGTCTATCCTTACCTGAGTTAGCAGCAAATTATTCATGTAGCCATATCTTTGGTGGGTTTAGACCCAATGAGGAGTTTCTTGAGAACTACTGCTAATTGCTCTGCCATAGTCTAGGTCCTTATATTCATTTATTGGATTTCTTTTGGCAGTGGTTCCCAACCTTTTTTTTCCTGTGCCCTGCTGCAGGGCGTGGAGTGTGACAGTGGAGCAGGGGAGCTCTCGACATACAGTATAGCTCATCTTTCCTGTGCAGTGCTGGCATTGCCCCCGCAACCCTCATTTGGTTTGCGGTCTGTGGTTGGGAACCACGGTCCTTTGGGAAACTCAGTTTTCCTTCTGATAAGCTTGGGCCTGTTGGCTGCCTATACAGATGCTCAGGAGTGAAGGGGCTGTTTTAATTAGAACGGTTCCCTGATAGCTGCTCTAATTAAAATGCCTTTTCCTCATATCTGTTAAACCCCACATATTGAAAAATGGCTGTAGGATGCTTTAGCTAAACCTCATTCAGCAAGGTGTAGCTAAAGTGCCCCCACAGCCATTTTAAAATGCACAGAGGCATAACAGACATGACAATGAGGCGACACTAGAGAATTCTAATTAGAAAATGGAGTGGACTTGATTAATCTCAAGTTCTAATTAAAATTCAAACAAGCATGTGTATAGGCAGTTGTTGACTGCTAATCTGTAGCTATTCTACATTACAGTCTGGATTATGGGCCATTGACCTGGAGTATACTGAATTGCAGAAGATGTTCTTCTGAAGTCCAGAAAACCATTTATGGTAAAATAGAAACTCTGGAATACAAAAGTTTTTCACTATGTAACAGTGGTTCTCAATCCTGTTAGACTTGAAGGCACCCCTTGTTAGACTCAAGGCATCCCTTGGAAAATGCCTTCTCAGGCTTTCATTCATTTTTTGATCATGGAAAAATAATAGATCAATTCTTTTGTTGCAAAGAACTCAGAAAGATTAAATAATGATGTTTATTTTTAATTGAATTATGCCATGTTACTTAAATGGTTGAATTTAGCACTCAATTTTTTTAGGGGAAAAATTTCACATCAAATTACCCCAAAGAGTTCAGAGGAACACTTAATATCTTTGTATTAGAATTTTCTAATGTTAATTCCTATAGAAATATACTATTGTATTTTTTTTATATTCCCACAAGCGCTACCATTTCTAGGTTTTTTTGGAAGTGGGGTGGGAGGAGTGTTTTGCTCATTTTTTCAATGCCGGCCTATTGAGGCTTTGTGCTATGGAGTAGAGATTGTTTTCTTCTTTTCACTATCTTCTGTTACTTGTCCAAGAACATGCAAACCTTTTAGTTAAGACCTTTTTTTTTTTTTTTTTTTTTTGCTTAGAAAAGGCCTCTACGATTCCATTGCCCCACTTCTCTTGAGAAAGAGCCAGCATGCTGGGAAAATGGCTCAAGTGACTGGACTAGAATGTAATTTTGGGGGAGGGAGTGGTGTGGTTTTTTGTTTTGTTTTGTTTTGTTTTTTTAAATGGTTACGCAGGTCAAGAGGCAGATGCTAGTTGTGAACCCTAATGGACCTTGCTGTCAGTGTGGGTGATGAGCCCTGCAGTATTCTTGGACTATCTTTACAGGAAAATTGTATTGTCAAAATTTCAAAATATCCGCATGTCCAGTTCACTAGTAAATATACAGCTAAGTTGGAATGTTTTTAGCAGTAGTTTAAACTACTCAAGGGACCATATTGCCAAAGAATGATGCATTTGAAAGTGTATTCATCTCCATTGTTATAGAAAACTCTACTCGGTGACCTCTTAAACAAAACCTTTGTCTTTGTGTCATATGTGTAAAATCTTAGTGACCTTTAATATGTACTTAATACTTGTTTTGGTACATGTATACAGCATAAAACTGTCATAACATGAGAGCAAATTATTGTAAATAACTCACTTTATACCTGTTCAGTACTGTGTTTCTTTAGAAAATCAATTTGAGTATATGAACCAATATCAACTGAATTTTCTACAATAACAGTATTGATAATAAAGGAGAACTTCATTGAGGAGAGAAGCAAATTGAGAACATAAAAGTCTCATACTGTACGAAACTGTAGAAATGGATCAAAGAATTTGACAGGAAGTTTAATGTGTACATAAGTAGAGGCTGACAGGAACATGCTGTGTGTGTCAAAGGTTCCAGTGATGGAAAACTGAAACATAGTGCTCACTGACCACAGCATGAGCCTTGACACACATGGTAAATAACCCAAAGATATATGACTGCATTAAGCAGTAGACTGGTGTATTAACAGCAGTAAATCTACAACAGTAGAAATGGCTGGCATACAGGACTTCCTCTGATTAATATTTGTAACAGACTAATAGGAGTCTAGCAAACATTTCAACATGTGAGTCTCGCTAATACAACTTGAGTTTTCTTTCCCTTCAGAATCGTGTATGTGGATACTGGCCTTAGTTCTGTAAAGCTAAAAGCAGAAGACTCTCGTGGTCGACAGCATCTAATCACTCTGAAGTTAAATGCAAAGGTACATTTGGGGAAAATACTTCTAAGCAAATCTAACCAAACAGTATGGGTTGTGTTTTTAAAATTTGTACTCGTTAATGAACTATTTTACTTCTAAAAGTTCTTGCATTCTGTCAGGTGGCCTGACAAGTGATTTTATATGAAACTGATATGTTTGTAGTTTTTGGTTAACTCTAGTTAAAAATCACATTGTACATTAGTCATCTGTATGGATAGCTGCCACATGACAGGCAGCCCTCTCAGCCCATCAGAGACAAGGGGCAGAGGTGGCAGTCATCCTGCCTGCTCCCCTTCATGGTGGCCCCCTTCTCCCCACTCCCCCCAGCGACTGGGCTGCAGCAAGCCGTAAGGACTCCTGGCTCCTACTGCAGAGCCAGTATTTTCTTTTCCTCTGTGGATTTTCAGACATCGCTCTATTTTGTGATTTCCATGATTTGAGTAGGTCCCTAGTTATAAAAGAGGCAAAATGTGCTGTGGATCTCACAGGATGATCAGAACAGGGAAGAATGGGAATTGAATCTTCCATGTGCATCTTACAGCTACTTATTTGCTCCCATGTAGTAGCTGAATAAATGTTTAAGGGATCATGTATACCTGAGCTCTTCATTTGGCTGTCATGCTTTAGTCGTCACTCTTTGGAGTAACTCTTATTTCTGCACTCTATGGTGACTGGTAGGTCATCATGTTTACTGAACTGGTGAAAATCTCTCAGCTTTTATGTAATTTGTTGTAATCTTAAAATGTCTAAAATTGAGACTTCTGGTAGGAAAAGGAGGTTTCAGTATTTTAGTAGTTTATGAGTAAACACCTGAAGATAGTGCAATAAAAAGACCAGATTATGCAACTTGTCTATTGTAACTAGTAGTCATCAATCAACTCTGTTTCAGAAGAGTGTAGTGATGAAAGGATCAATCGTGTTTGTCCTTTTTAAAAATGTGCCTGGCATTTAAACTTGCCACAAGAGAAAATTAATATATTAAATGTGTGCTTGGTGACACAGGAGTTTGATTTCCAATGGTATACATATTAAACGCATTGAAAAGGAATGCTCATCCAGGTATTTTATGTAAGAAAGATAGTGTGATATAGCTATTTATGTAATCTTTTTGTGAAAGGTTTTAAAAAACATCATCTTATTTTTTTGTTGTGCTGTCCTAGATTCCAGTAGTAGCTCATTAACTCATTAATACCATCTTTATTCCCTGAAAACAGCAGCAATTTTCTTCTGTCATCTGGCAAAGGCTTTAGTTGTCCGTCCTTCAGAAATCATGTAGACAAATTGGTCTGAGTGCACTTTGAGTGCAGAACATACACCAAATCTCAGAAATGCAAATAAATTATCCACATAATCCTGCAGAAGGTGATACTGGAAGATTTGATCCACTTGTTTCATTCTCCACCCTCTTACCCCCTCTTAAATTCCTTACTGTTTCTCTGTACAAGATGTTTGGCCTGTTTTACAAACTTTAATTATTATGATGATCCTATTTTTAATTATTATGATAAGCCCTTTACTTGTTCCAAATTATGAACTGCTTTGTCACTTAGTTTGATATGGATTATTGGTGAAGTCCATGGACTTCACCACATTGTCAACTTCCTTACAGTTTCTAGGTTCAGGTACTGCTGCTGTTACCCAAAGAAAGTAGTTTCTTGGGTGGGGAGAGAGTCTGCTGCAGGTGGTTAAAGAACTGTGCTGTGTTTATACACTCTTTCATGAGATTATCATGTGTCAGAATAAATCCCCAAATTACAGGTGGATGCATTTTAAACACTTACTGTCATATCTAGATAAGTTGATATTTTCTCAGATATAGTGCCCTGTTTTACAAACTCATTCTCCAGTTAACTTCTGCTATAAATTAATTAATTGGGTTATCTATTGTTTTTTTTCCCAATTACTTAGCCAGTGAATTATGTTGTAGAAAGAGGCCTAGTACTGGAGTAAACAGTGAAAGGACAGTACATATGAAGCATAGGTTTTTCTTGTATATGAAGCTAGGAAACGGATTAAATTTCTCTCAGCTTTCATTTCATATTCCGTGATGAACTGATGTGAGGATTTCAGGAATACAACATGTACTTTGGGTTTCAAATCCTGTGAAATTCTAGCCAGACACAGCAAGAATTCTATCCCGACAGCAGATTTGTCATATAAGATATGGATATAGATCCTGCTGTATAATCTATTTATAAATGTGTTGCTCACCTACAGTAGGACTGAATATTGTATTTTTCTCTATAATATTTTAAAATTCTGTAGCCCCCCATTTCTCATATTATATTCTACGTAAGTTCTCATTCTGAATGATCCCAAATACTCTATTAACTGATATATAACTGACTCTTCTAACAGAATTCCTGTTGTATACATACAGAATATGGGACAACATATTAGCCATTGTACAAATTACAGCATCGTATTGTGAGGTAAAAAAGTTTTGCTAAACTTGTCAAGATGGTGCCTTGGGGTTTTTTTAAAGTTTGTACAAGGCAGGTAGGAATTGTTTTCAATATCTCATTCAAAAGCCTCCCCACACCCCCATGAAATAAAATGCATCAAAATCATGTTACTTATCTACAATGTATAAAGGCATAATTAACTAATGCTACTAGCATTTTAAATAATAGTTTCATGATTGTGCTAGGGAAAACTGCTGACTTGATTTATCCATAATCTTAGGTATGTTCTTTCACCTGTAGGATAGCAAATACATTTTTATGACAGCAGGTATTTAATAAATAATAATAAAAATTGGTAAAATAAAGGGAAAAATAAAAATAGCCTCCTTGCATGCAGAAATTTTGTACATGATTCCTGTCCAATCAGTCATGCCAGTTCTCTACTCTTCAACTTGTCTGCAAGTAATAACTGAAATGAATGTGATAAAATGGCAAAATGCAAGACTTTATTCAAACCATAATAGTTGTCTTTTAATGGAGAGCCAGCAACTTAAACTAAGGCAGATAAATTAACATAGTGCAAGTTAGAACAGCAAATAGTTGAGAAGAAAAAAAGTACATAAAATGTAAAAACTGTGTGTGAAACTAATCCATCCCTCTAGCCTGTCCAAGACTAAGGAGAGCAATTCAAATATGTGGATACTGCAGAGAAAGTAATTTTTTAAGCTGTTTTATGTCATCAAGGATAATGAGACGGCAAAGTTCATCACATCTGAAATTTGCAGCTCAAAAAGAGATAACAGAACCTGATTATCAGAATTTCAGGAAACAAAAGAGGAATACTATGCCTGTACTTGTGTGGGAGGGTAGGAGAAGGCATAGCAGATATGCAGATCTGGATATTTTATATCTATCGATTGATTGATCGATATATAGATATTTATATATCTATCTATATCTATATAGAATAAAAAGGTATTGTAAAACATTTTGTTAGGAACAACAATTGCGTGACAGAAATGTTTGTCTTAAGAAAAAAACATATATTTGCTTGTACTGGACAGACTTTTTTTAGTTTGTGCACTACTTGTCTAATCACTAAAGAATTAGTAAGGTCAGCTAGTCAAACTGAAAAAATAACACTGTATTAGATTAAGCTGTGTAAAATGTCAACACATCTCATAGCTGTCTGTGCAGTGGGCATGTTTTCTATGCAATTGCCTCTCTTGTATTTGTATAGAAAATTGAGAACTCTAGTTTGTTCCACAGACTCGATGATTTAATGATCAAAGATAATTGAACAAAATTAAGTAAGGGATTTTATTTTGGAATTTAATCAAATTTCATAGTTGTGTAGCTCCTGCAGTTTTCATCTGGCTATTTTGGTATTTAGGGTTTCTTTTAGGGTTCACAAACTGGTCAGTTGACCAGTCAAATATTGTCAGTTGACTGATCAGTAGCCTGCTTATTTTTTTGACCAATCAAAGATTATAGTAATTTAACAAAAAAAAAGACCCTGCATTTTTCTTGACAAAAGTATTATTATTTTTTAATTATTTTATGGCACATTGCTGAATAGAAATTTTGTGGGTTTTTTGTGTATTAAACCTATCAGCAATTTTTTACAGTTTTTGATCAATGTTTGACCAGTCAATTGACCAAACTTTATTTGGCTGGTCAAATGCCCAACCCTAGTTTCTATAGCCTTTGCTTCATTTGAATTATTTTCCTTTGATGTCTGATTGTATAAAATAAAACTTTGGGTGCTTTTTCAACATTTTCTTTGATCTGTTTTTTAAAGAAATTGAATACGCATACAGTTCAGTTTCAAATATACTGCTTTTCATATGTTGTATGTTGAGGTTGGAAGTTTAATCCTAGAGTTGGAAAGAGGTGTTCAGTTTTTCTTAACCAGGAAAGTTAATTTAAGAATGAGACTGTAGCTTCCATTAAGTGTTCCTTCTTAACAGGAATAATTACATTCATTTAAACAGAAAGCAGAAGAGGTACCAGGAAATCTTTCTTTCATTTTGACCTCTCTCTATGTGCTTTTCAAACTAATAGTTCTTAGGCCTCAGTAAAATCTGCTATATTAGTATTGTGAAGCTTTTTGTTTACATGATGATTATTTATTACTATCTGAAAATAGCTTACATATTTTCATTAAGTCAAGTTCTTGAGCTATCTGAGGCTGTCAGATATCATTATCAAATTCTCTCCAATGTGAACATGATTTGATAAAAAGCTTTCTTCGACAGTGTATCAGCTTGACTAGTTAAATCACATAAAGAAGCAAAAACTGATTAAAGTGGGTTTTCCCCCCCTCTCAGTATCCTGCAGAACCACCAGATTGCTTTGTGGACTTCCCTGTTCAATTTGCTGTTTCTTGGATTCCACAGGTAAAAAAATCTCTACTACGTACCCTTTTCTAATAACTAAGATTTTATTTACTTATCAGTTCAGAGATGTATTTGCACTGTGTGTCTGATGTATGACAGGTCTTTGGTAATGATGTGTAATAAAGTGTCTGACTACGTAGTACTTTCTTTTCATTTGTTTCCTGTACGTGTGTTTAGGAAATGTATATATTTAGAGCATTACATTTTAATTTTATAATATTTACAATATCAAATTAATCTGTTGCCTTCATCATTTTAAATCTGTTCCCAAACTTGTTGATGTACTTTCTACAGTACTAAGTACCCATCCACCTCTAATACATTGTGTACTGCTAAGACTCCAAATTCTTGTGAGTAGTACTGGGAAATAAGGGATGGGATTAATAATTACTGATACCATGGTAAAAACTGTTGTCTAAAATTTGACAAATATTTTTGTAAAGTCAAATAGGCAAAAATAGTTGTCCTGTTTGATCTATATAGCCTAATTGTATGACTCATAATTACAAAATCATACATGTAACATATCATTCTGATTCAGTAGTTTTAACTGGTATGTTCTGTTTAAGAACTAAAAGCCTTTTCTTTTCTGAGGAAGGCATGATGTTTCTCATACATTATTTCTTGTATTGTTCTCCATTTAATAAAAGTACTTGTGCTTATATTTAAAATAGATTTAAAACATGTCAACTTAGAAGTAAATTAATTTGAACCAACTGTAGAAAATATTTGAGGTTTAGATTATTTAATTCTGGAAAAATTAGTTAAATTTTTTAAAACAATTTAAATAATGTAGAAAAACCTTAGCCTGTCAGATTATCAGGCTTTCCAACTACATATGCATGTACAACATTGTTTTTACAGAGGGAGGGATAAAGGTTGTAACAATACAAGCTTGGGATAATTGCATCCTCTCTGTTTGACAAAGCTGTGAGTTTTGTATATCACCCCAAGTTACTGACATATTCCTGATGTGGAGCTTAGTGAAGGAACCCTGCAGGAGTGAGTAAGAACATCCATGGAAAAATTATATATTTTCACACCTTCAGAGCTTTGGTTGATTGCATAATTGTTTTGGATGAACTCAAATGCATATCTTTATCCTGAAGAAAATCCAAACTTTATGTATAAATGTATATTTTATATATATTGGTATTATATAGCTTCTGTTTTGTATTATATTTTATATTATAATTTTAACTGTTTATAATATTTATTTACTTGATTTATAGCTTCCCCTCAAAAAAGAAAGGTGACTTAAGACAGATATTTTCATCAAGACTCTCTATTAGTTTGTTGTTGTTTACCTTTAAAAACTTTCAGCTGGCTTAATTTTTAATAAAAATGCTTTAAAACAAATTTAGGCATCACCCTTACTACCAAATTACAATCAATAGTCAGTACTTATATACAAGTTGCAAGCACATGAAAATCCAGTATTGTAAATGTGCCCTACAAAGTTTATTGAAGTGAAAAACTACAGATAGTGCCTAATAGTGCTGGAGGATGAAGTCTACATATATTAATCCGGTAAATGTGCAGCTTTTGCAAAACTGTGCAGCTATTCTTTTAAACATCTATGTTGTATATTCCATAACATAAGGGGCACTACTTAGAAAATTACAGACTCTTTCTTTTAGAATGCATGGGTTTGATTCATGTGGAGTACATCCGTGCTCTGGCAAAGCTGTGTTTCAGCACAGTGAATGCTAAGGTGTCAGTTGGATCAGGAGTCAGCAGTTCCTGAAGTGGTTGAATTCATTGGTGCCTAAGAGGGAAACTGAAAAAGAGGACAAACTTAACATCTCGTGCTCTAGATATTTTGGGTATTCAGCCTGCAATTCTAATACTGATAGGTTTTTAATTTTAACATATGTAGGTCACCTTTAATGGAAGAAACTGACAAGACCCCTAACTGAAGCAGTGCAAATGTCACTGTTATAATACAAATACAAACTCTTGTTAAAGAGAATATAAATAGATCTCAGGTAATTGATTTTTTTTTATTTTTTTTTTTTTTATGTCTGCTCTTGCCTATTTCGAGTTCTGTTTTAATGCTTATGGACTTTAAACTTGGAAGATCTTTATTTTCTCTCTGTTTTTTGTATAATAATAGACATGGCTTTATGGCATCCATATTAAAAATGGGTAATTTTCCTTATGGTCCCTGTCTTCCTGCTGGGTTGATAATGTTTTGATGTATTTTTCTTTTGCTCTGATGAGAGGTCTGCTGCTGCTGCTCTGACATATTCATTTGGATGAATAATTATAACTTGCACAATGTCAAGCTGAAGATGGTAGGGTTTTGTGCGTCATGACAAGCCTAGTAGCCAGTGCAGGTGTCTCACAGCATGATCAGCAACAGCCAGTGTATTCTGGCTCAGAGGAGACATTTTAGAGTAGTAAGAAATCAGCACCAAGGGCAATGCTGCTGCTGCTACTGTTATAAGTGCCAAATAAATGCAAAGTGCTTCTCAATGACAAGTGCAAGAACATCTACTTATTTCAGTTATATTCTTTTTCTAATTAACCAGATAAATTTGCTGTCTATACATTTTAGCATGCACTCTAGGCATAGTTGTGCAGTTATTATATATCTATATTCTTTAGCCCACACAATAGATTACTAGTCTTATATTGACCACTACCCACCTGGATTATCACATGAAGGTCATGAATGTGGAAATTAATGACTAATGAGGTCATACAGCTAACAATAAAAGTGCATTACAAGATTTGGTATATAAGTATGGGTAGAATTTTTCTATAGTTACTTTGAAGAAAAAATATATATAGTGAAAGAACATTTATCATAATTGTGATATTTCTAGCCTAGGCACTATACAAAACTCAGCTTCCTACATCTCTCTAAGGCAGAGGACAAAGAATATAGGGAAAAAAATTGCCATACTGAGTCAAACCAAAGGTCCATAAGAACCAGTATCTGGTGTCACTGTGGCAAATAGCAGATGCTTTAGACAAATATTACAAACTGGACATGTATAGAGTGATCACCCCATCATAACCTCTTGGTCACCAGCAGATGGTTACATCCCTAACTTGTGTTTAATACCCATTGATGGACCTATCCTCCAAGAATATTTAAATCCTTTGTGGGGCCATTTGAGAGGGTTAACTGGGGAAAAAAACTAAACAAACACTTCCTAAATCTTTATATGCCCTCTGACAGGTTGATTAGTGGTGATGGTGATGCAGAGGAGGGAAACTGTTCAACTTCAATAAATGACAAATGGTAGCAACAGGCCATGTAAATCCAAACGACAGTAAATTCAGATGTCAGGTCATCAAATCCTTCCCACTGCCAATACAGAATTGTTGACAGTGGCCGGTTACAGACATTACACATAAACCAGTATAAGAGAAACCAGCCTCTGCTTGTAGCATAACAGAAGTTTGGGGCATGTAGACTAGTTTAAAAATGATGGAACCCAGTCTAAGATAGATGGATTGATGCTGTATCAGACTTAACTGGTTTAGGGTAGACCAGTCTATCAAACTTCTGTACCAGATCCCCTGTTGATCATCTTAGATTGCTTTCTGCCAGCATCCTAGTCTCCTGTATTGGTCACTATTGCCCCCCCCTGCTTGTAGGGACGCCTGCTAGAGCTCTGCCAGGCTTGGCTGGTCTGGCCAAGTATTCAGCTGGCCCCTCCCTGAGTCTGTCATGGAGCCGACCAGCAAAGCTCTTATTCCCAGTCCCACTTCTTGCCTGTTGAGAGCTATCCCAGCAGCAAGTGGCCAGCACAATTGCAGGAATTGTGCCAGGTGCCTACTGCTGCTGCCTTCAATTCACTGAAGCTCTGAGGGGCCCAAATCTTTCCTTCTGTACAGTGTCCCTTTCCTCATCACATGGTGTGGTGCTGCTGGATGCCTGCTGCTTGTGGGGGCTTCAAGAGGGCCTGATTCTTCTGTCTACATAGCAGCCATGCATGCCACCACTGATTGGCTGCTCCCCCCCCCTCCAGCCCCTTCCAGGAGAGCCCCAGAGTAGGTCACCATGGCATACTGGGCAGGCCGGCCAGCAGTGGCAGGGTGGGGTATGCCATGGTGACCTGCTCTGGGGGTCCCCAAAGGGGTTTTGGCTGCTGAGCATACTCCTCCATCTGGGGTGGTCTGCTGCTCAGCTGCATTCGACTGCCATCGGCAGTTTCCAGCATATTTCACTCTGACTGTGAAGAAGATTTTCCTAAAGTTGAGGCTGAATCAGTTTTCCAGGAGTTTGTGGCCATTACACCTAGTTTTCCCCTTGGATGCCCTGGTGAAGAGTTGCTCACCAAGCCCTTGATGTACTCCCTTAGTGTAGCAGTAAGCTGCTACCAGGTCTCCTCTCAGCCTTTTTTCCTGTAGGCTGAAGAGTCCCAGATCCCTCAGCCTTTCCTTATATGGCTTGCCATGTAAGACTCTATGTACGTGATTATTATGTCCCTAAGGACATACATACATTCTTGCTGTAAAAATAGTAAAATACTACGTGTGGGCTCTTTAGAAGCTCAGAAGGATGGAATGGATGTACCTTTTGAGAAGTGGGTAGAACCCTTCTTATCTGAGAATGGTGCCTGCTATATTTCACTTGGCAGATTGAGAAATGGTAAAAAAAAGTTTAGAGGAGTTTAGAATATTTGAATGCAGAAGAAACTACTGCTGTGTTAGAAAGATAATTTAGCTTGGCTCCTTACTTGTTTTAATACTTTTTAATTAAACGTAGATGTGAATAGGGTTTTGTATCATGGGCAAAACAGGCCTGGAACGCAAGCAGGAGTAGGGAAGTGGGGAGCGGGCCCAAATGGGACGGGGACCACGGGGCTCCTTCCCCATCCACCCCCCTCGGTCATTCTTGACAGGCATTTGGCTAGTACGATTGATATTATTCTTCTCTTTTCTTGTACTTCTTCATTCATGTACTTCAGATCATTAAACACAGCATGAGATAATTTTTTAACTAAGTTGCATCTGAATTTTTCTTTGAAAACAAGCACCCAATTGCATTTTTTTTTTTAGTCTTTGAACTCTGTCAGCGCTATTCTGATGCTTAGAAATGAAAGTTTCATTCCAGGTATGGTTACCAGAAATGTACAATAAAATGAGCCATCTTCTCCTTGTTCTATTATTTTGCTTCTGCAGCCTAATTTTTTAGTGGCATTTTATTGTATTTTCTCACTGAGAACAAAATTGTTATTTACCATCACCCCAAGACTTATTAAGTATTGCCAGACTTGAGAATTTCCCTGACTTTTTTTCTTTTACTGAAGTATAAAGATGTAGGTGTGTTAGTTTATTTTTCCCAAATAGCTTGCTAATATCTCTCTCTCTTGCTCTCAAATTTCCTCTTATTTTCTGCTTATGTTGCAAAGTTGTGTGTGGTTTTTTTTCCTCTGCTTTCTGCACTGCAGTACCTTACAATTGTGTATCAACTCTGAATTTCATTAAGTTGCTATTTAACCCCTATCTTCAAGTTAATTATACTTTGCGCAGGTACTGACGCCTATAGTTTAGGTGGTGTGACACTCTCCATTACAAATTCTTCTCTTGCAAATAAATTGAAAAAA
Organism: Crocodylus porosus; assembly: GCF_001723895.1. Taxonomy (NCBI): domain Eukaryota; kingdom Metazoa; phylum Chordata; order Crocodylia; family Crocodylidae; genus Crocodylus; species Crocodylus porosus. Next base: position 42,780,454 of record NW_017728943.1, read on the forward strand.
CCACAACAGGTCAGAATGTTTTTGACACTGTGGATTCCTGTTTGAAACCTGTGTGAGTTTATTCTGTCAGTCATGTTTGCACACCTAACAGTGCTAACATTGTGTGCCATCCTGTGACAAGGATCTCAAGAAAGCCCAGGGTATCTCAGAACCCTGGTTGAGAGTCTCTAGGTTAGGCTTTTGCTGCATTTATTCTTCCTGGACACTGGCAGTCTCAAGAACTCACAGTTAAGGAGGTTGTGGTTTCAGTTCCATCTCTGTTAAATTGAGCCATTGAATTAAGAGGGATGAAGAGTTGGATCTGAAGAACATGTAATAGACTGGTAAGGAGGGTGTGTTGGGAAGACTGAAAAAAGATAGCAAAGAATGGGGATAGGAATGGGAAGAAGACTGGATTAGGAAAGTGGGAGACTAGTGGCAGGGCCTAAGATACAAAAAAAAGGTATGGAGGAGGGGATGACTTGGACTTGGGACAGGAACTACTGATCTATGAAACTGACAGCTAGTGGGGATTGAGATGAAGACAGGCTGGAGAGCCTAGAGGCATAGGAACCTGAATTCGGAGGAGAGAGCAGGAAAAGGATCTGCAGTAAATCTACACATCTCTCAAAAACAAATTCAACCAAGGTTCCTGAATCCCTCATGCTTTTGAACAAATATTTGAAAATTAGCAGAAGGATTGCCCTGCTTTTGGGTATACAAGATGTACATTCCTGTTATTAAGAACTACTACATACCCACATCTGGCTAGTGTGGGTGACCTAATGACTATCTCTATTCCTACATGATCAGCACAGAGTTGTTAGTTTGGCCAAATATTTGCCACTGCCTAGGCCTCATAGTCATAACATAATGGGCAAAATGTACCCCTGGCACATGTACACTTACTGTGTGACTGTGTTAATTGCAACTGTAACAGTGCTACATGTTGAACCGGTATCCTGTGGAAGGAGTGGGATTACTTAACAACTTGCTATGTGCATCTACATGTGTAACTAATACAAAGCAATACATTGCATATATTAAACCAGTTTATTGCTACTAGGTGCTGCATTTACATGTGCACTTGGGACCGCAGCATGCTGAGTCAGGTTGCAGCGGAAGCCCCAGCTGGCAGTGGGCCTGGGGAGCCAGCCTGGAGCTCCTCTGACCTGACTCAACATCCTGTGAAGAGGCAGGGTGTGGAATGAGGGTGCATCAGTGCAGGGATAGCTGTCACTGGGTCAGCATCTACACATGTGTTGCTCTGCAATAAATAATGCCACTGCAGGATAGTACTTGTATTTACAAGTACTAACCTGTGGCAGTGTTTATTAGTTTAGTGTATCTTAATAGGGCCATATGTGTAATGCAGAGACTTTACTGTGGGGCTAATTAGGCAGCTCTGCAGTAAACATCTCATGTAGACATGCCCATTGTCCTGCAGTGCAAGACATTGACAGTGCTCTTGTCTCTCTTGGGCATTGTGCCTGGTACAAGAGGGCTGTGGTCAAAGTTTTTATTCATAGCTTTATCCTACTACTACAGTCACTGGTCTAGGATGGATGTCTAACATATGGCCACAGGTGACCTTACCATGGGTATTTCCTATTTTTTGCTAAGTATAAGGTTAGAAAACTACGAATATGTAGGTGACACAAGCTGTTAATCGTATTGGAGTGCCCTAAGTAATTATAAATAGCATGCAACGGTCTTTACATACCAGACATTCTCAATTACTTTTTTCAAATAAATTTGTTCAAGAAACATTAAAATCTGTAACTTTTTTGTATGCCTACAATGTATATTTTACCTGATTGGTACAAATATGGTTACAGAAGATGGAGTAACTCTTTTAATTTTCAGTATGAAAGGTATTTTCTTTATATTTTGGGTAACAGTGATATACAGGATTAAATGCCTTCTTTTCCATGCATCTTTGAGAGAATTTACAATCCCACCTTAATTCTGGCAAAAACTGCCAAGAAGCTAGTAACTTGTTTGCATTATCTGACCACGTGAGAAAGGTACCTTGCTTTGAGAGAGAGAAATAACAACAATAAATTTTAATCAATTTTAAAAGAGAACAGTCTATGTTAAAAGAGAACAATGGTGAACAGAGGCCAGTAGTAAACTGGTTAATGAAAAATAAAAGATGGAAAAATTCTTCATGGTTTGCATGACAAAGTATGTGATGGAGATATATATATAAGAGCCAGTTGGTAACATCAATGAAGCATGCAAATAAGATCAAATGAACAGAGCATTTAAAAAAAAGATTTAACTACCTTTTTAAGGAACATCATTGAAAAATTACAATTAGTATTAAAATTAATTGGATTTTAAAACTTATCTGTGGGTTATAATCCCTTGATGTTTCTTTTTTCTAGTGAAACCCTTTGAATTCCCAAAAGATAAAGATAAAAATGATTATTAGAGGATTTATCTGTATGTGATATAGAAAAATGTAAAAAATCAAAATGGAAAGCAACTGTTGCAAGTACCAGAAAATTATGCTATTAATTTAAGTGTCATCAGAGCACAAAAGATCACATTCCAGGACTGTGTGAAAATTATTAAAATACTGGAAATAATAGTACTTAAGATGAAGATATTATACTCTAAGATGTGGTTAAGTGACTGACACTATTATATCACTTCAGGTATTATAAAAGTAACAAAATGCTTTTAAAGATAATAAGCGTTACATTTTGAGATTGACAGTATTCACACTTTTCTGCTTAAGTGCTTTCCTACTTTAATATAATTTAATAACAGTAGGAAAAATCCAACATTTTATTTCAAAGCTATACCTTTTCTTTTTAAAATATTTTCTCGCATATTTAAAAAAAAATCAAGCTCTTAAGAAAAATGTTTAAGTATCCCCATTTTCCTTCCTTTTTGTCCTGTTGAGAAACAGAAGAAAATGGTAGCTAAGGGATAAACGAACCTTTCTTTAAATTCTTATCCATAAAAAGAAATTCCTGTTAAGCAGTAGTCACTTTTTATTTAATTGTCCTTTTTTTTTTTTATTTGACAACAATTTTTAGTAGTTGTCTGTCCAGAAAGTAATTTCAAGTTTTAAATGGCATAGCCCGATTACTAATTCTTGGCTTTAAAATGGTTCTTATTTCTCTTTTCAGCTACACTGAAGATTCTTTTCCCAGTCCATTTCCTCTTCCTTGTCACTTGACTTGTGTATTTCCATTGATTGTCACTAGGGTTATGCAGTTCATTACCTAATCTGTAAGCACTCTAAAACTATCTTTCTACTTCCAGTTATACATGTCCAACTGTCTCTGTGTTTGAGATGACAACTGGTTATATGAGAGAAGCAAGTGTTCAGAACTATTTTTCCCTTGATCACACGTCATTTCCTTCTTTCTCCAGTTTCTTTGAATACTTAGCTTTTCCCCTCCCGTTTCCAGGCCTGAAACTCATTTATTCAATACATAGCACTATTTACTGAAACTGCTTTGTACCTTGGACATCTTTGCTCCAAATTTCTTGTGCATCATTGATCTAAATGATTTCATTAACTTCATTGATTATCTTGTATAGTGGAAGATTCAAGCTTATTACCTTCACCTCAAAACCTTTCCATAGTACCACCCCAAGTACAACTCCCCCCTTCCTTACCTTTCATTACTTATGTTTTTCCTTTAAATGACAACTGCCTTATTTTCCCCAGTTTTCATCTTCATGCATGACATCTACACTTACGGAAGTTACCTTAGCTACCGAGTGTTCCCTTTCCTCTACAATGATACATAAGATCTTCGTTTCCCATAAATAGTTAAAACTTTTTCCTCTTCCTCAGTAAGCACTTTTCAGTCTGAATTACTTCCGTAAGTCTTGTCCTATAGAGATTATGTGGTCTTTGAGTCATAAATACTAAAATGCCATAATCTTAGTCCAACAATATTTGCCTGGTGTCCCTTTGGATCCCTTAATGTTTAAATGTTTCACAATTGAACCTTTCGTTCTTAGGTTTATTGTGCTTTGTTTTGGGGTAATTACAACATATTTTTTTACCATGGTTGCTGGTAAAACACTTAAGGTTAACTTCGTTTAAAACAAATGCAAGGCTGTCTTGGGTGTTGAAATTTCCTATTACCTCCTTCCCATCTTAGTGGGTCTGCCAAAGTAGAGACAGACAGAGATTAAGTAAGGTAGTTATCTAGTCTAGATTCTGTAACTTGGCAAGATAATACATACTTTTGTTTTAAATATTTCAGAAACATTTTTTTTATCTTGAGGTGTAATCAATTCTATTTTTAGTATGAAACAAAATACTTTAAGTGGGACAGCCAATCCTTTTAAACACCACATTAATTACATTTTATCTAAAGTCTCTTCCTCGCCC
>NW_017728943.1:42784898-42790023 GCF_001723895.1 Crocodylus porosus
TAGTATATAAACTTTAGGAACAAATTAGATTTCATAGATGTTTAGGGTTGGAAGGGAGCTTAGTAGATCATTGAGTCTGACCCCCTGCCCTAGGCAGGAAAGAGCACTGGGGTCAAGTGACCCCAGCCAGGTGCTTGCCCAGTCTCCTCTTAAAGACCCCCAAGGTAAGGGAGAGCATCACCTCCCTTGGAAGCCCATTCCACATTCTAATAACCCTTACCATAAAGAAGGTTTTCCTGTCTAATCTAAATCTGCCGACCATCAGTTTGTGGCTGCTGTTTCTAGTAACTCCAAGGAGTGCCCTGGTAAACAGTATCTCCTCTTCCTTGCTGTTCCCTCCCCCAATGAATTTGTAGACAGCCACTAGATCCCATCTCAGCCTTCTCTTGTGGAGGCTGAAGAGATCCAGGTCCCTCAGTCTATCCTTGTAGGACCTTACCTACATGCCCCTAAGCATCCAAGTAGCCCTCCTCTTGACCATCTCAAGGTTTTCCACATCCCTCTTAAAGTGCAGCGCCCAAAACTGAATGCAGTATTCCAGCTGCAACCTTACCAGTGCTGCATAGAGGGGAAGTATTACCTCCCTAGACCTGTTCATGATGCACTTCCTAATCCATGATAGAGTGCAGTTAGCCTTCTTGATCACTTTGTCACATGTTCATCTTGGAGTCAACTATGACTCCAAGATCCCTTTCTGTCGCTGTGCTGCTTAAGAAGTCATCTCCCAGTCTGTAAGTGTGTTGGAGATTCCTTCTTCCAAGGTGCAGTACCTTGGCACTTACCTTAGTTAAACTGCATCCTATTAAACCCGTCCAAATCTGCTTGAATCCATTCCTTGCTCACTAGTGTGTTTACTTTACTACATAATTTGATGTCATCCATGAACTCCACACCTTCATCCAGGTCACTGATGAAGACATTGAAAAGCACTGGTCCAAGGACTGAGCCCTTAATTCCTTCCATTGCTTTTATACTGTTGTCTAGGATCCAACCTATTATAACATCGTCACAGGGCACTAAGGTGCCTGCTCCTTTAAGAGCAGAAACTGCCTGGGGAGAGAGTCCAAAGAGCCAGACAGAAGCCCACAAGTGCAGGTTACCATGGCAACAGGCTAATGAGCAAATTAGCCTGCACCTGGTCAGCTGACTGGACGAGGCAGGGCCCTGGGCCCATATAAACCCCAGGACAAGGACTAGAGAGGCAGTTCCCTGCCAGCAGCCAAAGGGGAAGGAGCCTTCAGGAAGGAATTGCCCAGAGACACTGCAACTGCCTGATATGCTGCATTTAGGGCTAATGGGGCTCCAGGAGCTCACCAGGTACCCTTGCCTACAAGGCACTTAGTGCCGGGATAAAAGTTTGAATCCTTTAAGGAGCAGAGTACACCCTGAACTTCTTATGTTATAGCCCAGGGGCTTATATTTTGGTTGCTGTCTTATAACACTGGAGGATGGGGCTGAGGCTGTTGGAGAAGGAAGAGGCCTCATTGGGGGCCCACTACAGTGTAGGGAACCGCAGTGTTTGGGGAGTGGGGGGAACAGACCCCAGCGCCAGTGTGAGCGCAGTGTTCAGGGGGTGGGGAACAGACCCCAGTGCCCATGTGGGCGCAGTGTTGGGGGGGGGAAACGGACCCAAGTGCCAGTGTGGGCGCAGTTGCAGAGGTTGGACTAAGCTGAGGCCTCAACTCAAGGAGACAACATCACTATAACATCTGCGAGCCTTGGGGCATGATAAAGGGGTGGTTTTGGAGCCATATAGCCCATAAGGCTGAGGGTGTCCTGGGAGGCACCCATTTTGAGCGGGATCCAAAAACTCACAAGGTTCAGCGGGGTCCAGCAGGACTGTCCAGACAATAAGATCAAGGACACCATCCCTATATTATAGACAGTTAAGAGCAAGACATGGCAGGTGAGAAAGAGGGTGCCCATTGGGCTGTTTCGACACGGTCAAGGAGCCCTAGGGGTATTGTGGCTATCCCTGGGGACCCCATCCCATGACAATCATTTTAGCTGAAATGATGTTAAAAATTGTATGCATCAACCCATGTGAATTCAGGATGCAGTTACAATCTTATTTACTAATGGGAAGAGCTAAGGGGATTTTTAATTCTCTTAGAGGAAGTTGGAATTACAAACTCGGAATATGAGTTTGTAATTTTTTCTTATCAATCTTTTGAAATTGTTAAATGTTTAATTTCATTTTAGGGGATATGAGCTAATTTTTTTTCCCCTTAACTGATTCTTTGCTGGCAAAAGCTGTTCTGACATCATCATGAATTTAAAACTGCTCCTTCTTCTACCTCTCCTTTTCCTAGATCTTGGCAACTAAGGATGGGGAAGCTACAGTCTGTTTCCTGTCAATCTCCCTAGTATTGGGCATGGTAGAAGATGATTTGTGAAAGTAGCAGAATAGGCTCTTAAAAGAATTCTATCTTGGAACTATTCTGAAATAGATAAAAACCATGTTGGTGGCTATAAAATATTTTTCCAAAGTGATGAACAGAATGTATTTTATATTAAGTGCATCCATAACAGCCACTGGCTTTTATTTGAATAAAATAGTTTGATAAGTTTAGCTTGGAGCACAAATTGACGGCTAAGTATCATCAAGACAAATTTGTAAGTTATCAACAGCAGGTAATACTGATTTTTTTTTTTTTTTTCTACTGTACCACTAGAACTCATTTAAGAATTATCAAATGAAAAATATGATGGTCCTTATCATTACCTTTTCCTTTTTGAAAAATAGTATTAGAAATAAGAATAGCTTTATTTCAACTTCAAAGATGATATAATTCATACTGGAATACAATAATAAAGGGCTTTAAAACTTAATTGCACCCAGTACAGTTATCTGCAGTTGATATTTGCCCCATTATCAGAAAGCCCTTTAAATATTAATCTAGGAAAAAACATTGTGCTTTGCATACTGTAATATTCTTGACCACTGGATGTTATCTACAACTTTTAAAACTGTGTGTTTGGAGAAAGAGTGTTAATCATTGTATGTTGATATATGTGGAGATTTCTGTACCTCATTAACATTTCCTCTTTTTGTAGAGCTCTTTAATAGATATTTACAGCCAGTTCTTGGCAGCATTGGAGTCACTGAAGGAATTTTGGGATGCTATGGATGAAATTGATGAGAAGACCTGGGTACTTGAGCCAGAGAACCCTACACGCAGTGCAACTATGAGAAGAATTGCTATAGGTAGGAAGATAGGAGAGGAAATTTAAGCAGCTTTTTAAAGTAGAAATGTTGATAATTTTGGCTTTTTGTTTTATGCAAAAAAAGAAAGAAAAAGTTATTTGCTGTGTGTGTACACACACACACGCACACTTTTCGTCCTTATACAAAATAAACATGCCAACGTAGAATATTTCATGTTTAGAAAATTAAGTAAATTTTGTATTTTTAAATCTAAAAGCAATTTTATTATTATAAATATTTGTAAATTACAAACACTAAAGTGCCCTGATGATTTCAACCTGAGGACACATTTGTGATTTTCTTAGGTTTCTGTACCACATTTGACTGTTTTGTTACACATGCTTGCACTTGTTTATTGTACACTGAGGTGATCTTACTTTGTACATGTGCCTTCAAGCAGTGGGCATTGCAGTATTTGTTGCATAGTCCAAGGAGCTGTGCCACAGTTGCAGGTGGCTGGACCAGTGGTACAGCCCCACTTCCTCAGTTCCTTGGAGTGTCTGATTCTGGTACATAGGCGGTTGATACATTGCCATGGTTTGTCGGCACATGGTGGCAAGGACTCGGCCACTGGAATGCCCATTTTTTCACTGTTAGGTATTTTCTTCAGCCTTTTGTTCCACATTTGTAGTTGTCGTCTTGGGCATAGCATTGAGAGGTTGGAGGCTGGTGAAGGAGCTCCCGCATGACGTCAGGCATTTGTGTGTTGTGGGATATCACATTTGTGATAAGTCTATTAAAGGAATATTCAAGCACAGGATTTGTAAAGGGATTAGAAAAAACTACATATTTGTCATTCACTACTAATGATAAAGTTTTGTCACAAAACTAATAATAATCTTGCAATTTATTTTTGGAAATATGAAATAAATATTTTAGAAGCAAGCCATCAGAAGAAGAAAAAACACAGAGCTAAAAGTGCAACTGGGGGGGAGAGGGAAGGGAATAAAATAAAAATGGTAATGAGACTGGAAATAGAGAAGGGCAGAATGAGAAAAGAGGCTAAGATTTTAACCATAGGAAATGATACATTTCTAAAACATGAATTAAGACTAAAGCACTCTGACTTTATCTGAACTCATGGACTTGCATTTGTAGTTATTAAAAAAACATGTGCTTTCCACTGTTAGTAGTAAAAACCTGAGGTAAAACACTTACATTTGGAACAAGGAAAAGTTTACTGTAACTTTCACTTCAGTGTTCGTGTAATTATATACTGCAGTAAGTATTTAGTTCAGGTCACAGGTGCCAGGAGCTTTGCACAGAAATATGAGGGGTTGCAATGGACTAAAGCAAGTCTAAGTTGTTCTTGAAAGCTGGATGAATTTTGGTCACCTGCAGATTAAGGAAAGACTAAAAGAGGAATGCCCAGTCAAAATCTATTTTTATTTTTATTTTTTTTTTCATGTAAACTGTACTGTTTGTAATGACAGACAGCTCTCTTTCCTCAGCAACCTGGAGACTGGAGGGCGCCTCCTTTTGTCCAGCCAGCTTCCCTCCTTCCCAATTCTGTTGGACTCTCTTTTGATGCTTGAGGGCGCGTCCACACGGGCGCACACGTGCCTCTTGCCCCACCTCAAACCCCTTTGAGGTGGGGCAACAGGCGTGTGTGGGAACAAAAAAATGTTCCCTGCACTGCAAGTTTGCAGCACGGGGAGAAAATTAGACCCCTGGATATCCAGGGTTCTAAAAAAAGTAAAATATAAAAAAGTGGGGCAGAGCAGAGTCCCTGACTGCCATGAGGCAACCAGAAGCTGGGTCCTCCATAGAGATACTGTGGCTGATAGAGCATCTGTATGGTTGCCCCTTGTTCTGGTACTGAAACACGTGGCCAGTTAGGCCGTGTACTTCAGCACCAGGGCTCTGGTGCAGGTGAGTAAGGATTGGGGGGGCTGGAGGAGGGGGGAAGGGATGGGG
>NW_017728943.1:42790527-42797885 GCF_001723895.1 Crocodylus porosus
GGGTGGGGCTGGGTGGCGGCAGCCATTGGGGGGCCTGCAGCAGCTGGTGAGGGATGGGGCCAGGTGGGGCAACTATTGGGGGGCTGGAATGGGGTATGTGGGCCTTGCTGGGGGGTGGTAGCCCCTGCAGGGGCCATTTGGCCCCCATTGGGGGGCTGAACCTCTTGTGTGGGGGACCAACCCCTTCTGTGGGGGCCATTGCCCTGTGGGAGGGCAGCAAAATATATATTCATGAAACATGTATTTAGAGTTCACTTTATTATGATAAGAGACTTGCTTTAACACTGCAGATATATCAGTAAAACATTGTCCAACTGATCACTCTAGCTCTCTTTATAGTGGTATTTTTTTTTTACTTGTGGAGGAACATGGATTTGGGGGTATTTTAGAGAGTGATTTTTGGGAGTTTTTTTAATCAGGTTTTTTTTCAGTTGTCCAATAGGGAACACCAGAATTCCTGCTAGGGAGGCCAGGGGCAGGACCCTGCTAGCTCAGAGCTGGCACTTTGGACCCAGCTGGCTGTGGCTGACCTGCTGGCCAAGTGGGGCCAGGAGGACATGCTTTGACAGTTCAAAGCAGGCCATCACACCCGGAACATCTTCCGGGTGATAGCTGCCCAGATAGCCGTGAAGGGGGCACAAATGGCAGTAGTGTCACACAAAGGCCAACCCTGCAACTGCAGTCCATTGGCAGCTGGCCCAGAGGGGCAGATGACTCTACTGGCCCTGCAGTCGCCATCAGAGTCTGGCAGGTGCACGGCAGGTCACAGCCAGACAGCAGCCCCCACTGCCAGACTGCTGCAGTGGGTAGAGGGTGCAGGTAAGTCCCAGGGCTGCTTCAGCAGTCCAGCTGGCACAAGGGGTAGTGTCCCCAGGTACCAGTTGGCTGGGCCCCAGACACTCCTGAGAGCCAGTAGCCCTGAGCTACTTGCCAGGGTGGCTTTTTTTACTGCTGGGGCCAGGACGGGGCAGCTTTTTATACTGCTGGGGACAGCACAGGTGCTGGCCCCAGGCTCTAGCTCCCCCTGGCTGCAGATCCAGGAGGATCTAGGCAGGGTTATTTTGCCCCAAGTGGCACAATTTGCTCCGCACCAAAGTGCATGTCTGAGCATGTGCGCTGAAGCAAAAAGCCCCGACTCAAATTTGCACCACTTCTATTTGAGCTGCTGCAAGCGCACATGCTTGCATGTGTGGATGTGCCCTGAGAGTCCAGCAGAAGTGAGCATCAGTAGGATTCTCAGTTATTGGAGAATTGTCTTAAACATGCTCCACCCCCACACTACTTCAAGTAGACAGGTGATGAGGAGAGCAGTAATAGGGCAGGTGTTTGGGGGATAGACAGTGGGGGAGGCACGCAATAGAGCAGCTGATAGGGGGACAGTAAGGGGCAGGGGTGGAGGCAGGCAGTAAGGGAGCAGTTGGTGGAGGGAGCAGTAGGGGGCAGGCAGTGAAGGAGGCATGTTATTTGTCCCATCACCTATTTTCTCCCCACTTAACTCACAGCCTCAGGCCCTTCCTCCATCCCCCCCTTTTCCCTTCTCCACACTGCTTCTGCAGCCTCTGGTCCCCATTTCCCCTCCTCCCCCAAAGTGTTTAATGCCCTGCTTGCCCCTCTGCCACCCCCACCTTTCCTTTGCTATGGTGCTGGCAGGCTCTGTCCTCACTGCAGCCTGGGGCACTGAGCATGGCTCCTGCTCAGTTCTGTACCAGTGGGGCAGAGCCAGCACTGCTGCTACAGGGCAGGGCTGGAGCTGTGCTCCAGGCGTCAGTGAGGATGAAGCCTACTGGAGCAAAGGTAAAGGGGAGTGTGTCAGGAAGGGAGGCAGAGATAGAGAAGTGGCACAGTAGGGAGACTGGGTGTGGCAGGGTCCCTGAGGCTGCAGGAGAAGAGTGGCAGTGGGGAGCAGGTAGTAGCTGTGGTTCCAGCCCTGACTTGTTGGTGCTGGAGCCAGAGCTGAAGCACTTGCCTGCCCCCCCCCCACCTCATACTCGTACTCGATTCTAAGATAAAGGGCTTTTTTTCCCCTTATCATCTTTTGATTATGTAAATAGAGTAACATGGAGTGATGGAGAGCTTTGAGGCCAGACCCCATAATCTTCAGTTGCAACTGTGCTTTAAAATTCTATTCATACAGATTATCAAAATGTCAAAGCACAGGCCAAAAATGGTAGCCAGTCCAGGCCACATGATCTTTCTGGAAACAGCAATTGTATGATGGTTTTTTTGGTGAGGATGTGTAGGGTACCTATATTAGGGTCTCTGACAGGTGTGCAGGTAAAGACACAAATGGATCTGATCCAGGATCTCAACAGTTGCCATGTGCATGGCAGGAGGCATGATTGTGAGATCAGAGATCAGTTCCAAATTGCACCCTGTTGGCAGTGCAGGTTCATTGGCTTCCCCTGCACTGGCAAGTCGCAGGCTGGGTGCCAAGTGTGCCTTCAGCTCAAAGCACCCATCAGCTGATCAACGTGCCTAGCTTCAGGACCACACCAGAGCCTCGAAGGGCTTTGATGTGTTCTCAAGGCTGGAATGCTGACCAGCTGACTGATGCTCCCAGTACTGGGAGGAAGAACTGTGATGTAAGGGTGTGTCAAATGGCTCATATTCAATTTAGATTTGGATTTGACCTGAATTGGGGACAGTGATTCAATTAGTTGATTTAGGTCACGGTCCCAATTCAATTCGGCCGAATTTGAATCTGAAGATTTGATGCTGATTCGGAGAATCAGCGATTTGGCATAGATACAGCTTTAAATGTTTTTTTTCTACATACATCAAGGTAGCAGTCGCATCTCATGAATGCTACAATGCTGGGGTGGATAGAGCGTCCCACAGGAGCACGGAGGGGGCCCCCCGCATGCTCAGCAGTGAACTTGGAAGTACTTCCAGTCCACTTCTGGGTACACGCTGGGTGTGCGGGGGACCACTCCCCACGACGCCCGGCTCGGCAAATGGCTACAGGGGAGCACTGGGTTCCCCCCAGACCCAGGAGGCAAGGAGGCACCAGTCACTGAGTGGGGGCGGGGTACGGGGGTTGTCCCCCGCATGCTCCCTGGCAGACCTGGAAGTGTCCACTACCGAGCACGCTGGGGACTCCCCTGCGCTCCTGTGGGATGCTCCATCTGCCCCAGCATCACAGCATTCACGAGCCACCTGGTACCTTGAGGTATATAGAAAAAACATTTAAAGCTGTGTCTGTGTGCGAATCGCCGAACCTCTCCAAATCAATTCAGAGGGTTCTGATTCTATCTGGAGAGATTTAAAAGGTCTTCTGATTCGATTCAGAGATTTAGTTGCCAAATCGGGGTGAATCTCCACCAAATTGAATCAGTGACCGAAGTTTCATGCACCTCTACTGTGATCTGCTCCTGAGGCTGGGAGGGCCAATCAGCTGATCAGTGCTATTCAAACTTTCAGTTTAAGGCACAATGGGAACCAGCCACAAAGTCATTATGCATGTTGCACAATAACTTTGTGGCTTATTCTGTTTTATTGTGCCTTTAATTGCATGAACATGTTGCTAGGTCACTACTTAAGATGTGATTAATCTTGTCTTAAGTGTAATATCTGCCAGGGACCTTAGAAACCTGCTAACTAAAAGTTGTCCAAATTTAAATAAGTGAGTCTTGTGTTCTAACTCAGCAGCTAGGTCCCATCTCCATTACCAAAAGGTTCTATTCTTGTGTGTGCATGTTCTGTTTCACAAAACTTTCTAGTCTGGAAGGAGATTAATTGTCACTTCTGACAGTTTTGGCCTTCAACCCCTCTTTAAGGAAAAATTCTTAACTTAAAAGAAATCTTGTGGGTCATTAGCTTTTTGTGCCTCTATTTCAGTATGAATTACTGTACTGTTTTTATAAATCTGGGGATTTCCCTGGAGCTAATTCTCTCTCAGGACTGAGAAATCCTATAGGGATTTTATGTTATCATTAAACAAAATTATTTACGTGCAATTTGGCCCCTTAAAAATTCCCTCACAAAGGTTCTTGTTTGCCTTTTTCTTCTAGAGGAACTATATGGAGGTGGTTTATTTTCTTTGTGTTTAACTGTTTATATCTATTCTGCATATTTGTTGGTACTCTTTCTTTACAGTACATCCCAGTCAGGGAGTGGGTGTGTGTGTGTGCGTGTGTGTGTGCGCACTTGCAGTAGGCATGGGACAGTGCTGCCTGCCAAACAATTTGAATATGAGCTGGAAAAATCTGGCAGAGGGGTAATGGCGGTTGGTGACGTGCTGCCTGCTATATAGTGATCTCCTGTGCTGCTGTAATACTAAGAGAGTTTACATTTGTGATCTCAATGCAAGCCAAAAAGGGAGAAACATGGTTTAGGCCAGTAGTTTTTTTTCAATGTCTTATGTTCAAAGTGGAGCTCACAGGGTAAAAAAAAAAAAAAGGGTAGCAACTCTTTATGTTGAGTTCCCTTTTACCAGCTTTTATGACTTGCATGTGACTTGTTACATTTTTTTATCTTACCAGTTGGTAAATACTAAAAACACTTAACATAAGTTGCAAACAAACCTTTGTAAGATTTTATTCATTTAGAATTTTTTATTAGTTCAGGGAATCGCCTAGGAAGATGTCTTGCAAACCAGGGATAGTTTATAGTACATAAAAAGCCAAGAATGTAAATTAATACAGGAGGCAAAGAGCACTTTTGCAGAAAAGTGTGGCTCAGGCAGAACATAAATGGTTCTTTGCCTCAGCAAATGCCAAAGGCAGAGTATCAATCCAGTCACATCCTCTACAGTCTCCCAAGGTTTGGACAAATGGCTGATATCAGAAGTAAATTCTGACCCCCACAGAAGAGGCTTAGAGCCCACACCTAGAGACCGTCTCTAGGTTCACTTCTATAGCAGAATGCCTTAGCCCCAGGCACAGCAGACTAATTGAATCCCTCAGTTCTAGTATATAGTGGTGGCCTATTCTGGTCCAAACAGAGAAGAAAGCACAATCACTGGTCAACTTAGCTCAGCCTTCAGCAGTTAAATCCAAGAAGAGTACTCTTGATTGACTTCTTGGCCTAAGCATCTTTGTCTTGAATATGAGTGAGTAGGAAAAGCCCTTTTATTTGGGAGCCTACCTAACTCACATAGAAAGAAAGCAATTTTCAGAGCCCATTCATGGTGCACAGAGCCAGTTTCACAGGCGTTTTGCTGTGGCCCCCTCCCTGGTGCTGACTGGCGGAGAGGCCCTCGGGGGAGGAAGACCCTGGTGGATGGCTGCCATCTTGACTGCTGTTTGTCCTTCATGTGGCCCTGCCTGTCAGCACTGATTAACAAAGGCATTAGGGGTCACGTGTCATCTTGGCCCTTTGTCACCCCACCAGCAGGCGCCTTCTCCTCCCAGGGAGGCTGCAAGGCAAGGCCACAGCAGCAGGAGGACTGCTGGCTTCTACTGGGGAGCCAGCATTTTATTTAGGTTTATTGGTGTTTTTTTGGTTGATTTCCTGAGAAATCATGGCCAGTCATTTTTCATTGTTTGAAGAGATTTCATGATTTTCCTACAAGCTGAAGAAAAATGGCAACCCCAATTTAAGTAGGTCCCTACGTATATTCTTTCCAGGTCAACATAAGTTGGATAGTGTTTTTCACAGCTAAGAGGGTGCCTTTAGAGCCAATATGAAATTGCTTCTGGTGTTGACACATGAAGTCAGGTATGGTTGGTTGGGAGGAACAAAGGCACTGACTTGATTCACAGGATTCCCCAGTTAATAGTCTGGCTTATTCTCTCTCATTCTTTTTTAAGAAAGATGCAACCATCACAGAGTTCATCTACATGTGCATATTAATACGCAGCAAGAAACTCTGGCATGTCACACCATAGTTTATTGCTCTCAGACTCCATATTTACACGTGTGCCTGGGGCCTCAACATGTTGCAGAGTCCTGGGAGTCAGCCTGCCAGCCTGAGGCTGCTTCAGCGTGGCTCAGTGTGCTGCAGAGGGGCTGGCTGGGGCACAAGGGTACTTCAGTGCAGGGTTAACTGTAAGGCAGCCCCTGCACTGAAGCACCCAGCTAGCCAGGTCAGCATCTATATGTGCGTTTCTGCACGCAGAAAAGTTCTGCAGCAGGATAGTACTATCCTGCTGTGGAGTTTATTAGTTTCCTGTGGCTGAATAGGGCCACATGTGTAGACACCAAGACTAATTACAGTGGACCTAATTGGACAACTTTGCAGTAAACATCTCGTGTAGACACACTCACAGACTCTCTCGTGTTCCTGACCTTTTCTCCCTAGCTAGTCAGCCTTGGACATGCATTGATAGCTTATACTTCACCTCCTTTCTGTTACCTCATCTCCACAGTATATCCTGTATAATTTTGGGATACATCAGCACTCTGAACCCTACATGAGAGAGTACTTTATTTACTTATCTGATCCATTCTCACTTGTGCCTCCCTGGACACAAACTAGTTCTCACTAGAGGTGTACAGATATCTCAGTCCATATATTGGTATAGATAAAAGAAAAATTGACACTAGTAGCAATTTGCTTTATTTGGGCAGTGTGGCCAGTAATGTCACTGATAAATGTTGCATGCATATACACAGCTGCAGCATGCACATGGCCAGAAATGCAGCCCTGCAGCTTGGAGAGCATCTTGCCAGTAAGTCTGGGGGAAGAGGGTGTAGGGGAGGTAAGGGGTGTGGACAGATCACGGCCACCACAGTGGGGGAAGTGGGGCAGGGGCTGCCAGCCAGGGCAGGGCATGGCACAGGATGGAGCTGTGGTGGAGTGCAAAGGGGGCAGCTCTGCTGCTGTGTGCAGCCCCAGGGGAGGCATGGGGGGCATGTTTCCCCAGATCTGTTTGTGGGGTGAGGGCAGGCTGCCCGCTGTAGACTTGGGGTCAGGGACTTTGTTGGCCTCTTCCCGGTGGGGGGAGCCATGCTAGGGTTGCACTCAGGGTGGGCAGCAGTGGTGCTGGCAGCAGTGGCTACAGGGTAGGCTACAGCCACCCCAAAATTCACCATAGCCACCACTTCCAGTGCTGCTGCTGCCCACCTTGCATGCAGCCCTGGCCCAGGCCCCTGCTGGGAAGAGGCCGGCACAGCCCCTGGACCCAAGTCCACAATGGGGAGCCCACCTTTGCCCTGTGCACAAATCTGGGGGGCAGTGGGGTTCCGCAGGGCTCGGTCTTTGGGCCCACACTGTTCAACATCTTCATCAGTGACTTGGAGTGGGTAAAAAGCACCCTGTTCAAATTTGCTAATGACACTAAGATGTGGGGGGATGTGGGCACACTGGAAGGAAGGAACAGGCTACAATTGGACCTAGACAGGTTACAGGGGTGGGTGGTTGAGAACAGGATGGGACTCAACACTGACAAGTGCAAGGTGCTGCACCTGGGGAGGAA
>NW_017728943.1:42797985-42859180 GCF_001723895.1 Crocodylus porosus
AAGAGGGATGTGGACAACATGGAGAGGGTCCAGAGGAGGGCCACTCGCATGATCAGGGGGCAGCAGGGTAGGCCCTACGAGGAGAGGCTACAGGACCTGAACCTGTTCAGCATCCACGAGAAGGCTGAGGCTGAGATCTAGTGGCCTGTTACAAACTAGTCAAAGGACACCAGCAGGCATTGGGGGAGTCCCTGTTCCCCCGAGCACTACCAGGAGTGACCAGGAATAACGGTCACAAGTTGGCAGAGGGTAGATTCAGGCTAGACATCAGGAGGCGCTACTTCAGTGTCAGGGCGGCTAGGATCTGGAACCAACTTCCAAGTGAAGTGGTGCTGGCTCCTACCCTGGGGGTCTTTAAGACAAAGCTAGACAAACACCTTGCTGGGGTCGTTTGACCCCAGTACTCTTTCCTGCCATGGCAGGGGACCGGACTTGATGATCTGCTCAGGTCCCTTCCAACTGTACCAGCTATGAAACTATAACCCCTGCCTACTTCCTCCAGGGGTGTGTGCAGTGGTGGGGAGCAGTTCCCCCTCCCCCACCACGTGCGCCCCCTGGACAAGCCACCAGTGGCTCCGTCCTGCCCCCTCCCCCGTCTCCAACATCAGCCTAAGCCCCACTCCCTCATTGTGAGGGCTTCAATCTGCACCCTACCCCATACCCCTCTCTTGCCCCCCCACCTCCAACTTACTGGCTGGACGCTGCTCTCCAAGCTGCTGGGCTGCACATCTGCTATCAGATTTGTATTGGCTGATACAGCTGGTTAATAATTAGCCATTGGTATTAGCCAAAAAAATCTATTGGTGCACCCCTAGTACTCTGCCACTGCCCACTCATTGAAAGGTTGATATCAGGTTTGTTTTCAAAATAAGGAGTCCATTTAGAATTATGCTGCAAAACACAACCTTTTATCATATTTTGAAATAAAAGCTGTCTTGTTTTTCCTAAGAGCCACCTCTTGATAGCTCTGATAGAACAGCTAATATTTATCCTTGCTTATATTGAAAGTTAATTTATCACTGGATTTGCTTCAGTCCAGTCATATTTGAAATATTAGCTTGTGTCTGAAGAATCTTTTCCTATTAAATAACACCTAAAAGTGCATTTGGCAACACTTTATTCAGTCATTTGGTTAGTTTATGAAGGTATTCATATAGTAATAGATTAAAAAAAAAAAACAAATGGGAATGTGATTGTATAACCATAAATGACAGAGAATCATCAGGGTTATTTGTACTAACGGAAATTACTTTTAATTTATTTTTAGACTTGATGGAAATTTCAAGTTGACTGTGTACGTTTAAGCTTGCATTAAATTTTAATGATTTAAAAATGAAAATGTAACCCTTATTTACGTAGACCAGTGGTTCTCAACCTATTTACCATAGCGGACCACACTTGCAGCTCCCAATGTATTGGGCTGCATCCCACAGCTGAGGCGGCCCTCAGCTGCCAGGGCTATGGGAAAAGAGCCTGGACCTGCAGCCCCCTGCTGTGCCACCATGGAGCTCCTGGTAATAGCTTAAGCCTTGCCCACTCTGCTGTGGAGGCCCCCAGACAGGGCGCCCCAAGCCTGCAGCATGAAGCCCACATTTGCCCCCATTCTGCACCCAAATCTCGGGGGCACATGCCGCCCCCCAATGCCTCCCTCCCTGGGAGTGTGTGCAGCAGCAGGGAGTCAGCCCCTGCTGTCCCCTGGATGAGCTGCCTGCCACTCCATCTTGTTCCCCAGCTAGGCCCTGTGGCCACACATTCCCACCCTGGCCCTGGGCCCCATGCACTGCCCCAGCTGGGCAGCACCCCCTAACCCTAACCTGCCCTACTCTGCTGCCTCCCACCCTCCCTCACCATTTTGTAATGTCCAAAATCTACCAAAACGGAATATACTTAGCATATGGTAATTCTCCTGGTTATTTATAACTTGTGTGTTTAGTGGAGTTAATTTTTGAGGAGTTTAGCTGATGGCATAATCCTGTTCATGGTGAACAGGAATTTGTAGTGCTGGACAGCATCAAATTCTGGGTGTGAAACTAATGCTGTGTCTTAGTAATTTAAAAACTAACAGTGTTTATTAAATTGCAGGCATACTCAGAATAGTTCATTTGAAAAACTTAAGTGCTTTCTGATTTAGAAAGTGAAGCTTTCCTTTGTATTTGTATGCTCTCTCATGGCAGGAAACAATGTTTCAATAAACCTTGAGGTAGATCCCAGGCATCCAGCTATGCTTCCTGAGTGTTTCTTTCTTGGTGCAGACCATGGTAAGGAATCTTTTCATATCTCAGGCTTAGTGGCTGGTATATGGTAGTTTACTGAAAAGCTTTAATGTGTTAGATTTAGTTGTTTGAAGTTCTGTGTAGAATATAAAGTTAAAAAGATTGGTGCCTGCTGCACAAGCTCTCATACAGGCTCTTAATGCAAGAGTGAATTTGTTGCATGCTATTCTGTACTGCTAATATGCAGGTCTAAAATGATTTAGTCTTTTCCAAACAATATCAGGGAAACATTGTGTCCTGTAAAGAATTATTCAGAAAGATAATTATGTAATCATCTGTGTGTCTATTTTTTCTATTTTTTGTTTTAGTGCCAAGTAAATGATTACCAATTCCCTACTACTGTGTAAAAATGTTTTTAAAGTATTCTCTAAACTTTCTCCTCCTTGCTAGTTTTGGGGTGAGACTAGAACATATCTTAATTGATTTATGATATCTCAAAGGTAATGCAGTTGTTAAATCAATTTCCAAATCTAATAATAGGCTAGGTTTTAAAAAAGGTACCTAGGCATTAAACAGTTTTAAAGTTGGTCTGTATGTGCTAAAATGTAAGGGTTGTTTTTTGTTGTGAAGAATGTTTTAAATACTTTTCTATATCGTTTGCAGTAGTAAATCCTTTGAAAATTAAGCTGAACAACAATATGCACTTGTGGTAAGTGTTTTCAGCAGTAAGATTTTTAGTTTAAAAACCTCCCCTTTGCTGTCTCAGTTTTAAAGTGTTTTTCCCCCCTACTTGTAGGAATCCAGAAGTCCACTTATTACAAAACTTGAAGGAGGTTTTAGAAATAGAGTTCCCATCTCGTGTTGTGCTAGAAAAGTCTGTAAGTTGCTCTTTGTTAATGTACTATCCTTATTTCTGAATAACACAGGCTGATGACACAGTGGTCATCTTGTATCCATGAACAGTAAAGGGGTACTAAAAGGAGATTGATGCATAGTAATAAAGACTTCTGAAACTCAAGCATTTTCAGAGCTTGTTAAACTTTGGTCACCGGTGCACACTCCCATATGGTCTCTAAAACAGTAAGGCTTCACTATTGCAATGGAAAAGCAAGTTCCAGAGTAGCTAATTAGATATAGAAAATCCAAACTTCATTCTGTTATAGATGCAGATGACTTAAATTTCTAATTAGGTAGAGCTACTTAGAGGGGACAAGAGGCCATCCAAATAATGGTGCATTTCAGACCAACTTGGAATTAATTTCTGACAATGCTGTAACATTGGATTACAAGGTTGGCTCATACTTGTGAAAATCTAGAATTCTTAAATTAAAAATTAATATCTTGCTGTGAGGCTGTGTGTCTAATAAAGTGACAGTTCATTGTAGTTTAAAGGGATGAGGCCCAAGAATATTAACTACTGAAGTTAAAAAGCTGCAGGTGCGAGTCTGGACATTGATTTTAGGCACAGGAGTCTGTTAGGACAAAAATGACCTTGCTGATTTTATTTGTCTGCTGTAGAAGGAACTAACGCTAATCTTGGAATGAGTAAAATGCACTTTAAACTCATTTAATAGTTTATGTAAAGCATAATTATTCTACTTCTCTCTTTTTTTTACTTTGATCTTGGCTAATATATAAATAACACTTATCAGTTCATCTGGTCTGCATCTTTTTAGGACTTTTCTATGGACTGTGGCATCTGCTATGCTTACAGACTTGATGGCACTGTTCCAGATCAAGTATGTGATGATCCACGCTGCGGACAGCCTTTCCATCAGGCTTGCTTATATGAGGTAAAAAAAAAAGTTATAATGAGAAATTCATTTAACCCTCATTCACAAACTATAGGTATATGTTTCTGTATCCAGTGCGTGACTGCATGATGGGTGCAACTCAGATTGCTTGAGTGAAGTAATTCATATGATTAACTAGGACTAGAGAAGGATTACTGGAAAAGTTATGAATTAGAATGACTAACCACCACTCACATATTCTTATTATTGCTTCCCTTCATGTTTCTTCTTACCATTTACTTGTTAGACTTTTCTTAATAAGGCACATTCTTTGCCTCAAAAGGCTTATTTAATTCTGTGGTTATAAAGGATCTAATTACTGGGGTTACCCCCATTTGAAGTCAGAGCTTCAGGAATACCACTATTTGGCTCTGAAAACCACCAAGGGAGTGGTGTGAACAGCCACTGAGAGTCAGTGGACAGAGCTATACTGCTTTTAGTTTCCAGAATCAGGATCTTCATAATGAGTTGGTAAATGAAACTGATCCAGCAGAATTGATCGTGCTTATGTTCCAAGTGCATGACACGTCGCTCTTAAATTTTCATTATTTTATTTTGTAGTGGTTACAAAGTCTCCCTTCCAGCAGGCAGAGCTTTAATGTTATCTTTGGTGAATGTCCATATTGTAACAAGGTAAGGAAATATTTTAGGAAGCGTATATTTGAACAAAATACAGCATTGGAGGATAGGAAAATCTCCCCTACCCTTTTTCCCTCCTTAAGCATGACAAGAAAATTAAAAGTTGGTCAGACTAACTTCTGTGGGAGGTTTTATGCATGTTTTTCCAGTGGGATAGAAATATAAAAAATATGAAGTAATTCTTCATACACGAGTATTTAATTATATTTGCTGAAAACAAAAGACCTAAATGTCTAGATAAAAATTAATACTAAAATTCTCTATCTTTAGAAGAGATTTAAACTTTTTTGTACTGCTCTCAGAAGGGACCCCTGCTTGGCAATATAACCAAACTGTATACCGCAAACAATCTAATTACTTTTTTTTCAATAATAAACGATTGTAGTTGATGGTTTTTAGTAAATCTTAATGTTCAGAAGGTCTGCATTTACACTATTATTTTACATAATCTTTTTTTAAGCCAATAACTCTGAAAATGTCCATGAAGAAACTTTGAAAAGAGCCTGAACATCTCTGAGAAGTCTTCAGTTGAACTATGAAGTTCAAAGTAGCGACATCAAAGAAAATATAAAGAAAGTAATATTAGTACCAGAAGTACAACTATAGTTATGCTATACCGGTATATCGCATCAGAAGATGCAAGGTTAAAACTACTGGATGCAGAAGTAGTTGTCATGCCACAGCTGATTTCTTGCAAAGATTTTGGTGAATGCGAAGTTCTGTTTTGGTGGTGTTTCTTTTCAACTTCCCAAAAAACTGTCTGGGGATGGTAGTCATGTCTTATGGGTTTTTCCTGCAGAAAAAAAGTTTCCAGGTTTAATTGTGAACGATGATTTGAGTCAAAACAGATTCAAAACAACAGTTGACAAAAGTTTCCAGTAATGGGCCCAAATAACTCAGCTCAAGTCCAGGCTAGGCTGATGCTGGAATCCAGTCACTGCCGACGCTTCTCCGTGCTGTATGGCTACAGTGGGGCATGGGCATGCCTCCACCACTGAAATCCCTTGGCTCTGCAAACTGGATTTCGGTTACCAATAGGCTGTAGGTGACCAACCCTTGGATTAAAATATTCTGCTGCATTAACTGTTAGGGGAAAACTTAGGCAAAGCAGTTCAGTGAAGTACAAATTCTGATTTGTGTCAGAATATCCTAATAGTGTACTGAATTGATACTGCTCTATGGATTTTGTAAACATGTTAGTCAGGTGAAACTAACGTGAAGATTTCTAAGTATGTAAATTCAGATGTGATTTCATCTGCAACTAGAAAGAAAATCTATAAAGCAAATCTATAAAGCACATAGAATAAATGTTTTGAAAAAAAATTAGAATTATTTTCATTTTTTAAAGCAATGGTTAAAGGTTTATATACTTTTAACTTTGCCCTAAGATTGTATACATTTGTAGTTTTCACAGTTCTTGCTCATAAAACTTCAGCTTGGAACTATATACTGAATTCTCAGGTTTGGTTCATCTGTCCATCTGTTCTAATACACTTTATTTCATTTTACTGTCATGGCACAGCTAAATTTATTCTGAGTCTTTATAGCTGTACTGGAGGACATTGTAGCATTATTTTTTTCCAGAATCAACAGCTTTCTGGCTACTTAACATAGGATGCATCGTCACCTCTGACTCTCACTCATTATTTAACCAAACACTCTCCTCCATGGATGCTGAAATGCCATTACATGCAACCTCTATTTCTGACTGCTTCTTAAAGGTTTTCTCTCCCCCTGCGTACTGTATGTTCTGTTCTTACTCAACTTTTCATTATGCCTGGGCCATCCTGCTTTCCTGATTACTTTGCTATGTGGACTATTCTCAAGTCTACATCTGTTCAACATTGTAACTACTGCATTTTTCTGGATGTACTGCCTCCTCCCCCCCCGCAATAAATTAAAAAGAAAAAAACTTCAAGGGCTAAAACAACTCTCCCTTCCCATTATGCACCCGTGCCTTTGACTGCAGTGCCATTACCAGGGATCCAAGTCTTCTATTCACTGGAAAAAATGCAGACTTTCTCCTTTAAAGGAGAAAAACATGGGTTTCCCTTTGCAGGCTGGCAGAATTCCAGTCTACAAGGGGATACTTGAGGCTGAGTGCAGTTGGAGGCAAGGGACACCACGAACATGTGCATGTGTACATGCATGTGGGGGCCAAGCAGCGGTGGAGAGCAGCTCCTTCCAGGTAAGTATGGGGGGGGGGAGGGCATATGCCCTCTGAGATTTGTGCACCCACATCAGGGCTTGGGGCTGCAGCAAGGCCAGACTAGCTCCAGACAAGAGCTAATTCCATGGCCCAGCAGGCAAAAGCACCATGCCCCCATGGTTGCCAAGGTGTGGCGCAGCAGTGTCATGGAGTTCTGCCCTAGCTGCTGCCAGGCAGGTATGGTGTGCCTCACATTGGTGGCTATGGCAACACAGTGCTCCATCCCATGCTGGGTTCTGCTCACTGGGCTGCAGAGGCAGCTCTTGCCCAGACCTGGTTCGGCCCAGTTGCAGCCCCGTGTCCCGACCGTGGGCACAGAAGTCTCCGGGCACACATGTCCTGCTCGCCCACAAGCTCACTCCCTTCCTCATAAACTGGGGGTGAAGGGGACTGAGAAGTAAGCAGTCCTAGCAGGGCCAGGGGACAGAGTTGGGAGTGAGGGATACTAGCTGGGCCACAGGCCTGGTGGCTGGGAATAGGGCTATGGCTTGGGCGTGAGGGGCAATGGCAGGGGCAGGGCACCAGCATATCAGGGCTGCTCAGCACCACAAAGCTGCAGGGGACTGGGGGGGACCTGCACCCTGGTGAGTGAAGGGGGCAGGGAGAGCTCTGGTTTTCCATAATGAAAGCAAAAACACCAAAATACGTAGGAATTTAGAATGTATTTTCTAAAATGACTGAAGCACCAGTAGGGTTCCAAATTGCTTTAAAATTGTAAATATCTCAATAAAAAGTTGTGTTCAACTGATATATAGTGGTGTTTGATTTTAATAGTGGAAAAACGTGGATTTTGGGGCAGGGTTTAATTGGAGAATTTGGGATTTTTAAACACAGAAAACCAGGATTCCTGCTCATTACCAACAGTTCCTCCCAAACAAGCTACTTCTGAACCTGTAACAACTTGAATGAAATTGCCCCTCTATCCTTCTCGCCCCATAGATAATACCACAACTCATACTGCCTTGGTAATGGGACTTCAATAAGCCTGGCTTCCTGCCAACCTGTTCAAAATGCCACCCCAAAAGAACTTAGACAACCATATATAAAACTTGCCACACTTATTCTTTTGCTTGGGCTTTGCTATTTGATGTTTATGCGCTCCTGCATGTAGCTATTGTTTTTTCTCTATTCCTAAACATCTTTTCTAATTTTATAGATCACACCATCAGTCATACTGCAAAAAACACCAAGTATACCTTCCTATCCTAGCCTTCTAAATTAAATGTAAAAAAAGGGCAAAAGTGTACATCCCAACACTACTCAACAGCAACAGGATCTACAAGGACTATATACACAGCTTAAGTTGTTACCCTTGAACAATGTTTGGGACCAGTGTTTCCTTCAAAATATGGGGAATGGACTACCTGGCTGGAAAACCAAAACCAGTTGCTTTCAAATAGAGTAACTTTGCATAGCTATGTGGAAAGCGAGAAGGAGGTAGGGTGGCATCCAGAAACGTTTACATCCAGTACCCCACAATAAAAAAATTCTGTATGAAAATAGCATCTGATTTGCCTCTTTCAGTCTGGTTAGTCAGGGCTCCAGAGATTGTTTCAGTCTAGCCATCTTTCTATTAGCTTTGATTCTTCCAAAATTGTTGTGCTCACCACTTGACTGACTGATGCCCTCTGGCACAGCTGTGCTGTTTCTGCTTCACTTTGCTGCCTTGTACAGGACTCTCAATACAGGGATCAGCAGACTGCACAAAGCAAAGATTTTTAGATGATTAATAAAGCTAATTTTAAAGCTAAATTTTGTGCTTAGTAAATAATTTTCTCAGTGAACTTTCAAGTCTTTATCCAATAATATTGCTTGGTGTTGAAATGAATCTGAAATAAGGAAGAGGTGACAGAAACAAGTCTTCTCTTCCTGAGGGGTGTTTTGTTCCTCACCCCACACTACCAAAACCTTGAGGGGATGTTTATTTCCCTTAAATTTTAAACTGAGCAGTAAGCACGATGACAGACGTTCACCCCTCTCTAACTCATAGTGCCTTGCATAAAGTGTCATGAGCTAGAGCACCCCCCACCCAAACCCAGCAGATGTTCACCTGTTGGGGTGGGGGAAAGGGGTGGAAATCAAGCTTGTCTGCTCCCTTGCCTCATGGCCTTCCACCCCACAGCTGCTCCAGCTGGGGGTCTGGGGGAGCTGGACCAAGACCCTAGGTGAGGGGGCTCTATTCCAAACCCCACCCCCAGCTCAGGCTCTCAAGCGGCCTGGCAGAACCTGGGAAAGGAGGGGTGAAACAGAGCCCCTCGTCTTGGAGATCTGGTCCATCCTCCCACTTGCAATACGCTATGCGGGGTAGTTGGCAGGGGCTGCAAGGTGAGGTGCTTTATTCCAGCTCCCACCCCCCAGCTCAAGTCAAGCATAGCAGCCAGGCACCTCCTGCTCCCTTTCCTCTCTCTGCTAATGGCCCACCTATGCTTGAAAAATTACCCCCAGGAGAACACAAGTTCCCTAAGGCAGTCTAAAGCAGAGTACCATAATCTGTTACCTGATCAGACAAGCTTTAATTTTTCAGACGATCAACCAGTTTAGAAGTGTGCCCATGCAGTTGTGCCCATGTGTTAGATCATGGCAGCAGAGCACTTTCAGGGGCTAGATCGTACAATAAAATGTCACTTCTGTACGTGCCCTAAGTCTACCTTGGCCTTGTATATATGGCAGTGAAGGAGTATTTTCAAACCCTTCACACAATAAAATTGAGCTAGTGGGCTACAATTAGTTGAATTCTGACTCTTCAATGCCTGAAGCCAGAATGTAATCATTTCGAGTTAAATAATGTTAAATATTATGCGTTGTTAAAAAAACAAAACACTACAGTCATGTACGAAAAACAAGGCTATTAGAAAATCCAGTTTCCCCCTATAATTAGAGAAGGTACATACAGTGTGACATGCTTTCAAACACTTACTTTGCTGGTGACCACTAGATAAGAGTGTGATTATTGGGGAATTCCTTAACACCTGGACTACAGGTCTAATGTTCAAGATTAGCTACGGAACTAGTACTACACTAATGTATGGATAAGGGAATAAATAAATTTTATATTTTTCTAATTTAATGTATTGGTTGTGCAAATCTAAACATATGCCAACATCCAGTACTCAGGGAAATATTGAGTTTGTTATTTTTGCAGAAAGTTTAAAGCCATCAAAGCAGATAACTTTTCAGGATTTCAAGTGTGCCGTGTATGTTGTGCACGTATGCTAATGCAGTGGTTTCCAATCTGGGTACCAACAAACTCATTTCAGGCATGCTATGATTTGGATGCTGCTGCAGCCAAGTTTAAATGCCCCACTCACTTGTGAAGGCAGATTAGGAAGCAGCTGTGACTGGAGCCACAGCCATTCCCAGGCCAACTTCATGCTTTTCCTGGCAACAGATGTGCAGGGCAGGTAGGACTGTCCCACATCCCTCTCCTGGGAAAAGCATACAGGGTCAGCCCAGGAAGTGCTGAGACAAGAGTGTGTGCTCAAGCTGTAGCCTTCTGCACTGCTCAAAGCTTCTTCCCACCCCCCAACCCACTGCTGCCTGATACACTACTTTGTTAACCCTTTCACAGCCCAGATCTACATGTCAATCAGTGGCAGCTGTGAGAGGGTTAATGCAGCGGAGGGCAAATAAGGGTGAGTGCCTGCAAGTCCATATGTGAGCCCATGCCACTGAAAGTAAGACTGCTCAGTTCTTTCCCCTTCACCCCATTCCTATATGCTCAGCACAACTCCCCTCTCATTCCCTCACCTTTTCCCCCTTCCCTGCACAAGGCTACACCTCAGGGATCCTTCGTTTGGCATTTGGGATGCTTCCTTTGAAATACTATCAGCCCTACTAATAGTTTATTTTCTCCCTCCTTTTTTTCTATCTGTGACCACAAATGGACATAGAATAAAATTCTGAACATGTATTCTGGTCAAACGCTTGCTGAATTAGTTATGGAGGGATGCCGTGAGCCTGAAAACGTTGAGAACTACAGTTCTAAAGTAACACTATAAAAATTCTTACCGGCTGTAGTTTGTCATGCTGAAGCATCCTGTTAAATTCAACCTCTTTCCCTTCATCTTGTCGTCTCTTTGTTATTATAGGACCAGTTTTTCTTAGATGGTTACGTTCTTTATCTTCTAGCTTCCCCTGCTTCTGCTGAAATTGTCTTCGTGTAGGCTTTGGTAAATCACCCTGTATGTTTAATGTATGTTTGTTTAATAGCATGGCATAAGCAAAAACATTCAACACATCCAACAGAAACTTGTGTTTAAAGTACAGCACAAAAATGCAAGGGTAAGCTTTAAAAAAAGACTGAAAATGGAAGTAGAAATGCCAAGGAAATTGTTGTCAGAAAAGCCTTTCCTGAAAACAGGACAAAACTAGCACTTAGATATGCTGCTGTTAGCAAGTATATGATTGACTGGGGAATTCTATGAAGCTTTCATTTTAGAATTATTTTGGTTATCAAGATAATGAATTAATGGGAATGTAACTAGTTTAAATGATGAACTATAAATAAATCTTATACCATTGCAATGAGTCTAAGGAAAACCTGTCCAAAATGGCAGTAGTCAGCCTCCAGTTCATGGGCCAGATCCAACCAATAGCCAGGTCATGGAGCCTGCAGGTCTCCCTACAGGTCCAGAAACTGTGGTGGGATTTGTCGGAGGGTAGCAGCAACATTAATTGCTGCTCCTCCACTGCCAGCTTTCCAGACCCTTGGAGAGCCTCATGGGCTGGATGACGTGGTCCTTCTAGACAGTATCACAGTTGGCATATTGGGTCACTGCAGCCAGATCCAGTGAGTGGGGTGGGACTGGGCTAGCATGCCAGATCACACCCACAGGATGACCCCATGCACCACCCTTGCAGCGGATCAGGCTCGTGGACCAACCCTGCACCAATCATCTGGTGGGCAAGGCCAAAAGGTTGAGCACCCCTGGTATTAAAACAATTAAAGAATCATGATGAACTCTTCTAGTCAAGATAATTCAACTGCAGTGAAAATGTGTATTTTCCCCATAGGCTGCTAATATGTGCTGGGAAGTATGTTCTAAACGGTTTCAGTAGTTCAGCCAAGTTTTTCTCAACCGTGTGCCCGTTTTTTTCATGTGTAACCTGTGAAGTAAATGGAGCTAAAACAACTGGTAAGCTACATGGTGCTGTTCAGTACTTCTGGCATACTGAACAACTGAACAGCAGTAATATTGCATGCGACCCTCTGCACAAGGGCTTTTTCTTACTATAGCTAGTAAAAATGAAATAAATCTGCCTCCTTTTCATGTTATCAATTAATTAGGCACAAAACTGCAAATTTCACAAAGAAATTAAGTTCTTTTGAAAAACCTCAGTCTTACTGAAAGTTACTAATGTTCTAAAAGTCTGAAAAATAATTCACGGCTGAAAATAGCATTTAGGCACCTTTGAAACATATCCTATTTCCACTAGCCTTGTTGAAGGAAAGACATTCTGTCCATGCTGAAATATGCAGGGTGGTATAAAAAAATATAAGGCTGCAGTAGTCTTGTGTGAAATGTCATATCTGAAATCTATCAGAGGGTCCTGTGTGTGCTCAGCCTTTTTTTCTTTAACAGCTTTATCCCCAGTGGTTTTAGTCCTACCATTTTAGAAATCTAAAAGGTCCATTTCTTAGAAATGTAGTAAACAAAATAGAAAAATAAAGATTTGGTCTCTCTCACTGCAGACAGGAAGTGACGATGAAACAGTGAACTAATATGACAGGGTTTATGATAGCTTGGTATGGAAGCAATGTGTTCAAAGTATTCTGATTAGAGCTGAGCAAGAATCTGGGGGCACCTATACACATGCAAGGAGGATGCTCTGAGATGCTGCAGGTGCTTTAATTAGAGTGGCTCCAAGAGCTGCTCTAATTAAAGTGCTCCCCACTCCACCCCAGAGCACATTGTAAAAGGCCCATTAACGATAGAGCCATTATCAATGTTTCTCATTTGACATGGACAGTGCAGTTCAGTGCCTTGCCTAGTTCAGACTAGGTCATTACTGAAAAAAGTTGGTTGAAACCCAGTCCAAATGACCCTGAGGGGGATGACATTGGGTGAAGGCAGGTACAGGAGAGGGTAGAAGCAAGTATCAGTTTCTTATGGTGAAAACCAAGGTTTGTTTTAGAGGTGCACTGACACATTCGTCAGATACCGCATTGGCGCTGAAATAAAGAAAACTAACTGTAGTGGAAATTGGCCTGATGCAACCAATAATTTGGCTGATAAATGCCCGTGCCACAGCGCAGCAAGGATCACATCCCAGTAAGCTGGTACGTCTGGTGTGGGGGGGGAGGGAAGAGGCACAGTGCGGGGCAGGTCAATGCCCCCCCATTGTGAGGGAGGAAGTGGGGCCAGGGCAGGCACTGCCCAGTCAGGGCAGGGTGGGATGAAGCTGCAGCTCATTCAGAGGGTGTGAGAGTGTGCCCCCTGGATCTACTCGGGGCGGGGCAGGTGGGCTGCAGCTGCCGGCTGGAGCTGGGAGTCTTCTCAGCAGGGGCTGGGCTTGGGATGAGTGGCACTGGGAAAGGGGGCTGCAGCAGCACCAAATTTTCCCCATAGCTCCTCCCAAAACCTCCCAGCACTGCCACCCACCCAGCATGGCCCCAACTCAACCCCCGCCTCCACCCACACACTGGAAAGAACTGGGGCTGCTTTGGGTGGGTGGCAGTGGCGCTGGGATGGGAGGTTGGGAGGGTCTATGGTGCAATTTGGGGTGGCTGCAGGCCCCACTGTAGCACTTTCCCAACACTGCTGCTGCCCACCACCACCACTGAGAAGAGCCTGGCACAGCCCCAGCTCCAGTCAACAGCTGCAGCCCCCCACCCCACCTGTGTAGATCCAGGGAGCATACACTCCCCCATGCCCTTCCAGGGTCCACGCAGTGGTGGGAGCCACCCCCCCTGCACCCCTGGGATGAGCCATGGCTCCATCCTGCACCTGCCCCAGCCCCATTCCCTCCCTCACCATGGGGGCATTGATCTGCCCCCCCATGCCCCTTCCCTCCCTCCTCTCCTTCCACCACAACAGACTTACCAGCTGGATGAAGCTGTACTGGAAATCATATCGGTATCGACTGATATGCCTCCTTAAAAAAAAATCGGCCATTTGTATCGGCTACCAACATCTGTACCAGTGCACCCCTAGTTTGTTTGGTAATAACTTTTATTGAACCAACTCAATATCCTATTTACACAAGTACAAAATGATTTCCAATTTAAGATGACTCCCCGAGAATTAGATTCTATGCATGGAAAATTATAAGGTTGTTATAGTCTTAAATTCATCCCCTGCCCCCCTCCCACTGTGGCAGAGAAAGCAGCAGCAAGGGGGCAAAAGCCGCACTCGTTCCCTCCCCCTTGCCCTTTGTCCTCCATACCTATGCTTGCCTCCCTGCTGTGCTCTTGCTACTTGCCCCTCCTGATGGCAGACTCCCCCACCATTTGCCCTTTACCCGCTCTGCTGCCTGCCCCTCCCCCCACTCCCTTCCCTGTGCCTTCCCTTCCTGCCACATGTGCTCTGGCTCTCCTGTGCTTCCCCCAAGCCACACACTGGATCTTCCCAGCACACTGCCCCCCACATCGCGTGGTCTTCCCTGCACTCCCCTCACCCTCCCCCATTGCGAGCCCTCTCCTCTACCAAGTGAGCCACACCATTCTGGGGTAGGTGGCAGCTGAGTTCCTGCTTTAGCTTTATGCCCAGGGCTAAAGCCAGAGCTGAGCTACCACCTGCCCTGGGTCAGTACTTGTATATAGGGTGAGGCCCTTTCCCCCCTGTGTTGCTTGGGGATAAAATCTGCACCTTGGATTTGAGTAATTACAGTAGTTGGGAGAGAGGTTAGACCTGCTTTGAGGAATAAAATGCCTGCTCTTTGGTCTGGGAAAGAAGCAGATATATATAGCCCATTATCTCTCCTGACTATAGGGTTGATCTAATAAAAAATATTACCAAGCAAATCTTGTTGCTTGTGTATTCCCTGAAAATCTTGTTGCTTGTGTATTGTTACATCTACCATTAGCTACTCAGGTTTACATGTTAGGGTTGCACAGACCCTCAGCTGCTTGACAACAGCAGCAATACAGTCAGCTTTTAATCATCCGCATTTGGCTAGGGGGCTATGACCTTTCTAGTTTGATGTAAACTTTGCCCGTGTTTTTCAAGGATTTTACTTCCTCCAGTTGAGGCCACTGTCATGTGCTCTTCCAGGGCCTATACCTTCATATGATTTGGAGACTGAAGCCAATGCAAATCTCAATACTGCCAGTACTCCAGATGCACTCCAACTATCTCTTGGCTTACAGAGAGCATTTTAGATGCTTAGCATAGCCTGGATACAGCTTACATAAAGGATCAACTCTCTGTCCTTGGGTCATACTGCCAAAGCTTCACCCAAAAAATGCACCTAAGCAGGATCTCCCTCATACCAGAAAAGGAGGCTGGTGGGAGTTATTCATCTTTTATATGTAGGTTATGTTTTTAAGGAAGTGAGATGCTCATATTAAACAGAAGAAAGGTGCAACAGGAACATGCAGAAGGGAAGAGGTGAGAAAAAATGGTGGAAGTGGGAAGGCTGTGGAAAATACAGTCTTTTCCAAAGCCAAACAGTCCACTCTGTCAGCAGTGCAGCCAAAGTATATTAGCCCTGACAGAAGTTCCTTCTGGCCCTCCAGGAACAAAAATCTCTTCCAGATGTGGTTCTGCCTTTAGGTCTCCAAACACAAAAAGCAACTAGGTAAGCCATAGCAACTGCAGATTGAAACCTATTTTTCCAGTAATAGAGGAATATATTTAAGTCTATAAAATATCTTATGCCCTCTGCTTATATTCAATGCTCACTTAAGCCAACTGTAAAGCAGCTCTAGTAAACTATAGCATTCCCTCAGCTTTCACGAAGAAGAGCAGAAGCCTCCTTTAGCCATTCAGGAAATAAGCTTCTGTCTTATGTCCAGTTTTGCAATGAATTAGATGAATTAAACTTTATCTATTGCTAGAGAAAGTGAAGGGAGTGTAGTCTGAAACAGTGCAAGCATGCATATTATTTTAATGCAAGGCAGTAAGTATTAGAAATCGCTCTGAAAATTTAAGTGAAGATGTTATTAAGATCAAGTAATCTGCAAACAGCACAACTCTCTTTTTCTGACCTTGTTACTGGCCATTAAAAATAATTCTGCTTCTGTCCAAGTAACAGCAGCAGTGGTAATTGACACTCCTCATTCATGGACTTTTAATGGGGTTGTGCACTTGCAAATAGCAAGTGCTGTAGTAACTCTTCAATCTCTCACAATGCAAACAAGTTCAGTAATGTCTTTCATGCCGTCTTTCATGCCACTTTAATATCCAAGTTAAGTTTTAGGCTAAATATAAAACTGAATATTTTGCACTTTCAGCTGAAAGAGAAACATTAACAAAAACCCCTTACACCATCTAACTGCATAGCAGATTTGCAAAATAAATCTTCATGCATCCAACTATCTGGATATTCAGTTTTTCATAGTAACCTAAAATTTTATATATAGAGAGAAAAAATAATCGCTGATTAACTTAAATTGAATATGGACATGGAGAATGAAACGTGAAAAACCCTATATTAAGTGCCAGAATAAATTTGCCTTTTTAATCTTGCATTGCTTTGGTTTGAAATTATATATAAATTTGCAGCAAGATAATGTTTCTTATGTTTATATATTTGATTTGGTTTTCCTGTGACCTACTATTCCTCTGTTGCAATTAATTTCTGAATACCTATTTTAAACTGACAGGATTGAGTAAGCTTCACATCATGGGTTCAGCTTCCATTCTGTTAGAAGGGGTCTGCCTTCTGCTGTGCCCCTAAATGAAAAGAATGTGTGAAGGACCACACTTTACCGTTGCTATTCAATGTCCGATACTTAGAAGTCTAAAATTCTTGTGAAGAGATCTAAACATAAGATCAGTAAAGGAGACAGTAGATACAATTTTTTTTAACAACTGCTGTTTTATATTTCAATTAAGTTTAGAAAACTCTATGAACTAAAAAAATGAAATAAGCTTCTCAAATTAGCATAGATTAAGTGATGACCATTATTGCAAGAGAAATACTCTCCGAAATAGCTTTTTGTTTTGTTGTAAAAAAAGTGATAAAAAGACAAAAGTCAATAAAACTCCTAAAATAAGTCTCTGTAATTACCAAGATCAAAATCCAGTGGCTTTTTATTAAACATGAACTTTTGTTCTGCCTTCTGCAATACGTAAATAGTGCTGACAATTGGTTTGTGAGCCACTTGCTACAATAAAATGTAATTGTATCATGAGAGAAAGGTGACAATCAGGAGATCATGAAAAAATTACATATTCTCACTGGTGGTTAATTAGCCATGCAAAACCCCCTCAAACAGATATTCTCTTCTATTAGGAATGATTACTATGCAGGCCTACAGATGTCAATACCACAGTCATTCAAATACTTCTTTCCCTACTAATTGAAGGTTGTAAAGCTCTGGTGCCAAGGTTTTGCTTCCAAAGAGCTAATTTATGACTAGAAAGATATTTTATGTCTTCAGTTGCAGCAGCTACAAAACTCAGCAAATCAGAACCATCTGTGCACTGATACTTGAATCACCATTCATCTAGCAGCCTATCAGTCACATTAGTTTGCATCCTGCATTCTTGGCTCATGTACACTTATGATGGTCCAAAGTTCACATGAAATATTAAAAATGAATGGTACCCTGACCCTAACTTCTTGCACACCCATCAGAGAAGAAATAGGGCCTTTGCATATGGGTAGTTTAAAGGGAGATAGACATTTCATATCATGTCCAGTAAGACTGCTAATTGCACCAGTCCCAAGTTTATTAAAACATAAAAGGTTTTATTAAGTGTATAGATTCAGACTTAAACATACAAAGGAAAAATATATAAACACGATAGCTGTCAGTTTTAAACTTTGTGCTAGAAAGAGCATCATATAGCACTGCATACAAATAAGCTACTTAAGTCTCAGAATAGCATCCCACCCAGACTGGTGGCTGGAGGAATGCAAAAGCAAATGACACAAGTTTGAGGGAGAGAAAGTGAATTAAATGCTTTTACTAAGAAAAAGCAACTTTGCTTTTAATCTGGCCAAAAAGAAAAACCTGGCATTCAAGCTTGCCTTCAAGATGTTAGCGAACAAAGTCCTTGACTTCCCCATTATCCTGAAAGTAAATGATTCTCCACAGACCTACTACTTTGAAGTGAGAGGCTGTAGGTCAAAAGGACTCGTGACAGTTTTTCCTCCTTAAGGGTTGACATCCCACTTTTTAGCAAAGCTAGGGGAAACAGGAATTAACAAATGTGATGTATTTAAGGCAACAGAACTGCTGTGTCAGTCTCATTTTGAGATATTAAACTGTTTCCTCTTTTACAAAAGAAAAGCAACTATCAAATAGTAGGTTTCAGAAAATAATCACAGAATTGCATTACTTACTTTTAGACCTTTAGAAGCAGGCTGACTTAGTGTGCATTTAGCAGTGGAAATTTCCAGAGGGCCATCATAGTACCTTCCACTTGACTTGAGTCCATCCACCAGGATTTGCTTTAGCACCTCATACTTTGGCTTTTCATCATAAGCTAAATCATAAACGCATGCCAAAAACTTGGCTATTTCACCTGTGAAGGGTATTTTAAGTGTGAGTTTCATCTGATGGAGTTTTCAAGCTTTGGAAAACCTTTAAATTCAAGCTGCCCATGCCCAGCCCTAGTGCCAAGCAAATGACAAAACAATGTGAACCACCACCTAGATAAAACAGGACCAAAGGTAATATCTAAAAGACAGAAAAATACTGAAATAAAAGGATACTTCCTTCTCGGAGTAAGAAAAAATTACTTGGTGCCCCTATTGCTCTTTGTTAACTATTAATGCATAAGTTAGATACATGTTTGTTCAAAATCATTAATCATTATTTAGCATCTAGAAATATTTTGAAATTTGCTAGATCATAGCAGGACCTTTAAAATGCTACTGTTGTATATTTAGTGCTAGTATATATTTATATATACATAAACATATTACATTTTGAGCATTTAAAAAACAGAGAAAAAAGCTTGAATTTAAAGTTATTTGACAAACTATGCACTATGCAGACATCCTGAAAACCATTATACAACCACTGATTTTATTGGGACTGTGTCTTTAAATAGTGTAACCTACCAACTACACTGTTTTGCCACTGCCACCAGATGGTACCTCAAGGGATACCAATGCCTTCAGCAATCTGGTAATACTACTATAGGGTACATACAGGGAAACAAGCAAGCTTCTCTTATTATTGAATGTTTTACTATAATCCTAAAATTAAATTGTCACAGTAGATACTGACATGAGTCCTTTTTGACCCATGGTGTAAAGATGTTAAGACAGCTTCACAGAGTATATAAACACACTTCCAGTTGTATCTGCTACATTTGGGAATTCGGTGGAAATAAGCAGAATGAGTAAACAGCTCAAGAATACTTACTAAACCTTTCTCAATGAGTATTTGCCCCAAACCAAGAGGTTCTTTTTTGGATTACTTGTATACAATCTCCATTAAAAAGTACAGTACAAGCAAAACCACATATGAATTAGAGTTCTGAGAGTTTGAAGCAGCTAAGTCATAAAAAATTCTCTGTCAACTCCATCTTACATTTCTATCCTAATAGTACCTACAGTACTTAAAACCCTTGCAGCGTTTCTAATACCTTAGACTGCATGTGGCTAAGATGCCTGAAGTCAGGGGTCAACAACGTTTTCTGGAGGGGGAGGGACTGGAATGACCCAGCTCAGGTTAGAAGGCAGGCAGGCAATAGAGCGCAGCCTCTGCCACCATTTCTCCCCAGGGACCAAAGTGGTATGGCAAAGGTCCCCTCCACCAGAGCCCATACCTCCCAACTGTGGTGTGGCATGGCACAGGCAAAACTCCCCTTTTACTGGAGCCTCAGGTGGCTGACTGTAGTGCAGCACGAGGTCTCCAAGCCTGATCTGAAGACACTACAGAGCAGGCTGGATTTGGTCCATGGACTGGTAGCAAACCGTTTTGGCACAAATTAAACCCCTTGCCATCCTGAAGTGCCACTTGGATCCCCTTTCCCTGTCTCATATTCTGCTTTGCTTTCTGCTCCCTGCCCTGTGCAGCCTGCCTAATCTGATCTTCAGACTTCTGCTCCCTGCTGTTGGTCCTACCTGCCCCATCCTCAGTCTGCTGTGCGCCACAGAGAGAGGCTG
Organism: Crocodylus porosus; assembly: GCF_001723895.1. Lineage (NCBI taxonomy): Eukaryota > Metazoa > Chordata > Crocodylia > Crocodylidae > Crocodylus > Crocodylus porosus. Next base: position 42,818,070 of record NW_017728943.1, read on the forward strand.
CCCATACCATTTGCAGCATGTGCTACTGGCTGGCTGCCCCTGTTCCGAGTGATTAGCCATAACTGTGTCCTGGAGGGATAGTATTCCTATTTAATAAAGGAAACTACCAAAATGTCAAAGAATAAAGTTCATAGCATTTATGTTAAGAAAGTGACACAGGGCAAGGCTTTGGGCTGGAAGTTTGCTTCTTTGGAATTCTGGTTTGGCTTTAAACATCCTTGACAATAACAGAGACAGTCTTTTCAGGCTAAACAAAAGATTTCAAGCTAAGCTTAACAGTTATAGCTTATGGCCTAATTTTTAGCTGGGACTCAATGTGGCCTTTAATTTTGCAATTACAATGAAGAAATTCTAGGCGCAATTCATAGCATTTGGATGTTATGCTACCTAGCTTATATCTCTCATTCGTGATGCAAGTCTCTCTGCTATCAGGTACACCCATAAAATTGTAGGCCATAGCTGAAAATCAAGTCTTTCATTGATATATCATCTACTTAATTTTCATTTTATGGGATAATGGGGAAAGGAAGCAGAAAGATAAGATTTCTTGATAAAGAGCAAGATCTGTCATCTACCCTGCTGTCCTCCTTTATCCCACTAACAGATTTTAAGCCATCCCTTTATTTATAAGCTGCATTTCAATCTCCTATTTCCATCATTTTAGCATAACACAACAAAATCTTCCTGTCCAAGAAGGACATCTACAATAACAGTCTTAAGGGCTGATCTCACACCCTAATTCTAGGAGTGTCCAGCTGGAATGCACAAATGCTGTGAGCAGCACCAGTAAGCAAACCTGCAAGCCACAGCTTTTAAACAAATGCTTCTGTAAATTTTTGTCTTATCCAGTTGCACTGAAGTCAATGGAAAACGTTAACTGAATATATTGGGTGTGGATCATGCCTTACTACTGGTAAAGTATTATTAGAATATGCACAGAAGTTAAAAGAACAGTTGTTTAATAGTGACTGTTATCAACCTGGAACAGATACACTTACAAATGCACTGGGTCCACTTCTTTGCTGCACTGGGGCAAATCAAGAGTTACATCACTCAGCCACCAGCTTTACGTAAGTACAATTAAGAAAATTAGCCTCACATGCAACACCACTCATATATATATACGATTACCTGGCTCCTACTCCTCTTCTGTCTATGGGAAAGAACAAAGTGCTTCCAACAACATAGCTCAAGAAGCATGGAAAGAGCAGCAAACCTTTTGTTTCATGGAAGGCGCTAATGCAGCAACCTTTTCATCAAGCATAATTTCCTGCGACTAAATGGAGGTAAGACATGAGAGTTGCAGGGAATTGTAAATGAAGAAACAAATTAAGAAGTGGAGAAAGTAGAGTGACTAATGAACTGAGGGCATGAATAGAGAAAAGGAAATGGGGAAGGAACAAAAAGAAGGATTGGAAAGAGAAATAGAGGTAAGTAGGAAGCAACTAAAACAGTATCTGGGGGAAACAGTACTAGAAACTGACAGGGGAAATGACTAAAGGGTATGAATCTTAGTGACATTTCCAACCAAACTTACCTAATAATTTGCCATAAGTGGCAGGATACAGGGGGACACATCTGATATCCAAAGGAATGCTATACACTGCCTAGCCTGTTCTTACCTGCTAGTCTTGCTCAAACTCATTCTGATGGCTGGTAGACTATTTGTGGTGTAGATATTGAACCTGCAAAGTTTGGTATGCCAGGAATGACTAAAGGTGATTGCACATGGCAACTGTTGTGCCTAGGTGTTATACTTTTAGGGGTCAAACCCCAAGATGATAATTGGCACATTGCTGAATGCATTTTTCTTAGGTGTTGCAGAGTTGGTAATTCAGCCTAATATTTTACAGTTCAGGTTTCACTGCATTTACTTTGCTTTTCTGCCTCCAAAAATGTTATAAACATATTTAATGGTCTTAATCCCAAATAGAATAAGCTAGACTTATACACCACACCATATTTCTGTAATCATGCTTACTACAGCTGCTTCCAGGAGCCAACTTCATCACTGAATGTGGGAGCTCATCCATAAGCCTGAAACACAAGAATGCAACAAGTTTAAATCAGGCTTTGAGTAGGTGATCCTTTATTTGGAGTCCTTGGAGACAGCAAGACTCCATTTCAAAAGGCACAGACATCTGGGATTCACATTTCCTCTTCACCTACCCACTATATTTTTAACAATTTGAAACCCACAGATTTAAGCAAAATTATACCTGTGGCCAGGTAAGCACCTTCACTCTTTGAAAATGATTATAAACTTGCCAGAGGGGAAATAAATCCCTTGGGTTTAAAATTATCTCTTGGCACTCAGTCTAAAAATTCCTGTGATTTTGAAAGTTGGGAGCAGCTATGGATCTGTTTCTGTCATCATTTAGCACCAGATTCTTCCTAGACACAACACAGAGGAATAGGGACAGCTGTGCTATGGCCACCAGTGTTACAACTACATGTGTGGTGGGGGGAAAGCAGTGTGTGCCTCATCTGCTTTGTAACAAATAAAGACGCAGAGCCATGGCTAGACTTTCTACTTGCCAGTCAGTACAGCTGACCAAGTGAGAGGGAACTAAAAACAAGATCCATTCTACAAAAAAAGGGAGGATGGGGATAATTTATACCTTCCCTCGTTCCTGAGCATAACTGTAACTAAATATTGTTCCTTATTCTCGGTGAGTATCGTGACTTCAGTCTGTCCTTATATGAAGTCATGTTATTCTGCCACAATTCTCTGCATTTTTAAACATGTGTTGGTCCATTTTTCACATCCCCAGTAATTAGGTCAGAGTAATGCACAGCATGGATGCCATCAGAGTTGCTCCACAGAAGGGGCGGGCAATTATTTTGGGCAGAGGGCCACTTACTGAGTTTTGGCAAGCTACCAAGGGCTGCATGACAGGCAGCCCGGGGCAGATAAATATTAATTTTCTACATTTTTTTAGGGGCCCTGTGAGCCAGGTAGAATGGCCTGGTGGGTTGCCTCCAGCCCACAGTCCACATTTTGCCCACCCCTTCTCCACAGTCATTACTATAGCATTCAAGATCTTAATGTATTCATAGCTCTGGAGAAGGGGGAGAGGAAGCAGGAATACCTGTACTTCATGGCTCTATTTCCCTGGCCTGTGGGGAGACCCAAGAGAAGCAAACTCTACACAAGGGGAAAAATTGCTTTTTAACTTCAAAACCTGCATTGTCCTGCTTTGAATGAAACACAGTGGACCCACTCCATGGCTTGAGGATAAGGATAGATCAGTTTGACTCAGAGAAAACACAAAGGGATCACTCCTATTCAAACTAATAATTTGGTATGTAATGGCTTTACACAGGTCTTAACAACAGCCAGGGTTGTCCTTTGGTAGTGGGGAAGTAGCCATGTAGATCTGTGGAGCATTAGATATTATGGCTGTGTCATACCTCAAAACCTAGCCACTGTGACAGTGGAGAGAGACTGCAGAGCAGAACTGCCTAGCATGCAGAAGCTCCGAGGCCCTGGAAATCTCTTCTGAAGAGCTGTCTGCACAAACTCCATCACATTTAGTGCCAAATGGGAAATGGAAAGGCAGGTTTTCAATAGATATTTTACAACACAGTGGTTGCATCTACACATGCAATTGTGAAGCGATAAACTCCACAACAGTTTGAGCCAGAGTAAGCTGTTTCCAGGCAAGGTGTCTATGTGCACCCAAGGTGACAGAATTTGAGCCAAGGTGGAACAGGCCCAAGCTGACGGGGGGAGGTGGGGGGGAGGTGTCAGCCCCAGGTTCTGGGTGGCCGCTTTGGGCAGCAAAAAGGCTGGCTGGGGCATGAGGGTGCTGAAAGTGTGGAGTTGTGTGGATAGGCAGGAGGCAGACGCCTGAGTCCTGGCTGGCTGGGTTGACCAGGCACAATTTATACCCATGGTCAGCGTACATTTAATCGCAGTAAATTACCCCAGTATAAAATAGTACTTTCTCTGACAGTACTATCTTATGCCAACATAAATTAGTTTACTGTGGCCTAATACCATCACACATGTAGAAGGTGACACTTTACTCACAGCTAATTAGTCTACTCAGCAGTAAAGTACATGCACAGATGCAGCCAGTATGTCTTTAAAAATAAACTTTTCAAATACTCATCCCTGTGTAACACTCTCTATGTTAAGGGCCAAGAACAGGCCTGTCTTGTGGCTTAAGAGATTTTAGATCTGATTAAGCAGCATCAGAAACTGGAGGTTCTGAAGTAAATTAAGGGAAATTTCCACAAACTTGCATTTTGAAAATCTATGCTTTCTCATGGGACCTGCATTCCCTTAGCTTAATATACCTCATAAGGCAGCCACTGCACCATTTCCTTTTTTTGACTGTTAAATATTTTTCTGTTTCAGTTAACCGCTGTTTCACCGCTTGTAATTATGGGTCACAATTAAAAGATCTGTTATGTTATACTAGAGTTTTTCTTTAATGTAAACCTTTCAGATACTTTTATTTGTCATCTGACAACTTGAAACCAGTTTTGTCTTTAAAAGTTTGCAGCTGGCAAAAGTGTAGTTCGATGAAACACAAAGGGGTACCAAGGTGACTGATACTGATGGAGACATTAGGAGTTAAAACATGGCATGTTATACATCCTCAAAAATAAATAAATAAATAAATAAATAAATAAAGGCAAAACCAGCATTGGCTAAAAATCCCTGAGGCTAAAGAGACAAAAGTCCCTGCCCCTGCTCCTGGCAGGGCTGAAAAACTCTCTGCAATAGCTACCTTAGTGCCTGAACTGACACATACTGGGTATGTCTACATGAAATGTTATGGCAACATAGTGTCAGCGTGCACTAACTGTGTCACCACTGCTCATTGCTACTGCAGAGTAGGGTGGTAAATGACTGCTGCCGGTTACTGGGTGCCCACTGGGTAAGATATTTATAAATTGGCTAGTCTCCCAAGCCCTAAAACAGCTCTATTCTTCTGTGTTAGGGACAAGAAAAATCCAGTGCTATGTGACTAGAGAAATAGGGGAAGATAAGAGAATGGCATGCTCTTTGCAAAAGTAGGATCCCGAGCCTTGTCCCCTTATCAACAGCTCCCTGACATCCAGGTCTCCCAGTCTTCCTCAATAGGACAGATCTGGTTCTACCACAAGACCATCTGAGTTAAAAGGGGCAAGTTCCCACCCCCCAGAACACTGCACACAATGCTCATAAATGGAAATCTATGTGTATACATACAGGCTATCTAAAACATTACAGGGACAGAAAATCAGAGACAATTAAGGAAGCTACCGAGGCATTCATTTCATTCCAGTCGTACAAATAAGAGAAAAATTCTGCTCAGCAGAACTGTACCACTTTTGTATTTCCTTCTAAGTATTTATTGGGATGGCACACTGGAAAAATACCAGCACTCTCAGAGTTAACTGTAAGTGCAAAATTAGTGAAGCAGCTTGATTGATTAAATTGATTTAACATTGAATGTATAAGTGCTAGTTTGCAGGGGGTTCTGTAATGATCAGAACTTCTAAAGGAGAAATATTAAACATAACGTACGATGTCAACATTTACAGATGCAATCTGTATTATCCACCGCCTGCAGGCTAACCTTTTTCTCTGTTGAGAGCTGATGCCACACTGAATTTGCAGATTGATTTTTGTGGATCAGCTATCCCTATTGTGTACCTCTGTTGTGACTTGCCCTACTTAAAAGTTTGCTACCTTCTCCAATTGTGATGCTATATCTATAGATAACTGCTGTTCTGTATATCCTTGTACAGGCTATATTGTACCACATGCAATTAACTCTCTCAAGTCCCTTCAGTGAGAACACTGAAAAAAAATGGCAATACACAGTTGCTTTAGTATGCTCTAATTAGTCATGCTGAGGGGGGGAAAAAATTCAGCTAAGGTTTTAGTATTAGGGTATTTAAAATGTTTCTATGGCAGTAGGCTTATGTAGCACTAAAAATATAAACCAGAAGATTTATTTGTTGTCAAAAAAATAATAATTACACAACTGAAGATGGAAGAAAGGGAATGTATCAACATGAAAAATATCTGGAAAACTTTCATAATGTACATTTTGGTCTCTGCAAAGCAGTACATATTTTAACAGCATAATTCCGATCACATAGCTTACAGATATACTGATTTGCAAATGTAGCCTTTTAAATAACCAAGAAGTCAAAAAGATATTCCAAAAAAATGCACAACCTGAGTCTGTGTACATCAAATCTCCATGTATTTGTGCATACATAAATAGGTGCACATGATGCACATATGCACAGAGCTCACATCTTTTAAGAACTTTCTAGCACGCATCTTAATTAAGGAAGGTTGTTTCAGTTTTCATGTAAGGTAATACTTTCCAGGCTGTGAACTCTTTTTGAAGTTCCGTTTCAGACCTGTTTTGGTAATAAAGGAAATATTTAATTTTTTTTACTTTATTTTCTCAGCCTGGACAACTACAGGGTCCTTCAGGTTCTGCTCCCAGGGTAGCTTCCCACATAACCATTGCAGCATGCAGTAGCCCAGGATTTCGAGGTCACCTCGTCTGGATGGGGCTAGGAGTAAGAATTTAAAAAAAAAAAGGAGAGAGAGAGAGATGAAGAATAAGGACCTCTTCTTAAGAAATAGAAAAGGCTTTGATTGAACTACTGTTGATGAAATATGAAAAAGCCAAATGGGCAAAGTGTTTTGTTTGTTCAGCTGTATTAGAACTAAAACGCCCAGGCTTTTGGCTTCACTCCACAGACAGGCAGTGACTTGTTGCTGTTGAAAGTAAGGGTCAGTTTCCTCACCTCCTCCAACTTCATCCTTCCTTAGCCTGGCCTGTCACATGAACTTGATCCCCATGGCCTCTGACATGATCCAGACAGCCCATAACCTAGCACCAACACTTTCTCAAAGAGCCAAGCAGTAAAACAAAGAAATAAATGTCTGCTGCTAAATTGCTAACACATGTTCCAGGAAGTCCATGGGGTCCACATTGGTCATGCAGAGACCCTTTGAGTGCAGACTAAACACTGATGGCCTTTCCTGTTCTACTACAGAACTATTTGAAGTTGGAAGATATGACAAAACTGCCATCTAGTGTACATTTATACACCAAATCCATCTACTTACCAGTTCCATAACTGTTTGCTTAAAGAAAAAGCTGTAGCACAGGCTAAAATACACTTGCTGTTTAGCAAGTCATTCATAAATTTTGTTTCCAAGTAAGAAAAACACAGATTTATTTCACAAACACCATAACCATCTCCATGCCCCAAATGGAAGAACTGACTAAAATGCAATAATGCATTTTTTTTCTTTTCTACAAAACCCAAACATCTTCTACACAGAGAGACAGAAGGGATTTGAATTTATATGTATATTGGCTTTTTCCAGGGAAAGAAACACATTGCAATGTATTCCAACCACTAACATTGTCAACTGTTAATTTAAAATAACTGTATAATTTACACATGAAAAGGCTGACTCTTTCTTTGTGTATCTGAAGCATATCCAACAGTTTACAGTAAGTAGGAATGCACTAATGTTTTCTTGTTGATCATGATTAAAATAATTGACTAAATAAAAGCAGGTCCATGTGAAAATAAGTTATACATTTTTTCCCCAATTAATTTGTAACCTCTAAAAAAGATTGAGAAAAATGTGAGTTTTATATCTGCTTGGTACCTGATGTCTAGAGTACGGAGACATACAGACTACTGGTAGAGTCTGGTGCTGTTAATCCAGCTGTAAACAGGTATCATATTTTATGAGCCTTCATTAAATAAATTCCAAAAAGTCACTCAGCAAACTTATCTTTAATTTAAAAAGTCATCCACTAAAAGTTAGTGCCAACACATCATAACTGCTTCTTGTTACCATACGTAAGTTATTATAAAAGCAGAAGACAAGATTAGCTCTTATACATTCTCTATTTTAACTGCTATTAGACTATCGGATTATTAAAGGCCCTTCAATCTAACAGAATGCTACGCTATCCCTTGGGTGTCATTTATTTTCTGTGCTTTATTCAACAATGTCCTAATGCAAGACTTGGCTCTCATATTAAAATAAAAACACAATCTCTACCACTTGCTGTTCTGTAGTGATTTCTTCAGTCATAAATCTCTCGTTAACTGTGGAATGACTCCATTTATACACGTGTTCACAACTCCTTTTTCCATTATGGCAATTCCAGATTACAACCATATAAACCAGCACTTTTGACTGCAGATCCTCTAATTTTCACAAAATGCTATGCTGGCACCTGTTTGTGTGACATAGGCTACATACAAGTAGCCCTTTGAGAAAAATTGTCAGAATTACAATGGACCACTTTTTTCACTGAGGGAATAATTGATATGAAGCTGTAAGTAATGGCAAGTCAATTAGATTTCTGAAGCTAACCTAACATAACTGGTCTTCAGATGAAATAGTCCTCAGAGAATAAAATTTACTTCATTGTAGTTTGGCCATGTCTAATTACTTCTAATTCACATTTTCACCCATTTCCTGATCTGCTACTTCACTCATATAGTAAAACGTGTGTGTGTGTGTGTGTGTGTGTGTGTGTGTGTGTGTGAAAGATTTACCAAAGTGTAAAGTGATGTTTTACAGAAATATAGATGAATAACTAAACTTATACACTCTAACCACCACTAAAAATAAAATGAAAAACATTACAAAGAGATGATAAACTAACACAGTATTTCATCTTCCTAGATATTTGGAAGTCAGTGTTTTTTTACATGCATCTTTTAAAGATCCCTACAGAAGTATTAGAATTTAATTATTTATTTGACTGTACGCTACTCTATCCTCCCTGAACTTCTCATTAGTTCAATATTAGAAACATTCACTTTTTGAGCGTTTATTTTATCATTTTGATCTTTTGTATAAAAAACCCCTGACAAATAACTACTTGACTAAAAGAGTAATATGATTTAAAGTAGTAAGCAGTTGGATTCTTCCATGGCATAGAATAGTCTACCAAATGTATCATAGCTACATTTTAACCTGAAAAATATATCTGCTAATATAATCAGAAATGACTGGTCTTTGATAAATTTAGCAAAATAAATATGGGTTGAAAGAACTCAAAACCTGCTTTACTTTAAAACGTAGCAAGTGAAATTTCCTACAATTCTTTTAAAATCAAGCAATTCTGCTGAATAAATTTGTCACTTTTACATTATTATATTTTAAAAAACTATTTAATGTCAACCAAATTGTATTTTCTGTGTAGACTAAGAATTGTTATGCTTTATTTTTAAAAATAAATGGCCAATTACTATAATCCTTTCCTATTGGCAAGTATAATACTTGGCTTCCTAGCCCAATATTAAATGCTGTTTGAGGGGACCACATCAGTACTAAGAAGGTATTCTACACTTTACATTTTCCTTTCTAACTTGAAGGTTTAAGGCCTGATTCTGTACTTGTTTGTACCAAAATAAATCAGGAATAATTCCACTAGAGGAACACCTATGAATTAAGAATCAGGCTCCTATTGTGCATACTCAATATTCAGGGATAGAGCTGAACAATTCACTAAGTCAGAATAGTGTAACTGAAGCAACCCACACTGAGATGAAAATATATTATGCCTCTGTGGGTACCAGATTTTGCAGTTAGTTTAGGTCTAATATAAATTCAGATTACTGTTTCAAAATAAAAAGTAAATGATATACCAGCCATTCTATACTTTCAATCCCCCAACGTGCCCAAAAACTCTTACAGCCTGTAATATAAAATGTTTTTTCCCATTATAGTCCTTATTTGGCTAACTTTCTCCTGCCACTCAGAGTGACTTAGAAGGCTGATAAGTGATGAAGATAGTGAACATATAATAGCAAAAAACTATTAGTATTACATTATAATCATACCATTGGCATTTGTTTAGACTGTAAGGTTTTCAGAGCAAGGGCCGCTGTATATTTGTATAGTGCCTAGCACAGTGGGACCTCTGGTCCTGACTGGGGCCTCCTGGCATCAGTGTATGTAGGCATTATACAGGAGTTTAGAAAGGAAGAGTTATCCAATTTCATGTTTCAGACCATAAGCTGATTTCCTGCAGGGGCCAGGAAAGACTTCCTTTCCCTCTCCACATACAGCTTTGCACAATTATCTTAGTGCATTATAGAGGAATTTGACTTCTGCTATACCATGAGGCATTAGCCACAGGCAGAAAGAGAATACTGGAACTGACATATCAGTGTTAGGCCGAACACAACAAATCCATGTTCACAGACAAAAACAGGGGAATGAAAACAAGGAGAGGGAAGTCCTCCAGATAATTTCTCTTAGAGTTTGGTAATGAATGGCTTCCTGTAAACATTTAGAAAGGGCTTATGAGCTCTCTAGCTCATAAGTGGGCCAAAATATTTTACAGAGGAAAGCATCAACTGATTACATATATAAATAGCAGACCATGTCAAATCAGTTATGAATCCTATTTAGATGTTTCTTGCTTCTGATTATTCCTTCTGAAACACACAGAACAGGCAGAATGTGTTAAAAAAATAAAAATAATCAATCCCACCTCTCTCTACCACCAAAGGCATACTTTTCTCCCACTTGCCCTGAATTCCTGTTTCCAACTGTACCAGACATTCCTTTGCAATATATCCAGCACTTGGCAACATAAACAGTCCTTTAACTTATCTTCAGGGCTCTGCACAATTCAGACTCATTTCCACCTCATCTCACCTCCTGGTTCTGCCCACTCTTCATCTTGCACGCTTCCTTCCCTGCAGCTCTCTACACCTGGAACGACAACCCTCCTGCTCTGTACCTTGAAAAAGTTCCATTCCTCAATGGTAAATCAGTCTTTGAAATCTACCTAAGGACATCTATGCAGCTAGCTACTGCTCTCCAACAATCTTTCCTTCAAAATATTAAAATCCTATTATTCATCTGCTGAATGGAGTTCATAATCTATTGCTGTCTTATTGTAACTGAAAGCTCTTTGGTCCCCTTCTCCCCCTACACAAATACCATTTCTTTTGGTTAACAAACTACATTAGCACTACCTGTAGCATACAGTATTACATATGCACACACCCTCATACGTACTATCACCTTGCATAGTGCTTTAAAGAATGTATGTATAAAAAACCCCACAACACCAAGTTAAAAAAAAAAAAACCTGTTCTAAGAAGTACATCAGAGAAAGTTGTGTCCAAAACAGAAGAATCTACATGGTTTCTGCCAGGTTTTGTGGACAGAATGGAGAATTTGACTACCCCATCAACAATCTGACTACATGAATATGAAGTCAACTCGAAAAATAATAATTATGAACATATTTGGTTTGTGGCAGCTTAAAAACACTAGCATGCTGGAAACCAGTGTTATCACATACTGTTACCTTGATACGTTTAATGAGAAAAGGTTTTGATTTTTGATTTTTCCACATTAGTAGGGTGTTTAAATCTATGAGCTTGGAAACACAAGGAGTACATCTATAACTGATTCTTAGATTTACAGTGTACCCAGAATATAAACCCTGGACACAGGCAAAAAATTAGTATGGAAATACATAATTAATCTGGACAGCATTGATAAAAATAATGGACTTCCCATTCCTAGTAGACCAACATGTGCAGACCCCCCAAAAGTGTACTCCCTCAAGCAAAAGCTTAAGAAAAACAGATGAGTATTAAACTCCTCCAGATGCCACAAGACAACAGTTCTGTCAGAAGAGTGAATAAACAAGGACATCGAAGCCACTACCGTACTACGACCAATATGATGCCAGTAAAAATTATTACTGTGCATATTACAACTGATTTCATGTGACATGAACTGCAACAATCCAATCTGATAGGCACAAATTACAGGAATAACTGGCAAGTCCTACAGCAGAGATGATGGCTATAAAAGCTTTGAGGTTGTTTTTTTTTTAAAGTTACTTTTGGCCATGGATGCCACATAAGAATCCAACACTAACAAACTGAAAAAAATAGACCCTGAGTAGACATAAATGACCCATCAGCCAGCTTTGGATATCTTTAATGTATCATCAGCATCAACATCTTCATCTTAAAAATATGCATGAGAAAGAATATACATTTAATGAACTGTTTCAGTGAAGATCCAATCCAGAATGCCTTTGCTGAACCCAAACGTTTTGGTGTGGATCTCTACCACTGTAATAAGCAAGCAACATAGCTTAGTATTAATTTTGTAATTCACTTGCTTGTTAAAAGGCCAAACAAACAGGAAAGCTTCATGGCAAATACAAATATACATTGGAAGGAATTTAATATAGACAGTTCATAGCCTTGCGTTTATCAATGATACCAAATTGAAACTGGTCTTACACACTCAATGCACAGATCTAGAGTATTTAAAAAAAGCTCAATATGTTAAGCGCAGTATATCTCCAGAGAAATTAGATATTGACTGCATGCCTCAGTGAGTAGAAAATCTACAAAAATCTATAAAACACATTGATCCAAATATTACTTTTTAACACTACTAACTATGTCACAAATTTTTAAAATGTACATTTGATGCAGACATAATTCTCTTTAATTATCAAGCAACAAGCCAAAAATGTTATACTGTTTATACAGCCTGGCCTTTAAAAATATGAACATAAGAATATGTTCAATAGGGTTTACTCAAATTCAACGCTAAAACAAACAAGGCAGCCATAGTGACTCTACCTTTGAAGCATAATAAGGAATTTAATTTAAAGTACAATCTCCAATTAAAAACACATCCCTATGTGATGGTATTTGCTGAGTGCTCCTTACTGATTGCATGCAGTGTTGTAGTCAGAAGATCCTGCAACCAAATCGCTGAGTGACGTAGCCTTTCCACTCCCTTCCCACAAGAGCTGGAAGCCATAAATGAATCGCCTGTCCTCAGGTTCAAATCCTAAGCACTCAGACTCCCACTTCAACTTAAACCCACCCCTTCCAAGTATTCTACTGGAGGCGTTTGCCTTCTGGTTTGCAGTTTAGTTTTCACAGAGGCTTAAGACAGATGTGAGTAAGCAAGGATTGCGTTCAGTTCCCCAAACCCTCACTATTTTATGCAAAAGACAAAGCACAAGGCATTTCAGAACATCCGGAACCCTGGATGGCTAAGTCTTCCAGGAGAGTCCTGGGAGTTCATCTGTGAGAAGAAAGCCCAGGTTTCCCTCTCCTCATCAGGATTTTGGTCCAAGCTGCTCCCCTATCAATTTGAGCTACTGAAGACTAAGAATATATCAGGTCCCACCTTTTATAACCTTCCAGTCCTTCCATGAATTCATTCTCTGATCAGCCTCCCTCGGTGTTCAGAGACTTATCAGGTGAGTTCATTACCAAGATCAGCTCCCCCATCAAACCAGTACTCGAAGGGACTCTTCCAACAGAAGAGTCCTCAAGTCAACTGTCTTCTGTTGTTACCCCTAGATCAGCACCCGTTTTAGTCCAAGATGACAGGGAAACTGCAGCAGGAAGGCAAAGACCACCTTTAGAAATAGGGTGGAAGGCAGATACAGTATGAACACCATATTGCCACACTCCTATTGGAATAAACAAGGAGTCTCAACAACTCAAGTATGTCTAAAGTTCACTTATAGGATGAACCTGCATAGTTGTGAGAGACAGCAGAAGGCTGAAGCCAAAAAGTCTGTTTCTTAACTATCTAAGTTGGTCCAATAAAGGATATTATCTCACTTCACAAATCTTACTTCTCTCATATCCCTGGCCCATCATGGCTACCCTTCCCCACATACCAGTTCGCTTATAACCTAACCCAAAAGCTCAAATGAAAAAGGACTCCAGTTTCCAAAATGAATTATACTTCTTGAGAGAAGTTTCCAGTCTTATAACTATCATAAAACTGCAAACCGTGGGAGAATAATGTGTTGTCCAATCCCTAGAAACTTGGATCTCAGTGGACACTATCTCAACTGATCCGCTAAACCAGTGGGGGCCAAACTTTTTGGCAGGCATGCCACAAACTAGCCCTATACTCTCCCTCAGTGCCATTCCAATCCCTTTCCCCTGCTCAACAGGGCTGTGCAAAGGTTCTACTGAATCAAAGCATGGGCAGTGATCCGAATCAACAAATTGAATCACTGTCCCTGAATCTGGGGTCCCTGAATTTGGGCTGAATCTGAATCGAATAGGGCCTGTTCTGCACTCCCCTATTGCTCAATCTGCTGCTTTGCTTTCTGCTCCCTGCCTGATCCAATGCTCTTCTTTCAGATAGGACACTTACCTGCCACTGTATTGCCTGTCCCTTCTCAATTTGGCACGTGCCACACAAAGAGGCTACCCATACTACAGATTGGCCACCCCCGTGCTATACAAGGGCCGAGAAAGGAATGGGTTAAATTGAAGTCCAAGAGCCACAAGGTATGCTGCTTTAAATTACAGGTGAAGCTTGAGAGGAAGCTAGCTGTACTGTACTTGCTTTATGAAGAGAGATTATTTCAGTTTCCAGGCTACTTAAGAGTTACTTTGAAAAGTAACCATTTCACGGTTTTACATTCATTTTTAACACTGCAGATATATATTTGCTTTTGTGTAGCTAATTCATAAATAATAACCTGTGAAAGTTATTATAGATTTGTCCTGAGCTAGACAAATGGAAACAAGTTCTACCACTTGCTTCTTTTGAGCCTTGAGAAATATTAATGATGAAATAGAGTAAGTAAACTCACTGAAAAAGATCTCACGTACAACAAATATTAAAAATAAATATTACATTCAAAGAGCATCAAGCCTTTCCTCAAGTGTTAGGAAAGACCAAATTAAGACTGCCTGTACAACTTAAATTTGCTACCTTCTGTGTATGCTTTCTGATACAGTCTAACTATTCATAGCATACTGATTTTCCTTCAGGAGTCCCATCTCATTCAGTCCACATAAAAGATTGTGCTCAGGGAATGAACTGAGGTTGTGTAGCAAAGGAGGTTGTTTTGTGAAGGATCCCAAACTCATTTGTTGCAAATTAAAAAAAAAAAAAAAAAAAAAAATCAGTAGTGAATAAATTAGAGGCCTGCAGAAAGATGACAAGTCATGGCTAGGGTCTTAAGCATGACGCATGAAGAATTAGTCTGTACCTGCATTTGTCACCAGGTTCCTGTTATGATACAGAAGGCAGAAATTCTGATTTTTCACAAGTAGATACTATTTGTGTGTTCATTTTCTGAGTGCTAAAATTCAGATACCTGGGATCAAATGATCTGCAGAAGTTCCAGGCACTCATAACTGTAGCTGAGGTAACAGGAAACTATACATAGAATGTCTTATAAAATGTTTAGTTCTCTATAAATCCAGTCCTAGATGTCTCGAGTTTAGTGCACAAAATTAGTGGATTCTTTTCAAAATCTTGACCTTAATCACCCCACACTTCATTTCTCAGTCTTAAAGTAGGATGATTCTTCCCTCCCATACAGGTATGCTGTAAAGATATTAATTCTTTCATGGCTATGAAGCTTTCAGATATTGTACTGAAGAATACAACAGGAAAGTTACAAGAAATTTAAAAATGTGTATTCAGAGCAGGATTTGAAGAGTGGGTAGTAAAAATGGCATGGGACCATATATTGTGTTATGAAAATAAAGAGAAATACTGAACAGGCTACTCATTCAGTGAAGATCAACCATCTTGTGCACTGAATGAGGTATAGGTCTTTCTGGGGGAAAAAAGTATGATCACATAAGTGAAGACTGAATGATGATGCATATGCATCAGGTTGCATGGATAACCAGAAATCTGACATGTGGCAACTTGGGAGACTGACTCTGCAGCATTAATGCATGTATGTCTGTAGAGCAATTCACTCATTATCACCTGTACTATCATGAGCCAAAACCTTAACTTAGCAAAGCTCCACCGATTTCACCAGCCATGGAGATAAAATCGTGTCCTTATACTGTTTTTAACTGCTCAAGCCTGAAAAAGCAATATAAAAGTTTCAGGGTAGGGACTGATTGTACACTGAACTGTGTCCCCAAATACACATTTACAGCGCAGGTGTCAAAGATACAGCATGTGGCACACACTAGACTGGCCCTACATACAGAGCCTGGGATCTGTGCATGATAGAATCTGAGCTGCAAGCTGAGTCCACCCCAGCCAGTTCAGAACCCACACCACACCCCACGCCTGCCCTGGCCAGTCCGGGGCAGACACCATATACAGCATGGATCTCAGACTAGCTGGAGTAGGCACCAGATGCACTGGATCCAGAATGCAGGATGCAGAAAAAGGGTAGGGGGAGATCCTGTGGCCCCAGCCATGCACCATTCATCCACCACTGTATTTTAAGTTGTCTCAAGCATAGAAAATATAGTTAACCCATATCAAATTACTGGTAAAATACAAACCAAACTATTATGTTCACCATCACCCCTGCTTAGCTTTTAAACCAAACACCTACCTGTGTTTTTTCAAGCCTTACCAAGGTTTTTACAAATCATATACCAAAAAAACAGAACAAAGGAAATGTGAATAAGTAAACCTTAACTCTAAATGGGCTTTACAGCTGACAACGTGGGAGGATAACAGAAACATCATCCCAGCGCTGCCCCACAAGCAGTTACCAACACTACACTGCCCAGGTCCTTATACCATTGGCCTTACCATCCTGAAAGATGTTCTTCCCTCTCCTTCTGCAGGCAACACAGTCGGGGAGCAAACACTACATCCTAAGAATCACTGGAAAAGTTACATCCCTCATATGCATCAGCCGGCATCCTCATCTTATTCTCCCCGTGTCTCCCCTTTGTTCAGCCTTTGCTGGACTAGTAGTTTACAACAGCCAGTTTACCCCCGTAGTGCTTTACTATGACTAGATGTTTCAGTTAAAAGCAATGTCTAAGCAGCCTGAAATCTGCCTCCCACAGACTGGCCAAAGTGAACTACCACCTAGACCAGGGGCGGGCAATTATTTTGGTTGGAGGGCCACTTAATGAATTTTGGTGAGCTGTTGAGGACGGCAAAGGTAGCCCCACCCTTTGACAGGTGCCATACCACCTAGTTGCCATTTTGGGATCAGAAGTCCCACCCCTAACCCCTGACGTTTGCCACTGGAAGTCCCTCCTCTTGCCCCCAGAAGTAGTCCTTTTGGGGGGATGGGGGGTTGCCATCTGAACCAGACATAAACAAAATCATTTACTAAAAGTCAAACATCTACTATAATGTACTTTAATTTTATTCCAAAAAATATTTTTGTCATGATTTGTGTTTGTGTAGTGTAGATGAGGTGACTGCATAACAGATCAAAAATAAAGTCTCTCTCTTGTATTGGGGAGGGGGCGGGGAGTGTGTGAAGTGTGGTTGGGGGCGTGTATGGTGGGGTGTGGGGGGGCAGGGTGTGGGTGTATGGGGTTTGTGGGGTGTGAAGGAGGGAAGGGGGCTGTGGGGACTCCCCACATACTCCTCCTCTTGGCACACAGTCTCTGCCACTGGTGGCAGCAGCAGTAGCAAGCGGTGGTTACTCAGTGTACTTCCAGCCCACACAGGTACTGCTGCCCAGAGGTGTGTGGCTCCAGCTAGAGCTGCACATGGTGGCAAGGAATGCATCAAGAGTGCATCCAGGCTGACCCACCTCTATCACAGGGCACATATGCAGCTCCAGGCACCTGCACGCCACCAAGGGGAAGCCCAGTGTGATGGAGCCAGCTGCTACCACAGAAGCAGGGGGCAGGACTCCCAGCCACTTCCAGCAGAGTCCAGGTAGCTGCACGTGGTGGGGAAGGCAGCCAACTCCATCGTGTGGAGCTTCCCCCTGGTGGTGTGCATGTGCCAGAAGCTGCATGTGTGCCACAGGGAGCCCTGCGTGACAGAGGCAGGTCAGCCTGGCCGTGCACCGTGACACCATATACAGCCCTGGCTGGAGCCACAAGCTGCTACGGTACAAATGCCCTAAGGGCTCCAGCCTGCTGCCTCCAGCAGCAGGGACTATGCGTTACGGGGGTATACATGTGGGGGGGCCTCCACACCCCCTACCCTGCCTCTCACCCACACCCTGCCTACCCAAGCTCCATGCTCCCTCTGCCTCCCTGGACATGGGCTCCACGCTCCCACCAGCCCCATGCTCCATGCCTTTGCCCAGCTGCAGCATGCCAACCCCATACCACAGCTCCCCCTGCCCCTGCTGCTTTCCTACCTGCTGCCCAGAGCAAGCACTACAACAAGGAGACAAGGAGGAGCTGCTGAAGGCCAGGAAAACTGAGCAGGTCCCCCGGCAACTGCAGCAGTGGCAACAGCAGCCCCTCCTGGAAGCTGCATGCTGGCTGGGTCAGGCCTTTCCACGCACCAGGATAAGAGGGAGGCACACGGATTAGGTGGAGTACAATTAATTGGTGGGTACCCCCAGGCCGGATGGAATTCCTTGGTGGGCCAGATCTTGCCCATCCTTAGCCTAGGTAAATGCTCTCCAGAGTAGGGCATATAAAGCCAGAGTCCAAGAGTGGCTAACTGGGTCATGCACCTTGCACAGGGCTTGTGTTTTCTAACAGTTAAACTACAAGACTGCAACATAAAGGCTGCATTTTCCTACTCTTGCTATTATTCTTCCTTTCCCCACTGTGATTTTAATAAGACAAAACACAGACAATCTAATGCCAAACTACAAAGCTGAGATGTCCCCAACAAAAACATTTAATGACATTTTGTAAGGGGGGAAAATCTGTTTATTTTTAGAAAGGAAATATTTGTTAAAATGTTTTGAACCCTTCAGGTTGCAAGTGTTTTAACTCACTGGTTTTCCCCCTTTTCTAAAATGGATGCATATCCAGTGCTGTTTAGCAATACTGTGGCACTACACACAAAATACTATGACTGTGGCAGCAGAACCAAAAAAACAAGCAAAGTAGAGATATGGTGTCTTACAGCTACCTATCTGGGCCTCACAAGAGTTAGGTGAATCACCACATATTGGGGCAGGCAGCAGCTACTTGCTGTGAAAGATTTGGATTTTTCCATGTTTTAGATGCATGTGGAATGAGGCCCTAACAGCAATTTACTGCCCTGATAGAACTCACACAGGGCACAATTTCTCCTTCTGTCCCTTGCAAGATCTCCTGCAATGTTAGAAATGAATTCAGACAGTATTATCTTTTTGCTAAGGGTCCCAAGGGCTTCTGCTGCCATGAGGATTGTGTGGTAATATGATACCAGTGGGCCTGGGGTGCCATGGGTGGAGCCCAGATCGCTCTGACCTCCCCTGGATTCCCTGAGATTTGCCAGAATTGTGGTCAGGATCTCCAGACTTTTCCACTGGGGACAAACCCTGTATGACTAAGAAAAAACCCAAAACAAATGCCTCATGGAAATTTCCTTTTCCAGAAAACCCACATACCTCCACAAAAACACACACACACACACTTTCTCATCTATTCATACTGCGGCTTTAACAGGAGGGCATGATCTGACTCAGGATTCATAGGGATTGGAGATGCAGAATTCAATCACTCGCACAAAACTATCACCATCCAGATTTAAAATGACCCTTGCTCCATTTGAAAAGGGAAGGGAAATAAAAGATGCATGTCCTCTTGCATGTCAAGTTCCTGAGCTGCCTCCTTGTTCACCAGAAAATTAAAACAAGTACTGCATCTGCCCAGGTCCCGAGTCACAAACGTCCCAACCTCCAACATCATTCTCAGTGACCAAGTACACCAGTGGGTCTCAGCATTGTTAGATTCAAGACACCCCCTAGTTTTTACTTGCTTTTTGACTACAGAAAAATAATGGAGCAATTTTTCTGTTGCAAATTGCTCAAAGACCACAGCAGGTCTGAATGCTTCTGACACTCTATTCCTATTTGAAAATCTCTAGGTGCATCCTCACGAGCATGCACATGTGGTCTGCAGCACTGCAAACCGCATGTGGAACACATGCGGACGTTCACTGTATTCCTAATTTGCAGCACAGCAGGGTTTTCTTGTTTTGCTTTGATTTGTTTTTTTACACTCAAAGATCCCAGTGTCAAAAAAACTCATGCCAGAAAAAAAAGAAGATGGCACACTTTGCAGCAGCATGTGTCACCCAAAACTGGAGCCCAGCTGGTCAGAGCCATGCTCTGGCTACCAGGTAGGCTCTGTGTGCCTGGATCACCACTGCTGGAGCCCCGAAAGGCCTCCAGGTAAGGCTGATAGAGCCAGCTCAGTTGCCAGACCCAGCCTCCCCTAACCCCACCCGGGACAACTTGCCACGCACCATAGCTTATGGGGACATGCCCCCTGAGTTTATACTGTGAATTATGCTTGCACACATAACAGTGCTAACACTGCATGGCACCCCCGGCACCCCTGAAAAGACCTCAAGGTACTCTACAATCACACACTCTGGTTGAAAATCACTGATACTGACAAAGAAGGGCTAGTTTTCCAGACAAAGCTTGTTGTCAGAAGTCACAGATTCACAGAAACCACCCCAAGCACTGAGTGGATCTGGAAGGGGCTGAATCAGAGGGCCTCCTCACCACAAACCATTTTTAGTAGATCAAGCCATGCAATTGTTATAGTAGCATACACTTGACAGTCCTATTTCATTTTTCCTAATGACCAGAGTTAAACGACTGCAGGTTTTAACAGCACTGGCAAATTATCAAGACCCTCTACATTACATGGTCAATGGTCCTTTTAATAGAAAAAGCAATAATATACAGTTGTTTGTGCCAACTAAAACTCGTTAGAAAGTATTAGTTTAAGGTAACAGTTCAGCAACTATTAACAAGCACAAATTTCTACAGTTATCGTTTGTGACACTGTGGTCTTAGCAGAGCTGGCAACTAAAAACCATTACTTTAAATTCAGTATGGGGGGATGGGAGTAGGAAGGGGAGACTTAAGTTAACAAAAATATTGTTTTGCAGCAAGAGTCAAAGTTTTTTCAATAATCGCCATTTTCTCACTGGCATAACATTAGAATTGACTTTTTGTCTTGCTGACATAGCAACTAAGAAAGTTGTGTTGCATTGACCATATTGATTGTGAACAATGCAGCCATCAGTGGGACTTTGCACCATATATTTTCAATATTGACCTCCCACTCCCTTTTTTCAATGGCTCTATGGGTCTGCTATTGGATTTGGACTGCAGTGTAATAAACAGCTAAGGTTTAATTAATGGTAAATGAATACAAGACATAGGTTATGACTTTAACTAATTAGGGAATTGTTGAATTAAGTCTGCCTTGGAATGCAAGGCAGTACAATCAATATCCAATAAAAGGACTATGTATGTAATTTACCTGCAAATGTGTTTCCAATACCATCAAAGTGAGTTTAAATAAGTAAGATATATGAAAGGCTACTGGAAAAGATTTCAAAAAGTTAACACTTTACAGCTTTAAAAAAGAATTTTCTTCTTGTAGGAGGATGTCATCTTGAAATACTGAGACAGA
This sequence comes from Crocodylus porosus, assembly GCF_001723895.1. Lineage (NCBI taxonomy): Eukaryota > Metazoa > Chordata > Crocodylia > Crocodylidae > Crocodylus > Crocodylus porosus. Next base: position 42,839,397 of record NW_017728943.1, read on the forward strand.
GAAACTATGACAAACAGACACACTTCTGCATGAAGGCATCCTTGTCTGGCCAGAAAAATACAGAAGTGCCCAGTAACTCCTCCACTGCTACGCTCTTTGTTATTACCAATACCAACTCTGTTTTTAAATGTAAAACTTCTCTTGTAGCTTCCTGTTCCAATTCCATCTTCCAGTATCCTCCACCCAGCACTCTCTCACCTTTAATAATATTCCCCTCCCATCAGCACTTGAAGCAACATTACTTATATGGTCACCTCTTTTCACATAAGGATTTGATCAGTTCTCAACAATACCTGCCATTGCTCCAGTACGTGCCAGTTTATGCAGCCTGATTACTCATTCTGTAATCACTCCTCTGAAATATAAAAGGAAGAAAGAGACCTACCTACTCCCTTGTGGGCATCTAAGCTGGTAAACTCCATTGTACCATTATGGCCCTTTCTAGGATTTTCCTTATACTGTTTGTGGTTCCCATTGGGACAATATCTGTAGGAAAGTCCATAATCTGCAAGATAAACCTGGAAGACATGAACAGACAAATGAATAATGCTTTTGTCCTTTGAAAGTATAACCTTTATAATTAAGTCTTAAGAAACCGGTAGGTTAAGGACAGCCTTAGATCTACATTTTATTAAACCAAATGGTGCCTCAGGATAAAATATGTACAACTGGGGGCCGTAACAGCTGCCCTCCCCATTTAAATCCATCCTCTACCACACTCTTATCTTATTTCAGAGTCGAATAGGATTTCAGTCTTTTTATTTTGTTCCTAAGCTCTCCTCTCTCCAGGTGGGCATCTAGACATCATAAACTGCAATATGTCTTTTATCTATTCTCATACTGCTTATGGGACCCCTTCCACGCTTTGCTAAACACACACACACACACACACACACACACACACACGCACAGGCATGCAATCAAATCTTTCACCAACTTAGATTTATTAGACAAGTTTACAATAGCAAGGCCTATAAAAACATAAAAAGTGAAAAGTACTTCATTCTCCTAAAATGCAAAATCCCAGTTAGAATACATAACTTGACAATGGCACTGCTAGTCACTAGACTGATCATAGCTGCATCTTTACTATTATTACTGCCGGTATCCTAGTACTGGGCACAATTGTTTAAATAAAACAAAACAAAAAACCTCATAAAACAAACAATCTAAACTAAATGTTTGTCAGTTATGCTGAAAACAAAATGAAAGCATACAGAATCAAATTCTGCTCTGAATTACTCAGAGAGTTTAATGGATTTGTACTGGTATAACAGAGAACAGGTTTTGGCTCCTACTATGAACTGCAGAACAAGTTTGTTTCTTATGACACACACCTTTATCTACACATACTGAGCTAGCACACTTTTCACGATGCCTGCCTATATGTACCAAAGTACCGAGAGAGAGAGAGAGAGAGAGAGAGATAAAGCCCCAAGGTTTTGACTATTATTCCCGGTAGATAAGTACGTAAAGAAAACAACAATATGTAGCTACACAAGTGAATATTAATACTTGACTGTGGATAGTACGACTGTGGGGAAACCCACTTTTTTCCCCCAAGAAATTTCTGTTAAAAAGACAGCCATAGGTTAGATCAGCAGACACAGGGTTAGAAGAAGTTTTTACACACAACGCTACTACTGACTTTCTGTGATCCTGAGAAATTCATTTGACTCACTCTACCTCAGTTTCCTCATCCTCAGATTCTGAATAATAGGGCAGATATGTTTATTTTACCACTTGCATATTTTAGATTAAATGAGGTGGTTTTCTTGGTAGCAGACGTGCAAACTCCTACCTCATCTTTGCTTTTCGACATTACCCATTGCAAGAATAGTCAATTACTTTTTTGTAAATATTTATAGCACCTTTTACCCTATCATGCAGGGTGTTATTGAGATCACATATGAAATGCACCATTATCCAGCTCCTAAGCCCACTGAAGTCAATGGAAAGAATTTCTAAATAAACATCTTTCAAATACATTACAATGAAAGGTAACATTTTTTTTCTAAGTCTATTCTAAAGTAGCTTTCATTTTCCTCTTTTAGCTTAATAAGAAATAGTTTATCCAGGCATATGCAAACAGCAGAAGCGTTTACATTTAATTTAATTATATCACTGTGGGTGGGTTTCTCTTTCTTTTCCTCTGAAAACCTGTTCTGTAACACATTCTGCTGAAACCACTGCTTCCTGTTTGTGCTCCAGGCAGCTTCAGATCTTGGGAAGTCTGCTCTCTTGGTTTTACTGTTTCTGCTGCAGGTTCGGTGCTTATTTGGAGCGTGTAAGCTGGGATGCAGCACTCTCCTCCTGCAGGGTGATAGCTTTTAAGATTACCGATTATGTTTTTCACCTGATGGACTGAACTGTGATACAAAATTAAAGACTATAGGCATCATTTGGAAATCTGGGACAAGAAATAAGCTTTGTTGGGCTGATTGACTTGATTTTCTCCTGAATTCTCCAGCGTATTTCCTGATGCTCCAGTATCCACCTTAATTGAGCCTAATGTCAATAATGCACCAAGTGAGAATGGTAAAAGAACTAATTCAAGCTACTATATCATCAAGCTTAGTGGGTGGACAAGAGTCCAGCGAATACTCTATGGGTTAGCATAGAGAGAAGAGGCTGCAAAGGAGGTTCTTAGTTCAGATTTTTTGCTTAACTGTAGGTTTCTGACAGGTAGATCTGAGCAAGTGCAAATAAAAGTGAGATCAAAGTGAACACAAGCCATTAATAACTCTGGCTAACTTTTAATATAAAGTTTGATTTTGACATTTAAGAGAAACAATAGTGTGAAAAAGGGCATCTCCACACTTCCAGCCCACTGGTGTCTTCTGAAATGTAACAGCTTAATTCTAAGACACTGAGGTTTGCCTAACACACTGAAGTTTCATTCATCGGTGTAATTGCCCAGTGTAGTTCAAACTAACCCAATGATGAGGTTTCCACATCTTTCACAAGCAAGAGATTTTTCACAACTGTGAGTGCATCTACATGTTCAATTAATGTGAGGCAATAAACTTCAGTAATGTTTAAGCCAGAGGCAACTGCTCCCAGATGCAGTCTTTACACTTTCCCAGGATATCAGCACTCTCAGCCAGGGTGGAGAAGCGCCAGGCTGGCAGCAGACTTGGGGGTCAGCCCTGGGCTCCAGATGGTAGCACTGGGCAGCAGAGAAGCTGGCTAGGGCACGAGGATGCTGAAAGTGCAGCTAGGTGGCAGGCAGCTGTCTGCCCCCCTGCCCCAGTCACCGTCTATATGTGTGTCAGTCATTCATCAGTCCCATGGGACGCCCATGCCCACCATGGGACAGGGAGGTCTGGGTGAGGGAGATCCCCTGCCCTTCATTAATGCTGACCTCGTGAAGGAACACCTTGAGAAGCTGGATACCTTCAAGTCAGCCAGTCCGGACAATCTACACCCCACGGTACTCAAGGAGCTGGCAAGCATTATAGCCGAGCCTCTGGCATGGATCTTTGAAAATTCCTGGTGCTCTGGTGTAGTGCCTGAAGACTGGAAGAAGGCCAATGTGGTGCCTATCTTCAAGAAAGGGAGCAAAGTGGATCCAGCTAACTATAGGCCTATCAGCCTGACTCCTATCCTGGGGAAGATCTTAGAGACCATCCTTAAGGGACTGGGTGATGCCAACATCCTAAGGGATAGCCAGCATGGGTTTGTTTCAGGTAGGTCTTGCTTGACCAATCTCATTTCCTTCTATGACCAGGTGACCTATCATCTGGACAAGGGAGAAGAGATTGATGTCATATATCTTGACTTCAAAAAAGCCTTTGATCTGGTATCCCATGATCACTCTTGGCAAAACTGGCCAATTGTGGTCTTGGGTCCACCATGATCTGCTGGCTGGGAAATTGGCTCCACAGTCAGACCCAGAGCATAGTAATCGATGGAAGGCACTCATCATGGTGTCCTGTGACCAGTAGGGTCCCCCAAGGCTCTGTCCTTGGACCCATCTTGTTCAACATCTTCATTAATGATGTGGACATTGGAGTCAGAAGTGGACTGGCCAAGTTCGCCGATGACACCAAACTTTGGGGCAAAGCATTCCCACCAGAAGACAGGCGGGTGATCCAGGCTGACCTGGACAAGCTCAGCAAATGGGCGGACGAGAACCTGATGGTGTATAACACCGAAAAATGCAAGGTCCTCCACCCTGGGAGGAAAAACCTGCAGCATCCTTATAGGCTCAGCAGTGCTATGCTGGCTAGCACAACAGAAGAAAGAGACTTGGGGGTCATCATTGACCACAAGAGCAAACTGGATGCTTATCTTGCTGGATCCTATGACCCCTGCTGACTTCCTGCCCTTTGGGCAGGGGGCTGGACTCAATGATCTTCCGAGATCCCTTCCAGCCCTAAAGTCTATGAAATCTATGAAATTTATTCCAGTGCAATAAATGACTCCGTTTTAGCTATCACCCTGCAGGAGGAGAGTGCTGCATCCCAGCTTACACGCTCCAAGATAGTACTATCCCCAACAGCACTATTTTACAGTGGAGTTAATTATTTTACTGCACCTAATATTAGCACACACATAGACCGTGACATTTTATTGAGGAGATAATTAGTCAACTCCTCAGTAAAGCACATGTATAGATGCACTCAGTGGGGGTGAACTTCTACCTGTGGAGTTACTAGGATTGAAATCTTGGCCCAGCTGAAGCCAACAACAGAATTCCCTTTGACTCGCTTGCAGCCAAATTTTCACCATCAGCAAGTCTGCTACCAAGTTCAATGGGTGCAGAAGCAGGCCCATTTAGTGGCAATGATCCTTTTCTTAATTTCATCTCATTAGTCCTAATTATACCCCTTTTACCATGCTAAATAATTCTTCTTCCTAGTTGCCTGTCAGCTTTTGGTAATGCAAATCAGGGTGCCCTTTTAACTCACTCTGCACATTGTGGGGATTTTTAATTAAATGTTATTATTGTAGGAAGGGGAGGAAAAAAGCACCAACTACAATGAAGAAAGAAAAATAAATACAAATAGGTTGGAAAATTGATCCTGACATCAAAATTTCTGATGGTCACCATAGAGGAAATGTGTTGTTTTGTAGCCCACTGGTTTTCAACCTTTTTTCACTTGCGGACCCCTAAACAATATCAAATGAAGGTGCAGAACCCTTTGGACATTTTGAACGGAGGTGCAGACTCCTTTGAATTTTAAATATGGGTATTCACATACATTTGATTGATCATAGTCACCTTCTACAGATCTGCAGACCACAGGCTGACAACCAGCACTGTAGTCTATACAATCAATTGGGCCAAGGGGGGAAGACACAGGATTTAAATACTTTGCTAAATTTGCACAAAACTGGCTGAACTGTAGTAGGAAAAAGGGGAAAAAAAAAGTTGTCTTAAATTGTACATATACTATATATAAAATTAGAAACAGAGAAAATTAGGGTTGTGAGGGACCTCTGGAGGTCATCTATTCCAACCCTCTGCTCAAAGCAGATCCATTCCCAATTAGATCATCCCAGCCAAGGCTTTGTCTATCTGGGTCTTAAAAACCTCCAAGGATGGAGAGTCCACAACCTCTCTGGGTAACCTGTTCCAGTGCTTTACTACCCTCCTTGTGAGAAAGTTTTTTTCTAATATCTAACCTAAATTTCCCTTTGTGGAACTTGGACTCAAAAGGATTGAGTTTGTTTTGAGTGAAGCAGGGCTTAACAGTGAAGTACAAAATCCTAGAAGCAGAAAGAAATGATTATGTTCAGGGCCATCAAAACATCTTCAGGATGTTGGGGACTGACTATCCCTCTTCCAAGTACTGAAAGGGGAACAGGAAGCCCATTACCTTCTTCCTAACCTTAGATATCTTGGTTGTCCTTATAGCAAGGAAATAGATACCTTTCTCTATAAACTCTGGAGAAATTCTATGATAGAGGCAGGCAACAGCTAGACCAGTGATGTCAAGCTATCCCTAACAGAGTCTCTGAATCCAAAACTAAGGGTGCATGCTATTCAGAGCGTTTCTCCTCCTTTCCTCATGTGTCACTGTATTCCCATTCTATTTCCTGTCTCTTCTCCATTTTCTCTTGAATTCTATCCACACAATACCACATTTTTCTCACTTGGAAATGAACTCCATAATTCCAGGGTTACATCAGCAACGTAAACCAAACCCAGCCTCACCATACAAAGAGAATTTGCAGAAGGAGATCAGACTATGCCAAGTGGATGTTACTCCAGAGAAGGAAAGTGAGTCAAAATACAAAGGTTATAAATCTTGCTGCCTGTTTGTGACCAATTTGTCTGGGCACTATATCTTTCCTACAACACATAAAAACAGGCAGCTACTCAGTGAGAATGGTTTTACTTTCTGTTCCATCTAGTCCTTTTGTATCAGACTGTCATGTTTGCCTTCACAGCAAAAATAATCTTCTAACTGCCATGTCAAAAGCCAGTAGATTGACCCTTCTAACCTACAGAAGACCTTTCTCTCCTATAAAAGTACATTCCTTGCCAATACCAAAAATTGATATTCTTGCCTGGGAAGGTAATGAAGGCAGGTTACCTAATGAAAGTGAAAGAAGAACTTTTCCCATGATGAACAGCCACTCAAATTTAAACTGAAAATGGTTGAGGTTCCATAGGTTTGTTTTTCCTATTGAATTCTTAATCAGTGTTTGAGATGAGTTCTATATTTTATTTGTTAAAGGGAACGGCCAAAATGCTGTCAACACTTAACTATTTAATACTATACCTGAAAACGTAGATTCTATCAACTTCTATATGCAACAAACATCACAACAAAAAGAGGATGCATCTTGTAAAAATAATTTATTAGAAAGGACTCAGATGAATATTGACAATGACAAACATTAAGAATCCCAAGTCTGACTCCAAGACATGGCATTGATTTAAAAAAGGAGATTTTAAAACTGTGTTTCTTTTCTATTTCCCTTATCATGTTAAAATTATTTAAGGTTTTTGTTTTTAAGGTTTCCCTTTTAGCTTGTTTTTCATTTTACATCTCTACCTGAGAATCCCAGCCATAAACTTATATATGATCTAATTCCAGCAGCTGCATCTTTAAGAAAAAACTCATCGAGTATTAAGATAGTTGGACTAAAAATTGGCAACAGTGCAGATGTGAGGGTATAGATGCCTGCCAGAATATTCCATAAGTATAATGCTACAACAGTTTAATAGGCACACTCTCAAAGCTTGTTCCATTTACAAAGATCTCTCTGATTTTAAGCCTCTATTTGATGGTAGTCAATCGGGTTTTCTCTTGCAACAGTACCAGGATTTAAAGAGGTTAATTGATTCAGCTTTGTCATTTGGGGGTCTATATTAATAATGCTCATTCTGTTCTGCCATATAAAAAGCTATTGCTGTGTAGTGAATTGTGTTTAGGCCCAACACAATACTGAAATAGTGCTTTACTACTCCTAATTTATAGGGGTACTCACTGCAAGACTGCTTGCAAGACTCTCTTGATTTCATCTGTTCTTCCCTCATAAGTCACTTCCATTGTCAGTCATTCTGTTGGCTCCATGTTAAAAAACATATTGACTGCAAAATTGCTCTTCTGACCTGTAACTCACTGAATGGCCTTGCTCCCACCTATTGAATGGATCTGCAGCAAGTTGCTCTCTGAGGTCAGTTGATTCTGATCTTCTAACCATTTCTAAACATCATTTGAAAGTCACAGAATGACAAGACCTTTGCTTTGTTTGTTTCTCCGTCTTGCTAGAGGATTTAGACATGACTATAAATTTAAGATGTTTTGTTATATTTGTTGTTCTAAAAAAGAAATCATGAAATGTGATTATTGTGGTCCAAACTTCCAAGATGCTTTATTTAAAAAAAAAAGGTATTACAAATGACTCTTCTTTTAAAGGGTAAAATAAAAAGTATTAAAATACAAAACAACAGAACTTCCCAAAACGCAGTTTAGGGAATGAGGAAGAATGCATTGAAAGAATGTATTTTTCTTAGTACCAACCAACAGAATAATAGGCTCTCACAGTCCTGTAATAAGTCAAAAGGTAATGTTTTGAAACTCTGTACACAGATCTGTTTGTCTAACTTTCATGCACTGTAGTGGTATGTGGAAATAGCCAGTTAAGATTTTTCAGTTAAGATAATTCAAAATATGATTGCAAATGCACACGTCCAGTTCTGGAAGCCTAAATCTTGAAATTTAAAAGCAGAATCAGGAAATAAATACCTAAAGTGTTGTTTTTTTGTTTATAGGGGTTTTTTTTAATAGTTAAATATTTAAAAGTATACTGTGTAAAGCTACTATAATTACTGACACATCATCAGTTTAAAAATAAAGAGTGACAAGTCACATTCTATAACAACCATTCCCTCACCCAAACCCCAATACAGACACCACACAGCAATGCCTGCATGTGCTTTAGCAATTTATCTCCAGTCATCCTGTACTCTACTTTGACCCTGCCAATGGCTCACTCTGCCAACTCCTGACTTAATAACATAGTCACATTATGGGCTGCACTGAATGCCATCTACCCATTTCAAACAATAGGATCAAAAATGCTTTACAGGTAAAAAAAAAAAGGTAATAGAAACATACCCATTCTCCAAGTAATATCTAAAGGTTCAAACCTCAGGTGAAGTGTGCAGGGACATTAGAACAGCATAACCACATTAAAAGTAAAACTGGTCATATAAAACTATTATAAAATATATGGCATGATGATAGTTCAGTCTCCCCACTCAGCTAACAGAGCTGCCCTATGGAACCTTATGATATATTAATGAATTGCCCATCAAGAATTCGTGGGGATGGATGGTGGGGGGGAAAACTTGCTAACCCTAACCCTGCTTCATCCTCCCACTCCATCCCCACTGTCATGGCAGCGGTCCACTGCACAACCTTCTGTCCGTAATGCTTGTGGAGCACTGTGATTGGTTGTTTCAGTAACCAATCAGAGTGCTGTAAGAGCATTACAGACGAACAGACAGACAGACGGACTAAGACATTTATTATATTAGAATTATTTTGTTAGTTTGATGATAAATTTGGATAAGCGGCATATTAGAAAGCCAATTTAATCAGAATACAGAACTCAAGGAGGGTAGTATACACAGTGGCAGTATACACAGTGAGCCATACGGGAGCTGATCCTGCCAGGACCCCAGGCTCAGAACTCTTACTAACTTCAGCAGCATTTATGTGAGCATACAGCTCCTGGGTTTGGACCCATAACGAAGATTCCAGGAGGAGGATTATTATAGTGCTCAGTCTGCTTTAATCCTGCCATTTTGAACACTGTAGTAATACTGTTGGTAAAGTATTATTCTCAGTTTTGCATGCATAACAAATTACTGGAATAAAATATATTGAAAAACAGAGAAAACTACCCACAGAAGATTCCTTTACATTTGAATGAACAAAAGTCCTGTGGTTATTGCAGGCCTGGGGCCATCTCCCTTGCTGTACATGCTAAGCATAGTAAACGTTATCCTGAAATGTTTGTAACAATGAACCGTCACACAGCTTTTCCAACTATGGTAGGCTGGATCCCAGGCTTCTGTAATATTATCTTAGCTCCTCTGAAGTCAGAGCTATGATAATATGAACTTAATTGAGTGACTCTGCTTGTGGTTGGTAAATTTTATTCTTTTTTTAACTCCTCTTGTGATTGTAAGTACTTAACGCCTTCTCTTTGTTTGCTGGGGATTTACAAATAATGTTTAATCCCCAGCCTACTCCAGCCCAACATCCGGTATTACATTTCCTCCATCCCTAATCTTTTTCTATTGGAATTTACACTTAGAACTTATCTATAGACAAATATTTGAGTGTGTCCTACAGTAGTGGATAAAAATCTAAGCAAAATGACTATTTGGCAATAAACATATGTGCCATACTGCCTAAGTTATGTGGCTAAAAAGTTTTGGCTGCTATTAAAAACTAAGCTCCTATCAACAGGGACTCAGTGAACAGATGCTGGATGCATCTACGTATGTGATTAATGCATAAGAATAAACTCTAGAGCTTACTGCTCCAGAGTCTTTTGCTCCCAGGTGCACCATTTGAATATGCCCTTTGTCCGTGTACCTCTGTCCACACCCAAACTTTATAGTTGCTAAACCTTCACTGTACAACACAAAATAATTTCAGTGCGAAAAACTGTAGTTGCTTAATAGCTAAGGTGGTTAATGATTTGTTTCCCAAATATCTCCAAAACAGGTTTACTAATCTAAATGCTACCATAATTGGATATTATGGACTGATTATCACAAAAGCACATATGCAGCTATTTTAAATAGCCTGTATAACATTTTAAATCATTTGTTTGAGAAGGTTTAAAAGTTGATGTGGAATGGTCATATGAGCTGCAAAACTTATAAGTTCTAGAATAAAGAAAGAGAACTCAGAAACACCAAGCAGTCCTTGGTAGTTCAATGGTTCAATTTCTGAAAGTATCAGAATAACCAGGCAACCTCTATTTGTCAATCACTGGGAGCAGTATCAAAAAGGGTGGGAGAAATCCAAGTGTTCATAAGAGCTGGTCAAAATTTGAATAGAAACTTTTAAAAAGAAAAAGCAGTAAACTGTAAAAATGTGTAAAAATGTAATATTTTGAACAATTTCCCTACGACACCCCATGGCTAATAGAATATATGACAAGAGTTGGAAAAAGCAAAAATTCTGAACTGGTGCATTTTAGAAAAAAAAATTTTCATTTTATAGTTAGCTCTACCATTTTAAAGTACTGCACTCTACACCCAGTGCTACTAAGAACATACAAATGTCTTCATAATATTTATCTGCTAGATCGGTTTAGACCGAAAATGATAAAATAAAAGTCACGTAACAACAGTATTTATACAATATCATGAAAACAGAAACATCTTCAGAAAGCTATGGATATAATAGGCTAGATCCCTGAAAAAATGTCTTTGCACAGCTCTATAAGGCACAATTTAGAACAGGCCTGAGATTGCTCCAAGTTACATTCTGGCAGCCTAAGAATCAGAGGAGCCAACAGGTAGTTAGAATATCACTTTCCTCACATCACTCCTCTGTTGCACTTGGCAAAAGCACTGTGGGCCTGTGGATCTGACATAACAATTCACACTTGAATAGGCAGCATTTATACAATAAGATCCTGTAATGTTTAATACATGGACTCTTAGTGCAAAAACAATGTATGGCTTATTGCTGATGAATAAACATTCTAAGTGTTACACTAACTGCACATGTAAGTAACACTGTGCTTACCTCATGTGGGTTTGTGTAACCCAAAAGCAGATTTGCTGCTTTAATGTCACCATGGACATACTCATTTTCATGTATATATGCCAAGGCATCCAACTAAAAATAAAGAAAGGAAGCATTATCATCATTACCACCATACCTCCTTGCCCCCAAAATTCAATGAGCCTCAATTGCTTATATCCTATGCTAGATAGTGAGGCAATTAACTGCTCTAAGTTAGAAAAAGTCCTGGAGAGAGACTGTGAATTAATGAGTCACAGTCCCCTGCCAGGCTCCTCTACTTACACCCATCACAAAAGAACTTGCCAGGTGTATGTCAAGAAGTAAAGCCAAGATTTAGCTCATTCCCCCTTCACTCCATTTACCTGCCTCTGCTTCCACAGTGCTAGTAGCAGACACAGAGATGCAAGGAACTACTAACTGGGCCACAATTTACCCTGTATAAGTACCCAGAGGATTTAAGAAGTCTTTAAAATCTCTTTACTCACAATAATAATGTTGTCATCGCCAGGCCTTTTATCTCACGATTCACTGAAACAAATATCTTATAACAATGGAAGGGCTGTGGGAATTTCAAGCTCTCCAAAGGGATCAAACTCATTTTTCATTCTGATGGCTCACAAGATACTGGACCTTAAGCCTGTACATTATTTCCCACCCAGTACTTCGTAATTTTTTTTCTTGGAGAGGGTATGGTAATTTCTTACTTTGCAAAAAAAGAAGTGGCATGTCTGCAGCAGGTCATTTTATACAAAGAGGAAAAGAATCATGGCTGTTGAGAGATGTTATAATGTTTAAACAGTTCAGCAGTGACGAGAATTCAGTGGCAGAGTACAAAGAGGGTAATCAAGGGGCAGTATAAAGGCCCTTTATTAGATCATTAAAAAGCCCATTTTTAATTCAATACCAGTCTCTCTCAAAAAAAATGCCACTGCCCTCAAAGGAAACATCATACAATCTCCCAATAATCTAGGCAAGCTGAGAGAGACCAGAAAAATCAAGGTGATGATGTATCTATAACCCAAAAGGCTAATCTCAGTCCACCTGCGTTAAACAAAACAGCACTGCTGAAAGCACAATAGCTAAAACTGTCAAATGCAGATGCCTAAAATAAAGTGTTTCTACAATCTCAGAAAAATCAGGTCACTTTACTAAGGCATTTACATATGAATTTCAGCACCTGATTTTGGCACCTATATTTCAACATTCAGTCACTATTCCAAGCTAAAAGCTGATTCAAAGCCCACTGAGTCAAAAGAACTCTCTTCATGGACTTCGGTGAACTTTGGTTTGGGGACATAGAGCTCTAATGTCAAGTAGATCCAGCCTTTGTTAACACTTGTTCCACAAAAGTGCAATTCATTTTAAGAGAACACTGTAAAGCTCCAAATTCAGCATACTTTTTATGTAAGCCTGTAACTTGAACCCTAATTGGGGTCCAGACGGGTATCATTACAGGAAAAAAACAGGCTTTGTTAGAAAAAACAAAGCATGTCAAAACAGAAACATTTCATTTCCCCTATACTTACTATTCGGATCCCAAGCTGCAGAACAAGTTCTTTTTCAAATCTGCGTTCAGCATCAAATATTCTTTGCAGGTCTATACCTAATCTTTCCATGACCATGAATCTATAACTATTAAAAACATACAGTGAGAAAAACCTTCATATGAAGAGAGTGCAGCCAGCTTTACTCAACAAGGTTAAAACAAAACTTCCTGCTTTTCACTGAAAATAGCTACTCAGGCCACTTTATGCCCAAGAGCACTGAATTCAATTCAATTTCTTATTACCTTTTTCCATTGTACTCAGCCAATCCTGATCCCCAGAATACTGGAATTCCTAAACATCGTATTTGTTTGAGCTTCATCCACTTTTGTACTGTCACCATGGTAAAACAGACAGAAAACAGGATTAAAGCTAGATGTTGAAAATCCTCAGTGTAACTTGTAATTTAACTTCTCTCAAAATCTTTGTTAAAAAGGAAAAAAAAAATAATTTTTACAGAAGGGTTCAATTTAAAAAATTCAGAATGGAATTTTATTTTTGTCTTGCATTCTGCAAAACATTAATAAAGCTCTATGTTTAACATATAATTTTCTGTGCCATAAAAATGCAATAGGAATTCAGCGATGAGAACATGAAGTATTTCTAAAGCTTTATCTATTCAGAAAGCAAAAATGAAAACAGGTCAATACAGAATGCTTTCAGGTGTCCTTATGGTTTAACTTAATGGTCAGCCACCTATGGCTGACTGGCTGGAGCCAGTCCAGGGAGTTAGAGCCTTGGCCGCGTCCAGTAGTGGGGGAGTGGGGGTGGGCAGCCAGAGGCAGGGAACTTTCCTGGGCTTCACTGCAGCCTGGTGGCACAGACAAGTGGTGGCAGGGAGAAGCAGCAATGGAGGTGGCCAGGTCCTAACAGCAGTCAGATCCTAGTGATGGCCCACCTGAGAACTAAGATGGGCCATTTCCTGCCACCAGGAAACATTGCTGACCACTGGTTTCACTCAACATCTCATGTGTTTGGGACTGTTTCCATAAAAAAAAAAGAAAAAAAAGTTACCTACAAGCCCATGGGCTTGTAGGGTTTTTATTTAACGTATTAGTTACTTTTTGTAAGATTCTAGAACAGGCACAACTTTTATCCTGCAAATGGTAACTAGCAGAATCAGCCTTAGAGGCAACACCTGTGCTAGGACTTCGGACAGAAGCAGGCATTCATTTCTAGCAGTAGAAATTTCTGAAAAGTTTCCACGGTTAGAAATGTTTCCAGGAGAGGGAGCAGTACAGGGGTTCAGCCTGTAACCACCTCCTCTCTCCTACTTCTTGCACCTTCCCAAGACCGGGGCAATTCAGGCCTGGGGAAGGCATGAGGAGCACTGCTGCTCCACTCCTCCACTTGAAGGGTGGTGCAGGAGGTCGGAGAAGGGAGTTGAGTGGCAGAGAAAGACGCCCCAGACTTGACCAATGGGGAAAAAACCTTAGCGTGTTCCCCAGGCCAGGGGGCCAGGAATTAGAGCAGGAAAAGCCTTCCCCAAGCCCACTTCCCATCCCTGCCAGCTTCTAAATCATTGCTCTGCAACCCAGTTGGACAGTGGGGACAGCAAAATGAAGGTGGCAAGCACTGACACTGACCATGCCACATGGAGGATGGCTTTCCCTGTGTAGAATTAAGAGCCACGCAGCTGCTTCCCCTGGGAGAAGAGTTGAGGGAACAGCAGGCTAAAGCCCCCTAACTCTTCCTCAAACTAGGGACTGCCCACTTTGGGGAAGAGGCAGGAGTAACTGCCTGCCTCTCTTCCCAAATTGGTCTGCCTCCCCTGCCCAGACCAGTTTGAAAGGGGAGGCAAGCAGCAGCTCCTGCTCCCTGCCTCTTCCCCAAACTGAGCAATCCTCACTTTTAGGAGAAATGGAAGGCACGCTTGTAGGTTTTGTGATTTCTGATAGGAGAATGCCAATTCTCCTGGTAGAACTGTAAGGACTATATAAGGCCATTATCCTAGCTTTGCTCATTTTTGCCCTCTGATGCGAATGAGTTTGTACAATCTGGCAGCCAACCAGACCAGTTTCTGTTCCCATTTAACCTAAAGGGAATCACAAATTTCAATCACAATAAATGCAAGTAAATGTCACTTAGACCAGAATTAGTTCTTGCATCTGAAGTCTGACACACAAAAAGCATGAAGAGGTTATAACTGTAAAAAAAGATATGGATTTTTAAATATGCTTAATTAGAATTATTTGTTTTGCCAATATAAACTTACTATACTCCTGTTTTGCGGCTCTCTGGTAAAATTTCAGTTCAGAAAATAAGGGCCCATTTTCAAGATATTCCTACAGAGAAACAAGTGCATTTAGAATTAAAAAAAAGAACTAGAAAGATTACCTACATAATGGAATGTAAATTCTACATGACTTATTATTTATTTCTTCTTAATGATAGATTATAACATTTGACAGAGGCAATTTTTCATATAATACAGCCAAAATGCCAGTTTTAAAACCAGTAACTTCCACTTGCAAAAAATAAATAAATAAAAACCATTATACATGCTGAAAAGAAAGCACATAGTAGAGATACATATAAGAACTACTTAGAAAACTGTATTTTAAAAAAATATTGTAACTTTGAATTTATAAAACTCATAGAATCATAGAATATAAGGGTTTGAAGGGATCTCAGAAGGTCATTTAGTCCAACCCCCTGCTCAGAGTAGGACCACCCCCAACAAGATCATTTCAGCGAGAGCTTTGTCAAACCAGGACTTAAAAAGGAAGGAGATTCCCCCACCTCTCTAGGTAACCCATATCAGTACTTCACCACCCTCCAAATGAAAAATATTTTCCTAATATCCCTTCTCTTGCTGCAGCTTGAGACCACTGCTCCTTGGTCTATCATCTGCCACCACTGAGAACAGTCTAGTTCCATCCTCTTTGGAACCCCATTTCCGATAGTTAAAAGCTGCTATTAAATCTCCTCAGTCTTCTCTTCTGCAGGATAAATAATCCCAGTTCCCACAGCCTCTCCTCAGAAGTCATGTGCCCCTGCCCCCAAACCATTTGGGCTGCCTTCCACTGGACCATGTTCAACTTGTCCAAATTCTTTCCATAGTGGGAGGCCCAAAACTGGACACAGTACTCGATGAGGGACCTGGACTTCTTCAGTCTCCACAAGAAAAGACTGAGAGGTGATCTTGTGGCTGCCTACAAATTCATTGGGGAGGGGGGTGGAGGGGGGCGCAAGGAATAGGAGATGCTCTGTTTGCCAGGCCACCCCTTGAGGTAACTAGAAACAATGGCCACAAACTGACAGACAGCAGATTTAGGTTGGACATCAGGAAGATGTTCTTCACTGTAAGGGTTGCCAGAATCTGGAATGGGCTTCCAAGGGAGGTGGTGCTCTCCCCTACCTCAAGAGAAAGCTAGACATGCACCTAACTAGACCCCAGTGCTCTTTCCTGCCCAGGGCAGAGGGTCTGACTCGATGATCTACTGAAATCCCTTCTAACCCAAACATCTATGAATCTATGTGGTCTCACCAATTCAGAAGAGGGGAATTATTACTTCTCTCAATCTACTGGAAACACTCCTAGTACTGCAGCCCAGTATGCTGTTAGCCTTCTTGGCAACAAGGGCACACTGTTGACTTATATTCAGCTTATTGTCCACTGGAATCCGCAGGTCCTTTTCTGCTTAGCCAGTTGATCCCAAATCTGTACTGGTGCATGGGATTCTTGCTGAACCTCATGATATTTCTTTTCGCCCAACCCTCCAATTTGTCTAGGTCACTCTAAATCCTAGCCCTTCCCCATAGCTCTACCCTCCAGCATATCTACGACTTCCCCCAGCTTGGTATCATCTGCAACCTTGCTGAGGGTGAACTCTGTGCCATCTTCCAGGTCATTGATGAAGACATTGAATAAAACTGGCCCCAGAATCGACCCCCAGATACTGGCTGGCAACTAGACATCGAGCCAGTGATCAGTACCTGTTGAGCCCAATGATCCAGCCAGTTTTCTATCCATCTTACAGTCCATTCACCAACCACTACTTCCTTAGCTTGCTTGCAAGAATGCTATGGGACCCACATCCACAGAGCCAGTCATCTCATCATAGAAGTCAATCAGTTTGGTCACGCATGACTTGCCCTTGGTGAATCCATGACGACTGCTCCCATTTCATAGATGTTAGGGGCTGGAAGGGACCTTACAGCCCCGCCCCCCCCCAAAACTTGAACGTTCACTTTCTTCTCCCTGAAGTATTTAGAAATGGATTTCCTAAGGACCTGGTCCATAATTTTTCCAGGGACTGAGGTAAAGCTGACTTGTCTATAGTCCCTGAATCTTCCTCCTTCCCTTTTTTAAAGATGGGAACTATATTTGCCCTTTTCCAATCATTCAGGACATCCCGTTTGCCAAAAGTTTTCAAAGGCTCTGTGATCACATCAGCCAACTCTCTCAGCACCCTTGGATTCACTGCATCCAGTCCCATGGTCTTGTACACATCCAGCTTTTTTAAATGGTCCCTAACCTGTTCTTTCACCACTGACAGCTGTTCTTTTACCTTCTCCCTGAACAGTGCTACCTGGTGCAGTACTCTGGGAACTGACCTTGCCTGTGAAGACTGAGGCAAAAAAAGCATTGAGTACTTCAGCCTTTTCCTCCTCATTCATCACTAGGTTGCCTCCCACATTCAGTAAGGGACCCATGCTTTCCTTGACCTTCCTCTTGTTGCTAACATTTTTACTTGTAAAAACCCTTAATGTCCCCTGTAGGCTGCAACTCTAATTGCCTTCCTGATTCCATCCCCACATGCCTGAGCAATATTCTTATACTCCTCCCAGGTATAATTATGATATAATCCTAAATTCAGTCATTTTTTCCATTATGAAGTTCATGGTTAGGAATGCAATAAAAAAAATGCCAGACTTATCTCTAATGGATAAAATGTGACAAGAACAAAAGAAAAGCAAGCAATGTCACTAAACACTCAAGAATAAAAAAAAGAGTTAAAGAAAGTGCTATTGGATTTAAATTAAATGATTTAGAATTGAAATGTGTATTACCACTTTAATCACATGCACAGCATCATCTTCTACAGGAATATCAATATGAGGAGAAGCTGCAAAATTAGAGAAATAGGGCAATGAAACTGCATGCAGTATTTGATGACCAAAACTTGAAGAGCAAAGTATGTAGCACGATGTATATAACACAAGGATGTTCAGAAAAAAAAGTGATGAAAGGTACATTTTCCCAAAATAGTTAGAATTGTTCCCCTTTTAATTTCAAAACATTGCATAACTCAGTTTATAATTTTCACAATACCTAGATATAAACATGGGCAATTCTAATCTTGCTTTTGGCAGAAATGTCTCAATCCAATCTTAATTCTTCATCAGCTAAGGCCCTTGCTCCCCACTTACACCAAACTTAAATAAAACTCTGTACATTAAAACAGACAAAGCTGTTTTCTCAATGACTAAGGTCAGCCATGTATTCTTCATGTATCCTTTCTGTCAATTTGCTTTCATGATAAAGACTCCAAGTAAGGTTACAACCTATGTCATCCCATTTTCACTGTTTGATCAATGACTGATTTTACATTCTTCCCCCACTGCTATTTAATTTGGCCCACATTCCCATCCCAACGTTATATATTTAGGTACTAGCATGAACAGTGTGTGCCCCCAGCAGCTGGGGGGGCATAGCTGTGCTGGCAGTGGCAAGAGCCCGGTGGCAGTAAGTGCAGGAGCTCCCGCAGACAGTGGCAGTGGCAGTGGCAGGCACCACTGGCAGCGGTGCCTAGGGGCAATCGCTGATGACCCCTTTTTGCAGGGGATGCACCACCACGCTCAGCAGGTGCACCTGCATGCACCCCCTACGCATTGCCCCTGGGTACTAGCCTAAAATAGGGACAGTGCAGCTCAAACCACCCAAAGGGGAAATTGGAAACTGTGCTTCTTAGCGCAAGTAGAAATTTAAAAACAGTAGCAACTGACCAGACATGCCAATTACAGGCTGGGGGACAGAACTCTGTTCCACACCAAGCAGGCTGCCTAGCCTGCTGCCTTCTGCAGGTAGGTTCTGCCCCATGAGGAGCACCTCAACCAATTCTCCCAAAGAAAGCACAGTCTTTATGCAATAACAAACAAATAAACAAAACCAAGAGTTTTTGCCATGTCCCAAGCACTAGAAGGGGAGCCCTTGGACTCTGGCCCCAGCACAGTCTGGTCCGTCTTTGTAGTAAGCTGTTCTGCTCGTAGCTTGCTTCCTTCTCCCTTGCCCAACTCTTTCTGGAGCTTTTTAAAGCTCCTACGGTGACACTCAATGCATATCCAAATGCCCCACACCTGGGGTCTCTCAACAGGGCTGACTTCCCTTTTACAGGAACAGGCTTCCTTGTTACTCATAGACAACAGGATTCCGACCTTGAAAGAACAGGCATTTCTCTTGGATGCCACCTCAGGATTAAAATGTAATGAGACTAATTCACATCTGTAATAACAATCGATGGAAAACCCAAGACAGAGTTCCAGGAAACAAGTGTCCTACTGCCAGGCCCTTCTCCCCCGGGAGCCGCAGGGGAGAGCACCGTCTCCCTCCACGACTAAGGAGGACTCTGGGACCTCCCGCTCTGCCCAGTCAGGGGCATGGACCAAGGTGGTCAAGGGCCCCAGGGCCCACCGCACCAAGGCCCCTCCCTCGCCGGAGCTTAGCAACAGATTCGCACCTCTTGCAGCCCCAGCAGAGCCTGCTCAGTTGCCAGCTCCCGCAGGCAACCCAGGTTCAACCGCAGCTACTGGCCCCGTTCTCCCCAAGTCAAAGCGAAAGGTGTTTGTTGTGGGAGACTCCATCCTGCAGGGCACTGAGGGGGCAATCTGCCGTCCCAAACCCTTAGCCCGGGAAGTCTGCTGCTTTCCGGGGGCCCGCATCCGAGACATTGTGGAGAGGATCCCGCAGCTCCTCCGGCCCACAGACCACTACCCCATGCTCCTTATTCACATAGGCACCAATGACACGGCTCGGAGCACCCCCAGCCAGGTCATGAGG